>NC_143135.1:76123055-76774444 GCF_059928025.1 Delphinapterus leucas
TCCCAGGATTTCACCCAATTCCTGTCAACCCCAGACTCATCTACACTGATGTTTTGGATGAGCTGATTTCCCTCCCAGGGTGGGAAATATACACATTCCCCAAAACTGACACCTCTCTATGGTTTTAAAAATAGGCACAATGCAGCCTAAGAGTTTAGACACAGATGAACACTTGTAAAATAGCCTCATGAATTATGATTGCAAGCCAGATTAGTTTAAATGAAGTACCCACAATTCAATCAGATATCTTTTTAAGAGTTGTAAGTCCCCAAAATATAAGAAAATGCATTCCATTAAGAATCCTATTAAGTTAATTTTTGCACTTACATGTTTTTAATAGAGTCTCTCCTAGACTGCTCAGGCTGCCATAAAAAAATACCATAGATTAGGTGACTTAAAAAAGAGAAGTTTATTTTCTCACAGCTCATGGAAGCTGGAAAGCCCAAGATCAAAGTTCCCGCAGGGTGTGGTTTCTTGTGAGACTTCTGTTTTTGGTTCAGATGGCTGCCTTCTTCCTGTGTCTTCACATGGTGAAAAGAAATGTGTCTCTTCCTCTTTTTTAAGGACACCAGTTCTATAGAGTTGACCTATTTAACCTTTTTAAAGACTATCTCTGATACACTCACATTGGAAGCTAGGGCTTTAATGTATGAATTTGGGGGTGACAAAATTCAGTCCATAACAGAGTCCTAAAATGCAAATTCAATTTAAGTGATCACCCTGGATAGGCAGTGAAGACGTCTTTGAATGGATACAAAAAATGAAGTAGCGTGGAACTTTTCGTAAATGGGAAATGCTTCTTACTAATGTATCATGGAATCTATTTTGTGGGTTGGAATGAGCAATTGTTTAAAAAAAATAAAATATATACTTATATATATAATATACCTGTATCATATGAAATGTATTCATTTCTTTTTATATGAGTTGGGTCAAAAATATGGAAAGCCACTGATATAGTGTGAATAATTTCAATTCAGGTTCATGGCTCATGACCACCTACTTGAGTTATGGAAGAATGACACAGTAGCTATGAAAAAGATTATCCACAGTCCCATTCTAGTTCTGAACAAGAATCTAGTCAGCATCATAGCTGAACTATCTGATCTAAATAACCTCAGTCAACTGAGACAATAACAGTGTTCCTAAGTGGTAAATGCATCTTTTAACCCCAAGGAAATTTAAAATTTAGTACATTGAGAAAGATTTAAAAGAATCAAAACTATAGTATTATATTTTCAGGTAAAAAGTAGTTTGATATTTTATATACTTGTAATATTTATGAAATTTGGTTTTTAAAAATAACTTCAATTTAGAAACTTCAATCGACTTGCAGAATTAAATTGAAATTTTACAAAAATTTATGAAAGTACTACAATACTTAAGAGAACTTATGATTGGCCATTTTATAAGTTTAGGGTACTAAATTTATTCAACTGTTCAGATTCAGAAAGATTTTGTCTAGGTAGAAGATTGAAGATCTAAACAGGGAAATTGTTTAAATGTTGGTCCATTAAATTGATGTCAATGATGACATTCTCCAACATAATTAAAACTTAAAGAAAATACATGATAAAAAATATCATCAAATATCCCGTTGTTCCAAAAAGGTAAGCATCTGCTCGTCATTTCACTTACCTTTTCTCCCAAGGCTAAACTATGTCCTCCACTCCATTTTCTGAGACTCCTCTTCCATCTTGATACCTGCTAGGAATCGTTCTAGATCAGCTGTTCTCAAACTTTAGCCAGCATCAATATTGCCTGGAGAGTTTGTTAAAATACAGATGCCAGGTCCCACCTGGAGTTTTGGATTTCAGAGAAGGAGGGTGGAGTCCCCAAATTTGCACTTCTAACCAGTTCCCAGGTAATGTTGATGTTGTTTGCCTTAGGTCCCCAGTATTTCATTCATTAATTTAGTCAAAAACTATTTACTGATCACACACTCTGTCAGACAGTGCATTTTGCGTAGCATTCTCTTTCCCTGTGGCAGTCCTCTCCTAGAAGCCCCCAGTGGCAAATTTAGGGACTTAGGGATTTTGGAATGGTTCTCTTCAACAGTCTTATTCCACTAATTTGATTAGCAAACAGTTTCTTCTGTACAGTGTGAAGGGAAACCTCATATACGCTAGGCTCAGCTATTTCAAATTCTGAATTAGTGAAGTGACGATTGATGAGCTTGTGTTCTGCCCTCCAAAATGGTACTTTGCGGTTACATGGGCCACTTAAGACTGAGTTTGGAACGTTGGTTAGATCCTGTTTTGCTTTTTTCTTAAGCTACAGAGAGCATTTTTGGAACAATGGGATATTTGATGATATTTTTTATCATGTATTTTCTTTAAGTTTTATTTATGTGGGAGAATGTCATTTTTCTTTGGTGATATATGTGTCAAGATGTCTAATATTTACTTTAAACGTTTCAGAAAAAATATATACATATATTACATATGTACATATTATATTGCTATATCTATATCTAGACGTCTATTATATACAGTAGATAAAACATTTTTTATATTTAGATATTATAGATAGATAAATAGATTATATATATTATAACTCTGTGTATAATAGATACCTACATGCTCTCTACCTATATTCAAAAAATGTCCACATTTTGCCATATTTGTTTCTCTCTCCTAATTATACATATATACAGATGGTTTGAGTATCTCAACCAACTATATATGTACATAGTGTTACTTTTTTCAACTTTTTGTACGTTTGAAAATTTTTATAATACAAAGTTTGGGTGCAAAAGCAAGTTTAGAAAAGTTACAATAATTCATCAGATATTTGTCTCTCATACCAACGAGATTTTCACTATATGGTAAATGTTGTTCTATTTGACACCATAGTGTAACACAGTTCAGAGAGCTTCACAAATCTTTGAAGCATTCTTCAAAAGATCACAGAGGAAAGGATTAGAAAGGCTAAATGTGCTGCAGCATTATGTGAAATTGAGACCAGTTAGACTACTTTTATTTATCGAGTAAACTAAAGCTAATCTCTGTAAGTCATGTCTGTCTCAATAAAAGTTTAATAAACTGGCAGCAGGAGGGGAAAAAAAAGAATTCTCTAATAAATGTAAAAATAAGAACTCACCCCTTCTGAAAAAAATAACTTTTTGTCATTATTATATATTATTTTGTAAAATTTTCTAATTCCATTATCAGATACAATTCAGACTGACAGAATGTAAGTGAATGTACATTTTCAGGGATAATAGCTTGCATTTTATTTCTCATAAAGGAAGTTGCCACTGTGACTACGGGTTGCAGATTTGGTCTTTTTTCCAACTGAAATGCTCCAACTATGGAGACCGTGGGTCTGTTCTTTTTCAATTATCCTTCTTATCACACTCATTAGTGTGCTTTACTCTGATTGAGTTATGACTTTTCCTTGCTGGGTGTGGACTCATTTATTTGAGTTAGTTTCCTTCAGCTTCTTCTGGGTTTGTTATTTTCTTCTTCACTTTTTTCACCGCCTTAGCTAGGGCCTGTTACAGTGGGCTGGGGGGCAGCAGTGGGAGCACAGATATGCTGGTGGCCAGGAAGCACGGATAATGAGCTCCATGCTGCCTTTCATGATCAGAGAGCCCTCCAAGCCAAATGGGAGGACCCTTCTTCTGTGTCCCTACAGATCTGTTCAGGCGCCTCTACCAGAAAAGCCAAGAAACTAGTTATGGAAAATGATCAGGGGTTCAAAACATTAGTTAGGTGTCCTCTGTGGGCTGCTAGCGTGTGAAGTGCAAGAGATACCAAGAACAAGACATGGTCTAAAAGTTTAGAGTCTAAAAACAGAGGATGTAAGTGTGGAGGAAGAGCTATAGAAAAATGATCACAAATGCATATGTGGTGTCTTAACAGAGATGTTCATCGTCGTGTGGTCTTGGAGTCAGAGATAGCTCTGTTTATCCTGGAGGGTTGATTTGTTGTTTGTGGGTTTTCTGCCTCAGTGTCCTCATCTTCATTATAAAATTCTTACCTCCCAAGTTAGGGTGAGGAGTGATAGGCCAAGTGGGCTCATGGGCACTGTAGCTGCTCAGTCAAACTTCCTTCCTTCCCGCGTGCCCGGTGGTCGCTGTGGAATCCACAGTGTGAGAGCTAAGGAGGTTCAAAACGTCCTCTTCCGAACAGCGGTAAGTTTCTGACTACACACGGGCAAAATGTCAAAAACACTCTACCCATAGTTAATTCTTATTGCAAGTGTGGAGGAGATTCCCCATCCTAACTCTGAGGCACAGCAATATCTCAGGTATAGAGCTAAAAGGGACCTGAGTGAAACAGCAAATGTAAAGAGGTTAGGACAGTGACTGGCACATTGCAAGTGCTTAATAAATAATAGCCATTATCATTATTAATAAATAATAATTATTATTTATTAATTATATTATATAGGACTTCCCTGGTGGCACAGTGGTTAAGAATCTGCCTGCCAATGCAGGGAACACAGGTTCAAGCCCTGGTATGGGAGGATCCCACGTGCCGCGGAGCAACTGGGCCCGTGTGCCACAATTGCTGTGCCTGCGCTCTAGAGTCCGTGAGTCACAACTACTGAGCCCATGTGCCACAGCTACTGAGGCTCGCGCACCTAGAGCCTATGCTCCGCAACAAGAGAAGCCACCGCAATGAGAAGCCCGCGCACCGCAACTAAGAGTAGCCCCCACTCACTGCAACTAGAGAAAGCCTGCGCGCAGCAACAAAGACCCAACGCAGCCAAAAGCAAATAAATTTTTAAAAATTATATAAAAATATAAAATAATTTTATATTTTGGGAAGACAGAAAGCCTGAAAGGTGAAACTCCCTAAATCACATAGCTAATAAATAGCCTTTGTGCAACCATTTAATTAATGTCTCTATGCCTTTGTGTAACCACTTAATTAATGTCTCTACTATAATTCACTAGACTGAAAGTTTATAGCAGGAACAAGGTGAGTTTTTGCTTACCCCTGTATTCTCAGCATCTGCAGCAGCACAGGCGTATAACTGTTGCCTAAACCTCTTTGTTGAGTGCATTTGGTTCTTTTAAGCATGGCCTTTGGAACTAGATACACTTGGGTTGAAATCCCAACTCCAGTACCTTCTATCTATTTAACCACTTTCAGTCATAATTTCCTCACGTCTTGAAAATGAGGCTTGCAGTCCTTAAAGAATACCTATTTCACAGGCTTGTGGAGAAGCTTAGATGAGGTGACACACATAAGCAGTCTGCGATATATGAAAGCACTCTGTGCATCAAACCCAGCACATGGAGGTGCGCAGGACGTTTTAGTCCCCTTAGGTTTTGCTTTCTTTACAGCTTTGTCAATTTTTGTCAGCAAACATCATGGTTTGCCACAAGGGGGCAATACTAAATGGAAATTGAAATCTATACCTAAAACAAAACAAAACAAAATACCAAAAAACTTTCCTCAGTTAAATCAATTTCTCCCTCCCTCTCTCTCTCTCTCTCTGTTTCTTCTCCCTCGTAAATGTAGTTAGTCCACGAGGCTTTCATACTTAGAATTCTGTTCTTTCCCTTCAGCCTGTTCTTCAGAAATCTGTCATCATAATAAAATCTTAGCTCTATAAGGTACTTTAGAAGTCATAGTGTCACATGGGACAAATTCTACCCTCTGCAGTTATTCCTGCTCCCTTAGTCTGTGGTCTTGACTTGCTGCTTCCACTAACTGATTCTTATGTCTTCTTTGCTTCTCTAATTAATAATGAAATAATTTAAGTGAAATAAGGCAGACACAAAAGACAAATATTGTGTGATTTTGCTTGTATGAGGTACTTAGAGAAGTCAAATTCATAGAGACAGAAAATAAAATGGTGCTGACCAGGGGCTGGGGAAAGAGGGGTATGGGAAGTTGTTGTTGAAGGGGAATAGAGTTTCAGTTGGAGAAGATAAAAAAGTTCTGGAGTTGGATGGTGGTGCTAGCTGCACAACAATATACTTAATGACACTGAAATGTACACTTTAAAATGGTTAAAATGGTAAATTTTATGTTATATATTTTATCACAACAAAAAAATTGTTAAAAATTGAATCATGTGTTTTGCTCATTTGGATTCAATGTTGTATTTCTAGATGTGACATAAAGTTGAAATAGAATGATACAAAACCCACTTTCAAGGAGTATGCTTTGAGAAAAGAGAAAAGATAACACCCGGGATGAAATGCAAACAGGGACAGTGACACCGCCTTCTCACTATGGAAGGGTACGGAAGGGTACATTTAGTCTCCTTAGGTACATTCGCCTTCTGTTTTGTCATCTCTTACCAGGCCTGAATTTAGCCTCAGAATATCTGAGTCTGGGAGGCCTACATCTACAAAACTAATTGAAAAATAATAATAATCCAACAGTGACACTTACTGAGTACAAATTAAGCACCAGGCTTAAGTGCCAGACATGACATAGGTCAAGAAAAATGTTTTAGTCAGATTTACAAACATATATTAGTTTACTAACCTCACCTCACTATTTTGCTCTTTAAAATAAACAAAGCCCCGTACACTCCATTTCAGAATTAAACAAGCAAACAGACATTTCTCTGCCAGTAACCATGCCAAAGAGTGTGTCAGCCAATAGTATTTGTGAAACTCACCATGCAGCTGACAGGGCCACATACTATGAAGCAGAAATTTTTGGAGAGGCTACATTTCAATCCATTAAAATTTCATATGAAAAAGAACTTGCAAGTATGGACACTCTTTTTTTTAGAAAGGCTATTCTTTTCGAAAGAACCTAGTTCCATTATTATGGTAGTGAAATAAAGCATGAAAACAACGGTTCAAAACTGACCATAAATCCACCTTAAAGCAAAACCATTTCTGGTGTCTCTCGAGTGACTGGGTTAATGTGGCATAAGAGAAAGCCTGACTAGCAGGTATAATTAAAGTATGATTCACAGGAATAAGTCATGAGTAACTCTGAAAGGACCTACAAGGGAGAAAGTCCATTATAACATACTAAACTTTAGAGGCTAAATGATGGAGGGTAGGAGGAAATATCCTAACCCCATGTAAATGCAGTGATGGGTCCGAGTGGAAACATTGATAACAGCATCAGTGATTATTGGTCCAATGTCTGTGTGAGGCTCTGTAACATAGCATATTCTGCCTCATGTGACATACAGATACTCATTCTCTGTTTTTTATTCCGAGAACTGCTTGAGGTCAGGCACAATGCTTTGCTTTAACTTTCCATATAAATCGCTTCTCTGCCCAGATCCTAATAATGTATACAGTAGGCATAAAACATGCAATTACATACATGAATGGGTAAATGATAATTTATATCTTAGAATCTAGAATAAATCTGTCCTGACATATAAAACTTTTAAAGAAGAAATGAAAATTGAAATCCAACTTACTAAATGAAACTTATCAAAGAATGTTGCATTTTTAAAGAATTAATCACAGGACTTCCATTTAATGAAAAACAGGAAGAGACTGTTATATTTTATCCTGTTTCATATCTCAGCAATTGGTATTGGATTTAGTCGCTTGTAACAGCAACATGGCAAAAGTTGAAAGGGAACTACTTGTTTGGCCTGACTAACTTTTTGTCTTTCAGGCTGGTGATGAATAGATGTAAAATCAGCTTAGGTGAAAAACTGTACCACTGCAGCTTCTATCACTACATCAACTAACAAATAGCATTATTGCCCTCCACCCCACCCCACCTTCCCAAATGAGGCGTATTTAACTGACAGACACAAGACAGACACTAAAAGTGAGGAGGACTCTAGTGGTAATTGGCCATTCTGCCAATATTTTGAGGTCTAATGATGTAAATATGGATGGAAGGTTAAAGTCCAACTTCCTTGGCTCAGAAGAAAATAAAATCAAAGCTATCAAATACACTGTTTACATCATCTTATCAGTCTTGGTTTAAGGTTTCCATGCTATTTTTAATGTTCATGTGTACTTAAAAAAAAAACTAAAAGTCTTGACAGATTCTGAAACTTAATTGGGAAAAATGTAAAGCACTTTAATGGAATTTTTCCCATGATCTGTAGAAGAGTTTTTTTTAACAGATGGTTCAAAAGGACGAAGCAATGAAAACATAGAAATTAAAAGCAGATCCTTAAGAAAAATAACTGAGTTCTCAGAAATCCTATAGATGATGGCAGGACTAGATGTAAAGCAGCAGTTTCTTTTGCTGTCAAGGTTTTGAGAGAACAGAAATTTATTAGGTGATCCTCTACCAGAGGGATAACTGCCTCTTGGTATGAAGTAACTATTCATTTGGAACTTCAGCCAACTTCAACAGTTTGAAAAGCTCCATGCTTTGGGGGCAATTCCATCAAGGTGACGATAAAAAGTAGTATTGTGATACAAATAGTTATTCTTCTACAAGAGGAACACCTAAGTGCGAGGTGCTAGTTTGGGGAATAAAAACGACCTAAAATCTTCCCACCTTCACAGCAACTAAGAAAAACAACAACAACAAACAGCCTTAGGCCTATGTAGCTTTTCGTTTTGAATATAAAAAACCTGACTTTCTAGGATCAATGCAGTGAACAGTGGGAAAAAGTAAAACTTTTCAACCTGGAATATATATGCATTCAGTGCAGACTCGCGAAGCAAAATCTAAACTAACGCTCGAAAGTAGCATCTTCCAACCAGGCTTCCAACTTTAGAGAAAGTTAACGTTGGCTTCTCTCCCAGAGAATTCCAGGGAGTGGGTGGTGAGGCAGGGGTAGGGAGGCATGTTGGGAGTTGGAGCTCATTTTGTGGGGTGGCGGACCCCGAAGTGTCACCGCGGGCTAGGGGGAGCGGCCGCCCAGGAGGGGCAGAGTTAACCCCCGGGCTCAGGCAGAAGCGCTGTCGCGCGGCAACTGAGCGGAGCCCGGGAGCTAAGTGCGGGCGGGCGGGGGCAGGAGGGTAAACAGGAGAAGGGGCGGGGCGGCGCGGGCTCGGAGCGCCGCGGCGGGAGGAGGCTCTCCGAGCCCGGCAGGGTCTGCGAGCGCTCTGAGCCTGCGTCCAGCGAGGGGGAGGGTTTCCCCGGCCCGGCCGGAGGGGCGGCTGGGCGCTTCTGACTCCCAGCGCAAACGACTGTCAAGGGAGCAGGAGAACGGAGCTGCCGGAAGTGTCTGCGCGCCGCGAGAGAACTTTCCTGCTCCGGCCGCGGCCCTGAGCCTCCGCGGCCTCCGCGCTCCCGGCGACGATGCGTCCGGGTGACAACGACCTGAGCGGACCCGCGCCTCGGCCCGCCTCCCGCGTGTGCGCTCGCCTCGCCTCCGGGGAAGAAGCCTGAGCCCGGAGGCGTCCGCGCGCCGCGGAGCCCCGCGCAGGCGGCGCGGCGCGCGGGACCCGTTTCCCCTGCGCGTCCCCTTGCGTCCCGGCTAGTTCCCCGCGATCGCGCGTCCCCTCAGCCGGCCGCGGTCGCCGGCTGTCCCCGCCCTGACCGCCGGCCCGGACGTGTCCTCGGCGGCCGCTGGCAGTGCCTGTGCCATGGGGCTGCCGACTCTGGAGTTCAGCGACTCCTACTTGGACAGCCCGGATTTCAGGGAGCGCCTGCAGTGTCACGAGATTGAGCTGGAGCGAACCAACAAGTTCATCAAAGAGCTCATTAAGGACGGCTCTCTGCTCATCGGGGCGCTGAGGAGTAAGTTCCCCCGGCGGGGAATGGGTGGAGAGGGCGCGGGGATCTGGAGAGTCCCCCCGGGGTGTGGGTCTGAGGGGTGGGTTGGAGGAAGAGAAGCTTCTTTTGTTTGAATGGGTTTGGGGACAAAAGCTGAAGAGCTCCCCTGCTGGTGACCAACAAAGTTTGTTCGTAGGTGTTCTTGACTTATTTACTCGCAAGTCTACAGAGAAGGGAAAGGTCTCTCTCTACTAGACCCCGGAGTATATCCCGAGGAACGTTGTTCAAAGTCATCTTTTTGTATAACGCTCCTGGAAAAATGTTGGGGACTATTGGTCTTTTTTGTAACTTTACTGTACCTAGTTTGAACACTTTAAAAAAAGTCCTTAAGGAGGGATTTGAGAGTTTATCTTAAGGATAAAAATGAAGCTAGTTTTAGTGATATTCAAAGAAAATGATTAATTTCTTATGTACCTCAGTGGCTCTTCATTGGGCACAACCAGTCATTGAATTGGCCTTTTAAAAACATATATAGATTTGTAGTTTTGCGATTTAGTAAGATGAAGACAGAGCGGCACCAGTGGATCTTATCTCTTTACAAGATTTTTGTGCGTCTTAATTTTTGGTTTGCATCGTAACTGGTGTTGGTCCAGTCACTGGGGATGAGAGTTCAGTGGCTAAAGACCAATCAGAACTTCTGACAATCTATAGAAAGTAAAGACTGCCTTTAGGAGATTCTCCCACCTCCTTTCCCACACACCTCCTGTTCAGATTTTCTGTACTTCCTGCGTCCCCTGGATCTTCATTTTCAATTACTAGGACCTACGAGAGTCTTAGTAAAAGAAACTCTAGAGTTTCTCTTACAGAGAATTGACTGACTAAATGATAAGGCTTAATTTGTTTTGTTATCTTCCCCAGGACCTATTTGCACTTTAATAAAGGTTTCTGAAAGCCTGTGAAACGAACCCCTGGAAATTCTGGTCTCCCATAGGTGAGCGAGATATTTTTGTTAAGGTGGAGAGGCCTTTGGGTGATCCATCTAGCAATTCCCAGGACATAGGTAGGGGAAGCATCATTGATATGTCAAGTGCAAGGTCAGTAACAACATGATGGAGATGTGCATGTGTCTGAAACTAAGACAACATTAGCATCTGATCTCTATTTGGAAGTATGTATTCGTACTAAGGTTGAATCTTAGCAAAATGTCTTGAAATTAGTGTGCTCCCAAATGCTTTTTATTTTACCATCCCAAATGTGAAAACATCTACTTATCACTTGTGTTACTTAACCAGGGTAAAGGAAATAATGTTCTTTGTCTACATTCACTTAATTTCTGAATTTGAGGCTACTGGTAATGATAGTATTTACTGATTTGTGAAAACTACTAGTTTATCTGCAGTTCTGTCCATCTTATGTGTACACAAATGTGAACTCTCCTTCTTTCCGATTTGCAAATCCCACTTGAGGTCTCTGGACTAGCCCCTGCATCTTAGGGAGCATGATGCCTTTTCAAAAAGAGTTTCCCCGTCTCAGTGTTGAATGCCAGGCTGACTCTTGCTGGAGCTACCATATGGCCTACAAATGACATTTTCCTCTCGCTCTGCTGGAGATCAGTTCTGTTGCTTCAAAAGTTGAAAACACATAGCTGTGATAAAACCTCTGAAATGTGCATCGTTTTCCTAGTAATATTATGAACTTTACTATGATTGAATCTAACCTTGCAAAAATTAGGTGATTCCCATCTTTATAGGTTTGTTCTTCCATTCATAAGTGAAGAAGTCTGGAGAGTGTAAGTTCCTTGAACATACAGACCCTGCCTCATGAACTTGAACTTGTACGCTTAAATATACAACCTGTCTTTCTAGGATTCTTAGGTTTGTGATGAGAGTACATTACGTTAACTAACATTTGATTATTACTTCTCTTGTAGTAGAAAGAAAACGTTTTACTCCTTGTTAAATGAATTCCCAACATTAGCTTCCAAATGGGAAAGATCTGGAGCTGAGAAACCCTTGAAATCACATGATGGTGCTGCTTTCTTCCCACCAAGTGACCTTCTGTCCCTTGGGGAGGATGCTCTGAGGTTAGGCTGCAGCTGCTAAATGCCTGCTCTCTGAAGCTGCTCCTGTAGGAGGATCGGAGTGTGTCTAAAGGACTTGAAGCCAGCTTAATTCCATCCCAAAGATCCACCAAGGAGCCCTCCCTCCCCCAGTCCTGCCCCTTCTGACTGTTTTTCCTTTCTGCCCTAGGAAGCCTTCACTTTCCCTAACCTTAAACTATGCCTTTCCTTTCTCCATATGTGCTGTTTCAATAAGTGTATCCATTATCCATTTCAGATTTATTTGTAGCACTTTGCTGTCATTTTCATTTATAGTTAATGGTTCCTTAATAAGAGTTTCCTGAGCTGACAATCATCAGTGCATTTCTAAGCATCTTATATTATTTCCAACCTAGTTAATAACTTTTCTGGTGAAAGTCTTGGCATGCTCTCTTGGGTAATACATGCTTTACTGTTCCAGTAGGAGTCACATATGCTCCTTAATCTTTTGTTCAGGATGTGCATTTCTTTAGTAGAGTATTTTGAAGGATACTTATAAATGAGGACCTTGACTTTGAATTTAAAAATTTTAAATAATTTAAAATAACAAAAACTTTGAATTTTAAATAATTATGTAAGATACTTACCATATTTTTAAGATGAATTATTGCATTTCACATTCATATCCACTCTGAGAAAATGGGTGACAGTTAACTGAGTTAACATAGTGACTTAACGTAGACCTGAGTTTAAGTTCTGGTGCTGTCAAATGCTCTGTGATAATTAGCAAATAACTTAATCTCTGGGTCCTACCTTTCCTGTAAAATGAGGGAGCATGTATAAAAATCTTACCACTAGGATTATTTGTTCATTTTGTTACATGCCATATAGACATTTGGTGAGTGGTATTTGAGAATATATGATACAGGTGAATTGGGTTCTAGTTCATGCTGTGTGACTCACAATCTCCACCCTTTTTATCAAATGTTACTCTATGAACTTTGTTCCTTTAACAGGTGCCAGTCTTAAAATTTGGGTTGTGAAATTATAGGCTAGTTTTGCTTATTAATTTTCTCCTTTTATAGATTATATCCAAAGAAACATTTCAAAATGGCTTTCTCATATAATTCCCCCCTTTACTTTCTCTTTTTATACTTTTGAATTCAAAGAACCATCGTTGAGTAGAGCTTTGTCTTTACAAGAATAGACAGACCCTCCCTCCCAAGAAAAGAAGAGAAAAAGAGGGGGGAAAAAAGGCAGAAATGGAATTTTACTCATTGAATCGAATTGATTGAATTGATTGGGTGGAGAGAGCCTAAGCGTGTCGACATTCTTTCCTCCCACCTGCCCAGCAACATCTTGGCCATCCCTCCTTTCTTATCACTGTCCACTTCCTCTCATCACCTTAAGGTGGAATTGGCCAGGTATTTCCTCTACCTTTAGGAGATTGTTTCTCAACCTTGTACGGCTGGACTTCTTTCAAAGAAAAAAAAAGTTAGTGGACTCTAATATAATTTTATTAATTATGATAGTTAAAAATATACCTGCATGAAACTATAATTGTTATGCTTATTCATGCAATCTTAAAAGCAAATCAGTTTACACATTAAATATAAATAATACTGTGAAACCAATTCAAAACTTTTAGACTACATTTAACCAATGGATGATGTTATTTTGCTGAAATGACATTTTCTCTCATATAAAGACTGTTGATAATATCTTGTGTGTGTTGATGATTCATTTTCTCATTGTTTTCCTGACTGAAAGTACAGTTCTTCAGAATCAGCTTGTCCTGATGATGGCCTTGTCTCTCTCACAAACTTTATTCTTGGTTGTATTGCCTCTGTTCTTAAAGCAGTTGTTCCTGACACTAGCGATCCATGACACAAATAAGAAGGGCACCTATCTGAGTGGTAGAAGTGTTACTTTCTGCTGTACAGCAAAGTGATTCTGTCATACATATACATTCTTTTTCATATTCTTTTCCATTATGTTTTATCACAGGATATTGAATATAGTTCCCTGTGCTGTACAGTAGAACCTTGTTGTTTATTCATTCTCTATATAGTAGTTTGCATCTGCTAATCCCAAACTCCTAACACCCCCCACCCCTCCACCCCCCGCCCCGGCAACCACAAGTCTGCAAGTCTGTTCTGTGTGTCTGTGAGTCTGTTTCATAGATAAGTTCATTTGGGAAGCACATAGTTTCTTAAAGGTGCCTACCCTCTGTGGCCACAGACCTCAGTTGGAAGTATACTGTCGTGGTGCACTTGTGATCTGGGGATAAAGTAGTTGTTTAGTGCGAAAGATAACCCTAAATGCCAAGGCCACATTGAACTATCTTGGAAAGGGTGAGGTACCCCTGCCTTCCATTTGCTGTGTTTCACTTTAAGCCAGTCTCTATTTTGTGTGTGTTCAGGGTCCACTTTGCTACCAGTTTTTGATGGCACAGGGAAGGAGTTAAATAAAAGGGAGGAACAATGACAAGTTTAAGGAATTTGAAAGACTTTCTGTAGTTATTGCACTATTTACTTGGTCATCCTTCAGCTTTTAGTGAGAACTACTATTGTTTTAGGCTATTTTTGGTATTTTAATTTGCACCTAGGTTTTATTTGGTTTACTGGAACTCACTGTAGATTCTTGTTTACCCTGCAAGAGCTACTTCACTGTTGCTTATTCCACTAATGTTGTTTTGCTTGTTTAGCTGGGCAACCTAGTCAAAGGTGTGGATGTGTAATTACTTCCACTATTCATTTGGTTCTTATAGTTATTCATTAGAATTTGAGTTAAATGAGCAGAAATAATTGTATCTTTCAAATGAACTGTAATTAATTTAGGAACTGGTAGATGAGGAATGTGGTGCTTTAAGGTTCTTCTTCAGAGACATGTATAAGAGCAGTTAGACTTGTGTTAATTTAAATATGGGAGCCTTGGCACTCATCAAAGTGGAATTAAATTGGGCTGGCTGAGTACTCCTGTCTACCTCTCTCTGATAGTCTACATGAGCTTAATCGTGCCCTTTAACAGTATCTTTATTTCCGTTGGATTTCCTTTTTCCACACATAGTAATTGAGGGGTTGTCCTGTTAGAAAGGAGTGGGTTGCTGAGAGAACAGAACATGTTTTCTGTCTCTTGGAGGAGAATGGCTTAGCAATAACCACCTTTTACACTGCTTCCTATGACAGTTATGATCAAGATACTCTGAGCATGCAGAAAACTTAGGTAACCACGAAACTTTGAAGTCACTGAAAAGCTGCTTTAACAAACATGCTTTCAATTATTAACATTTCTTAGAGCACAGTGTTAATCGTGTTCATGGTGATGCTTAAGAAGCATTTCTCCAATTATGTAAGAAAAAAATAATAAAGCTTACATTCAGTATTGCTTTGGTGCCAAGTGTAATTTTATTCAAGTAATGTATATGTAGAGTGGTAAATCTTTTCTGTAGATTTATAAAGAGAAATATTAAAGTTTTCAGGCTATTAAGCCACATTCAGTAAATATTATGCACCAATGAAATGTTTATTATGGACAGATGAGAAAGGGTGAAGGAAAGGGGGTTACTTAAGTCTTGGATCTCTTTCCTGAATATTGTTTCTTGTCAGAGCTGTGGATGCCACCTGTTCTGGCCCCAGCCATCCCCGCTGTCTTGTCTGGATGGTCATTTCTGCTCATTTCAGCATCTTGGCAGGTGCCAGCTTCACCATGGCTGCACCTGCTGCCCACCTGGTTCAGTTTGCAGCTCTGCCAGTTTTCCTTTTTCCTCTAGCCTGCTGAATCTCTGCCCAGCATCTAATCCTCCTCAGAGTGTATCTCAAGTGGATCTGGCCTTACCAACCAAGGACTTGCTACCTGCTTCTTGCTGACTTTCATCCTGAAAATGAAAACCAGTTATCGAGCACCTGGCTCTCTAGTTCAAGGAATCTGTGCTTCATCTTTTGCAGCTGCCATATTCTGAGTTTCATGGCTGGGTTTCGTATAAGTGTAGTGACTTCCATAATATTTGTTAATCTTAATGGCCCTTGGGGCAGGATGATAGCAGGACAGACAATGGAAATGTGGTTATTTTAATGGTTTTGTTTTTGGCCAGATGGATTTAAACTTGGCCTGGATATTTCTGGTACTGTGGAGCCTTCTCTGTAGGATTACAGGTAACTGGAATGTTTGGTTCATCAGAATATGCCATTGTTCATATCTGCAGTTTTCTGATTTTATAATCAAGAATCCAGTTATAATGCTGAAGAAAGTGTTACAGCAAAACACTCATGTACAATACTCTGTGTAAGGAAAGTGATTTGTTTTAGAAAAAGTGAATTGTGAAATAGTAAGGTACCATACAGTAGCTGATAATCTGTCAGTTTTTCCAACCTCTTTCCTTCGTTGCAGAGGAGTGTATGCATAAAAGAAGAAAAAATAAGCCCTACTTTTCTAGGATTTTGAATCTTTCATTTTAGAGTAATTTGTCTAATTGTAATTTTTACATGGAACATGATGGGAAAAGGCTAGGATAAGACTAATAGTTAACTCTTTGTAGATTATTTTATATTAAGTATTACAGATTTTTCACTTCCAATTTTTAGATTTTGTGGTGAAAGTCTCTATGCCTAATAGTATTTTTAAAATGCCAAAACATGACGTTTTTTATGTTGTTGGTTTATCTGATTTGGGTGATTATCAGGTATAATGGCGAGCATCTTGTATTTTGTGAAGGATGAGGAAATATCCTGGGGTGATTCTCAATGTTGGGCGGTATGAAAATATTGGGAAGAAATGTACAATTGACATAACCTTGCTACATTGATAGTACTTTCCCTGAAACTTGACTTTACTCAGGGAAAAAGTGGGTAGACACAAAATGACCCCTTTCATTTGGAAGTCAGACACATTTCTCAGTAGTGGAATTTCTTTATTTCCTCACGCAAATCTAAAAAGCCATACTGCTTGCTAGTTTATGAAAGACATGCCAAAAGTATTCCCTCATGTGTACACATATACTGGAGTTTATCCAAATGAAAGACCCAGCATCAGTTCTCTCTTTAGAACACAGGAAGAGTGATGATTTAATTTAGAAAACTGATACGTGTTTGTGATACGTGAAATGAGTATTCTGTATAGTGTATTTATCCCCTTTCAAATGGAAACTGTGTAAATTGATTTTACTTTGCTTTGAGAATTTTCTCTTTTTTCATTTATTTAATTTTTTATTCCTTAAAATGTCTGAAAGATACGGCCCAAAACAAAACAAAACAAAACAAATACAAAAGGAGTGGTGGGAGAGATTAGCAAGGAGAAGCAGATCAAAATGAATTGTGAAAGCAATTAAAATATTGTGGTTTTGAAACTTGTTTCAGACTTTTTTGTGCCGTCTATGAAAAAATTATTATGTGACACTGAGAATCAAAGGAATAAGAGATTCCAGTTGTTTTAAAAGTTGGTTGCAGAAAATATGAGGGACAATTAAAAATTGTCAACATAAGAGATAATAGGTGTGAATTTTTAAGGGGTACACCATTTGGGGAAGATTTGAGAAAGCTGTGTACTCCTGAAAAAATGATGTCAACATAGATGATAGGAAGGGACATTCGCAGGCTTGTACTGACTGCATAGCAATCCTGGTTTTCCTCACGTGACCCTTTTTTAACGTTATTACTTCCTTTGGATCCCAGCTGCATCATGGCCCCTTTTTCTCAGTATGCACTGTTGTGGAATCCCTCTTCCTTATTTCCTCTATCCTTCTCTTAAATGTTGGTAGTGTGCAAGGATTCCTTCTGAATCCTTTTACTGTTCCCTTTACTTTTTTTGCTTTCCTTATGTCATAACATCTGTTGCCAGGGCTCCAGCTCTGACCTCCTTTTCCTGAGCTCTGCGTCTGATTTTCACCAGCCTGCTACCTATCACCACCTGGATGTGCTGCGGGCCCCTCAGACTCAGCCTGTCAAGACAAAGTCCTTCCTCCTGCAGCTTGTTCTCTTTGTGTTCTCATTTGTTCAGTTATATCTTCATCCACCTGGTCATCTTAGAAAGAAACAGCTGAGTCTTTCTAATGCTTCCAGTTTCCTTCTACTCCAGTTTTTAAACCCCATTTTTTTTTTTTTTTTTTTTTTTTTTTTCGCGGTACGCGGGCCTCTCACTGTTGTGGCCTCTCCCATTGCGGAGCACAGGCTCCGGACGCACAGGCTCAGCGGCCATGGCTCACGGGACTAGCCGCTCCGCGGCATGTGGGATTTTCCCGGACCGGGGCACGAACCCATGTTCCCCGCATCAGCAGGCGGACTCTCAACCACTGCGCCACCAGGGAAGCCCTTTAAACCCCATTTTTCTTTTTTTTTTTTCGCGGTACGCGGGCCTCTCACTGTTGTGGCCTCTCCCATTGCGGAGCACGGGCTCCGGATGCGCAGGCTCAAGGGCCATGGCTCACGGGCCCAGCCGCTCCGCGGCATGTGGGATCTTCCCGGACCGGGGCACGAACCCGTGTACCCTGCATTAGCAGGCGGACTCTCAACCACTGCGCCACCACGGAAGCCCTAAACCCCATTTTTAAGCTGGTGATTTTTTCATTCCACCCAGATCCTAACATTTGGTTAGTCCTGCAGTTCTGTGCTCACAATATCTTAAATGTGACGTTCTCTGCCTGCCTTAATACTCCTTCAGTGTGTGTGTCTCTGTGTGTATGTATATATGTATGTATGTATGTAGATATGAAATAATTTTTTTTCGTAGCTTAAAATGACAGAAATTTATTCTCTCACAGTTCTGGAGGCCAAAATCCAAAGTCAAGGTGTCGGCAGGGCCATGCTCCCTCTGAAAGCCCTAAGGGAGGGTCTTTTTTGCTTCTAGCTTGTGGTGTTGTCAGCAGTCGAAGACAGTCCTTTGCCTTGTAGTTGTTTTACTCCTGTCTATGCCTCTGCAGTCACAGAGAGTACTCACTGTGTGTCTCTGTTTATTAGATTTTACTTAGTCTTTTGAATATAAACTTGTAGGTGCCAAGGTTATCTGTATTCTAATGACTGCATTGTGGATACTCAGTAATTGTGAACATGAACCAGCTTACATTTTACTAAGAACATTATATGGAGGAGGATTTTCATTATCTGTGGAGTGAATGAGCCAGGGAATGGAGACTGCAAGTTTGTTCTTTAATATTTCTCCCATCAGGCTTCAAACGTAACTGCTCTGGCCTGGTTGTACTGACTTTTAGGACTGGGTAATCCAGGGGACAGCAGACAGCGTCAGGAGGTAGAACTTCATTCTAGTCCTGCTGCTGCCACTAACTAGTGGCATGGGTACAAGCCATTTGTCCTAGACCCTATTTTCATAAACAGTGGGAGTAGCATTTGCTGTATATGCGTTGTAGGGTTTTCATGTGGGCCAATGGACAAAATGCATAATAACAATTTAAAAATGGAACATTATTTTCATTTGCTTTAGGCAGGATCTTTGTAATCCAGATAACTTCAGCTTTTTTTAAGGCTTAACTTTAACAGGTTCTTGTCAGTGTTATTATCATACTCCACAGACAAGATGATTGAGGTGGAAATGCTTTAATAGAATGTTAAAGCATGGGTTTGTTTGTCCCCCAAATTAAGTCTGTTTGGTAGGAAGTGATTAGGAGATGTGGCATGGTTTTGATTTAGCTTTTTACTTTTAAACAGATAAATAATTATCTATTATGATCTGGGAACCAAGGAACAAGGAAGCATTAGGCTGCCATTTAGGGATAATCCTGAACTGGCAGTGTAGATTTTGAGACTTTATTGATGTATCTGCCGGTACTTTGATTCTACTGGCTTAGGTCAGCGGTCTATAAAACTTGTTAAAAGTGACGGTCGTAACTTGCACTTGTCAGAAGTGAAATAAATACTTGGGTAATTTCACGTAATATAACAGGCCAAAATGCAGGTGAGAGATCTTTTTTCCACATTGATTTCTGCATTGAAGGCAGACAGTGGCTTAGAAAAGTGCTTTCTGAGGTGTTTCTTATGCTGCACAGATGTTTTGTAAATGTCATGTTTGTGGTGAGATCATCCTAGTGATTATTGGTGAGAAAAGAAAATAATAAGACTGGTAGGGTGTTGCTGGAGGATCTGGGAGCAGGGAGTTATGGGGAAAAAAGAACATTGAATTAGGTATTGAAGAGGAAATTCAGTTGGCTCAATGAGAAAATTGAATTGAACCTATAAGCTGGTTGATCCAGGAAAGGTGGTGTGATTGAATTGTCAGAATCGCCAGGAGAGTATATCTAGATGGTACCCTAAAGATAAAATAGATTATTTAAAAAAGATTTTTTTCTTAAGCGATCTGTGAGCTTAAGGGAAGCTCTACCCTGGGGTTGGGGCAAGTAGGGAATGATGAACAGGAAGTCTGGACTTTAGGGACAGTTTGGAAAGTAAAGCAAGGGCTGAAAAAGCCCAGTCTCAGGGGATAAAGAAAGAAAATAGAGATCCTGAATAAGCCTGAACAAGGGATAGTAGTAGCAAGTAGTGAGAACTTTCAGATTTGTCAGGTTTAAACTGTTGGATGCATGTTTTTTTTTTCTCCCATAATTGCCTTGGCGCCTCAGACTGTTCTAATGGAAACTAGAATTCAGTGAGTATTTGTGACTGGCTGAGCGTGATGTTTTGTGACACTCACTGATGAGGGGAGGAGAGAGGAGAAGCAAGATGTCAGTTGCAAGATACTCTTCCCGCTTTAAGTCCTTAAGTTACAGCTTAGGCTGACTTGTTTCTTGTTTGAGGTTGTGTTTTGCATTTCTGTCAGAACATATGTTAATTTAAAGTAATCCCAATTTATCCAAATAATCTGAACATTAAATCTGGTTTAAAGAAACAGAAGGGTTGGTCTTCAGCTAAGTTTAGTGTTATTCACACATGTGCAGTGCTGATAATGTATAATCTTTAATCATTAGAACTTTTTAACGTTAAGTAGGTTCATTGAAGATTTAACGTTAACAGCAGTCAACCTGGTGTGGTAGAAAGAACCTGGGCTTCAGAATCAGAGCAATGCTTTTCAGTCCCAGTGCTGTCACTTATTAGCTACATGGCTGTGAGCAAGTCACTTGGCTTCTTTTGTGCTTTTCCTTGTCTATAATATGGAAGTAATATTTATTTCATATGCATATTTGCAGCATTAAATAAGATAACACATGTAAACTATTTAGCACAATGTATGATACTTGATATTAAATATTAATTTTCTCATCTATCTCATTTCTAGCTAATGTTGAGACCAAGTTATGAACAACTGCCACCATATTTTATTCAAAAAAGAATGTGAGGTGGCTTTTCTAAGCAAAATCTTTACCTTGCCAGGACAGATGTTCAATATATGTTGAGAGCGTACTGGATTTAATGTTGATGTGAGAGAGCTGAGGACGTGGGCCATGTGTCATTACTTGGTACCATGCACGTAACTTGCAGCGGGAGTAAGCCATTGCTTCCATGGAATGGTGTAGCTAGCTTTTTAAGGACTTTTCCACATCAGAGATTTTGTGATTTTTGTAAAAAACATGGTGTTCATCATGCTGATTTGATTATTTGCCTGTTTTTCTCTCTAGAAAGTCAGCTCTGAAAGAGAGTACCAGGTCTTCGGGATCTGGAGCTGGACATATGATACATTTTTTGTCAATGCCCATTACATGACTGAACTTATAGGTAGGAAGTTGTGTCAAACTAATGTTTGGAGATGCAGAAATCCACAGGTTGTCACTCCATTTAATATTGAAACCAATTCCAAAACTTTCTATATGAAGATAAATATCTTAGTGAAAAAGCCGGTAGCATAGGATGTAGATTTACTAGAATGAGATTGATTAGAGCAGGCTTATTTAAGGAATTAATATGTGTATTAAAAAATGAATTTTCTCTTCAGCAGTGACAGTAATATGTTAGGCTCAAATACAAGAGATGTTGCTAGGAAAGTGTAATTGCACAGACAATTTATGTTGTTTCCTATTTGTAACATAGCATTGCATGTGTTATTTTCCAGATGCCATTTCAAAGTGTTGATTTTAATTGTATGGAAATGCCTTCTTTTAAAAATGTCATTCACTTTTTAAATAGCATTATTGAGGTATAGTTCACTGCCATAAAATTCATCCTTTTAAAAGTGTACAATCCATTGGTTTTTCTAATGTTTACAGAGTTGTGCAACTATCACTATTGTCTAATTTTATTAAAAATTTTTTCAGCTTTATTGAGGTATAATTGACAAGGTGTACATACTAGTGATTTGATATATGTATACATTGTGAAAGAATTCCAAAGGATTCCTGCCAGCTAGTTAACTTATCCATCATCTTGCATATTTATTTATTTTTTATTTTTTGGTGAGACCATTTAAGTTCAACTCTTAGCAAATTTCAGTTGTATAATACAGTGTTACCAACTATAGTCACTATGTTTTATGTTATATTCTCCTACTTTATTCATCTAACAGGTAAAAGTTTGTATCCTTTCTCCAACCTCTCTGTATTTCTCCTACCCTCTAGCCCCTGGTAACCACCAATTTACTTTCTGCTTCTATGAGTTTGATTTTTTTCTTAACGTATAAGTGATACCACGCAGTATTTGCCTTTCTCTGTTTGGCTTATTCCACTTAACATAATGCTTTCTCCGTTCATCTGTGTTGTCGCAAATGGCAGGATTTCCTTCTTTCCCATGGCTGATAATATTCCATTGTGTGTATGTATATTCTTTGTCCATTCAGCCATTGATGGACAACTAGGTTTTTTCATATCTTGGTGACTGTAAATAATGCTGCAGTGGAAATGGGGGTGCAGATATCTCTTTGATATCTTGTTTTCATTTCCTTTGGATATATACCCAGAAGTGGGATTGCTAGATCATATGGTAGTTCTATTTTTAATTTTTTGAGGAACCTCCATAGTGGTTTAACCAAGTTACATTCCCACCAACAGTGCCCAAGGGTTTCCTTTTCTCTACATTCTCACCAATACTTATCTCTCCTCTTTTTGATGATAGCCATTCTAACCGGTGTGAAGTGGTTTTGATTTGCATTTCCCCAATGATCAGTGATGTTGAGCACCTTTTCATGTACCTCTTGGCCACTTGTACATCTTCTTTGGAAAAATGTCTATTCAGGTTCTCTGCTCATTTTTAAGTCAGATTTTTATTTTTATCTTTTTGTGCTATTGAGTTGCATGAGTTTTTTTTTAAATATATATTTTGGAACTACTATGTAATTTTAGAATAGTTTCATTGCCCTAAAAGAAATCCCACACCCATTAGCTGTCACTCCTTATTCTCTGTCTTCCCTAGCCCCTGGCAACTGTTACTACTATACTATCTGTTTCTGTGATTTGTCTGCTCTGGACTTTTTGTCTAAATGGAATTATACAATCTGTGGCCCTTTGTGACTGACTTCTTTCACTTAGTATGTTTTCAAGGTTCACCTGTATTTTAGCATGTATTGGTACTTTATTCCTTTTCATTGCCAGATATTCAGTTGTGTGACTATACCACCACATTTTGTTTATCCATTTATGAGCTGATGGACATTTTGGTTGTTTCCTTTTTTTTTTTTGCTATTATGAGTAATGCTATAAACATTCATGTACCTGTTTTTGTGTGGACATATGTTTTTATTCTCTTGGATATATCCCTTGGTGTGGAATTTTTGGGTCATATGGTAACTCTGTGTTGGAACTTCCCATTATAAATAGAAATTTAATAGGTTTATAAGCATATATGTTACTTTCTTATGATGGAAAACACTTTGAGAGCTAAATGTATATTTAAAGCAAAGTTATAACTTCCCATAACAAATTCAGATATGGCCCTTATGTTTTATTAGAGAAAACAGAATCATTTGGTGGATATTTAAGGAGGAAACATTCCGTGTTCTTTTAATTTTCATTATAGATGGATAAGTATTTAAAAATCTCATAATGTAAATACACTATAATAACAATTTTTACATATGTGCAAAGAGTGGCAAGAAGAGTAGAGAGGAGAAAACAAGGCGAAAATATAAAGAACGTAATGTGATGGGCCAGAAGAGGTGTGGAGAAGAAAGAGGAAATGGAACGTTTATTCACATATTCATTCAGCATATTTATTTAGCACTTGATGTATGTCTGATACTGCTCTAGGCCCTGGAAATACGGAACAGACAGAGGCCCAGCTTTTCTGGGCTCACATTTACTGAGGGCATGCTGCTAATATTGTGTGGTGCGTGGGTTATTACTGCTTGGTGTTAGGACTTAGTGGGTACCATGTGTACCCTTTGTTTCCTCTAGACACCCTTTCTCTGTTTCACAGAGTGACTTGCACACGCCTCCATTATAGCAGTCAACACAGCATAAGGATCTCATCTAAGAATCTGGATGTCCATTCTTCATCCAGTCAGACCTATTCAGGAAACACTTAGTGGTCATCTACCACACTTCAGGCACTCAATACTGTATTAGATATTGAGTGAGTGTGTGTGTGTGTGTCTGTGTGTGTGTGTGTCTGTGCGCGTGCGTGCTTTTATGCTGAGTGGCCCTAGTAAGTCACTCTCCTTCTTAAGCCATGGTTTCCTCATTTTTATAATGGGGATAATAATAATAATCCTTACTTTTTTTCATGAGGATTAAGTCTCTTGTGAGATACACCTAGCATAGTGCCTGGCACACAGAAATCAGCAAATGGTTGATATTATCATCACATTATAACATTTAGCAGAAAAAATGAAGTAATCTCAATATAAAAAATGTTTAAAATGGGAAACATTTTTAGTGCCTTTCTATGATAATAACTGTTTTTCATTTAGCCTTCCATGTCCACATGAACACACTTAAAAATATACAGTAATAACATATATACCATTTGTATATAAATTAATACCATTATATCAGATATTTTCCTTGCTTCTGCATATTTTTATTCTTAGCATGTTTATGGCTAAAAGTCCTCAGGTGAAGGTGATACTTATGCGTAAGTAATTTAAAGCAGTCTACATATGAAATGTAAGTGAAACCAGAGTGGGTTCCATTTTGAGTAAAGAAACATCTGCAGTTTGCCGCAGTTCACCCAAAGGAAATTGGATCATGTATCAGCTATGTGATCGAATAAGACTTTCATCTTTTAAAGAATTTTTCCTGCCTAAAATCTGCATTCATCTGTTGTTCTGAAATGAAGCTTGTGATATATACATTGTGACACGAGTTTGGGGAGCCCCAACATATTCTGTCATTGGAGCACAGCTGTGGCATCCGCTGAACTTAACCAGAAATCAGAAATAACTATTTTTAAAGCTTCTTCAGGCTCGGACATTTAGATTGCTTCTTTTCCTTAACGTGGACAACTTAGTTCTTGTATGTTTCTTTTCGGGCCCTAAATTATTAGTTTATTTGGATTACACATTATTTCATCTTTTATATGTTATAAACACTGTACTTTTTAAAGGAGTTACTTATTAAATTAGTTAGAGAGGAGAAACTCGTTCCTTAGGGCATCTTTTGGCTTTAGATGGTCTTTCTGACTGCTTGTTAAATTTACCCCTACTGCTCCAGCCCCCCTCAAATTGTACATGTGCACACATTCCAATCCAGGTTCCTCTAAACTGTGGTCTCTGTCTCTTTCTTTATGTCTAGCACTCTGCCTGGTACATATTTGTGGCCAGGTGACTGTTGAATGAATACATGGTTATGTTGAGCTTGTGGAAATTTAACACTGATATATTCTGAAGCTTAGAACTCTAGTTGACCACTTGTCAAATCCAAAGGACACTGTGGTCGTCATTTTTACTGGACTGTGGCATATTTGACCTTGCCAGCCACTCCTTGCTTCCTGAAGCTGCTTCTCCCTTGGCTTCTGTGGAGCCATATTCTCTTACAAATCTTCATCAGTTTGCTAACTTTTTCCGCTTAGTCTTTCAGAGTTCCCTTAACTCTTCCTTCCTCTTTAATGTAGATATTCATATTGTACAACAATAACTTTTTCTCAATAGATGTAAATTGGTGATGCATATATAACCAAAACCAAATGGTTTGTATCTATAAGATAAAAGGGGGAAGAAGGTGAGGAGGCCTGTAGATAAGTGAGCACTAGACACAGGACAGTTGATTAGCTGAAGGATAAATACAGCTGTTAACCTTTACCAGGGGTCAGATAAATGCAAATGAATATGAGTAAGGTATCCATTTTCTATCTATTAAATTAGCCAAAATATTTGTAAAAATGCCTTATGCTAATTAGGGTGTACTAAGACTCTTTCATTATGCTACTGATAGCAGTGTAAATTAGTAATGTGTTTCAAGAACCTTAAAGGATTTATACCCACAGCTACAATGATCCCAATTATGGTAGTTTTCCTGTAGTGGGTAATATTGATTTCCCACACAGTGTCTGTGCCCTTTCTTTCTATAAGAACCTTGAGTTTGTTCTGGAACACAGTCCTCGCCCCAGATCAGGGATAAGTCCTGATTTGTTGAGTCACTCATGGTAACCCATTTCCCCTTGCCCATGACCCACTTCTAACCAATTTGATGTAAGGTACATCAGCTGTGTTTCTCTCAAGTTTCAGTGACTCACAGCGCCCCCATGAGTTTGTTGTGGTACTGCATGCAATTGGGGAACCGTGGTCCCAGCCTAAGACAATAATGAAAATTTACTTACAATAGAAAATAATTAGCAGTAACAACTAATTTCGTATACTTTGACAGTAACAACTTAACTAGCCAATTAAACAGAACTCTTAGGATATAAATCTAAGAGAAAAGCAAGGTACAGAAACTTGTACTGCTTTTGTCATTGTATGAGGGAAAAATAGGCTTGCTATAAAACTTAGTACAAAAAAGAAATGTCTGTATGTAAACATACTACGGTGGTGATATGAGAGAGATTCCCCAGCCCTTCCTTCCCTGCCTCCAGTAGTTGGGAAAAGGAAGTTAGAACCTAGTGGGAGGTGTTGGAGAGTCGCCCCTCCCTTCCTTAGGGCTTTGCAGCTGTGATTCCAGGTGTGCTCACTGTTTTCCAGTGGGGTGGGAGGGGACGTAGAGTGGGAGGTCACGAGCTCTCAAGCTCCAGCCAATTTCTGAGAGTTGATGAGGTAGAAGCTGAGATAAATACTGTCTTTCTATTCTTTACTCTTTAACTACATTTCTTTCCAATCCATTAACAATTCCCTGTAAATAATTTGCCAGCAACTTCTTTAATTTATAGGCCTAACATCCTTTTCCTACTTGCTTTCCCACCCTCCAATTGCTGGTTATTTAATTTGCTTTCTCTTTGTTTATCCAGTTGTCTTTGAGCAGTTTCTCTTTTTATTCCTTTAAAAATAGCATACTGAGGCTATCATAAAATACACATACCCAGGCCTGGACTGTTTTGTTTGGTAGAGGTAAGCACACTGTTTTCATGGACAAATAATTGTACCTGGAGTTCTGTTAAAATATAACTAGTATTAATAATAATAAGGGTTCTCCTGGAAAACAGATTTAGCTTTTAAAGATGTTGAGAATATATTTCTGGTAATGGTTTAAGCAACAGAACCCATGGTGAGTTTCATTTCTTTTGTAATGTTTTATAAACTATAAGAAGCAAATCTAGTCCTGTGAAAACCCCTTGGAGGAAAATGTGACCTTATCATTTCTGAGGTAACAAATATTGGGGCATATGGGTCAAGGTTAAAAGGAGAAAGCTTGATAATTAAATCCATTCATTTATCACATAATTATTAATCACCTACTGTGAACAAGCATTGTTCTAGAAACATAGTATTTTAAAGTAAATCCAAATTATCATTTATAGTATAACAATAAAATGATAATTTAGTTCTCTTTAGTATCTGCTAAAAAATTCTTGGAAATTTTAAAGCATTTAGTTGAGAAGAATTTGGAATAATAAAACATCAACTATTTATTGGCTATACTTTTGGGATTTCTTTAGGGAATCTGCCAATATTTGTTCCTTTGGAAGGATTACCGTTAAGTGGTCTGCTGTATTCATTGCCTTTCTGCGCCAAGCTTAAATTTGAGCAAATTTGTTGCATTCTATTAACTTTAGTAATCCATGGGTTTATATTTTTAATGTGATTTGAATTTCATTGTATTTATTAGTCATCCTTTCTAATAAAGTTATGCCACAGTTGTCTTATCTATTCTTTTTTTTTTAATGAAAAAGAAAAAATAATCTAAGGCAAGAATTTTGGCTAGTCGGCTCTGCCTGGCCACTCTGAACAGGTATGGTTTTGTAATATGGTATCAGTATCCTGTGCATTCTGTTATTTAAATCATAAGTAACCATAATGTGCAGAATTATGCAAAGGTTTCTGAAATCCTGTTTTTGTGGAAATAGACGCAATCTTTTTAGCAGAGGTTTTAAATGATCTGGAGAGACTATGAAATTATTTGCTTAAAGAGGATTAAAATGTATTTACCTGTGACGTCAGTTCTTAAATGCTGCAACGTGAAAAGGTTTTTGTTAATGGCATTTTATTTTCCCAAATCTGCTAAAGTTTATAAAAACACTTCAAAGGATGAACAGATAATTGAATTTTATGTCCACTTCTATGAAAACTTACAAATTATTTGTATGTGTTTTCATGTGTGTGATATTTGAGATAATTTACTGCCATCTGAAGTAGCCATTCCCTACTTCCAAAGTTGCTGAGGTCCTTTATCTTTCTTCTACCAGTGGGAATGGGAATTCAGAATTCCAACATGAAAGGAATTTTCTGGAGCAGATGTGACAGCCAGCCCTCTAACATCTAGAGATGGTTCTTGGCCCGATAAAGAGATAGTCATCAGTCAGAGAAGAGAGGAGACACCTTCTAGCCTTCTCAGATTCTTTTTTCTTGGTTAGATTGAACTACATGAGACAGACCTACACAATTCTTATTTAATTTTGACTTTGGATCCCAAGTTAATTATGTCCTTGTGCAGTCTTGTTAAACTCTTGTCTCCAGTTGGAGAATACGGAAAACTAACTTTCCTCTTTTTGTCCTTAAATGTGTAGGGCTGGGACAAGACTTCAAACATGGTGGAAGTAGTAATCTGCTTTTGAGGAGACTCCCCCTCCCCATGCCACTTCCTGCTCTACTTGCTGCTTGGGAACATGTTTATCTAAAGGTGGTAACAAGAATAAACAGTGCAGTTCCTTTTGGCTCTAGATATATGTTTGTTCTGATTTATTAGATAATCATCTCTTTTTCACTACTACAGGCCATATTAAAAAGTTTTCTTATTTTTAAAAAATTAAAACCATAATTGAAAGGGATAATAAAATACCAACACAAGGAAAGCTAAATGTCAATAGGATTCACCTGCTGTCTACCAGGGAAAATGCAACTATATCAGCCATTAGGGGTCTTATAAGAATTAGGAAGCAGTGACTTCTGTTACTGAAAAGCTTACAACCTAAACAGAACACAGATATGTGAAAAGAACCAAAGTGGATGGGTTTTGGTGGATGAGAGGTCACTAGAGGAACTGCAGTCAGCATGTCTTGGAGAGGGTGGTGTGCACAGGTTGGACTAGTATGGGGAGAGAGTCTAGCCGTGTAGGACAGCACAGTGATGGCACTGAAGTAGAGAGGCAGGGCTGACAAATTGATTTCTTGTATTAACTAAAGCAGTTAATAAATAAGAAATGGGAAGAGAACTGGGAAACGCATACTGTGAATGTCTTTGAAAGGTAGCCAAGCTAAGAGAGCTCCATGGGGACCTTGCCTACCCTGTATTTTTTTTTAATGTTTTTTATTTGTTTATTTATTTTTATGTCTTTATTGGAGTATAATTGCTTTACAATGTTGTGTTAGTGTCTGCTGTGCAACAAAGTGAATCAGCTATAAGTATATAAGTATATCCCCATATCTCCCCCCTCTTGAGCTTCCCTCCCACCCTTTCTATCCCACCCTGTATTTTGATTCACTGCAGTTTCTGTTTTGTGAACTGAGCTGAGTTCTTGGGTGGTGTGGAATAAGATGTTGAACACAGGCCCTGATCAGCAAAGCAGAATTTTAGTTAAAACTCGTTTGTGGTACATTGCAAAGGATGTTTTAAAGCTTAGATAATTAAGAAACCAGAATTTAATTATATGTAAGTAAGTGAAAAAAGTTGATGGATCCTGGGTCAAAGAAATGCTATAGGTAATTAATGAATATAATGAAATTGAGTACTTAAGAAATAAACTAGTAGAAGTTTTCTAGTTAGTGAATTTACTAACTTGATTTTTTTTTTGGAGGAAGTGATCATAATTTATTTATTTTTTATACAGCAGGCTCTTATTAGTTATCTATTTTATACATATTAGTGTATATCTGTCAATCCCAATCTCCCAATTCATCCCACCACCATCACCACCACCCCCTACTTTCCCCCCTTGGTGTCCATACGTTTGTTCTCTACATCTGTATCTATTTCTGCCTTGCAAACCGGTTCATCTGTACCATTTTTCTAGATTCCACATATCTGTGTTAATATACGGTATTTGTTTTTCTCTTTCTGACTTCACTCTGTATGACAGTCCCTAGGTCCATCCACATCTCTACAAATGACCCAAGTTCATTCCTTTTTCTGGCTGAGTAATATTCCATTGTGTATATGTACCACATCTTCTTTATCCATTCATCTGTCGATGGACACCTAGGTTGCTTCCATGACCTGGCTATTGTAAATAGTGCTTCAATGAACATTGGGGTGCATATGTCTTTTTGAATTATGGTTTTCTCTGGGTATATGCCCAGAAGTGGGATGCTAGGTCGTATGGTAATTCTATTTTTAGTTTTTTAAGGAACCTCCATACTGTTCTCCATAGTGGCTGTATCAATTAACATTCCCACCAAGAGTGCAAGAGGGTTCCCTTTTCTCCACACCCTCTCCAGCATTCGTTGTTTGTAGATTTTCTGATGATGCCCATTCTAACTGGTGCTAACTGTTGAATTCTGAAGCATCAATTCTTTCTCCTGACTTACTCCTATGACATGAAATAGAACCATATATTTATGGTTTTATGTCCTTCGGAGTTAAAGTGTGTTTCATTAGGGGGAAGATAACTGTCTCAAGTTTATTTTGAGAATGAATGTGTTGAGTGGAGAGCAACAAGAAATATTAAATAAGCAAAGAGAGAGGGACAGTGGGTATCAGTGCAGAGCCCCTGAACTGAAGGAGGGCTAGGGAGGAAAATTCCAGGATGAGCTCTTGAGGTACTTCAAGTTCAGAATTAAATATTCATGGGGGATTTCAGCAGCTTAGACATCTGTTGAATAACAAATATCACTAAACATTTATCATCTCAGTATGATTCTAGGTTATGTAGAGGACAAGTTCAAAAAAGGAAATCATGGAGAAGCAGTCCTCGTTTTGTTTCTTACAAGCAGGGAAGAAAACATAATTCACGGTTGATGTGGATTTAGTATTTACTCTTCACAGAGCTGCCTTGAGTGCTACCCTGGCACTCAAGTTTACTCACGTAGGATATTATATATTCAAATGTTCCAATGGTTTTCAGACTGTGGATTGTGATCCTAGAGGGTTCTTGAAATGGATTTGGTGAGTTGAAATAGTATTAGGAAAAAAAATAGAATAAATAAGATATCACAGTGTATTGAATGTAAGGGAAAATATTGTTTAATGCAACTTGTTTCTGTTTTATAAGTATGCATGAATGAGTAGACAATATTGGATTGTAAAACAGTTCTTACTGTGAGTCAGGGTCAAATATGTAAAAAAAAAATCACTGTTTTTTCAAGAACTGTAAAACAAAATGAGTATGTCATTTGATGAACTAGGTTGTGTCTGTCTAAGATGTATGTGGTGAAGCCTGATTAAGTTTTCTTCGGGCAGGTGAGTGGGCAGGTGCATGGGGAAGAGAAATTCTCTGGTGCCACAGAGATGTTTTGAGGTCACAGGGTTCTTTGGGAAGTAGCACATCGCATGGGTCCTGTGAGGCAACTGACATGAAGTTCAAGAAAGAGAATAGTTCTTGAAAGTAGATATTTTCTATGTGAACTCCTATACTTTCGAAAGAAACAGTGTCTTTTTATTTTGTTCTAGTGAGACTATTTCAGAGTTTTAGCTTGGTTGTTAGAAAAAGGAGGATTTTACTAAGTGAGCAAGTTTGAAACAGAGCACAGGGCATCTTATAAGGTTAGCTGAGGATAATAAATAAACTAGACAAAGTTTCAATATATCAAGAGTAAAAAAAATAAAGTTACTTATAGGTAGGACATTTAAAAATGGATTTCAAAAAGGAAAATACAAATGAGTCTCTGAAGAATAACACTCTGATGAAACTGGAATCATCTACTATGTGGTGCATAGTAATTTCTCACTTAGGGATATGTTTATATACTGAGTGCACAAATTATCAAAAAATGTGAATTAAATTGATCCTATGTTGAGTAAACTATCATGTAAATTAATTTCTTGTGCAAGTAACGGTTCGGTATTTTATTTGACATAACTTATTTAAATATGCATTGCGTTTGATAGATACTATGTTACTTGATTCAAGCTTTAAATTATTTAATGAATGGTGTTTGTGAATGAGGAAGTTAGGCGAAGTTGTGATGCTTCACTGCACATTTTTTATTTACGTGACTTACTGAATACAGTGATTCCTTAATAGATTGAAAGGACTGTACATCTTTCAAAGAAAACCAATATTACTGAAAAAGTATGGGAAAAATCCTCAAAATTAAATGAAAAACTAAGAATAAGTACATGGTGCTGGGTAAACTTAAAAAATGTCAGGGCACAGCTATATGAACTCAGATTTCTTGCTTCCATTGGATATTGTCCTTTTCTTTTTTGCTGAAATACCAGCCATGTTAAATATTGTCAGAAAACAATTGAATAGGACTTCCCTGGTGGCACAGTGGTTAAGAATCAGCCTGCCAATGCAGGGGACACGGGTTTGATCCCTGGTCCAGGAAGATGCCACATGCCGCGGAGCAATTAAGCCCGTGCACCACAGCTACTGAGCCTGCGCTCTAGAGCCTGTCAGCCACAACTGCTGAGCCCATGTGCCACAGCTACTGAAGCCTGCGCACCTAGAGTCCATGCTCCGCATCAGGAGAAGCCACCGCAATGAGAAGTCCCCGCACCACAACGAAGAGTAGCCCCTGCTCGCCGCAACTAGAGAAAGCCTGCGTGCAGCAATGGAAGACCCAGCGCAGCCAATAAATAAATAAATGTTCCTTTAAAAAAAAAAAAAGAAAACAATTGAATATTCAATGATAGTTTCAAGTTAGGTAGATTTTATTGCAGATTAAGGCCATGACTGCAGGATATGGCCACTTAGATGTCAGTTGGAAGTTTTGGCCATGATAATTAATTAACATCGGTCTGCCTGGCAACAGAGGAAAAGTCTAGGCAGACAAACAGATTGATTCAGAGGAACTTAAGTGGTCAAGTCCAGGAGAAGCTGTAGCTGGCCTTCTCTGGGCATCATATTAGCACTTTCCTTAGCTTCTGTGTCTGTCCGCACTCTGCAGCAGGCTGGATGTCAGGTCTGTGCTGCAAACATAGCCATTTGCTCCAGCTTCTGGTATTTGCTCACAGGGAGCCTCACCCATATCTCTGCCTCCCTCTCTCCTCTCCTCCTTTCTCTTCTTTCTCTGTGTGTGTGTGTGTGTCACGCACATGTGCACGTGTGTGGGCAGGCTCAGACTAACAGACGGTGAAACTGGCAGCGAAGGGACACTTGGCTCTACCAGCTCTGCCTGTCATTCAGATATTGCACATCCTAAATGTGTTATTTTACAAAGAAGAAAAATGAAGCCATCTCTTACACTCAGTAGAGACAGGTGCTTGAGAAAAGAAAAAGAAGCAGAGAAAGCCTATCAGCAAAGTTTTTTTATTACTTCTGCATCCGAGGCACTATTCTAGGCCATAGTTTCACCCCCACCCTTGCCTCCTATGATGCATTGGCTGGTTCAATGTCTGGTGTCAGATGAGTCATCACGCCCCAGTTGGCTTGGTGCTGTAGTCAACATTTATAGCCTTGGAATTGTTGCTTTGGAGCAAGATCATTGTTCCTCATCTGTCTCTGTGGGGAAGTGGTCTCCATGCTCCGGTTGTGATGGACCCTATAGCATGCTTTTCCTAAATTGGAATCTGCAGGTGCTGGGGACCCACCCCAGGGGTCACACCATGGTTGCTGGCCATAAAGTAAGATGATCTGGTATATGTGACTCTGGGAAATCTAAACAAATCACCCCTTAATTCAGTTTACCAGCCTGTTAGCGAGTGCACAGCAAGTAGATGATCTGATAAAATTAAATGGATTATTTTGCTTAAAAGGTAAAGTGAGTGGAAAGTTAAGGGATTCCATATTTAAATTGTTAATGTGTAACAGTTGTTAATAATGTTGGGAAAAAATTTGGAAGATAATTCATACAAATAATTGTTCTGATGTTGGGAATATAGTTATTTTTGGGTTTTTTCCCATTTTTCTTTAATGTTTCAGTATTGCTTATGTAATAATAGTAATGGTTTTTAATAATAATAGAACTGGTTTTGTTCTTGTGAGGAAAAAAAGCCCAAGTTGAAAATTAAACATTTATAAAAGTAAAAACATGCCTAGATTCTTTTTTTTTTTTTTTGCGGTACGCAGGCCTCTCACTGTTGTGGCCTCTCCTGTTGCGGAGCACAGGCTCCGGATGCGCAGGCTCAGTGGCCATGGCTCATGGGCCCAGCCGCTCCGCGGCATGTGGGATCTTCCCAGACCAGGGCACGAACCTGTGTCCGCTGCATTGGCAGGTGGACTCTCAACCACTGTGCCACCAGGGAAGCCCATGCCTAGATTCTTGATCTTGAAGAATCTTTGAAAGAACAAACCAAAAAATCCAAAAAACTTAAAATGTGGACTTTTTATGTTAATTTTATCTGACTATTGTTTGGGGTAACATTGTTTATTTTTTGAATATCTAATATTCATTGAGCACATATTACTTTTAACAATTTAAAATATAAATATGGATGGTCTTCTAACTAGGATTTTGTTATTTTATTTTTTAGTGATTTTTACTATTAACATTTCAAACACACTCAAAATTAGAGAGACTATTATAATCAACAACCATATACTTATCATTCAGTTTCTATACATATTTTTAAAAAAGCTATTTACAAAAAACTGAACACGTAATAATAGAGTTCCCATATTACCCACCCTTTCCCAACATCTACGCACATATGCAGTTGCCCCTATTATTAACATCTTGCATTAGTGTGGTACTTTTATTAGAATGAATGGACAAGTATTGATATTATTATTACCTAAGGACCATAGTTTACATTAGCATTCACTCTTTATGTTGTATGGGTCTAAGGATTTTGACAAATGCATAATGTCATTTATTCACCATTATAGTATCAGGCAGAGTAGTTTCACAGGTCTAAAATATACCCTGTGCATCACTTAATAAAACCTTCTCTTCTTTTCTCCCAAACCCCTGGCAACCACTGATCTTTTTACTGCCTCTGTAGTTTTGCCTTGTCTAGAATGCTATATATAGCCTTTTCAGATTGGCTTCTTTCACTTAGCAATATGCATTAAGGTCCTTCCATGTTTTCCTGTGGCTTGATAGCTCCTTTCTTTTTATTACTAAATAATTAGACCATTGTATGAATTTGCTACAGTTTGTTTATCCATTTACCTACCTAAGGACATCTTGGTTGCTCCTAAGTTTTGGCAGTTATAATAACACTGCTGTAAACACGTGTGTGCAGGTTTTTGTGTGGATAAGTTTTCATCTCCTTTGGGTAAATATCAAGGAGTGTAATTGCTGGATTGTATGTTAAGAGTACATTTAGTTATGTAAGAAACTGCCAAACTATCAATATCTTCCAAAGTTGCTGAACCACTTTGCATTCTCACCAGTAATGAATAAGTGAGTGTTCCTATTGCTTCACATTCTTTCCAGCACCTAGTGTTGTCAGTGTTTTGGATTTTGGTCATTCTGATAGGTATGTAGTGGCATCTTGTTGTAATTTACAGTTTCCTGTGACATATAATGTGGAGTTTTTTGGTTTTTTTTTCATGTGTTTGTTTGCCACCTGTGTATCTTCTTTGGTGAGGTGTCAGGATCTTTGGCCCATTTTTTTAAGTGGGTTGTTTGTTTTCTTGTGTTGAGATTTAAGAGTTCTTCGTATATTTTAGATACAAGTTCTTTATCACATATGTGTTTTGCGAATATTTTCTCCTAGTCTGCGGCTTATCTTTTTATTCTCCTAACAGTGTCTTTCACAGAGCAGAGTTTTTAATTTTAATGAAGTTCAACTTATCAATTTTTTTCATGGATTGTGCTTTTGGTGTTGGATCTAAAACATCATTGCCAAAGCCAAAGTCATCCACATTTTCTCCTGTGTTATCTTCTAGGAGTTTTGTAGTTTTACATTTAGATCTAGGATGCATTTTGAGTTAATTTTTGCAAAGCATGTAAGATCTATGTCTAGATTCCTTTTTTTTTTGGTGTATGGATGTCCAGTTGTTTGAGCCTCATTTGTTGAAAAGACTGTTCTTTTTCCATTGAACTTCCTTTGCTACTTTGTCAAATATCATTTGAGTTTACTTTTGTGGATCTATTCTGGGCTCTCTGTACTGTTCCATTGATCTTTCTTTTGCTAATGCCACAGTCTAGATTACTGTAGCTTTATACTAAGTCTTGAAGTTGGCTAGTTTCAGTCCTCTGGCTTTGTTTTTCTCTTTCGATACTTTGTTGGTTATTCTGTGTCTGTTGCCTTTCCATATAAACTTTAGAATCAGTTAGACAAAATTACTTGCTGAGATTTTTGTTTAGGATTGTATTGATTCTATAGACCAAGTCGGGAACAATTGACATCTTGACAATATTGAGTTTTCCTATCCATGAACATGGAATATCTCTCCATTTATTAAGATCTTCTTTGATGTCTTTCATCAGAGTATTGTGGTTTTCTTCATTTAGATCTTGTACATATTTTGTTAGATTTAAAGCTCAATATTTCACTTCTTGGGGCTAATGTAAATATTATTTTTAATTTTAAATTCTAATTGTTCTTTGCTGGTATATGGGAAAACAACTGATTTTTATATATTAACCTTGTATCCTGCAATTTTGCTATAATTTCTTATTAGTTGTAAGAGTCTTTTTGTTGATTATTTGGGACATTCTACATAGATAGTCATGTCATCTATGAACAAAAACAGTTTTATTTATTTTCTATCTGTATACTTTTCCTTTCCTTTCCTTGTATTATTGCATTAGCTAGGATTTCTAACATGATGTTCAAGAATGGTGAGAGGGAACATCCTTGCCTTCTTTCCAATCTTGGGGGAAAGCCTTTAAGTTTCTCACCTAAGTATGATTTTAGCAGTAGGTTTCTTTTAGATTTTTTTTTTTTAAATCAAGTTGAGGGAGTTCCCCTCTATTCCTAATTTACTGGGAGTTTTTATTATGAACGTGTGTTGGACTTTGTCACATGCTTTTTCCACATCTATTGATATGATCATATGATTTTTTTTTCTTTCAGAGTGTTGATGTAATGGATTACATTAATTGACTTTCAAATATTGAACCAGTCTTATATACCTGGGATAAATCCCAAGTGGTTGTTTTATAACTGTTGGATTCAGTTTTCAAATATTTTGTTGAGGATTTTTGCGTCTATATCCACGAGGGAAGTAGTTTTCCTTTCTTGTTATATCTTTGTCTAGTTTTGGTTTTATGGTAGTGTTGGACTCATGGAATGACTCGGGAAGTATTCTGTCAGCTTCTGTTTTCTGGAAGAACTGTAGAGAATTGTTATTATTTCTTTCTTAAATATTTAGTAGAATACACCAGTGAAATCACCTAGGCATGGTACTTTTTTTTTTTTGGTAGATTTTAAATTATTGATTCACTTTCTTTAGTATCTATAGGTCTATTCAGATAATCTATTTCTCCTTGTGTGAGTTTTGGTAGTTTGTGTCTTTCAAGGAATTGGTGAACCTCATCTAAATTATCAAATTTGTAGGTATAGAGTTGTTCATACAATATTATTCTTTAATTATCCTTTTAATGACCATGTTATTAATAGGGATGACCCTAATTTTATTTCTAATATGGTAATTTGTGTCATCTCTCTCTCTCTTCCTCTCTCTCTCTCTCTCAGTTAGCCTGGTTTAGTAGTTTTATTGGTTTAGTAGTTTTATTGGTCCTTTTAAAAAAAACAAAACAGCGGGCTTCCCTGGTGGCGCAGTGGTTGGGAGTCCACCTTGCCGATGCAGGGGACGCGGGTTCGTGCCCCGGTCCAGGAGGATCCTGCATGCCGCGGAGCGGCTGGGCCCGTGGGCTGTGGCTGCCGGGCCTGCGTGTCTGGAGCCTGTGCCCCGCAATGGGAGAGGCCGCAGCGGTGAGGGGCCTGCGTACTGCAAAAAAAACAAAGAAACAGCTTTTCGTTTTATTGATTTTTGTTTTCCCTCTATTGCTATTCTGTTTCTAATTTTATTGGGTTCTGTTATAATATTTATTATTTTGTGTTTTCTGCTTGCTTTAGGCTTGTATTGCTCTTCATTTCTCTAGTTTCCTAAGGTGTAAGCTTAGATTATTGATTTCAGATCTTCTTCTTCTCTAATATTCGTGTTCAATGCTATAAATTTCCCTCAAAGCATTGCTTTCCACAGTTTTTAATAAGTTATTTCATTTTCATTTAGTTGAAAATATTTAAAAATTCCTCTTGTGACTTCTGAGACTCATGTGTTATTTAGAAATGTGTGGTTTAATCTCCAAATATTTGGGGATTTTATATGATTCCATTTGCTTTCCTCTTTTACATACCGTTATATTTCTTTTTATTATTTTTAAAGTGTTTGCTCTGGAATCTGCAATATATTTACATTTACAACTAATGCAAGTCCACTTTCAAATAATACTATACCACATCACTCACAGTGCAGTCACCTTTATTCTGGGTATTCCCAATTCCTTCCTCCTCTCCTTTATAACATTGCTGTCATTCATTTTACTTCTCTGTATGCTGTAATTAACCAATACATTATCACCTAATGGATAAAAAATCGTTATCTATTAGGTAAATTAAGAAAAAAAAGGAAAAAAATATTTTATGTTTATTCTGTTTCTTTTATGTAGAACTGAAGAACTTCTAACATTTTTTGCAAGGCAGGTCAACTGATGACACAATTCCTCACTTTTTGTTTGAGAAAGTCTTTATTTCTGTTTCACTTTTTTTTTTTTTTTTTTTTGCGGTATGCGGGCCTCTCACTGTTGTGGCCTCTCCCATTGCGGAGCACAGGCTCTGGACGTGCAGGCTCAGCGGCCATGGCTCACGGGCCCAGCTGCTCCGCGGCATGTGGGATCTTCCCGGAGCAGGGCACGAACCCGTGTCCCCTGCATCAGCAGGCAGACTCTCAACCACTGCGCCACCAGGGAAGCCCCTGTTTCACTTTTGAAAGATAATTTCACTGGATAAAGAATTTTAGGTTAGGTTAGTGGTTTTTTTCTATTAATATTAAATGTTAAGGTAAAATTAACTATTAACATTAAATATTAAAAGTAACATTAAATTACCTTTTTCATACAGTTCATTTTGCAGAAAACAAACACTATGAGTATACAGACAATAGACTAACTGGGTTTTAAATAAATAATAGTTAACTGGGTAGAGAGTGCTATATTTTTATCAGCATGACATACATAAGTGCTTAATTGTCTATTTCCTTTTATTTTCATTTGTAAATGAAATCTTGTCTGTGTATTGTTTATACTGCCATTCTTCCATATAACAATATAGTATCCAAAAATAGAAATTGTGGAAATACAGTAAAGGTGGGACCGCTTCTTGTCCATTTGTTTGCTTACCCTGAGAGGGACCACATGATGAAATTGTAGCCTTTCAATATGCCCAAGTGTTTGCTACTTTAAAATTTTTTTGCCAGTGTTTCACTTCTGAGTGTGTCCTATATGTAAATATGTATCTATTGCTTATTTAGTATATATCCTAGTGGATGTTACAGATTTAAATAATTCTCTTTAAACTATTATATGCATGTTTCATTTTCAGAAGAAGGTAAAAGTGTACCATTGAGTCTTCCATTATAAAGTGTAAGCAGAAGCGTAATATATAAATGAGTAGGAGGCATCAAATATTTGAGAGCCAGCTGCTCGTTATGGTATGAGATTGACTGAAGTAAAAATGAAACGTTAAGGCACAACAGACAAGTTATGTAAGCATAAACAGAAAATTAAGGGGTGTCATTGTCCAGGGTTAATTGCTGGGTTATAGAAGTAGTGGGAGCTATGAATTGAGGAGGTGGATACATCACTTTGGCAGCAGAGCTGGTCCCTATAGACAAATTTAGAGGCCCTAAATCAGGGAAACTCACCACAGTATCAAAGTGTTAAAATTAGAATCCAAAGTGCTAAGAACTAAGTTCCCTTTCCCAAGTTTCTTTCTCCAAGTTTTCTAAACAGTTTGTCCAGATTGTTGACCAAATGATTGATTAATTATTTACAATTTAATAGAACAGAGAATTAACTGCAGGCTGAATTAAGGGGTAGAAAATAAAAGATTTCTTACATTACAGGTTAAAGTGATGTACTCTGTAGATCATAGAGTAGTGAGCAAGCTTTCTGGTTCTGCCCACTTGAGAAAGTATCTCCCAAGCCTGATGGTTAAGGCAAGGGAATTGAAATACAACCCCTTAAAGTTCCTGGCTCTGTTCTCTATTAAATGTGGAGATACTGATGATGCTGATGGGTTAAGTTGATTAAATGACATGATGGAGATAAAGTAATTAAGTCAGTGTTTGTCACACAGCAGGTACTCATTAAATGGTCACTACTATTCAACAGTAGTAATAAAACCCAAACTCAGGTGTGTGCCACATAATTGTTTTGGGTAAAAGATATCTTTTTTGTGTGTGCATTTTTAGTGAACGTAAGCTAGTAAGTGCAATGGCAGCTACTGTTTTGTTTAGAACTACTGTGTCATGCAGATGAAAAACAGGCCAAAACTTCTTTTACTCTTAAGGAAAATGGAATTTATTTGTGAAAGAAAGCATTATTATTTGGAGAGCTCTATTTCTATATCTGTAATTTACATGGACCTCTACCAAAAAGTCATTGTAGAACCTCATCAGGGAAGCCCTGCGAATTTCAGCTCCTTCAGTGGGTGATTGAGCTTCTGCCATCTCCGTTGTTGTGGAGTTGATTGGAATTAACTTTCTCTTAAGTGGCTGAGCTCAGCTGGGTGAACTTCTCCGTGGTGCTTTTGTTTAGGATTATATCTGTGCCAGCTGGGCTTCATTTGGCATTCATCTGACCTTGCTCAATTTGAAATCATCTTTCCATTGGGGAGATGAGGTGGCCCTAGAGGGGCTGAAAGTTGAGGAATGCTGCACAATTGTTTTGTCAGTTTAGGGGCATGATTTAAGTGCATATTGGTTATAATTCCTCTGTTCTTCACAGGGATCAGTGAGAATGAGTTCCTGCCTGCTGTCATGTGTTTGAAGAGCCATAGATGAAAGAAAGGAAGGCTAAGAGAAATTTATTATTGTTTTATTCTGAAAAGTTTCTCTTTCTGTTTTTGAAATAAATAGCTTGATTTGAAACAGTTTTGTGCAGCAAACCTTGAAAACCATTAACATTTATTGTACTGGTTGATATATGCTAGTAATTGCTAAAATATACCTGGGCTTAGTTGATAAATTTTGTTCCCTTCTGGGAAGACCACATGCATTGATACCTCTGTCAACAAGCCTGCTATAAAGGCTGCACCTGGGTTTCCATCTGCAGTAGGGGTAGGGGTGGAGCAACCCATATTGGGTGGTGATTGGACAGAGACGTGGAAGCCCATTGGTAAGAGTTCAGAGCTTTCCGATTTAGTCACGGATTCAGTGGCTAGAAGCGCTTTTGTTGAGAGGGATAAGGATGACTTAGGAGAGAAACAGTGACATTAAAGAACACAGAGTTGCCCTCTTCTCCCTCTCCCCTCTGTGGGAGTAGTTGTCAATTGTAGCACTTAAAACATGCATTGCAATTGTTTGCTTTTGTTTTCCTCATCTAAGCTCTATAGAAGTAGGAAACTATGTTTAACAGTGTGTTTGGCACCTAGTAGGTCTAAATACATTTTGAATAAGTGAAATTATATGAGCAACTTTCTTTATATTTTTCCTACCTCCAGTTATAGAGTCAGAAAATAGTGTTGGGGGTTTCTCTTAGTTAGCCAAACCATTTAATTGTATGCTAACTGTAACAAAAAATAGACCTGTATTTACATCATTAATATAGTGGCCAAAGGATGTTTGGTAACTTTTAGATGACATGACAAACTTATTAAGGGTAAACCCTGAATCTTGGCATTCAACAGATATTAGTAAATATATATCCACATTTCAAGAGGCAAAAGGAAACCTGTGCATCAAGAAGTTGAAAATTAAAGCACAAGAAAATCATGGCTACTACCAGTTTAGGAGATTGTCCCCCTGTTGTGAATTTGGTCTGGTTTGGGAGAATATGCCTGATGCTCATGTAGTGAAGGGAAGGGTTAGACTGAAGTTACATTTCTAGCTTATGAAGAGAGCCTGCTGTGCCTTGTCATCCTCTAGACATGCTTCGTGTCAGTTTACTCATCACTGAGAGAAAACAAAGTGTCTGTGCGCCTCAATTTTATAGATAAATGAAGCTAACTTTCAAAAAGTAGTAATTTAAATGACATTTCCGAAATAGTTTACTTGCGTTCCTATCTAGCACGGGGTCTACTAGGTGAATCTCTTGATGCCGGGTGTGAGCGCATGAACATCGTATGACACTGGTTTCTGCTGATGTACAGCAGAGGTTGCCGGGGAGGTTACTGGGACCATTGGCCCCCAGCGTCCGAGCCCACGATAGTTCCTCTATTCAGTTGTTTACACCTTCCTTTTCTTTTTGTCTGGAGTCATCCCTCTTGCCAGGTGTGCCTTGGCCTGGACCCACTCACACTGCAGAAAAAAAGTTCAGTTTTCACTTTTTAATGACGTACTCCACATGTAAAAAGGTACTTTAGAGAGTAAGGGCCTGGAGTTTTTTCAAGTGGCATTTCATTGAGGTTTACTTTCCCCTTCCTCTCATTATACAATGAATGGAGGTAGCTTTTACCTTTATGAGAATTGTATTTATTAATTAACAGTTAAATATCAAGACAGGGTTTATAAAGTCTGTAAAGTCCCTGATTAGTAAGTTTGTCATCTAAATTTCAAACAAGATTAATGTGACCGAATACATGGCGTGGTAATTTTCTACTTCGGGAAGGTCTGATATACTGTGGATTGCGTAGCTGCATTTTCCACCTGGGTGTCATGATTTCCTTCATCGAGTGCACAGCAGGGAGAGAAGCTCGAAACTGAGTCATGGGTTTGCTCTCTGCAGTACATTTTTCTGCTCCCTGCTGAGCATTTGCAGCTGAATTCTCTTCAGGAGAAGATCAGCTGTCTTGAATTTGACCTCAGAGGTACTTGTGGCTGTTAGACCTTGTGTATTAATGCTGCTGAGTGTGTGCAGAGATATCCTCTGACCAAGAATGGCCTCTTTAGGCTGGAATTTAATTACAGCTGGAAAGCCAGTGCTGCTTTCTCACAAGGAGATTTTTAAGAAACACTGAAGATGCACGTCAAAGCTTGAATTCCTTTCCTCTCAAGGACTATCAGAATGACATATGTCTTTGATTAATCCTCATGCAAATGCTGACAAAGGCCATGTCAAATAAATTGGAAATTTTGAATTGCATTTTTTTCCTTGAAGTGGGTTGCTTAAATAATAGTTTATTTTTACTCTTTTTTTTTCTGTATAATTTTGTGCAGTCTTTCAATATTTTTTCATCTTTCAGTATAATGGCTTTTTTAATACTCTTTAAAATAAGGAGTGATGCTTCGCCTTACAATATAACCTAGATTTACATCTTTGTGTACTTTTTTTTTTTTTTTTTTTTGCCGTACGCAGGCCTCTCACTGTTGCGGCCTCTCCCGTTGCGGAGCACAGGCTCAGCGGCCATGTCTCACGAGCCCAGTCGCTCCACGGCATGTGGGATCTTCCCGGGCCGGGGCAGGAACCCGTGTCTCCTGCATCGGCAGGCGGACTCTCAACCACTGCGCCACCAGGGAAGCCCCCTTATCATCTTAAAGTTGAATAACTTCCTTGTCTCACCCCGCCCCCCCCACCTTTCTCTGACCTCCCATGTAGCAGTTATCACCAGCTAACACACTGTGCATTTTATTTCATGTTATCTTTCCGTTAGAAGGTAAGTTCCATGAGGGCAGGGGGTTTTATCTCTTGTCTACTGCTGAATCCCAGTAGCTGAGACAGTGCTCAATAAATGTTGAATGGATGATGATTGAATAGCTTTCATTGGTTAGGAGCAGGTAGAGTCTACAATCTCTACCCCTGCAAACTCTTACCAGGAGGTATATTGCCTCAGACCAAATTTAACCAAAACTGTGGGCCTTTAATCACAAGTAAGAGCAAACAGCCACGTTTGGCTGGGGGAATTCCTCATATAGGTCCCTCAGTTACCATGATCGACTTCTTGGGTGAGACTTTTTCTCTAAGTCAGATGCTAGGACATTCTTGCGACAAGATCGGTAGGTCCTGTGATCAGCTTAAGTGGCCAGAATCTGACGTGGAGACAAGCCAAGAGGCTCTAGATGTAGAGAGCGGGGCCCGTGGCATAGTGAGTGTTTTATTCCTTATTCATGAGGAGCTTTTACTCTTCTGCAAATCAGACACTTACCTGAAGCAGCAATGTTACCAATGGAAAAATAATGCCTAATCTTTTTTATGGTGGCCCTAAAATCTTGAGAGCTACTTTATATATGAAATATCTAACATCAAGGTGTTGATTCACTTAGGACACTTATTATGTTAATTAGCTGACCCCCAAATGTTGTCAGATTAACTTGTTCACAAACTTCATTTTACTGATAATGAAATATTTAATTTCACCACAAATCCAATGTAACACATACACATGTAAGCTTGGGATTTAGCATGCACTCAGTTTATACAAACCAAGTGTAAAAATAGCAGTTAAGAGCTCTGATTCTGTAGTCTGACTGCTGGATTCAGATTTAGGTTCACACTCTTACTAGCCAGGTGACTTATGGCAAGTTACTTAATGTATCCAAACCTCAGTTTCCTTATCTATGATGTGGAGTGAAAGCACTTAACTCATAAGGTTGTCATGAGGAGTATGTAAGATTTCTTATAAAGCAAAGTGCTTAGCACATAGTAAGTGCTCAGTAAATGTTAGCTTAAATTTATTCACTTATTAAAGGTGTTTTGTGTCTACAGCACTCTAGAGTAAATCCAAATTCTAAGTACGTACTTTGGCTATGAACGGATTGGTGAGTGGGATCCCATAGACTGAGATTAAGAAAAAAAATCCCTAGGAGATCAAGCTCTCCTTATATGTTTAAAATGAACTTTATTTACAAAAATTAGATGCACACACAATGGTTTCCAGAAAACCCCTTAAGTAGTAAAGAAACTATTGCAGCAAAAGCAAAGGTTTTAGTATTGTTCTTTTTTTTAAATGATCTTTGTCATTAAACCAAAGGATTTAATGCAATCTGGAATGCTTTATTTAGCTATCTGATTTTTAACCTCTGCTGAGACTAAGAGGAAGGTGAAAAGGGATAATGGGGCTGAATTTCCGGTTTTAAAGGAGCAGGCCTGAATACATTTGAAGGTCATAAAATATGTGGATATAATTTCCATCTCCTCTGGCTCTGCCTTCCTCTCTCTCCATGGTTCCTTCCCACACCCTGTCTCTTCCCTAGGTCTCACACACACACTTGATCACGAAAGCATTCACTTTTAGAACATATCAAATTCCATGAATTTTTTTGTACTATCATATAAGTGTAACAGCTATTATGTAAATATTAGCTGGATTATGCAGTAACGTTTTTGTTCAATAAGGTAATGCTTGAGAACAGAGAAACTGCAAGATGACACCTTAATTCTCAATATTTAAAATCATCACTGAGGCCAATTTCATGAACATGAAACTCGTGGAGTGTAGTGAGGCCTGTGGATTCATCTTGAGTCTGGCATTTGTCCTCAAGTAAGTTCTAATTTTAAAAACACAATAATAAATATTATATCCTATTCAATTTTGACTATGATTGAAGTATCCTACAGAATTTTTTTATTGTGCTCTAAACAAAAAAGCTTAAATTTCAAAAAGGTATTTATTAGATAGTATATAACTTGTTCATAGAAGGTAAAAAATTTCCTAATAGTGTAGACATAGAATTGCCTGCTGAAATGAGTTTTATTGATTCAACAATTTTTTTTTTATATGCTGCCAAAAGTGGATCTGTGGATAAAATGTACTTTTGCTTTATCTCTCCCTCTATCTCTGTCTTTCCTGGTAATGTGTGTTGGAAGAAATGTTCAGAAAATGCTTGGCCCTAAATTCAAAAAAAAAAGTAAATCATGCAGTATGATGTCAACTTAATGCCAGGGGACAGTAGTGTTTCCTAGAGTCTTGCTGCTCAAAGTGTGGTCCATGGACCAGCAGCATCCCGACAGCTTCTATTTAATGTACTGAGCTCATCAGGACCTTCGGTAAGCCTATGAAATCAAGATCAGTGTTTGACAAGGTGATCCAAATGCACATGAAAGTTTGAGAAGCACTTAGACCAGGGGTCCCCAACATCTGGGCCGTGGACCGCTACCAGGCCGTGGCCTGTTAAGAACCAGGCCGCACAGCAGGAGGTGAGCGGCCGGTGAGTGAGTGAAGCTTCATCTGCCGCTCCCCATCGCTCCCCATCGCTCGCGTTACCGCCTGAACTATCCCTCTCCACCCCCGTCTGTGGAATAATTGTCTTCCACGAACCTGGTCCCTGGTGCCAAAAAGGTTGGGGACCGCTGACTTAGACTATATAAGAGAGTATAGTCAGGACAGTAAATAGTTCTCAAGCAGATGTGCAGTACAAAAGGGTAGTTTGATTTTGCATACCTTTTTTTTAAAAAAATTAATTAATTAATTAAATTTTGACTGCATTGGGTCTTTGTTGCTGCATGTGGGCTTCTCACTGCGGTGACCTCTCTTGCTGCGGAGCACGGGCTCTAGGCGTGCGGGCTCAGCAGTTGTGGCTCGCGGGCTCTAGAGCGCAGGCTCACTGGCCGTGGTGCACAGGCCCAGTTGCTCTGCGCATGTGGGATCCTCCCGGACCAGGGCCCGAACCCGCGTCCCCTGCGCTGACAGGCAGACCCTCAACCACTGCACCACCAGGGAAGTCCCTGATTTTGCACACTTTTGATGGATCTGTGAAACCTGAACATCTTATGAGTTTGCTTTTTCTCACACACAAGTGTTTCTGCCATAATGAGACATATGTATTTCTGAAAAAGCTTACCATCTTCGGATATTGCACACACACACACACCCCTGCAAATATCAGGACTTACTGGGAATAAATAGAGTTAAGGGCACATAATTAAAAACCTCTGACACTTTAACCAGAGCATCAAGAAAAACAAAGTGTTCTGATAAAAATACCAGCAGAATTACAACTGACATTTGTACCCAGCACCAGTAGATCCCATGCAGCCTTAAACTCTGGGGCTCTTGCTTCCTTCAGAAAAATCTGCTCCATAACGTTGACTTCCTTAATTTTTGTTTTTAATATAAGCACTCATATATATATAATATATAATATATATTAATATAATATCTGCATGTGCAGCTTCACCAAATAGCTTAATTCTGTGGGAAGTATAGTGGATATCGAATCAACCAAATCCACCTGTTTTTGAGCCGAAGGAAAGCTCTTCTGCAGGATTTTTAGCTTTTCTCTTAAAGTCCTTCTATACAGGTAAAACACTTTTTAATTGTGAAAAGGCCTGTCCCTGATGTCTTCAAAATGTCATTGTATTGGAAAAAAATAATCACACTCAAACCAGTGTGACTTTTTGTCATGCCTTATCTATTAATCATGAATAACTTAATTTACATTATAGAAAGACATAGCAGAATCGACTGAAGTTTTCCATTTTCTAATTTTTGCAGGTTCCAGTGTGATATGAAACCACATAGAAACTTTTCATTTAATGTATTGAGTTCATCAGTATAAAGAGTAGTTGGCTCACAGAAGTGGGATAGAAATACACATTAATGACAGTGTGAAATAGTTAAACAAAACAAAACAAAACACTGGATGTGAAACTTTCCTCCTGACCATTCAGGCTCCATATCCTCACTGTGAGGTGAAGAGTTAGGCCTGACAAAACAATCTCTAGTTTCCCATCTTGCTCTGATTTTCTTTTGTAAATACTTTTTTTGCCCTGGTGGCACAGTAGTTGAGAGTCCGCCTGCCGATGCAGGGGACACAGGTTCGTGCCCTGGTCTGGGAAGATCCCACATGCCGCGTAGTGGCTGGGCCCGTGAGCCATGGCTGCTGAGCCTGCGCGTCCGGAGCCTGTGCTCCGCAACAGGAGAGGCCACAACAGTGAGAGGCCCGCGTACTGCAAAAAAAAAGAAAAAAAAAAAAGATTCCTTTCAATTTATGTGTTTGGGGTTTAATGCTAAGCCATTGCCAGATCAAATGAGTTCTTGCCCCTTCTCCTACTTTGGTCTCTTTTAGTCAGTGGAATCCCCCTTTTTGTCTCTGGCCTTTTCAGAGGCTTGCTAAACTCTGGAAGAGGAAATGCCAAAAATGACTCTAATGCAAAGTTACTTTACCATCATTTTCTCTTTCATTCCTTATTCAGGGAGAAATCTGCATGGAATCCAGTCTTTCAGGGGCTTTTAAGAGTTAGAAATAAGAAAGAACTGGGTAGAGAGGAAATGGGTAAAGAAAAGTCAGTGATAGGACAGTATCTTACTTACACCATTTAAGTGTTGTTTCATATATTATTGAGTCTTTCTTTACATAGGTAATGTGGAAAGACCATACATACAGTGTTCAGAAATCAAAAACGTAAAGGAAAACGGTTGAAAGAGAAGGTTAGTTTTCAGAGTTGGGACATATTTTTCTAAAAAGTCATGGCCAACCATTTCTCCTGGGAACCATCTAGAGTAGGACAATGGGAGAGGACATATTGCAGTTAACCCAAGGTTTGATTTTTTTTGAAACCCGTGGCCTCTGGATTTGAGCAAGGAATAGGGATAGAGAACTCTCATTTTTTGGAGCTTTGTGAGCTTTTCTCATTCTCCTACTTCTCCATTTTCCACAGTCACCTCATAATTTCCTTCTTGTGGATCCACGCCCCGGGCTTCCTGATTATCACTTGAAGATGGCTCTGGTGAGAGGGAAAACTTGGTGGAAATCCCCTGAGCTGCCTTCCTGGAATAAACCTGGGCTGAGAAATCGTGGGGCCCTGGGCACACAGCTGATGGCTGGTAGATAAATTGTGGAGTTGCTACTACTATTTTATCAAATTTGATAGACTGAGATTGGGTTGTACAGAAAGAGTCACAGCCCGGGAAGGGATCTTTGAGTGTGTGTGTTTTTCTAGCAATTCTTTTCTTCTTGCTCTCAGTTAATATTAAAACAAAAACAAGAACAAACAAACAGCAAAATTTTTTGTAGTACCTTTTGTAGGAAATAGGGTGATTTTAAATACTTAGATCTGGAGAGAACATAATTTCTCTAAAAGGATCTGGATTTTTATTGCTATATCTAAACAGTTTGTCTCTTTTCAATAAAAATATTATGTCAGTTTGGCATACGTAAACTTTTTTTTTTTTTTTCTGTTAAAAAAGGAAAAAGGGACAGGAGAAGCACACTTGTTCTGGTTTTCCTTCTACCTTTGATTAAGCCTTTACACATAACTTCCTGACTCCACAAAACACCAGGGATGGAGTAGCAAACTCAACAACACTTAGAAGAAGCACTCAGCTGAATCCAGAAATTGGGACATCCTACAATTTAGTCAAGAGTCAGTGTCTTGGGAAAAGAAGGAAAAAATGAACAGGGAACTATTCTATATAGAAAGGGATTTAAGAAATTTAAGTGAATGCAATGAGTAGATTTTGCTAGGATCCTTATTTGTAAGCAAGTAGGAAACAAATCTTAAAGTAATTGGAGAAATTTGAATCTGGACTAGCTTTCTATGATATTAAAGAATCATTATTAATTTTGTTATAAATGAGAATAGCCTTATGGTTATGCAAGAGCCCCCTGCCTCCCCTGTCCCCAGATGCTCACAAACGAGGCAAGTCCTTTAACCTCTCCCAGGGTCAGTTTCTGCATCTGTGAAATGAAGATGATTATCGTGGAGGCTTTTGTAGGGTTGATGTGAAGATAGAATGAGATGGTATTAGCACAGTCTGGCCAGGGATTCTTATGCTTTGTTGCTGTTATTGCTGTCATTATTACTATTACTATATGTTTCATCTATCATTTTAATTCTAACCTGAGCTTGTTCTTTAAAACTTTTGTGTGCTTCCCTATTAGTGAACATATTGGTGTCCTATTATTCAATACCTTGACAGTTGTCCTAAGTGGCCTGTTCCACTAGGCTTAGACATCTTGGCCTATCTTGGCTTTGTTCACTATTTACTGTTAGCACCTAGTTCTGTACCAGGCCCAGTGACTGGCCCTGAGTAAATGTTTAATTATTTGTTGAATGAATAAGCTCTACTTTCTGTAAAACTTATAGCAGAAAAATTAATCTTTATTGAAACACTTATTATTAGTACTAAATGGTAACGGACTTATACTGACCAACCTGCTGGGTGAGGATTTAAAAGGGGCCCATACTCTAGCACTGTAGTGGACACTGGTGTCTGCATCCTCACGTTAATGTTTCAGTCATTCACTTTTTACCCATTCAGGTCCCTTTTCCTTCTTCTTCCTCAGAAAGTACTCCTTTGGCCATTTCTTTCTAATTAGATTATAAACTCTTTAAGGGTGAGAGAGAAATTATATTAGACTCCCTTCTAGTGTCTTGCACATAGTAGGCAGATTCTAGATGTCAAAAGAGGACTCTGTTTCTGTACTGGAATTGTTCTTGGATATCTTGATGGGGAGTTAGGAGAATATTTGCTGTAAGAAATGATTTTACGTGCTTAGAGAACTTGTTTAGTTGTAGAGATATTGGGGTAGCCTGTAATTTATAGCTGTCAAATATTGATTTGATTATAATTACAGTGCTTCAGAGGCAATTGTTTACCTATGTTTTCTCTCTTCATCTTGAATATTAATAATTGGGGGTGAGTGGGAAAGAGGCATTTCTTTAATGTAGACTGGCATCAAGTGTAGAAAGAGCTGAAAGCCATTGAAATAACAAGAAGAGGCTAGATGCTGATACTTCAGAGATGCAGTCTGTTCAGGACCTCACAGTACTGTGATTAGTGAGGGAAATGTTTAAGTCTGAATCTAACAGCTAAGTGTCAACTTTGTTTTAGGTTTAAAAGAGTATCCACGTAAAGGATCTGACATTAGCTTAAAGATATAAAACGAGTGTAACTTAGTAATTCTAATGAATTTTTTTTTCTTTTCATTTTGTGGTTCAATCAGAACATTGCTTATGGGCATTTTATCTTTTTTTTTGTATAAGGAGAGGTTTGGATTTTTATCCATGAGAGTAATATGTGTGAAGCTGGTAAGCAATATGTTCCCCTACATAAAGTGATAAAGTATGTTACAAAATTACTGCTGCTACTACTACTACTAACTACCAAAGATAAATACAGAGTGGAAATGTTATGTTACAAGTAAAGTGAACATGCGGAAATCTGTATTATTACGTTTCAAGTTTGGATATTTTGCTTTCTTTTTAAGAAGAAGCAGAGGAGAAAAAAAAAAAACTATGCCTGTTGCATTTCATGCCAAGGTCAGTTCCTCATATTTTGTCTGACTGTTTAGTTTAATAACACTCAAGCATAGAGGCAATCAGGAAGATCCTTTCCTTGGTAAATCCATAGTTATAAAGAAAGCATGTACTTCAGAATTGAAGAAAAAAGTTGCTTGTAACACCCAGACCTAGTTTGAGATATTTTTGAAAAGTGCTTATACTTTTCCAGAATTCCAGGATTAAGACAAGGAAACACAAAATAGAAATATATAGATTTGGCAGTGGCTTATTCCTCCCTTAGGTTGAATTGTCTTAGATTCCTCTTTTAAAAAAAGAGGTAGCTTGCATTAGTTGTATAATTTGAGATTTGTTAACTGGTTATCTTTTGTCTGTGAGTTTTAGTAAGGTGATTAAAAAGTGAGGGACTGTTGACCTATGGTAAATAAAATGCTCTTGAATTTTACATCTATTTCAGAATACATTCACCTTCTTAAACAATCTTGGTTTAACATGAAGAACTCTAGGTTTGAAAGTTTGAAATCCTGAGAAATATTTTTTCTATGATTCTGAAAAATAATTCAAATTGCATTTTTTGCTGAGAAGGATAAAATAGATATATCATGATTGTTTTCTTCCTAATTGAGTTTCATTTGTGTGATTGACACTAATAAAAATATTCTAACTTAATTCAGTTTATTAAAGCACTAAGGATATTTTGCACAGTGAAGTATGGTATGTAAGTCTTTTAACCTCTTTCTGGAATTTTAATATAAAAATTCAAAAAGCGTACATAATTTACAATCTGTGTGTATGTATGCGTTGACTCCCCTGGCCCCCTTCATCTAATAAGCCCCTCTTTTCTTGTTCCATCTTGTAAACATGAGTTGCTTGTGGCTTGTGTACGGAAAATGCTGCCAGGAAGTAGGGTGAGCAAAACTTCTTTTCCCATGACCTTTACTCTAATGTTGTTCCAAGGGTTCCCTACTTAGAAATGCCTTGATAACCACACTCATTCCTGACACACCCCACCCCCGACACACACAAAACTGCTGAGTGCCATCTGACCCATAGTCCAGCTGCAGCTTTTTACAACACGAGTAGGGAAGGCTTTTACCTAGAGCAGTGAATATCTGTGAAAACATTTTGTGTGTGATATATTGCATGTGTATAGAAAATTAAAAAAAGAATAAGTTACTTGGTATAATCCTGGAAGCTACAGGTTGACTAGTGTCTGTCTGTTTTTTCCCTCTAATTTTGGACTCACTAAAGCTAGTTTGTATGTGTGTGCCTGTACATACTTTTGTATTATTTCTGAAAGTTTTGCTGCTGACAATGAAATCTAATTGCTAACACATACTTTAGGTTACCTTGTTCTGTGACATTTATCATGAACATGTAAGTTTTTAAAAGACCAGGTTATGCTGGTCAAAATCCATTCCGCCCTCTACCTCGTGATGCAGTGGGATATATGATGCACTACATTTCTTCCTTTGGAATAGAGGGGAGAGAAACATATTTGTTTGGAAAACACCAGGGCTCTGAATTTTTCTAAACTTCCCGCTAGCACAGTGAAATAGGCAATAGCATTCTTTTATTATATATAGAAAATTGAGACTGCATAGAAGAGTTTAAGTAATTTGCTCAAGGTAACAAAAAGCTAGTCAGTCATGGAACTAGGATTTAAAACTGTTTGATGCTAAAGTACTATTCTTTGCCATTTGATGATAATACTGTTCAAGCCCCAAACATTATCCAGAAGGTTTAAGGTCTACAGGCAAGTGAATGGAGGGTGGGCAGGAAAAAAGCCTAGAAGACAGAATTTATATATGGAATCATCCTGAAAGTGAAAGTGTCTGAGACCAGAAAGTGCAAGAGAAAAGGTTGGGTAATACCTGCTCCTGGTAGCTGCCCATCTGCTTCTTCCAGTGTCAGACTTTGCTGCTCCAGGGAAGATTCCTGCAACCCTAACACTGACCCTGAACCTAACCCTAGCCCTGACCCTAACCCTGACCCTGAGCCTGACCCAGATTTGGGAACTTATTGTATTATTTAAAAACAATATATATGTAGAGTAAATGGAATACTTGTGGTGATACGTTATTTCCACTGTCCTAAGGAGGCAGAAGCTGTCAGGGTTCTGTATAAAGTGTAGTTTTTCCTGGAGCGATGACGTGAGGCCTCATTCCACCTCCCTGGGCTTAGACGGAAAGCAGGCAGGTTTATTTGATGGATTACGGGCCACTTTGTGGAGTACACGTTATAAGAGAGGGAAGAAGGAGCCTTGCTCTTATAGATGTGAGATGTGATGCCTTCTCAAAAGCTGCAGGGCGTGAGGGTTAAGTGTGTGTGAGAGGAGTGTGGGATACGGGAAACTCCACAGTGGACCGTTTCCTGTTCCGGCATATCCGCTGTGTCACTGACCTTTACACATCCCTTGGCTGCTCTCTGCAGGCCCTAGCCTGAACTGAAGAACACTGAAGGTTTAGCTTCCTTGTCCTGTCTCAGTTACTAGGAATCTGAATTATGGCCACACCAGTTAACAGCTCTGAGCCTGAATGAAAGTGTTAGAGGACCCATGTCCCTGAAATGCTGCCTGGAAAGCAGGTTTCTCTTGTGGAAGACTTTTTTCCCTGTGGTGTTCCATTGTGAAAGTAGAGGTTAATTTTGATAAAACAACTTAGTATGGGAAGTACTTCTATTAAGCTGAAAATGTCATTTTTTCTTTAACCAAGTTTAGAGCATGAATTACTTTGCATTTGTACTAGTGACTGCAGGGTGCAGTTCTGGGATGCCGGGGCTTAGAAGGAAATCCACCAGGTGGTCTGCTTTAATCTGAGACTTGCAATCTTTTTATTTTTTGAGGATTTAAAAAAAAAAAAACTTTAGAGGAAATCTTAGTGATCTTCTCAGGAAACAGAAAGTGAAGGGCAGTTGTCCTAAAATTATAGCTAGTCTTCCTCCCTTTTGTTTCCCTAAGCAGGCTCATACTCATGCTTCAAACCATCTCCTTCTTTCTCACTGTGAGTCAGATACTTTCATCACACCAGTCCTATTAATGAAAATAATCTGCTTATTCTCTACCAGGCTATTAACTCCTGGATGAGAGAGAAGGTCTTATTTTTGTATAACTTAATAGGTAGGCCTTTGTGTTTATAATGTTAGCTGATTATCATCGTTGAACTAGAATCAGTGTCTTCCTTCATTTCTTTTGAAAGTTTGACAGGAAGCTGGCTTTGGGACTGAAATGGCCATAACGTCTCATTCAGTAACTACAGCTTGCAGTTGGCTGTCCTGCAAGAACACAGTGCAGGAGCAGTGGAGTGTGAGATTCTGAGGGCTCTACTTCTCAGTGCTGTGTATAGCTGAGGTTTCAGGCATGTAAACTGTGGTTGGTGATGGTAATATATTTGAAGGGCTTTGAGGTTCCTTTGGAAGGAACATGTTCTATAATTTGAAACAACAGATCCTATTAATTAGAAAGTCTTATTGGTTGAATTACTGAGCACTTGTTACATGCCACACTGAGGTTCCCCCTCCTTAGGCCCAGAGAAGTAATTGCCTAGTAGTCACTCAGGGTCATGTAGTAATTAATGCCGGTAGAACTGGGACTACAACCCTTGACTTCTGACACTCTGTCCAGTTATGTGTGAGTAATAATCCACAGTCTACATATTTTTAAGTCTCATGAGGCATAAATGTTTGTTGTGTTGGATGAGCGTTTTAATTCTAAATCTTTAACCTTGAGTTAATTCCCTTTAGAACTACTTATAACCACATGATAAAATAAGTATAAATGAAATTTAAGTTGGCTGATTTGGGGGACTTTCAAAAGAATCATTCTCATCAAATTGGTAAGGTTCTTGGAGCATTTAGCCATAGTAGTTTATTTGGATAAATACAGTCATTGTAAACAAGGGCACTAGTAGATTGTGGAGGAGCATTAAAGAATTATTCCTCAATTTGGTATTAAAACTGAGCACTGACCTAGAAAACAAAGATGTGTAAAATCTTTAGTGGGGGAAGAAAGACTAAATAAAAGATCTTTCATGTAACAAGTGCTAACCTTATGATGTAAAAAAGGTGTAGTCAAATGAGGATGGCCTATTTCATCTCAGAAACCAACTGGTACCTTAAGGAAATTTGAGTTCAGCCCATGTCCCTCTTTTTGTCAATTCCTCACTATCCTTTTTCCCTGGCTAAGTTCTATTCCATACGTGTAGGAAATAAACTGAAAATTTTAGTCTTTGATTACTTGATTCAAATGAGCTTTAAAGAAGATTCCTTAATAGCAGGATACATAACTGGGAAACATTTATTTCTTTTCAGGTGTATTAACAAAATGTAATTGTTTCTGTTGGTCAAGTTTTAGTTTCAGAGTAGTACTTTCCATACATTCTCACAATATTACCCCATTCTAGACACCTACTACTGTTTCCCTACATGACTAAATAGCTCCATTCTTCCTATTACAAGCCAAACTTGCTTTTGAGTGTATTTTTTTTAAACTCTGTTCCACACTATGCATTTGTTTTCATTAAAAACCAACCAACCAAACAAAAAAAACCCCGAAGTGTTATGCTTATCCTGTGTTACTCCTCTACAGTATATGCACACCCAGTTTTAAAAAGGACACTATTAGAGGGTCTTACTATATGCTTTTATTGTTTCAACTGTTTATGCAAAACTAAATATCTTTTATGTACCAGGCCCAGATCTATTTGTTGAACAGTGAACAGAAAAAGGCAAAATTTTGTGCTTTCATAGAAATTAATTTTAACTGGGGGAGATAAATCAGTGAATAAAATGTTATTGGTCAGGTCAGCATCATGGCAGTATGAGATGCTTTCTTTGTCTCTTCCCTTCAGTCTACAACCAGTAAAACATCCGTAACTCAACAAAGGTTCCTCTGCCCAATACACCAGGGCACCAGATAGTTCCACACATCTGTACATCTAAAGGTGGGTGGACTGGAACACATAGAGGAGGTGGAACTGGGGGAATAGTGTTGGTGGTGCCTGTGATCCTGGCCTTGCTGGCTGGGCCCAGAGCCCCAGAGAACTCCACGGGTAGCAGCTGGGGAGGTGGTGTGGACAACTCCAGCTTGCTGGCTGCAGTGGCACCCATGGCCACAGGGAATGAGGGGGCAGCAGAGCCTGCAACCCTGTCCCTCCAGCCACAGAGGTGCCTGTGACTCCAGCCCCCCTGCCTGCAGCACCAGTGCCTGCAAACCCCAAAACCCTGTGTGCAGCAGTGGTGCCCATGACACTGGCTGCCCCTGCCCATGGTAGCAGAGCCTGTGACCCAGGCCACCCTGGACATGGTGGAGGTGCCTGCCATTTTGGTGCCCAGGCAGCAATACCAGCAAAAATGGCAACACTGGCAGCAACAAAGGCACTAGCGACCTTGGAGGCGCAAGCAGTGACGAGGGCACCAGATGACAAGAGGCAGTGGAGGGTGGAAAGTGCACATTCTCAAATATAACCAGAGGCAGTCAGGTAAGAGAAACCAAAAACCTGTGCTATAGTGCCACCTACCGAAAAACAAAAGAGAGGCTTCTAATTACTAACCTGTTGAGTTGTTAGAAACAAGTAAAAAAAGCTTTACCTGAAGAAGAAAGGTGTTTGCTACTTCAAATGCACTGGCCAGAGGAAAAACTCATTCAAGCACCGCAAAAAACCACAGTGCCTTTGTATCACAGAAAAGAAAATGATAATTTCCTAGAAACCACACTTAAAGTCATACTATTGTGATATACTTATAGAAAATTCAAGATAGCTGTCATGAAGAAACTCAATGAGCTACAGAAAAACTCAGAAAGGTAGTTCAGTGACTTCAAAAGTAAAACGAATAAACAGAAGGCATACTTTACCAAATACATTAAAACTTTTAAAAAAGAAACAGAATTCTGGAGCTGAAAAACTCAATAAATGAGATGAACATAGTATTGGCAACAGAGAAGACCATATGAAAGAGAGAATCAGTGAACTCAAAGACAGAAATCTAGAAATGATACAGGTAGAAGAGTAGAGAGAGCTAAGAGCTAAAAAAAATGGAGAAATTCTATAAGAACTATTCATCTTCATTAGGAAGGGCATCATAAGGGTAGTGGGTATCCCACAAGGAGAAAAGAGGAAGGAAGCAGAGAGTTTGTTTAATAGCTGAGAACTTCCCAAATTTGGGGAAGGAACTGGATATACAAGTCCATGATGCTAATAAGAGACCACCTAATTACCTCAATGCAAAAAGACCTTCTCCAAAACACATTATGTTAAAACTTTCAAAAGTCAATGGCAGGGCTTCCCTGGTGGTGCAGTGGTTGAGAGTCCGCCTGCCGATGGAGGGGACGCAGGTTCATACCCCGTTCTGGGAGGATCCCACATGACGCGGAGCGGGTGGGCCCGTGAGCCATGACTGCTGAGCCTGCGCGTCTGGAGCCTGTGCTCCGCAATGGGAGAGGCCGCAACAGTGAGAGGCCCGCGTACCGGAAAAAAAAAAGTCAATGGCAGAGAAAAAATTTTAAAGGCAGCTAGGAAAAAAAAGACAGTAACCTACAAAGGAACCCCCATTAGGCTATCAGCAGATTTTTCAGCAGAAACTCTACAGGTCAGGAGTGAGTAGAATGATATTTTCAAAAGTATTGAAAGATAAAAACTGTCAGCTAATAATACTCCATCCAGCAAAGTTATCATTCAGATATAAAGGAAAAATAAAGGCTTTTCCAGACAAACAAAATCTGAGGGAGTTCATCACCACTAGACCTGCCTTGCAAGAAATGTTGAAAGGTGCTCTTCTACCTAAAATGAAAAGGCAAAAGTACACAAAACTTTGATTAAGGTGGTAAATAGACAAAGTCAGAAAATTGCAACTCTATTGGATTAGGTTGTTAAATGCCTAATTATAACATAAAGCTTAAAGGTAAAACAGTAAAAATAACCATAGATACTTCAATTTGGTAACAAACTCACAACATAAAAAAGGATAATTTGAGACAACATAAAAGGGGAAGAGGAAAAAGATGGAACCTGTATAGACAAAAGAAGATAAGATGCTATGTGCAGAAAAAGGATCATATCTATAAGACATTTTATACAAACCTCATGGTAAACAAAAAACATAAATATAGAGAAGAGACATTAACCATCAAGCAGAGGGGAAACTGGAAAAATATCACAGAATACCATCAAACTAAAATGGCAGACAGAAACACAAGGAAAGAAACAATGGAGATGTAGAGCAACCAGAAAACAAAAAATATAAAATGGTAATACTAAGACCTTATCTATCAATAATCACCTGAAATGTAAATGGATTGAATTCACCAATCAATAGACATAGAGTAGCTGGATGGATTGAAACAAGACCCAACTATATGCTGGGTCCAGGAGACTCAGAGAAGCTCTAAGTGAAGAGATGGAAGATGGTACTCCATACAAATGGCAGTCAGAAGAAAGCAGGTATAGCCATAGACATAGACAAAATAGACTTCAAGGTAACTTCAAGGCAAAAAAGGTAACAGGAGACAAAGATGGATATATAATGATAAAAGGAACAATTCATCAAGAAGATATAACTTATTAATATATATGCACTTAACATAGGAGCACCAAAATATATAAGCAATTATTAACAGACCAAAAGGGAGAAATTTACAGTAACACAGTAATAATAGGGGACTTCAACACCCTACTTACATCAATGGATAGATTATCCAGATAGAAAGTCAATAAGGAAATAGTGGCCTTAGATGAAACCACATGGGCTTAATAGATTTATACAGACATTTCATCCAAATGCAGCAGAATACACATCCTTCTCAAGTGCACATGGGACGTTCTCAACGATAGACCATATGTTGGATATAAAACAAGTCTCAATAAATTTAAGAAAGTTGAAATCATATCAAGCATCTTTTCTGAACACACTAGTTTCTATGAAACTAGAAATCAACTACAACAAGAAAGGTGGAAAAATCACAAGTATTTGGAAACTAAACAGCATGCTACCTAACAACTATCGGGTCAATAAAGACGTCAGAAAATTTCTGAAGATAAACGAAAATGAAAATATGACACACCAAAATCTGTGGGATGCAGCAAAAGTGGTACTAAGAGGGAAATTTATAGCAATACAGGCCTATCTCAAGAAACAAGAAAAATCTTAAATAAACAATCTAACCTTACACCTTAAGGAACTAGAAAAAGAAGGACAAGCAAAGCCCAAAGTCAGCAGAAGGAAGGAACTAATAAAGATAAGAGTGGAAATAAAGGAAATAAGAGACTAATAAGACAATAGAAAAGATCAGTGAAACTAAGACCTAGTTCTTTGAAACGGTAAACAAAATTGACAAACGCTTAGCTGGACTCATTAAGAAAAAAGAGAAGGATCAGAGAAGTAAAATCAGAAACAAAAGAGGAGAAATTTCAATGGATACCACAGAAATACAGAGGATTATAAGAGAATATTATGAAGAGCTATATACCAACATATTGGACAACCTCAATGAAATGGACAAATTCTTAGCATCATACAGTCTTCTAAGATTGAATCATGAATAGAAAATCTGAATAGAACATTCACTAGTATGGAGATTGAAAACAGTAACCGAAAATCTCCTCCCCAAAATTCCAGGACCAATGGCTTCACAGGCAAATTCTGCCAAACATTCAAAGAAGATTTAATACCTGTCCTTCTCAAACTCTTTCAAAAAAATTGGAGGGAACATTTCCTAACTCATTTAATGAGGACATTACCCTGATATCAAAACCAGTCAAGAACAACGCAAAAAAGAAAATTCTAGGCCAAAATCTCTGGTGAACAGAGAAGCAGAAATCCTCAATAAAATATAAGCAAACCAAATATTTGACAAGATTCAACACCTATTTATGATAACTCAATAAAATGGGTATAGAAGGAACGTACCTCAACATCATAAAGGCAATATGTGATAAACCCACTGCTAACATTATACTCAGTAGTGGAAAACTGAAAGCTATTCCTCTGATATCAGGAACAATACAAGGATGCCCATTCTCGCCATTCTAATTCAATATAGTATTAGAAGTCCTAGCAGGAGCAGTTAGGCAAGAAAAAGAAACAAAGTCATCTAAATTGGAAAGGAGGTAAAACTTTCACTGTTTGCAGATGATATTTTATTCATGGAAAACCCTAAAGACTCCACCAAAAACCTATTAGAAATAATAAATGAATACGGTAAAGTTGCAGGGTACAAAATCAGTGTACACAAATCTGTTGCATTTCTATACATTAACATTGAACTATCAGAAAAATTAAGAATATAATCCTACTTATAGTTGGAACAAAAAGAATAAAATACCTAGGAATAAATTTAACCAAGGAGGTGAAAAACCTGTACTCTGAAAACTAAGACATTATTGAACAGAATTTAAGACACAAGGAAATGGAAAGATATTTTGTGCTCATGGATTGGAAGAATTAGCATTGTTAAAACGTCCCTAGTATCCAAAGCAATCTGCAGGTTCAGTGCAGTCCCTATCAAAATCCCAATGTCGTTTTTCAGAGAACTAGAATTTTAAAAAGTCCTAAAATGTATACAGAACTATTAAAGATCTTAAATAGCCAAAGCAATCCTGAGAAAAAAGTTCAAAGCCAGAGGTACCATACTCCCTGATTTCAAATTATACTAGAAAACTGTAGTAACAAAAACAGCATGGTATTGGGACTTACTTGGTAGTCCAGTGGTTAAGAATCTGCCTTCCAATTCAGTGGATGCCGGTTTGATCCCTGGTCAGGGAACTAAGATCCCACATGCCGCAGGGCAACTAAGCCTGTGCACCACAGCTACTGAGCCCACGTGCTCTGTGCCATAACTAGAGAGAAGCCCACATGCAGCAACGAGGAGCCTGCACACCACAACGAAGGACCCCACATGCCGCAACGAAGATCCCACATGCTGCAGCTAAGACCCAACACAGCCAAATAAATAAAATAAATAAATAAATAACAAGAATTTAAAAAAATACATACTAATCTTTAAAACAAACAAACAAAACCAAAAAACAGCATGGTATTGACATAAACACAGACACACAAATCAATTCAACAGAATTAAGAGCCCAGAAATAAAGCCACACAATTAATTTATGACAAAGGAGCAAAGAATATACAATGGAGAAAGGATAGTTTCTTCAATAAATGGTGTATGTATAACTGGACAGACTCATGCAAAAGAATGGAGTTAGACCACTCTCTTACACCATACACAAAAATTAACTCAAAATGGATTTAAAGACTTTTAATATCTGAAAGTATAAAACTCCTAGAAGAAAACATAGGCAGTATGTTCTTCGGTGTAGGTGTAAGCAGTATCTTTTTAGATATGTCTCCTCAAGCAAGGTAAACAAAAGGAACAATAAACAAATGGGACTCCATCAAACTAAAAACTTCTACACAGCAAAGAAAACCATAAGTAAAGTGAAACAGAGGAATGGATAAAGAAGATGTGGTACATATAATATACAATGGAATATTACTCAGCCATTAAAAAGAATGAAAATGCCATTTGCAGCAACATGAATGGACCTAGAGATTGTCTACTGAGTGAAGTAAGTCAGAGAAAGAGAAAAATCATATGATAGTGCTGATATGCAGAATCTAAAATAAATGATACAAATGAACTTATTTACAAAACAGAAACAGACTCACAGACTTAGAGAAGGAACTTATGGTTACTGGGGGGAAGGCTGGGGGGAAGGGATAGTTAGGGAGTTTGGGACTGACATGTACACACTGCTACATTTAAAATGGATAACCAACAAAGACCTACTGTATAGCACAGGGAACTATACTCAGTATCTTGTAATAACCTATAGTGAAAAAGAATCTAAAAAAGAATAGATATATGTATATGTATAACTGAATCACTTTGCTGTACACCTGAAACTAACACAACATTGATAATCAACTATGCTCCAATATAAAATAAAAAGTTAAAACCACGTTGAGCACAAGAACCCAAACACCCACCCCCCCGCCCCCACAAATAAATAAAAATTGTGTTTTCAACTTGTAAAAATAAATGAAAAGAAAACCTACTGAATGGGAGAAGATATTTGCAAATTGTTTATCTGATAAGGGGTTAATATCCAAAAATATATAAATAATTCATACAACTCAACAACAACAAAAGAACCTGATTCAAAAATGGGGAAAGGATCTGAAGAGACATTTTTTCCAAAGAAGATGCAAAGCACATGAAAAGATGTTCAAGGTCACAAATTATTAGGAAAATGCAAATCAAAACCACAACAAGATATTATCTCATGCTCATAGGCTATTATCAAAAAGGCACGAAATAGCAAGTGTTGGGGAGGATGTGGACATGTATTCTTGGTGGGAATGTAAATTGGTGCAGCCACTATGGAAAACAGTATAGAGATTCTTCAAAAAATTATGAAGAATAGAACTGCCATGTGATCCAGCTATTCCACTTCTGAGTATTTATCCAAAGAATACAAAAACACTAATTTGAAAAGATACATATATCTCAGTGTTCATCACAGCATTAATCACAGTAGGTAAGGTATGGAAACAAGCCAAGTGCCCATGACGGATGAATGGATAAAGAAGATATGGTATGTGTGTATATATATATATACACACACACACACACACACACACACACACACACACATGCAATGGAATACTACTCAGTCAGTCATAAAAAGAAAAATATGAAATCTTGCCACCTGTAAAAACATAGATGGACCTTGAAGGTAATATACTAAATGAAATAAGTCAAAGAAAGACAAATAATGATTTCACTCATGTGGAATATAAAAAAATAAACAAAATAAATGAACAAGCAAAATGAAAACAAACACATAGACACAGAGAATAGAGTAGTGGTTACCAGAAGGGATAGGAGGTCGGGGGAGGGTGAAATGCATAAAAGAGGTCAATTGTGTGGTGATGGATAGAAACTAAATTTTGGGTGGTGAGCACACTGTAGTATATACAGAAGTCGAAATATAATGTATACAAGAAACCAGTGTTACCTCAGTTAAAAAAATTATAAATCCAAAGACATATGTCATAGGTTAGATGGTGAAAATGCTGCTGAGAAAAGTAAGTTGGGGAGGTTATTATAAGTTTGTGTGTGTGCTCGAGTTCATGTTCTGTAGGGGTGGCTACAGGTTTGGATAGTTACAGGGGAAGGCCTTACTGAGAAGGTGACATTTGAAGACCCAAAGGGAGTGAGTGAGGGAGGGAGGCTAAATTTAGATTTCAAGAACCAATTTCTTTTTTTAAATTTTTTTTGGAGTATGGTCGCTTTACAGTGTTGTGTTAGCCTCCACTGCACAGCAAAATGAATCAGTCATACACATACAGATATCCCCTCTCTTTTGGACTTCCCTCCCATTTAGGTTACCACAGTGCATTAGGTAGAGTTCCCTGTGCTATACAGTATGTTCCCATCAGTTGTCTACTTTATACATAGTATCAGTAATGTATATGGGTCAATCCCAGTCTCCCAATTCCTCCCACCCCACCCCTTTCCCCCTTGGTACCTATACATTTGTTCTCTACATCTGTGTCTCTATTTCTGCTTTGCAAATAAGATCATCCATACCATTTTTCTAGATTCCACATATATGTGTTATTATACAATATTTGTTTTTCTGTTTCTTACTTCACTCTGTATGGCACTCTCTAGGTCCATCCACGTCTCTACAAATGACCCAATTTCATTCCTTTTTATGGCTGAATAATATTCCGTTGTATATATGTACCACATGTTCTTTATGCATTCCTCTGTTGATGGACATTTAGGTTGCTTCCATGTCCTGGCTATTGTAAATAATGCTGCTGTGAACATTAAGAACCAATTTCTTCTTAACCTGAGGGAAAAACATTTAAGTAAATTCTCATTTATTTTAGTGATTTTTAACTAGCTGGTATACTATTATCACTCATCTTGTACTGCCTTTAGAATCTGGAGGTGATTCTCAATTAAGTGATTTGCAAGTTGACAAACTCTTCTCAGAGCTACTTGATTGGGGTTAGAGAAAGTAGTTTCTTCAGTGTCTATAATTCTGCAGTTTGTTCACTAATCTTTAGTAGTCATGGAGCAGTTTGACATGCCAAATCACTCCAGTTTTTACTTACCAAAGTGTCTGGGTGAAAGGAAGTGGGATCTTGTAGAACAAGTAATGTAGAAGTTTCATAGATAAGGAAGTTAATACATACCTTTTGATTGACTAAATGAGCCTCTGTGGGAAAGTTTTGATAAAATGAACCACTTTGTTATTTTTTTCATCTATTGCATCATAACATTTTCAATAAGAAACTCATTCACTTGTACTTAACTGAGGATTCATTGCAGTTGCAACTCATGCAGGGTTAAAATTTACCTTTACTTAGGCAGACAGTTTCTCCAAGGTGCAAGTTCAAAGCACAAATGTTTGCATTTATATGTAATTGATATGCTGATTATTTATCAGGTTTACAATTCAGTAAAGCTAAAACCTTAAGGACTTCTACTCGGCCAATACTTCTTTACTCTTTTGGTTTGAGGGGTTGTGATTGAAGAAATACACCATTTAATTTAATTGAAATGATCTAATAAGTTTGATGTTGTTAGTTTGATATTCAGTGTAACTTTGCAGTGTTGCTATAGTAGCAGATTTTAGTCACTCATAGGCATGATTTCTAGGGATTCTCAGAGAGAAGTCTAGGTTATATCCTTCACTATTCTGATGTAGCTGAAGTTACTAAATTAGTCCGCTGAAGACAGTACTTACCTGTGCCCAGCCTTCTGTAACTAATGCACAAACGTTTACTTCATTTACCATCAAGGTCGCTGACCTTGAATCACAATGGGCTGCCTCCCTAAACTGCATGGCATTGGAACTGAATGTGAGTCTTAGATTATAGAGAATTTTTTATACTTAAAAAGTTAATGTCAGGGGGCATGTGGAGCAAACAGAAACTGTATACACAAATTCATTTCTCGGTTGTATATCTCTTTCATGAATTTTCTTTCTGAAAATACAGAGAGTCTATAGTGCCTGAATGTCTTGTTCACTATCTGGAGAGCCCTTGTTGAAATACTGCCCACAATCCCATGGTTACAGCATTTCTGGTGGTCTCAGATGGCTTTCACGAGCACACAGCTGATAGAAGCCCCCTTTAGCCCTTATTTTAGGCTTGGAGCCCAGAAACAAGCCCAAGTGACTGGGTGGCTTCAAGGCTTCAGCCCCTTTATATCTCAAAAGAATGAGAAGCTAAGCTAGAGAGAGCTGATTTCTTATTTCCCACTCTCATAATGGTTAGGGACAACAGAGATCAAATATTTCTGAAACAGGCTTTTCCTAGTGTTAGGTTTTTGTGGCATTCAAAGATAGGAAAAGGCAATCGAGGCAATGCACTGTGTGCTGTTTGTTTTGTCAGGTTATTAGCTCCTTAAGGTTAGGGATAATGCTTTACTTGACAATGTCAGATGCTGCAAAAGATGCCGTTGTTCAGTATGACTGGACGAAATATAAAATATAAAGATATACTGGGACTCAGGGAGCCAACGTTGTAGTTTTTATATTACTCTCTCTAAAATTGGGTAGGGGGCTTACAATTTAGCAGCTTAGAATATATGAACTATGGTAAATCACCTTAAAATTTTAGTAGCTGAGGAACTAATAAGTTCTGAAGTAAATAAAAAATACCGGGTAAGAAGAGTTGCAAGCCACATATATATTTAAGTTTTAAATTGAAGGATGGCCTAATCATGGGTTGACTACATGCTGTCTGATAAAAGCCTGACATAAATTTTGTGTATAATTTCTATGAAAAGTCCCTTTTTTTGCAGCAATAAAATAATTAGAGACAATCTGTCTCCCAGAGTGTGGGAAGCTCTAAAGCCAGACATAGTTGCACAAGTTGACACAGTTGGAATTCCTCAGTTCTGATTGCTAAATAAAAGTCTCAGCTATTCAGAATCACAGCAGGCAGTTGCTGACTCTGTACCTATGGTTTTGCATGCATGTTGGCAACTCAAACAGCATGGTATTTAGGTGAATGAGTTTTAGTTTTTGGAATAAAAGGTTGAGATTTATCTTCCTGTTTTTCGATGAGTATAATCAATCACCCCTAAATAAAAATAAAATGTATCATATGTTTAAAGTATCTTCTTCAAAGCCACTTAAATCATTTTTACCAACAGTTAAACTAGTTACATAATGGAGATACAGTAAGATTCATAAGAATGAGGATTTTTTTTTAAGTGAGGAAATGATAAGAAAACTGTAAATGGTCTGGTAAAAAAAATAGTTTTTAAAAATTTTTACTACTGAGCTAACCCCAGTATGGTAGAATTGTAGGTGTAAGAGGATTATTTATTTAAGATGGTATGGAAAGAGGAGGGTTGGCCTAGACATGGGAGATTAAGATTCCAGCTCTGATTCTATTGCTTGGAAAAGTCACTTAACCGTGCACGTTAGTTTTCTCATCTGTAGAATGTAGGTAATTATCTACTCAGTCTGTTTGCCCAGTAGGTTTCTAGTGAGATAAGGAGTACAAATATGACTTGAAAAATCTCATCATTTGTATTTAAGATAGTGAGATGGCTATAGTAAGTCATTTTATTAAAAGCATAACACTTGGAACTTTAAAAAGTAATAAAATAATGTATCCCAACAAAATTATCTCTATTGTGGTACCTTAAACATGGGATGGGGTGTTGGCTCAAAGGTACAAAATGGAAACTACACTGTTAGAATGCAAGTTTTCCTGAAATATTCTGAAACATTGCTTTAATGTTTCAACATGGGGTAGGACAGCAGAAAAATGAAGTCTGTAGACATGTGGGATAGCAAGTTTATTGAAAACAACTTACAAAAAACATTGTGTAAATAGAGAATAATGATCTTTGTGCCCTTACTTCCCTGGCAGCCCAGGCTCAGCCTTGTTTTGCAGTGTTGTTTTTTTCTGTTCCTTTTGGAAGAACAAGGCATGATGCCAACATACTTCCACATCTTGTCCAAGACAGAGGCTTATGTATTCAGCTTTCAATTACTATTCATTATAAAATATTTCCAGTCTTTAAGAGGATGTTAGTCATGCTGCTATGTGAAAAAATTATTTTGCCACCATTACTGTTCATGGATAGCCATGATGTTACATGATATAATATACTTATTTTGGCCAAAGAAAATAAATAAATAAAAATGCAATAGTGAAAACCCGAATATGTGGTCACAATAAACATAACCAGGGCTTCCCTGGTGGTGCAGTGGTTAATAATCCATCTGCCAATGCAGGGGACACGGGTTCGAGCCCTGGTCCGGGAAGATCCCACATGCCTAGGAGCAACTAAGCCCATGCGCCACAACTACTGAGACTGCGCTCTAGAGCCAGCGAGCCACAACTACTGAGCTCGCATGCCACAACTATTGAAGCCAGCGCGCCTAGAGCCTGTGCTCTGCACGCAACAAGAGAAGCTACTGAAATGAGAAGCCCGTGCAAGGCAACGAAGAGTAGCCCCTGCTCACCGCAACTAGAGAAAGCCCCACGCGCAGCAACGAAGACCCAATGCAGCCAAAATAAAAACAGCAATAACAACAACAACAAAAACATAGCCAGCCACTTATGCTATACCCACATTCTAAGCTCATCACTTCATTTAAATTGAACTTAGAATATTTTTGGAGGTTCATGTATGTTAGATTGTTTCTTTGCTTGGTTAATCAGATTTCATTATTGGGTCTAGCAGTGTTTTCTTAGGGAATGCTGGAATGCAGATATCTGTTAACCACTGGAATGATACTTTGAAGTTTCATCAGAGGCAATATGAGTGCGGTATAAATTTTTTTAATGGTGCATGATGCTGAACTGCTGATGGGAAAATGCACTTAAGTAAATGATAAATTACCTTTTAGAATAGAGACAATTGACTGTAATAATGTTTGGTATCACTTGAGTGTTTCCTTGGTCGGCAGGCACTTTGGCTGCATTAAATTTGGTGCCATCATATAATGGTAGGTATCTTTTTAGGTCCTGAGAGGTAAGCTTAACATAGGAGTAGTAACCAAGAGACAAGAATAGTGTGTCTTTCTAGCCAATGATTTCCTCCTTAAAAATAATTGCAGTTATAATTATGACAATTTGCCAGGCTCTTACTATGTACTTTACATGCATGATTTCATTTGGTCACTACAACAATCTTATGAAGTAGGTATATTACTATTATCCTCATTTTACAAACAGGTAAGTTGAAACTTGAAGAGCTTAAGTAACTTGCCCACATAGCAAAACTGGTAGTCTGTTTGGTGCCAAAATCCTTGCTTTTATCATTTTTTTAAATGAGACTTCTTTATATTAGAAGATGATGCAAGGAAATAAAAACCTGGACTAGCTTTCTCTGTAGTGACTTAAGTTTGTGGAACATTTAGGTTATTTTTAGTTTTATTTTTTTGAAACTGGATGCTCTCCCCATTGAGCTTGATTAGATTACCAGAATAATTTTTAGAGGTGGGTTTATTCTAAAGCAATACTGAGATTTTAGGTTAGCACCTAGAATACCTAGGCTGCTTCTGCCAGCTTCCACTGCTTTGCTTTTTGCAAAGCTAACCAACAGATCCTAAATGAAAGAACCTTTTAGCCATTCCCTCTGGCCCTCCGATCTCATCTACTTGACTTGATGTCCAGATCCTCAGGTGTGTTTGTTTGCTGGGGCTCCTCTGTTCCCATAGCCCCTTTTATAGCTAGATCTGGGTCTGAGTCTAACCACCTGGCTTTTTGTCTCTAATTGCTCTTTGCCAGTCCTAGAAAGGCCTTACTTTACCTTTTCTAAATACTCTGAATTTTTGCATTCTATTCTATTTGACAGCCCCTTATTTTCAAGGCCCTATGCTGAAGGCAATAAAGACTGAAGAGGTTCTCTGCCCATCACGGGCTTAATGTTTGATGAGGGTAATGCGACTTACACACAAATAAATATATAATATAATAAAATTATAATGTAGGGTACGTCAGTAGACATTCAAAAAGGAGCTAGATTACAGTAGTATAGTACTTCCCAGAATTTTCTATCAGATGAGGGGGAAAATGTACTCTCAATAGTCTGGAAACATGACCCAAACTGGCTGCCTCAATGGAAGTGACAAGATACAAGTTAATTCATATAAATTCTGCTATACTGGCATTTAAAAAAAATGTAAAACAGGATAAAACTACTTCACTTACTTCTCTTTAGTTTTCTAATAAATGTTGTGGCACCAGAAGATACACTGAAAGTATTCATGGCTTTCTGAACTCCTGGCACACTGCTGTGTGCCATAAGGCATGTCAGTATTTGGTATCTGTCAAACAGCAAATGTGTTGCCCTGGTTGGATTAGTTAGGGTGGGGCTTTCAGATTAATCTAGAAAGAGGCAGGTCTTAAAGCTGCTTTAAAAGAACTAAAGGAAGCTCCAGGTACCATCCTCAAGTATAGCCAGCTGCTCTTGTAAGGTATAATCCAGCTTCACAGTGGAACTGTGAGTATTGATTCATTTGAAGGCAATTGAAGGTCACAGCAGAGACCAAGGGCTGTTTCCAACATGAAGAATGACCCTGTGGATGCTGGGAGAACAGAAGTTTAGATTGTTTTGTTTGGCTGGAACATTGAAGGTACAAAGACCAGTTTGAGAAAAATGATGGCCTAAAAATCATAGAGGAAAGATGATATGCTTGACTTGCCTAGTAGGTAATAATTTAGTGTGATGCTTTAAAAAGGAGATTAAACTAGTCAAATCATGATTTTATCACAAATGTGTTTGTCATATGATACCAAGAAGGAGCTGATGGAAAAGGGAAAGGGAAGTAAGTTTTAAGAGTTGGAAATAGGCTGATAGGTGACATGAAAGATAAGGTAACACAAAATGCTCTTCCAGAGTCATTATCTTGGGCAGAGAGATACTTCAGGTAGTCAAGAGAAAAGAGGGCTAGAAGTGAAGCTAGAACACTAAACACTTTCCATTACCAAATCTGTTAATAAGAGCATAAGTTGTAAATGCCCAGAAAACAATGATTGGACTAAGGAAGAGGTCATGTGTGGGAAAGTAGACCAGGAAGTCCAGGAAAGCATGCCAGGCCATAACCAGTGTTGCTGAGAAGCCTAGGAAACCTGCAAGGTCCTCCATGCTGGATAATTCAATATTTTTTAGTTAAATCAAAAAAGTCAAGTGGGATATTTTATAAAATTTTGTTTGGAATTCCAGTATCCAAACTTAAATCTCCACTTAGGAGTTGCCTGCATATAGATACATAAGTAGTACTTTTTACTTTTTTTTTTTTGCGGTATGTGGGCCTCTCACTGTTGTGGCCTCTCCCGTTGCGGAGCACAGGCTCCGGACACGCAGGCTCAGCGGCCATGGCTCACGGGCCCAGCCGCTCCGCGGCATGTGGGATCTTCCCGGACCGGGGCACGAACCTGCTTCCCCTGCATCGTCAGGCGGACTCTCAACCACTGCGCCACCAGGGAAGCCCCATAAGTAGTACTTTTTAAAAGAAAACATGTATTGAGCTAAAACAAGGTGTCTAAAGATAGGTTTATCTTTCCTGAAGGAAAGAGTATGAGGAAGAGAAATCTCAAAGGAATGCTTATTGAGGCAGGAAGAAAAATCCAGAGAAACTGCAGTGTGCCATTGTTTCCTTCGCCTCCCCTTCCCCCTGTCCCCCGCACCCCCCCCCAAGTTTTTCCCCCAGGGTAGGAAGATGGGTGATTTATTTCATCCTTTCAGCTTTCTATTTTTAAATTGTGTTGTAGCAATAGTGAAGTCTTTGTGGTTTTTCATTTTTAATTTTTATGGAATTTGTAGCTTTATAGAAACTATGGATAAAATCTGGCCAAGTGTTGGTTCCTGTTTGTTGTTTTTAGGCTGGAATCTTCTGGAACTGCTTGCCAAACACATACCATTTATGGGATTACAAACTGCTTGGTCTTCATTAGAGGCCAGTACCACTATTTATTTTTGCTGAACCTCTCCTGAAGATAGTAATTTAATACACAGATTAAATATGTTATGCTTACAATGAAAATATTTCATATTCTGCATTTGCCATCATAATAAATAGTGGTTTAATAGTTAACATTTGTTGAGAACCAGTATTTCAAGTTTCTGTTCTTTACCAGGCCCTGTGCTAAGTCCATTTCGCATAATATTCATGACAGTTTTGTAAGGGATTAGTATCTTCCTTTTGTACATGAAGAACCTGAGACTTAGAGAAGCTAAGTGCTTGCTCTAAGCCATATTTTAGTAAGTGGTGGATTGGTGTCCATGTCTGTCTGAGTCTTGTGCACACTTAGTCCATAACATGAAAGAATGATTGATTCTAAGGAAGGAATTTTTTCCCCTATCTGAGCACATCCTTCACATAACCCTGAATGCATATCTGGTGTGGAAATGAATGAGGCTGCCTAGAGCTAGGCTAATTTGTTTTACCATGCCAAAACAATCATGTTGTTCCATCCTAGAATACAACAAGTTAATTTAGTGGCCTAGTGTAGTCTGTGCCTTTTGCATTTCCAGGGGGATGAAGAATAACATCCGTGCCCCGTTGCCCTCTGGTGATTCTGTCTCCATTCACCTCCCATGGACACGGCAGTGTTTCTCTAGGTCTTCAAGGAAAGAGAATTCCTTGATTCCATTATTACAAGTCAGTCAGTTAATTTCACTTCACCTCAACATATAAGTACCAAGCTTTGTCTTGGACCTTCTTTAGGAAGACTTTCTTTAATAATATTGGATAACCATGATTTTCTAGCCATTTATGTAAAGTAGAAAATAGCAAAGTAGGCATTTTCAAACTTTGTTCAAATAAGAGCCATAGGAATGATTCTTACTGACAAGAAGTTCTCATTGTGTTTCTTTCTTATACTTTGCCACAAACCCGGTGTTCTTTTCCTCTGACTTTTCTCCGTCTAACAATCTGACATTTGCAGCTCTCTGAGAGAACATTAAAAGCATAACTGCAGGTATTAAAAGCCAAGGCTTATTTGGTAATTCCGTGACGTATTCTCCTATATAATGTATGGTTTGTTTATTATTAAGGCTTGCAGTGATATTCATGTTCCCAGTACCATAAGCTTTTCAGTAATTTATCTATGGTGGATTCTTATGTTATGAATGCATTGGTAGTTGGTGTACACTTTTCCTGGTCCCTTTGTTCTCTTTTCTGTCTGCTTTCTTTTGGGCACTAATGGTGAAGAGAGATGAAGAATATATACCTACCTTTAAGAAGCTTAACACCTAGAACATTATTCAGTTATCTTGTGGCACTAGAAAGTACAAGAAAGAATGTGCATTTCCTTTGACTTTTAGACCATCTAATATATGTTTGCTTGTAGCTTATTCCAGGCTAATAAGCATACCTAGCTCACTCTCATATAGCTCAGTACAGAGAGTCTTACTATCTTAGATTTTATACAGTAGGTAAGGGATTAATTAGATGTTGTCTAAAGGTCACATGCTCCCTGGTTTTAATGCTTGTTACTCTTTGGGAAGTAGCTATGGTATGTAGTAGAAAGAACATCCAATTTGGGAAGCAGTCCAGGTTGGAGTCAAGCTCTTAGACTCTGGGCAAATTAAGTTATTACCTAACTTTTCAGAGTTTCAGCCCTCATAGCTTTGTGTGAGAATTAAGAAAAATACATAAGAACTTTGAAAGAGTAAAACATCTTACTGACACCATTGCTATTGTTATTGTGAATGTATATGAAAGCTTCTTGTATTGGAAAGTGGATAACTCATGTTTTAGATCTGGAAGGCTTAGGTATTTATCCACCTTGCAGAAATTAATGGTTTCAACAGTTGAGCTCTAATTGTATACAAGATATGGTAGTGGATACTTGGGTAGTGTTCATTGATGATAAAGTTTTCTACCTTTAAAACACTATCTAAAATAAGGTGGATAACCTAGGTTTATGAATAACTTGATAAAAGGTAAAATAAAGAAAGCACAGCAAGAGCGTCACAACATGTAGTAGGAGGTATAAAGGAGGCGATAATGCCACATTGAAAGGGATCGGGAAGACCTTTTTGGAGGAAATGGGGACTTGAGAGAGAGAGACCTTGAAAGAGAACTTGGGAGAAGAGTCTATCCTAAGGAGGTGGAATAACAATATAAAAATAGGTACAAGAGACTGGATGGTCTGTTGCTGGTGGTACTCAGCTTGATGTGAGTCATGATAGAGGTGTTTGGATGTGTAGGTAGAAGCTGCCTTTTGAAAGCTTTTGGACATTTTGTTAATGTGGCCTTGCCTGGTGTGTTGTCACATCTTTCAGGTTCTTGTCTTCATTGAATCCTCTGAGGAGCCTTCCCCCATGCACTCCAGCTGGACCGATTGTGCCTTCTTATTTGTTACCTCTGTGCACAGAGCCGTCTGGCAGTGCGGTTAAGTGGGGACTCTGGAGCCAGGCTCCCTGGGTCAAAATTCTTGCTGTTATTTACTAGCTTGAGCAACCTTGGGGATGTCACTTAACCTCTCTATGCCTCAGTTCCTTTATCTGTAAAATGGGAGTGATGATATCTACTTCATGAGGCTGTTGTGAGGATTAATGGTTTTAGTTTACCTTAAGTTCTTGGATAAGTATCAGGCACATAGTAAGTACTATCTGCGGTGATGTTGTTATTATTAGCCTCTGTCGGAGACTTTATCCATTGTCCTCTGATATGATTTATTTACATACCTCATGTCCGTATAGGACTGTGCCCTTTTGAGGGAGGGATATATCCTGTTCTTACCTTTGTATTCCCATGGCTTCATCCTGTATTCCTTCTGCACTGTAAAATCTCATCCCAGAGCAACCAAATTTCAAGAAAAACTGCCTTAAACCAATGGACTGGCTGGTTGTACTTGTTCTGAGATAAATATAGCTAACATTGTAAAAGTAATTCCATTGACACTTCTAAAGTAACAGGTAACTCTAGCTCTTAAGTCTGTGTGTAAGAAGAGTTGTAATTAAATATTTACTGTTTTTTGTTTCTCTAATGAGGTTGAAGTGTTTCTAATGAAATGAAGTTTTAGTGCTTCATTAGCATCATCTAATCGTGGGTGCTACGGGTTAACTCTTTGATATAAAAACATTGCTGACTAATTAAAGCCTACTGTAATTCTTCCAAGTTATAATATGAATACATGTGAAGACACCCTATGCTTAACTCATTAGGTAAATAGAAAGGATATGATATGAGTGATACTTGCAGCATCTTTACTATGTACAACTTTGACCCCTAGTAAATGTTACTCCTCCACCTTCATCTTGAATATAGATAGCCAGGGTGTCTCCGACTGGGATTTTTTCCTTGTTTGTCTTCATGTTCTAATAGTTGAGTAGGAACAGGGAGAAAGAGACAGTCTTGCCTATGCTAGATTCCCTGCTTGTCATGCTTTATACATTTGATCTTTCTTTTTGTATTTAAGAGAAATGTAGATTCTGTCATTACACAATTTGGTACTTTAAAATTCAACAGTAAACTTTAAGAACTGAATTAGGTCTTAAATTCAAGGTCTATATAACTGGATGTGAATCAATTTTATTTACAAGGATTTAGTACCAGTACTTCTCTTTTGTGCACCTGACCATTGTTTAGAAATCTTAGACAATTAGGGAAGAGTGTGTTCCATGGAGTTATAAGTCAGTGAAAGGTGTTGTTCTTTCTAGTTCAGAACTGCACTCAGTGGGAGATGGAGGCAAAATTAGAAGTGTGAACTGGATTCCTCATTTTTCAGATGGATTCATATGACTGCCAGAAAATACCATAAGTTCTTTACTTTGGTCACATTTTTGACCTCATCATTACTTTGGTTGTTGGAAAATGAGAACAAACAAAAGGAAAATCAAGAACTCATGACACTTGAAGTTGAAAATAAGTCGTTTTTCGAACTTCCCCTTTATTTTTGGGATTATCTGAACTAGTTGAGAAGCATATTTTCGTGTATAGTCCTGTCTCATTATGCTTCATGAAGATCATTCATGAATTCTTGATTCTATCCAGCATTGTAATAGACACCCATCTCTTACACAGAAATACTGAATAATCAGGTAGTCTCTGTCATGGCATGATTGCAGTGCACCAAGAGAGAATTTGAAATTGCAATCAACAGACTGTTTTATTGAGTACTTTCCAAGGTTGTCTAAGGCCTTACAGCTGCCACCTTCATTCCTGAAATTTTCCCTTTTCCTTTCTTTTCTGAGACTTGCAACAGGGAAACAGCCAACACGTTTTAAGTGCTTAGCTGTATGTCTAAATGCTTCCTCTATATTAACTCATTTACTCCTCACAATAACCCTGAGAGATGGGTTCTGTTCCACTTAACAGATGAGGTACAGAGAGGTTATGAAGGCTGCCATGATCATGCCGCTGGTTGGTAGAAGCGGGAAGCTAACCCATTTCATCTGCCACTAGAGCTCATACTCTCAATCCCTTGGCTATATGGACAGTGGGCTCCTGTGTTCTTGTTCAGGCATGGGAATTTTTACAGTGTACTCACTGAGATCTCTGTGAAAGGACGAAGCAGCTTACCTTTCTCAGTCAAGGAGCAAGGCCATGGGAAGCAAAGAATGGCCTAGGAAGAAATGTTTGGTTGTGGGGTTTTATGTCAGGAGTTCCTTAGGACAGCGGTCCCCAACCTTTTTGGCACCAGGGACCGGTTTCATGGAAGACAATTTTTCCACAGACCGGGGTAGGGGGGATGGTTTCAGGATGATTCAAGCACATTACATTTATTGTGTACTTTTTATTTCTATTATTATTACATCGTAATATATAATGAAATAATTATATATCTCACCATAATGCAGAATCAGTGGGAGCCCTGAGCTTGTTTTCACTTGCCACTCACTGATAGGGCTTTGATATGAGTCTGCAAGCAAATGATTTATTATGGTCTCTGTGCAGTCAAACCTCTCTGCTAATGATAATATGTATTTGCAGCCTCTCCCCAGCCAGATCATCAGGCATTAGATTCTCATAAGGAGTGCGCAGCCTAGATCCCTCGCGTGCACAGTTCACAGTAGGGTTCGAGCTCCTATGAGAATCGAATGCCACCGCTGACCTGACAGGAGGCGGAGCTCAGGAGGTAATGGGAGTGATGAGGAGTGGCTGTAAATACAGATGAAGCTTCGCTTGCTCGCCCGTGTCTCACCTCCTGCTGTGCAGCCCGGTTCCTAATAGGCCACAGACAACTACCAGTCCTGGCCTGGGGGTTGGGGACCCCTGCCCTAGGAGAAAGCTTCCAGGTATCTCCTTGAGTTTGAGGGGAAACTCAGAGGAACTTGTGGTGATGAGGGGAGAGAAGGAAGGCTATCTGTTACAGAATTCCTAAGCATCCTGATCTACGCATATTACCTACTACCCCCACTCTGCTTTAGGAATTCCATCTGTGACTTCAAATCCAGTTTAGCATAAGGCCTGTATATTGTACATGGAAAAATAAACGTTAAATGGAATGTTTTGCCCCTTTCTCACGGAGAGTACCTGCACACAGTTTGGCTTAAAAATTATCCTAGGAGTCTGATTTTTTTTTTTTTTTGTCTTCTCATAACATTTGATATAGGTGTTATGATTTCTTTACCCTTAGCCAGAGCTATGCAATGTCAGATAAATGCATACTTTTGCATGCATGGGTCCCTTCTGTCTGGAAGGCCAGTCAACTTTCCCACCTTTTGAGCTGGGCTTGAATGATAACAACTGATGCCATTTATTAAGTTGCCTAGCCTGTACCAGGCACAGACCTCATTTAGTTTTTATAACAACCTGTGAGATGAGTATTCCTTCTCTGTTCCATAGGTAAGAAAACCAGGTCTTGTGAAGGGTGAATGATTTGTCTAGGGCCTCACAGCCAATTGGTGAAGTCTAGTTCTGATGAAGGCTTTGTTTTTCTCATTGACTAACAATCCACTAAGGAGGCTCTTTTCATCTTTCTTCCTGAGAGCCCAAAGCAGAACCATTCTTAAGCTGATAGACCTTTCTATTCTCCTAAATCCAAAGTACCTCTTAAGTAGAATGTGCAGCTGGCACCAAAGTTCTACCCCTCTTTTGGGAAGAGGTGTTAGTCTGTGAGTAGTAATACCATCTTTCCAGAGCACAGTTTATTTTTTCAAACAAGATTTAAAAAAATCTCAGTCTTTGTGTGTGTGTGTGTGTGTGTGTGTGGGAAAGCCTCTCTGAGGCTCAAGACCTGTGGTCTTCAGAATTCCTGTTGGTGAGGGTGTTGGTGAGTTCTTGATTCACATGGTGCAGTAAGTGACCTTGTTTGGAGACCTGTTCACTCATGGGTGCTTACTGTGATTGGTACCTGGGCTTGCAGTTTCATGAGTGGTGGGTTACCACATTAAGTCCTGGTGTCACATCTAGGCATCGGGCCATAATTGTTCTCTTAAAGAAAAATGATTCTGATGCTAGTTAAAATCATAAGGAGGACTTTATTCAGGTCGGATGCTGTAGATGTCGAGAGTGTCACAATAGGGGAGAGAGTTCAGGCTCTACCCTGAATGCAACAAGAACAAATGTGGATTTATAGCCGAGGAGCATGTTTGGTGGCGGGGCTAGGGGAGGCTGTCAGTGGATGGAAAATTACTAAGAGGAGAAGATGTAAAGGTTCAGAGGATTCTTGGTGAAGGCAGGTCAAGGGCTTAAGCATCAAAGGTGGGGGATGGGGAATTTGATCAGATATCAGTTTAGATATTCTTTAAACTAACTTGGCAGTATTTTTGCTAAAACTGGTCTATGTAGGCCCAGTGAGGACAGAGAGCCAAAGTAGAGGCATAGTCAAGAAGAGGGCTCAGAGGAACCTGACTGAAGATTGGCCAAGGAGAGAGTCTTTGTCAAGTCCTATTGCTTGAATTAAATGTTAAGCATTCAAGGTATCAGAATTGAATGATGGGAGATAACATTAAATAAAGTGTAGACAGACTTCCATAAAAATGTGTTTCCTACGGGCATAGACTTCTGTGAAGGGTTAGCATGGAAGATCACAGTAGCTCTGAGAGGTGGGACCTCTAAAGCTTCCCTGATGCTGCACTGTCAGATTGATTTAATTTTATTTAACAAACATAAATAGTGCTTATTAAGTGCCAGGTTCTGTTCTAAACACTTTGCAAATGTTACCTTACTTAGTCCTCAAAACAGCTCTATAAAGTGGTTATACTACTGTTATTCAGTCTTTATAGATGAGGAAATAGAGGCCCAGAGGAGTTAAAAAAATTTGCCCAGGGTCACATAATGAGTAAATGGTAGGACTTGGATTTCAACCCAGGTCGTCTTGGCTCCAGAGTCTGCATTCTTAGTCACTGTTAGGTTGCATCCTAGGCTTTTGCCTCCCAGGAATTTACTTCTCATTATTCTGGGCTTTTCTTTATTCTATCCATGATTAAGGAAGAATTCTTCTTCTGGATTTAGTCACTCTCTGGAATTTGTTCAGACTGAAGTCAGGACTGAGGAGTATGTTTAGCTTGAGATTTCCTATAAATCACAAGGTTATTCGTAAACAACTTTTCTCATGGCCTTTCACCTTAGAATGAGAATGTGTTTATTGGTAAAAACACATTCCCTATCTGCTCCACATTCCCTGTCTGTATAGAATAACATCGGTGACCCTTTCTAATCAAAGGTTCGCTACTTTTCTTTTTTATTCCCACCAGTAACCTGGTAGCATTCCTTCTTCTTCTTCTTTTTTTTTTTTTTAATAAATTCTCCATTTATAGGGAATGAATGGTAATTCTTTGATAAAGGCTTTGGGAAATTGGCTTCCAGATAATACACAACTGGCACCAAAACTTTCTTAAAGGGACAAATCTGCTTTGGAAGCAGAGCAGATCTAATCCCAAAAATATTTCTTTAGTAGTCTCTTTAAATTCTGCTTAAATTTGTCAAGCTGGTATTTAAAAAGGTTCTGGTCAATATAGCATTAGCAGCAAAGTTATGTAAATACATGTGGAAACTCTTGAGTATTCCATGGTATTGTACCTTCAACTTATGGGTTTTTTTTAAACTTTTAATTACAGATCTGTCTATGGCAGTACAGAAATTTTCCCAGTCACTGCAAGATTTCCAGTTTGAATGTATTGGTGATGCTGAAACAGATGATGAAATTAGTATTGGTGAGTTGTGATATTTTTCAATATTCTAAGTAATCATTTTAAAAGTCTTACTTCAGATAATGACTTGATTGAAATCAAACAGATTCACACACCCAAATACCAAATATGTCAAATATTCTGACTTTGATAAAAGCATAAGGGCACATTTTTGGTTTCTGCGGAGGAGAGTATTATGAATTGTTTTAAAATTGAGCTCTGTGGTTTTTTCCATAAGGAAATTACTTAACCATTCTATAATTCAGCTCAGCCCTTTGAGAAGATGTGGATAACACTGTTTTTCTTTGCCTCAAAGTGAATCATTCATTCAGACAAATACGTATTGGTCATCTGCCATCAAATGTACAAGGTACTGGTTTAAGAATTAGCTTACTTTTTTTTTAAACTTAATACTGATTTCTCTTTTAACTTTAGTATTTGTTTATAAAGAAAAAAAAAATTCAGTCAGGACGTATTAACCAGTATTAGTGTAGGACACAGAACATTACTGGGGATCAGGAGACTTGAGCCCTCATATGATTTTGCCACAGATATTTAGCAATCTGACCCTGGTGAAGGTATACCCCTTCCTGAAGCAGATGGCTTCATTTCCCATAAGTGAAGAGGTTGGGTTATGTGGTCTCAAATTTTATCTGTATCTGCGTTTTTACCGTTTGAAGATCAGATTCATGTAGCATTCTTTTCCCCACATTTTAACAATCCCTACATGACAGTTTGTAGACATGGGGTCCGTTTGTAGGCTGGATTAGAGTCACACAATCAGAAGACTATAAAATATGTGCATACCTTTTAGAGAATAATATACTAAGTGTACTTACCTTCCAGGTAAAAATAGAATATTACAAGCATTTAGAATAGTGACTCCCAAACTTAAATGTGTATATGATACACCTAGAGATCTCATTAAGTGCAGACTATGATTCAGAAGGTCTCAGATGGAGTGTGTGATTCTGTGTTTCTAACGCACTTGAAGGTGATGTCAGTGTCAGTAGTCCACGGACCTCTCTTTGAGTAGCAGGGCTTTGGAATCCCTGACATGCTTCTCCACAATCATATTCCTCTCCTTCCTCTGCCTTTTCTTTTTCTTATATAGTTTTGTCAGTTATATATGTATTTCTAAAAAATACATTTTTATTGTTTTCGAAAACCTAAAGTGTCAGGTCCAAACCTAGCTGTGAAAGGAAAGAGCTCTCAGGAGAAGATAAGCCGAATGAGTTTCCAATTCATTGTGTGGCTTTAGCTTGTTACATTCACAAAAGTTCCATCTGGAGAAATCACGTGCACAGCCCTCACACAAGCTGTTTCTGGTGTGGGGTGTGTGTTGTGCAGTCGTCACATGGCCCAGCTGGCCTCTTTCAGAGGAGCTGTGCCAGGTGGTTGCTTGATTTGTCTGCTCCTTTAGGAGTGTTAGGTATGCTGAGGGGGTGTGGAGGGGGCTGGTCTTGGGATCATGAGGGGCTCTATACGCCCTCAGGTCTGTGGGGAGAGGCGGCTGAGCCTGACTTGGCTGAGGTGTAGGTAGGGAGCCCCTAGGAAGGAGGGAGAGGGCTGCCACCTGGGCCTCAGGCAGCATGACTTCCTCCTCTTTACAGGACACACGCGGAAGGCCAGCATCAGTGATTGCGTGACACTGACAGCTGGAACAATTGTCATCCTGTGTGCCATTTCATGACGTTTGTGTCATAAATGTCTAGCCCCCAACATTGGCTTTGGAATACACCTCACCAGACAAAAGCCTTGGTTATATTACTAAAATACTAATATAGTAGCATTATTATTCAGAAGAAAGAAAGAACACCCACATGCTCACATAACAGCAATTATTTTCACTTAGTAATGAGACTGTAAAATCCAAGAAGGCAGAGGCCAGATCTTTTTCTTTTTTTTTGCTTTCAATCATTTCACTTTAGCACCTGACCCAGGGTCTGACTCATGGTAAACCTTTGGTTAAATTGTTGTATAAATGATATAATTTTCCTTATAAACTTAACTTTTTCACTTATGTGTATCTTTTTCTAATATAATTAATATAGTTTTACTACATATAACTACATATTGTATATAATTTATTACTTCTTTATAAAGAGGATTCTAGCAAATACTTCTGGGTTTTTATAGATATTGTAATTTTTAATGATTTTATGATTTTAAAATATTCCATAGGTTCATGTACATGAATTTATGAAATAATCTCTTTAGTACACTCAGACTGCTTCTAGTTGGTCTTTTACTTTTTAACAGTGCAATAAATATATTTCTGCATATTTCACAATTTCCTTTAAGCTTCTTACTTAAAATTCCTTCTTGAAGCCACATGGAGTAATGGCAGAGGTGGGCGTTTTTAATCATTATGCTCTTTGACCTTGCAGGCAGATGGATGGTAGGCGATTTCCCCCCGGTGTGGTGAACTTGATATCTCAACTTTGCTCTGTTTCTCTCTTTCCACTTTGTCTAGATGGATGTTATTGTTGTGGCTCTTGCAGATTAGATTGGAAAGGTGTGAATTGATCAGTATGTGAAAGCTTATGATAGGCACTGAATATTAAGTTCTAATGCTTTCAGGGCTTTGAGGAATTAAATCCAGCATTGGGGAGTGGAAGGTGAATACTATATAGGGGTAGATGTTATGGATCGCTACTTTTAAATTAGGAGACTTATTTAACTCCTATTGGGAATTTGATTTAAACACTAATGCTTTGTTAGGAAAACCTGACTTAGAGGACAGAGATTTATAAACAAAAATTATTTCTGAAACAACTAATGTAAAATTATAGATATATTCCCATATCCTCACCATCCAGCACTTTTTATCCTTTTACTGAGCCCCCAAATGCACTGTAAATAGTTAAAAATAACTATGTATATAATAAAGAAGTAGTAGAAGACTGAATAATCATTCCAAACATGGAGGAATTGTGAGGCTAACGCAAGCTGTTGTACCAAGGACAGTGATCTAAGAATGTATCCCTGAGAATAATGGGTAAGGCTGGTGTGGATGGAGGGCAAGAACTATCCTTACCTACCTTCATTAGCTTCAGTTCCACAGGGGAAGATACAAAGTTTCAGCTGTCTTTAAACCAATAAGGACCTACTGTATAGCACAGGGAACTCTGCTCAATGTTATGTGGCGGCCTAGATTGGAGTTTGAAGGAGAATGGATACATGTATATGTTCCGCTGAGTTGCTTTGCTGAGCCCCTGAAACTATCACAGCATTGTTAATTGGCTATACTCCAATATAAAATGAAAAGTTAAAAAAAAGTAGCTTGTTGAAGCCCCAGTTTCAGCTTCTTCTTTATTCCTCTGATTTAATAAGAGGAATGAAGTAGGGACAGCTGTGACTCTTAGCACTGAATAATAGCCATAATACTCTCAACCAGGGTAGCCTTGAGACTTACCATTGATGTAACCACTGAAGATGATGACTTACAAAAAAAGCTCATCTTTTATAAGGGAGCAGTGTCAGTGCAAAATAAATTGTAAAGTCAAGGCATTTGCAGACTTTCTGCATATAAGTTATGGTGGTGGGAGGGGGTGGAAGATGAGTAAGATGTCTGTTTTCAGTGTGCTTACGGTAGAATAGGGCAAAAAACAGATTTTGAGCAAGGTAAGGAAAAGAGGGTTCTGTTACTATATCAGTATGATGACTCAACTTGTGGAAGCTGTTCTGGGAGTTTGTTAGGCACGTAGGCCTGTGTCTGTCCTGTAATTCGGCCCCACTCTTCAGCTGTCCCCATCTGCTCCCACCCTCTGGCCTTGTGCTTGCCGGTTTGTTTGTTTGTTTTTTGGTGCCAGTGAGACAGTGCTAGCTTGGAAGGAAGCAAAGTGGGATTAGTTGTCTGGGACCCAGTGGGGAATGCCTGTGGCTCAGGGAGCAGGTCAGTTGCCCAAGCAGGGCAGCATCCTGTACTCTCCTTTGAGCACCTCGTTTCCATCTTACAGCAGCAAGAGGCCATTGCTCTTCCCTCCTCTAAGGATGATTGAGCTGCCTGTGAACTTTTGATTGCTTCCTTTTATCTGCCTGCCACAGCGCTGGCCCAGTGGGAGACCATCCAACTTAACTTCCCACAGCTGTTCTAACTGCCCACTTTTTATGCTACTTCATTTTTCTGGACTGAGTAAAGACATTGAGTTAGGAGTAAGTTAGGAATTGAGTGGCTGGACGCTTGGGGGTTAGAAATTGGTGATGGAGGGGAAAAGAATGATTACAAACTGGTATAAGATTCAGGCCTCCTCAAATAATAAATTTATATGGGTAGACTGGAAACAAAATGTACCGTTGTTTAACCATAATTATACAAAAGACAATACCTACTGCATTAATCCTGGTATGTGTGTGGGAATTGCTAATGTCATGTGACCAGCCCTAAAACCTTACTAGTAGGAAATAAACTATCTCTACAGAAAATAAAACACTATTCTTTTGAAAACTCTTTACAGTGGTTCATTTGAACAAGTAGAAGCTCAAAGATATTACTGTGAATCTGTCTGAGGCTGTGGTTTTTGTTATGCATATTTAGTGCCTATAATTTGAAATCACTTTTAACCAAGTCTTAAAAAAAGTCTGCATTAAAAACAAAATCAGATATTGTTAGTCACGCTGAACCGGTGCCAATAAAAATATTAGTCATTAATATGAGGCAAAGCTCATTCATTCTATGTAATCTTGGAAACCATTGGAAAGTCCAGTTGTGGTTTTCCATAAATAGCTTGGCTAACGATGTTGTGTGATGGCCTATTGTAGTGCTCAGGAAAGTCTTGGACAATGTGAACTTTGCACTCAAGAGATTAAACATTTACCAAGAAGGAGAGTCAGTTTGCTAGTAAATATTCTAGGTGGGGACTTATTCCTTTAGACATACCTAAACAGAAAATTCCTGTGGTAGAGACAGGCTACATACAAGCACTTGTCAACTAAGGTTATGGCTCCCAACTCTGAGTGGAGAAATGAGTCCATGAAGTAGGTAATTCAGATCAAAATATATTTCATAATATTGATAATTGTACAGATAGTTCTGACTTAACTCATGTATTTGTGTTCAGGTATTTACTCTGCTTTGAATACAGATATGCACACATAGCAATAATGGTTAGTGCTTAATAGTTCTTAGAATGAAGAGCATGTTATATGGTTTTTTTTAAACCCTTACAAATCTTATGTGTACAGATTGACAGATGGTAACTCAAACCGAACCAAGTTTTGTATACTGCATTGGCTGGAATGTGCCTTATGTTTTGAATTCTTTTCTATTCTTTTGGAAAATACGTTGAAATGTGAGACTGTAGGAAATTAATTTAAAATAGTGACATTTTAACTCACAGGGACTTTATTGAATCTTCCTGAGCAAGCAGTGCTTTGCCCAGGTGCAAATATTTGTTGTTAGATTACCTCTCTGAAGCTGGGTGTACATCAGTGTAATACAGTGGTTAAGTGAAATCGCCTAGACAGAAGCCTGAGAGTGATCACTGATGCTTGCTCAGAGGGTGTAAAGTAGAAGACATTTTTCAAGGGAGTGGTTGAAAAATTTTTTTCATTTTCTTTGTTAGAGGAATTACTGGAGGAAAATGCATAAATCTTTTACCAAATAAATTCATTCGCTTCAAGGATGCATCTTGTTAGGTCTAATGGAAAGGTAGTATTTCAGGTTAAAAAGAACTAGTATATTTATACACCCCAGGAAATGCACTTAAACGATCATAAATGATTTTAGCTAAGAAAAAACCACACCTATTTTCTTCAAGTTAAACTAATAAAATTCAGCTATTAAGCTACCAAATTGAAAATGCTTCTGTAAAGATTTTCTTCAGAATTCAGTTATGAGCTACAGATACTCGTCCATACAGATCACTACTACCATTTGTCTGATGATATTGGGATGCATAAGGTAGAGTGTGGCCATGAGACTCTTCTTGGGCATCTCTTCGGAAAAAGTTAGCAAACCAGACACAATGCCATTACCAACCACAACTGAACTCTTCAAAAAAAAGACCTGTGATTTTATTAAATTCTAGGAAACAAATTACCTTCTCATTTGCTGAATCAAAAGAAAATCCATCAGTTATTACGAACCCTCATTACAACCCACTTAAATGTGGTTATATAAATCAGGAAGTCCTCTATTAAAGTGGAACATTTCCAAATGCCTAAATTGTTTATATAAATAACATTTTCTTTTGAACTCTGTAGAGGAAGCATATTTGACTTTTTTATGGCTCTCAGTTGGACAATTGAATTATTGTTTTCCATTTTCTTTTACCACCCTTATTTTTGCACCCACACAGAAACCACCCACAATTAAGGATTGAAACAGCTGGGAAAGTTGCACATTTCAGGTGGAGTTCCTCTCTTTAAAAAAACACACCACTTGAGAGAGATGTTTTCATCATATTATCTCTGTATTTTAAAGAACTTTATTTGATTTAATTTGAAGTTCAAAGGCTTAGATTGTTTTTCCAGAATCTGAAGTTAAAAAAAAATTCAGAAACTTATCATGTTAAAAGTCACATCTCAAAGAAAAAAATTTGCCTTTTAATTTATCGATATACGTTAATCCCCTGAACCCCCTTTCTGTTTTTGTGATTTGTTTTTTGCGGTATGCGGGCCTCTCACGGTTGTGGCCTTTCCCGTTGCGGAGCACAGGCTCCGGACGCGCAGGCTCAGCGGCCATGGCTTATGGGCCCAGCCGTTACGCGGCATGTGGGATCTTCCCGGACCGGGGCACAAACCCGTGTCCCCTGCATCGGCAGGCGGACTCTCAACCACTGCACCACCAGGGAAGCCCTGTGATTTGTTTTGCTGAACAAAAAGTGGCTGTCTTTTTCACAGAGAAATCAGTCTCTTATCTCCTCCAGTGAATTATATGCTGTCTGAGGTCAGAAAGTTTTCTCACATTTCTATTCCTGCGGAATTCTTTAGCACCTTATTTGTAGCAGAAGCTTAGTAAATATTTGTTGCATAAATAGTCCCCCTGGAAAACCTAGTAAACTTTAGTTTCTAGAAACAAATCACTTTAAGGTGCATAAATAAAATTTTAGAGTCATATATTAAAAAATAAAATGTACATATTTGGGTATATCTAGAATGATTCTTTTCAGTATGGTAATAAACTAAATTTTGAGAGGGAAAATAGTTCATATATAGTCATCCCTTGATATCCACAGCAGGTTGGTTTCAGGAACTTTCATGGATACCGAAATCCTTAGATGCTCAAGTCCCTTATGTAAAGTGGTGTGGTATTTGCATATAGCCTACACAATCCTCTTGTATATACTTTAACTCATCTCTAGCTTACTTATAATACCTAATACAATATAAGTGCTATGTAAATAGTTGCCAGCATGTGGAAAATTCAGGTTTTGGTTTTTGAAACTTTCTGGAATTTTTTTTCCCAAGTATTTTTAATTCACAGTTGGTTGAATCTGAGGATGCAGAACTGGATACAGAGAGCCAACTGTATTTACATATAAATACACAAACACAGACACACACATATATGTAACTTTTGCATATAATTGAGAATGATTTAGAACAAATATCTTAATATTTGTAAATGTTTCAAACCAGAGCTAAATATTGTAATATTCTTTAGTTTATTATTCAATGTTTATTGACTACTGTTAGGTGACAAGCTCTGTGCCAGTCCCCAGGGACCTGGTGGTGAAAAGAGTAGTCAAAGCTTTTGCCCTCAAGGAGTGTACAGACTAAAGAATAAGATGGTAGCAATATCCTTCCTTTAGAGATAACATGCCTTAAAAAAGGCTTATTTCAGGGTGAGTGGATAGAGAGTGAAAAGAGAACTTTTATCTATGGTTAGTGACTTATAAGAGCTCAAAAAAAATTCAACAAAATGATTAGACAATGAAATAAATGCCCTGGCCCAATATAACTTGGGATGCAGGAATATACAGTTGATTCTCATTATCCACAAATTCTGTATTTGCAAATTTGCTTCCTCTACAATTTATTGGTATCCCCCAAATCAATACTCCTAGCACTTTTGTGGTCATTCGTGATCATCTGTTGAGAGGTGAAAAAATTGAGCCGCCTGACTCATGGAGAATCTACTGTATAAAATATGGTGCATTTTATAGGTGCATGAGGCAGCCTTGACTCATTGAAGACGAATAGGATAGATTTTTGCTCTTCTATAAGAGCAATAAGCTAAAGTGTATTAAAGAAGAAAATTCAGTTGGGGCTTTTTGTTATTATGCAAAAAATTATGACAAAAATGTCATCAAGCGTATGCCATGCTTCAGGCTTAAAATTATAAACTAACCATATGATTCCAATTTTACCAACACCATTCTATTCATACCTAAAATAAAAGAGATGTACTCCAACTGTGGTTCTGTGGGTCAATGCAAGTGCATTAAAACAAATAAACAAACCAGGTATCCATAGGTTACATTATAAAGTCAAGCTACCCATGCCCCGTTTTCTCCTGGGCACAAACCCAGAGAAATGGCCAAGTTCCATCTTGTAAGAAAATCTCATCTGGGGCAGCCTTCTTCCAAATGCAGTCAGAGTAGTCTTTTTAAAATGCAAAGATGATGTCATTTCTCTGATTAATGCCCTGAAATGGCTTCTCATTGTCTTCAGGTTGAAATTCCACATCCCTAACATGGCCTATTAGGTCTTGTCTACCTGCCCATAACCTTTACACATGGCATTTTTTGTTGTTGTTGTTAGATGGAGGTGAAAGTGTGGAAAATTTTATTATCATTCAGTTTTAAAAGCTTTATACCTGTGGTACACCAAGGGGAAGGGGTTCTTAAAGAAGTGACTCTTTGCGTCTGGTCCCTGGTTTAGGAGTTGTGGAACTTTGGTATGTGTTTGTTAAGTGCTTTAAGAATTCACCATCTTGGTCCTGGGCTGGTAAGGTTGTGCCAGTTTCTTCTTCCTGGAGGATAAAAAGAGGATGTTGAGGATGATAACAATTTTGGTGTCTGGGATGGTGAGAAAATTTATTAGAGGCTCCAAGACTCCAGCCTGGACAAGCTGGATCAACTGGTCCATGGTGCCCCCAGTTGTGAAGTTAGCCACTGTCCAGATAGCCTCTCACTGGGCTTTAAATTCTCCATTTTCTGGAACAGCCACCAAGGGAGGCAGAGCACTGCAAGCGGTCAGCTGCTGGATGTGCTGGCGGGGTCCCGCGGCCACATCACTTAGGGCCCAGGCTGTCTCCTTCTGGATGGAGGAGTGGGGGTGTGTGAGGAGCTGGAGCCACACAGCCAGGATGGCCGTGTCCAGGGCCAGCTGGGTCTGGTGGTCCGTCCCCGTGACACAATGTTCCCCACAGTGCGCAGAGAGAGGGTCAAGACATTGAGTTCTGAGCTGCTCATGAGTCAACCAGCCTGGGCAGGACCCCTGTGTCCACCACTTGGCTGATGTGTGCATCGCAGCCATCGGTGAGGTAGGATAGGGCCCAGCAGCTGTCCATGAGAACCTCTGGGTGCCATAGCGGGTGGAAGAGGGTGGGCAACATCTGCTTCACTGTGTGATCAGAAGGGTATGGGTTCTTGTTCCGGCACAGGTTGGACAAGGTCCACGCGATGTTGCACAGGTATGTGACTGGTATACTTGATGAAACCAGGGTCACAGATGTGGAATGGCATCACTCGAGATAACGTTGTCTCTGAATTCTGGTCCATCATCTGCTATATTACCAAGGACCCACACTGCCTGTTCACACACAGTCATATGAGTGGAAGACAGGAGCTCAGCCAAGGGCTGGATGGCCCCTCCATCCACAACGGCGCGAGTCACCTCTGAAGTCCCCGAGGTAATGTTGGTCAGAGCGCAGGCTGCCTCGAGCTGCAAGTGGGGGTGAAGGGATGACTTCAGGAACAGAAACATGTTTTATTGCATATTGGTAAATATTAGGTATCAGAAAGGTAAGCCATGGTCCATGTGTGTGGTAGGTGCATAGTTTCTACCTTTGTTGGTTAATTTCCTGCTTTGCTTAATAGAGTTGATCCATCCATGTTGAATATCATGTAAATTCTGCATCCACTTTGAAAACAGCTTTTGAAGATAGTATCGTGTCACAGTTGTCTTCTTGGTGTGGAGTAGTTTCTATCTTTCTATTGGGGAGCTGCATTTCTTTAATTCTAGGATAATTCATGTACCTTCTTTATGTACATATGGGGGTGGGAAGATGGGAAGTTGCACAAGCTGTTGTTCTTTTTGTCTGGTTTTTTTTTTTTTTGAATTATCAGAAAGAGCTACTTCTGACAGAAATGTTGGCCTGGTTTCTTAGAATCGCAAGTTTAGTATCGTAGAGTAGAAAGAGACCTTGGAGAACATGGGAGCTAAATCTGTCATTTTGATTTAGATGGAGGTGAAATTATTTTCTAAAGTCACACAAGTATTAGAACCTTGATCACCTGGCTCCTGGGTCATAACTTTGAGTTTACTTGTTCATTCATTCAATAAAGCACTTGAGATTTGTTAGACACCGTTTGGGTGCTGAAGACACATCATGTGTAAAACAGAAAAAAAAAATCCCCACCCTAATGGGTTTGCCATTAGTCAGAGGAGTTAGATGATAAAATACATAACTTCATTATATATTATTAGACCATAAGTGCTATAGAGATACAAAAAGAAGGGAGATTAGTTAAAATTTTTCTTTAGTATTTTTAATATACAGATATCTAATTTCAAGATAGTGGTATTACTGTAAACTACTTATAAAATGAACCTCATTTTACCCTCCATTCCCTGTGTGATCAATCAAATTTATATGACTATGTAAACATTGACCTATTTCTGGATTTGAAACCATTTGGTGCAAAAGGTGTAAAGGTATCTTATTATTTTTTTTTTTTGGTGGTACACGGGCCTCTCACTGTTGTGGCCTCTCCTGTTGTGGAGCACAGGCTCTGGACGGGCAGGCTTAGTGTCCATGGCTCACGGGCCCAGCCGCTCCGCGGCATGTGATCTTCCCAGACCGGGGCACGAACCCATGTCTCCTGCATCGGCAGGCGGACTCTCAACCACTGCGCCACCAGGGAAACCCGTAAAGGTATCTTCTTAGCTGTAGTACAAGGATTGGGAGTCACAGAATATCGCAGAGGGCTTGCCACATAGTCTCAAGTTTAATTTACATGTCCTCAGGAGACACTTGAGGCTTGTGATTGAAGTTGCCCTTTAGGAGGTTTATTCTGGATTCAATATATGTGATGAATTATAGCATGGAAGTCTTTGCCAGTTCAGAGTTGAGTCAAGGATTGCCTTCATCAGCATTTTTTTTTTTTTACATCTTTATTGGAGTATAATTGCTTTACAATGGTGTGTTAGTTTCTGCTTTATAACAAAGTGAATCAGTTATACATATACATATGTTCCCATACCTCTTCTCTCTTGCGTCTCCCTCCCTCCCACCCTCCCTATCCCACCCTTCTAGGTGGTCACAAAGCACCCAGCTGATCTCCCTGTGCTATGTGGCTGCTTCCCACTAGCTATCTCTTTTACGTTTGGTAGTGTATATACGCCCATGCCACTCCCTCACTTTGTCACAGCTTACCCTTCCCCCTCCCTATATCCTCAAGTCCGTTCTCCAGTAGGTCTGTGTCTTTATTCCTGTCTTACCCCTAGGTTCTTCATGACATTTTTTTTCCCTTAGATTCCATATATATGTGTTAGCATACGGTATTTGTCTTTCTCTTTCTGACTTACTTCACTCTGTATGACAGACTCTAGGTCCATCAGCATTTTTTTTAATGGACCTAGAGAGAACATTTCTAAATATGAATGAAATAATAAAAGTACAGTTTCAATTTTGACATTAAAAGGTTTGGACCATAAAGGCAATAGTCCTGGAGACTGTATCTGAAATAAGTGAGTTAGGAGGCAGGACGTGGGCACCCAGAGACTAATGAAAACTCACTGGCAAAAGGCAAGGACAGCATATGAGCAATGGAGACAGCCTTGGGGTGGGGGAGGAGGAAAGCAAGAAAATAGTTGAATAACAGGCCTACAAAAGAAAGAAAAGCTTGCCTTGGATAGTTATCAAGGAATACGTGGCTGGGAAAAAACAGCTTAATTCAGAGTAATTTCTCGGTCATTGAGAGAATTCAGGATAGTTGCTGAGTCATGATTCAGAGGGCTGTAGAGAGAAGAGCTTTCAGGTCCTGCTTGATTCTTAGGACTCAGACATAGTGTTCTGTTTCTTCCATTACCAAGAGGGCCACGAGTAACTACTTCTGCCATTGAAAGTACAGATGTGCTTCAGGCAAGGAGCATTCTTACAAATCTTATTTTAAACAATTACACACACACACACAGTCATGCGTATCTACTGTTTTCTATTTAAATATATTTTTAACTCTTAACTCCTTACACAAAGAGCGTGCATTCCTCCCCCCCACCCCCGCCACAAAGTCAGCAGTTGCCAAGCTGCCTAGCATCAGAATCAAGTATGGGGAACCTTAAAATTTTGATTCTTGGGCTTCACCCCCAGACCTGAACTAAGGTACAATCCTCTGCGTTGAGACATTAGGAGCCTTTCATTTTATGGAGATTCGTGTTGTCTGATGCAGCCTGGGAAAAATTGTTACTCTAAACAATATACTTGTGCTTTATACCGAGGGAGGGAGGCATAACTGGGGAAGGTACTAAAACTGGGAAAAGGTCTGTTCCAGAGGAGTGCTTTGTGGGTCACCATATCCCTGATGCCTAGCATTTTGCCAGTGGAGCCACTGAGGCTATAGAAGCCATGTGTTTGTGGGGAAACCTGGTCATTTGTTGTACCATTTTTCCTTGACAGCCTGAAAAAAGGTTTTGGTTTATGCAGAACAAATTGGTCTGTCTATCTATCTATCTATCTATCTGTCTATCTCTCTATCTTAGAATGAGAGATAGTGTTTATGGGCCAGTGTAGATGCTATGCAGATTACTCAGGGATGAAGGAAAAAATCAACTTTTCAAATTAAAATCCCATATAAGATGTCATTTAGTTCATGTTGACTTTGGATTCTCTGGAATTCTCTACTAATAATATCTTCTGAGTGCAAAGAACCTTATGGGTAATTTGGTACATGCAACATGAATAAGATCTTCTTGTACCCTTATTAATAGAAGGGGGTCCAAAAATAGCTTTATGATATCATCACTATATTACTCAGGAGAATGTGCTGAGTGCTTTAGGTAGAGTAGTAAGAACAGAAATGCTGTGAGAGCACCAAAGCTGGAGAAGGGACATCAGAAGATGCTTAAAAAGAGGATGCTATTTGAGCTGAGTCCCAATGTCTAGGTAAGATACAGCTTAGGAAATGTATTGGGTTGGCCAAAAAATGTTTTGGTTTTTAAGTAAAAATAAAAGACACATTTTTCATTTTCACCAAGAACTTTATTGAACAATGTATTCACACTTTTGTTCCACTACCTTCTGCCATTTTTCAGGCAACTTCATAATTCCATCTTCCCAAAACTTTTTATCTTTTTTGAGCAAAGAACTGTTCCAGGTGCCTTTTACAGTCTTCCAGGGGGTTGAAATTTTTTCCACTAAGAGAATTTTGTAAAGACCTAAATAAATGGAAATCCAAAGGTTCAATGTCTGGTGAATACAGCGGATGAATCAGAACTTCCCAGCCAAGATGTAATAGTTTTTGCCTGGTCATCAAAGAAACATACAGTCTTGTGTTATCCTGATGGAAGATTATGTGTTTTCTGTTGACTAATTCTGGATGCTTTTCGTCGAGTGCTGCTTTCAGTTGGTCTAACTGGGAGCAGTACTTGTTGGAATTAATCGTTTGGTTTTCCGGAAGAAGCTCATAATAGAGGACTCCCTTCCAACCCCACCATATACACAACATCACCTTCTTTCGATGAATACTGGCCTTTGGTGTGTTTTGTGGTGGTTCATTTTGCTTGCCCCGCAATCTCTTCTCTTCCACATTATTGTACAGTATCCACTTTTCATCGCCCATCGCAATTTGTCTTAAAAATGGAACGTTTTCATTATGTTTCAGTAGAGAATCACATGCGGAAATACAGTTAAGAAGGTTTTTCTCACTTAATTTATGTGCAACCCAAACATCAAAGCGATGAACATAACCAAGCTGGTGCAAATGATTTTCAGTGCTTGATTTGGGTATTTTGAATATGTTGGCTATCTCCTGCGTGGTATACCGTTGGTTGTTCTCAGTTAATGTCTTGATTTGATTGCTATCAACTTCAACTGGTCTACCTGACCATTGAGCATCATCCAGTGAGAAATCTCCAGCATGAAACTTCGCAAACCACTTTTGACACGTTCGATCAGTCACAGCACCTTCTCCATACACTGCACAAATCTTTTCTGCATTTCAGTTGTGTTTTCACCTTTCTTGAAATAATAAAGCATAGTATGCCGAAAATGTTGCTTTTTTTCTTCCATCTTCAGTATTAAAATGGCTACACAAAAATTCACCAGTTTTGATAAGTCTTTTTTAGAATGCACTCTGATATGACAGCTGTCACGTACAATCTAACAAAATTGTTTCAAATGAAGTTAAAGACAACTAAGTGCTACTAGAGCCATCTTACGGAAAACCAAATGAAAGAATCTTTTGGCCAACCCAGTAGTTAAAGGAAAGACATGGAAAAGGGATACTATAGGAATGTTAGTAGTTTCAAAGTACTAAGAGATCAGAAGTAGTAGCATCTCAAGCTAACACAGTTGGAAAGGTACTTTGGAGCCACATCATGGAGGCCCCAAATCATTTGCAATATGGATTTCTGACTTTATTTACTCATTCAGTTTTTGAGTTGGATAATGACACAATCAAAGGTGCCCTTTAGGAATTTTATTCTGACCATTACTACATAGGGTGAGCTGAAGCCATAGGAACTGGGAAACCAATAACTAGGCTGTTGTAATAGTACAGCAAAGATGAAGTGATACCCTTACATGGGTATGGAAGAAGGGCAGAGGAGAGAGATCAACAGCATTTGGCAATTGAATCTGTGGAAGGAAGGACTGAGGATAATCCATCACTCGAGTTACTAGGAGAATGGTGTTAGGGGCCCATTTATATGTTTATATGTGGCCAGGGTACCTGGGGGTGGAGCAGAATTATGAGTTAAGTTTTGGTACATGTTAAGTTTTGAGATTCAGACAAAATTCCTAGTAGAAATTCCCAGGATATATAATCAGATTTGTTAAATTTAGACTAGTGAGGTGGGGTTGTGGAACTGTGCCTAGAATAGAGGGAAAGTGTATGTAAATTTCGGGTGAGCTAATTTGAGTTCAGAGGTTAGCTCTGCCAGTCATTAGCTCTATGGCCTTGCATATTATTTAACCTCTACATGTCAGTTTCATTATTTGAAAAGTAGGAGAGTGGTGATAGAAGATTTGGGTGTTTTACTCCTCGTAGGGTGTTGTGAGGATTAAAGAGCTGTGCACCATGCTGGTGCGGGTACCAAAGCTCCTCCTTCCCCACTCCCAGGTCTTCTTGTCTTCCTCCTTCATGAGGATGGGAGTCCACTGGTGTAAGTTTGTAGACGAGGAGGAGAAATGGCTTGTGAGGAGAGAAGAGTGCTGGTGGAAATAAGAGCGGGGGAGAAAAAAATGGAGATGGATATGGAAAAGGGTGAGATTAGAAGCTTCTTGGGGAGTTGTTAGCTTTTGAGAGGAAGAGGGCCCCACGTCTGAGACAGGCAAGTTGAAAAGAATGGAGACCATGTTGATCAGAAAAGCAGGAGGCCAGGCCATCTGGTGTGAGTGAGGGAAGTTTGGGGCTGGGTTCTTGAGAAAGGAGAAAATTCTTTTTAGATGGCCACTGTGGGAAATAAGATTAGGAGTAAACTAGAGTTGAATAAAAGCATTGCCAAGAAGCAGAAGCAGAGGGGTTAGATCGCTTGAACTCTTTGTGTCCTTGTGGGTGTGTGAATTACAGAAGAGGGAAAGTCATTAGAGGTTAAGAGGTTGTGGAAGAGAGAGGCTGCATATTGGACAAGGAAGCAGATGTTGAAGCTTCAGTAGGGTGGTGGCAGGAGCATTGGGTGCAGAGGAGGAGTATGAATGGGGTGCTTCAGCCTTTGTGGAATGTGAAGAAGTGTTAGGAGGTCAGTTCCTAATGGCAGTAAGGATGGGGGTGGGGGTGTATTTGGTGTAAACGCTTGTTTGTTAGCAGCAAATTACTGATTGCTCCCTTTAAAACAGGATACTTGGCGCCTGATTATCCTCTGAGCACAGATAGTTCTGGCTCTGTTTGCCTTTAAAGATGATAAGCCTCTTCTTTTCTGTAATGGAGCTGGGTAGTAGGCTGGCACTACCTTTTATCCACCCCACTCCTTTCACAATAATGGTTTGCTGGGAGAGAATAGACTTTGGAATCAAACATTCAAAACTGAATACCTGCTTCTCCACTTACTAGCTGTGAGATCATGGGGCAAGCTACCCCAGCTGATTGACCTTTTTCTCATCTGAAGAATGAAGGTAACACTTAACTTCTGTACCTCATATCATTGGGTGGGCATTAAATGAAACAGTTTATGTAACATCTCTACCTCTTGGCAGAGGTGCTCTGAAGTGGGAGTGGTTTACATCTTGGGAAAATGTTTTCTGAATTGGGAGTTGTTTTGGCTTTGGGAAACAGGTCAAACACCACAAAACAAAACAAAAACTAAAAAAAGGCAACATCAGAAAAGCACAGTTCTTCATTTTCTAATTACTATGTGTGCTTGGAAAAAAAATTAAATATATGTGGCTTGTAGACAATGTTATGCACAACAGTACTTATTGCATCAACATAAAATTTCATAGTAAAAAACAAAAAAAAAATTTTAACTAGAATTCAGATGAAATTCATTTGAAGTAATGAGTAGTGGGATGAAGTTTTGGGAGAAACCAGCTGGAATCAAATTTTGGAATTGTGTAAAATTGAAAGGCCACCTTTCTGTATTTGCATGTATTCATTTGTCAAAACTTGGCCTTATGTGAATTGTTATATACTTTATATCTATATCTATATAAAATAACAAGCCCAGTCTATACATCTATATCTATATCTACGTATCTGTCTATATATAGAGATAATACTAGAATTCTCAAACTACCTGGTAGTTTGGCAGTTTCAAAGCAGATATTACTGAAAGGTCCTATCCCTGTTCAGAGAGAGTATATGAAGGAAAATCATCAGACATATAGTCTAGAATTATTTCTGTGCATCCACTGTGACTTTTGTCTTGGAATCATAATTCTCCTCACTTTTAGTAGTTATCAATCTGTAACAGTAGTAGTAGTGGTAGCTTTCTTTTATAGGTGAAGCCCCTGGCTTACAGATGGTATCTTTCTTCTTTTGAGTCCAGTTATTACGCCAGTGAGGATAAGATAAACCAGACTGAGTATCTAGTTAGACCAAAAGAATGAAAGATTGACATTTTGGCCACAAGTTCTGAATCTCAGCCCAAATGTACAGTGGCAGTCAATGTTGGGACTCACGTTGATAGATCAGATTAAAGTCTAGCACAGGTTAGTGCTTAGGGACCCATGGAATGTCAGAACCCAGGTATGGAGGGAGGCACTAGGAATAGGAGTTGGGAATTTAAAAGGAGACATATTACTGGTTAGAATCCCTGCAAAGAATCTGGCTAATATGGTTAGAGGATGAACAGGAACAAGAGAAAGCAGAAAGAGATCACTTGATATTAAGCCAGTGGATTCCAAAGTGAGGATTCTGTTCCTGTGTCCTGTTCAGAGTCTACACTGGCATCCAAGTACTGGACAGACAGATTATAGCATAGCTAATGGCAGTATGGAACAAGTGACGAAGCAGAAACAAGGTAGTTCCTAAGTCTGCAGAGTACCTGGTCAACTGGATAAAAGTTTAATTTTACGACTGTTTTCATTTGCAGGTTGTGCATTTCTTATTGTTCTTTAATGCTTAATTAGAAAACTATGCTATAATATTAACCTTTGATTACCAAAATAATATCTAATATGCTCTTCCAACTTGATACATCTCATATTTACTGAAACCCAATTCACCTGAATACAATGCTACACAATGATGCATTGGTAGGATATAAAAAAAATTAAATGCCAGTTTTCAGGGGCTTGTTTTCAAGATTAATCTTGCTTTTTGATTTGTTTGGCAATGAGAAAAAAAAAAGACTGACCACCTGGAGGACATTGTGGAGAACCCAGTTTAGTTACCTCAAAGAGAACTAAATTTGCCTGTGTTTTCGTGAGACCTTGGATTCCACCAGGCTGGGCTGTGAAGCTCTAGAAGAAAGATCAGTTCCTCCGAGTACTAGGGTGTATTACAGTGACCTGTCGGCATTCCACAGTGGGCCTGTGACTTTTTTTTTTTTTCTGTTGGTTTAGGAAGCAATTTATTGGCTTTGCAACTAGGCATCCATGGAGCTTGAAGCCACAAATAGAGTGGAAAAATCTTATCTGATGTTGTGGCTTTTGGAAACTAATAACTAGAGTTTGTGGTTGCAAATAATGCCAATATTGCAGACAGAGTGGACAGCCCGTCAGCAGGGATATTAATTGTTACCAAGGACTTGCAATATCTGGTGGGAGAGTTGGTGTCAATTTTTATATCACTCTGTTTTGTAGACATAGTATTTATTATTCAGGCATGCCACAAGCTGACCTTGCTGCCTGCTTTGTTTATGGGTTAAATTGTTCCTGAACCAAAACTTTCCACTGGATACTTCAGCCAGTATGCTACCTTTGATCTTTTTAGCGTTCAGAGAATTAGAACTCTCTCAGTGGAAGTTCCAGGCCTGAACTGCTGATGTGATACCCTGTTAGGTCACTGCATGCTTTTGTAGTGTAATGCTGGGTGTCCCTTGGCTATGTAGGTTGATTCTATTCTAATAATTCTCCATGTGGCCTAGAAGGATATGATGGATTCACCTGCTCTGGCTCAGATCCTCAGTTCAGTACTGATGTTTTTATAGCCTTGCTCCTATTCTTCATGAAAAGTCAGTGCCAGAGAAAAAGCTTGCCAGAGCCTACTCACACCCAAATAGAAAAGTCAAGCGACTGTTGGGGCAACATCTGGACTTATAAAATATGATTGCATTGGTGCAATCTGGCTTTTATAGACTTTTACAGGTTTTCATGTTTTCCTTGAGATTTAATCAAGTCTAAATCCTACTGCTAACCCAGTTCCCCTCTATTCATCAGCATTATCTGAACTTCGTAAGTGATTTGCTCACTCTAATAAAGTGAAAAAAATGTGTTGTGGACATAATTGTATATGTCACTGATTTGTGATCTGTACTTTTTGGTTTTTTTTGAGTATGTGTTTATGCTGTTTAGGTTTGAGGAAAGACTCCTAGGAGAAATATGTAGCACATCATTGTCTGACTATGATATAAATGTTGGTTAGATGTGAGAGAGACATGCTTTTTCAGTTCTTATAGTTGTGAAATCTGTAAACCCAAACTGTTCAATTGCTGAAACATTTAATAGTATATAATGCTTAGTACTTAAGGTTGTGGAATTATATCAACAATGAACAGGGAATAATTTTCTCTATTCTTGCTCATTCTTACTTCCAGACACTAAACAGATTTTCCACAGTTAGAAATAGTAGGATGAATTTAAGCCTGCTGAAAAAAATTGTTAGGAAATAGATATTTTATACAGTTCAGGAATGTTTCAGAATTTACGATATTGGTAAATACAGAAGCCATTATTGTACTTCTTCACCATCTAGGTATAATTCAACTGTTGCTTTATGAATGTTTATGCTCTTGGGACCCGTCATAAATGCATCTGAATAATAGATTTCTTTTGTCCCAAAAGTATTTTTCCAATATCACATTGTGGAGGTAAAAAGGAAACCTATAGCAGTGTTCTTGACCTCAATAATTTTTTTGGAAAGTTAAAATTTATATATAAAGCTACATTTTGATTGCTCTCCAGCAATCTCATGGTCCAGATGGTCAGGAAGGGGAAAGATTATTACTGGCAAATACAGCCAGGAAAGTTTCATGCAGGTGGCAAGAATGTGGATAGCTAACATAATTTTCCAAAGTATCTGGCCTATCCTTTTCATAATATTTTATGAAGTCTAGAATAAGAGTTGGTATGTTTCTCCTTATAGAGCAAATAGATGGTGGGAATGTATTGTTAAATTCATCTACTGAAAGCCCACTGTGTATTAAGTATTGTTTTTGGAATATTACTCTCACTAAATCAAACTCCTGTAATACCACCTAGGTATCGTCAAGATCTATCATTGCAGGACCAGCTGTTATATTTAGTGTTAGCCTGGATCCCCCAAATCAGATAATGCAGTGGTTTTTATTTATGTGAAAATCAATAAATAAAATATGGAGCATCACAAATAATTGATTATAAGAGAAAATATTCGGGTATCAGAAATTTGCATGTAATAAAAAATGTTTTCAGATTTTGCTTAAGCAAAGTCTTAGAAAAAGTGGCTCAAGCAGTCACAAAATCCTTAGCCATTTTGTATAAGGCCCTGTGATGAGTGCTGAGAGAGTCATTTTGTATATGTTTTGTGCCCAAGGTCTGGTGGAGAATAGACTCCCTCTAGTTTTCATGGCCTCTTTAGGCATTTGTGGGTCTCATGCACCAGAGATTCTAATACTGGCTTCTAATCTCTAGAGTACTGCTGGGGAACACTAACTAGGCAGCTTGGATCTGCCTGGTTTGTGTTGGAGGTACCTGTTAGACTTTGAGGGTGGGGCAGGCAGGGAAATGACTGGCTACCCATCTGCCCTTTCTCCTAAAACCCAATTTATGTGATAATACCTTGAATTATTTTATACTTGCGTTATAGGATTGTTAATTTCTGTTTTCTTTCCTTGTTATGTTGTGCTTAGTAAACTATTAATGTGATACTTTGACATCATTATAAAGAAAAATATTTAGGGAAAAACATTAGGTATGGGTTTAAAAAGTTAGTAGGCCACTGTCCCTAATTCATGAAATAAATTATTTAGTGTTCCTGACTGTTTCTTATAGAACAAATGATGAATCTGAAAGCTTCATTTGGACCAAGAAACATAGTATGCTTTTATAGAACTAGGACTATAATATTTAGAGAGAACAGTCTTAGTTTATTTGAAGTCATTTCCCTGAAAAATCAACCAAAGAAAAACAGGGAACAAAAGTTACTGTCAAATTGGGGCAGACCCAGAAAACTGCTGGAAGGAGAGTCGTTTTCTTTGTGAGGAACCAGACAAGCAGTTGCTTTTGCAAATGTTAAAATTTCTCCCCAGACTTCCTCATTATAATCTACTATTGTCATACTGAGTCTATAATTAGTATTTATAAGGGAAACAGACCAGAATTCAAGTAAAGCAGAAAATGGCCATTAAGTTTTGGACAAAGAGGTACAGCAGCAAAATGAGAACTTTGAGTTTCCTTCCTTGTAACCAAAATCTGATTTAAGGCAACACCACAATATTGGAATAGCAGTTACCTTGGGGAAACCTTTGGACTTCTGAAGTCATCATCATAAAATACTCCCTGGGACCACTAGAGTGCTGCTACGTAGGCCAGTGAACATTTTCTGAGTTGATCAACTGGAAGGTTCTAGTATACCCATGTCAGTCTAAAATCAAGTTATAATCTCATTTATTTCAAAAATACCTGCTGACAGGCTTCTCTGTGCTAGATATTTATTTACCCTTTGAGAAAATTAATAATATGTGGTCTGTGCCCTCCTAGGGTGTAGGCTAATAGGAAAATAAAGTGTTTTTCATGATCTGTTTAAAAAGTTATAGATTATTTTTTAGGCTTTACAAAAACAAGCAATCTCCTTTTCTACCAGTCCCTGCCACTTAATTCCTCAGAAAGACTGTTACAGGAGAATGGGGTATCAGAGGATGGTCATGTCCCAGGTCTTAGGCGAGTCCCTGGGATGCACCGCCAAGTGAGGGTTCTTGGCTTTGCGCAGGAAAGCATTCAAGAGTGAGCCGTAGTAAAGTGAAAGCAAGTTTATTTAGAGAGATAGACATTCCATAGACAGAATGTGGTCTGTCTAAGAAAGTGAGAGCAGCCCCGAAATACGGGGTGGCTAGTTTTTATGGGCTGGGTAATTTCATAGGCTAAGGAGGGGGAGGATTATTCTAACTATTTTGGGGAGGGGGCGGAGATTTCCAGGAATTGTGCCACCGCCCATTTTTTGGTCTTTACGGTTATGGCACCTGTGGGTGTGCCATTTAGCATATGCTAAGTATTACAGTGAGTGTATAATGAGGCTCAAGGTCTACTGGAAGTCCAGTCTTCTGCCATCTTGGGCCTAATGGGTTCTAACCAGTTTTTGTCCTATCCTGTTCTTCCTAATGGCTGTGTCATCCTTTTAAAGGTTGTGCCCTGCTCCCTTCTTTCCTGTCTCAAGACCACTTTGAACTTTTAGCCATTCCGCAGTTTCTTTCAAGACCATGATTACCTTGCTACTTCTTGAGTTTTTCTTGTTGTTGTTGTTTTGTTTTTTTGGTTTTTTAGTTTTATGTACCATCCTTTCACTTCATAGTGTTGTCACACTATGTCTTGAGTTCATACTATCTAACATGCTCCTTTCCCTTTCTCTCAATAGAGTTAAAACTTCATTTTGGCAAAATGAATTTAATTTTTAATCTTTATATCAGTGATTTTGTACATATTACTCACAACTCAGTTATTTCAATTATTTTGATTGTGTTATTTGTATAACTTTGTTTTCCCAGGAGTTAATTCACTTGTCCCTTGGTATTTGCAGCTTTCAGAATCCACAAATGCTCAAGTCCTTAATATAAAATCCTGTAGTATTTGCATATAACCTATATAACTTATGCATATCCTCCCATATTACTTTCAGTCATCTCTAGATTACTTACAATGCCTAATACAATGTAAATACCACGTAAATATTTGTGGCACGCAGCAAATTCAAGTTTTGCTTTTTGGAACTTCTGGAATTTTTTTTCCCCCTGAATATTTTTGCTCACTAGCTATAATTGCCTTTGAGTTTTCTTTAAAAAAAAAAAAAAAAGAGTGTAAATTTCCTCTCATTACATTTAGACACATCAGGATATTGATCAGTTCTATTTTTCTTTCTCTGTAGACATTTCCTGGAGCTTCTAACCTATTGCTCCAGTGTAGACAAGAGCCTCTCTGGACCTTTGGCGCAACTGTTGTCCTAGAACAGCTCTGTGTTGTCCTGAGAATTCCATTTGCTTCTTTGCTTTGCTAGAATTCATGTTTTCATGTTTTGTTCCCAAGTTTTGTGAGAGTGTGTTAACCAATAGCTTCTGATAAAAGGAAGCATATGAGAGTAAGGTTTTTTGTTTTTGTTTTGATATTTATTAAAAAGGTTAGGCGGTGTTAAGTTAAAAATCTGGGGTTAAAGTGCTTCTTATACAGACTTTCAACTAGTGTACTCTTTCTATTTACATCTCCTCTTATTTTCTCACCTCAGGAGTACCTGTTGCCTCTCCTTCTGTAGCCCAGAATGACATACTTTCTGCCTTCTTTCTCTGCAGGCATGTTAACATTACCTTCCATCATTCAAAGTTTTGTTGACTTCTTCCAGTCTCATCAACAGATCTTCAATGGCAGTAGATAGCTGCCAGAATGATGACTGGATATTTCTTTACCGAAAGTACAAACATATAATATGCTATTGCACACTCCAGTTAAAATCTTCTATCTATTTGTAAAATGCTTTTCTCTTCAACTTATTGTTGTCAAAACTGGGTTGTAATGTAGCAATGTTAGTTATTTCTGCAGAAATTAAAATCACATTTTAAACACTTTAGAAAAGTTCCACTTACTTTAAGGCCATTACTGTGTTTATGAGATTAATGTGAGTCTCCCAGGTAATCCTTTGATTTCTGTTTTGGTAACTGAATAAAATACAGTGTGAAGTAATCATAGGAATAGAGTTTCAAACCAGCTTAGTTAGTGTAAGCCTAGTGGTTTTGAAAAGAGAGAAGAAAAATCCAAGATTGTAATTTAAAATTCTTAAATGGAAAATATTCTTTCTCTTTCTTAATGAGTTTTGTTGGTAAGACTCTTGATGTGTTGTTCTCACTCACCTCCCTTTATTGTAGACTTTATGCCAGACTTACTAGACTTCTGGTCTCACAGGATGTTTTCAATATTAGTATGGATGAAGGAAGAGGTGGGAGCCTAAAGAATAAGGACATAGAAGGGAAGGTTCAAGGCTTAAATCAAAATAAAATTTGCATTTACCTTATTTCTTTTGTTAGTTTTGTAATCTAAACATTCCAACTTTAGTTAATAATTCACATTAAGTATAAGTTACAGAAATTGATGTCGACAAATTAATCTTTCACAGTTTACTGTGTGGCACTGTGCATTTTTGAAGAATATGCTATTGTAACTCCCTGTTTACTTATTTTTTTCGTTTGTCCTCCCAAAGTTCCTGAACACTTCCCAAGCCTCAACAATATAGCTTCAGATAGTTTTCTAAGGCAGTGCTTCTCAACTTTAATGTGCAAAGGGATCAACTGGGGATCCTGTTAAAATGCAGATTCTGGGCCAGGGCCTGAGCATCTGTATTTCTAACAAGCTCCCAAAATGCTGATGCTGGTGGTCCTCTGACCATTCTGACTAGCAAAGGTCTAAAGTACCTTGGATAGGAGAGTGATACAGTAATACAGAATACAGAATCTGTTTTTAAGTATATATGTGTTGAGCTTCAAGAAAGAAGTCAGTGGGAGACTTTGCATTACTGGCTGCTACTGAGTACATCTTAGTACTGGATTTATTGCTCCTTATAGATTTAATGAATTTATTATTTGTAGGATTCTGTTTAGAAGTGATTCCAGTACTATACTTTTGTTTATTACTGTGTAAATTTTGTTTATTAAATATATAAACTATATTCCCTTAGTGCCTTTGAAGAAAAAATATTATACTTGATATGTGCTAAACTTCAATTTGTAGCACACAGACATCTCTTATATATAACTGTTAGTCATTGAAATCCTATTGTATATACTGTTTCCTGCTTATAAAAACATAACACCACAGAATATATACAAATTCATAAGTATCTTTATTGTAATGTTTATTCTTGTGCAATTGGATATCAGCAATGTAAAGAGGTTAATGCTTTTTTTTTTTTTAACTTATCTTCTAAATAGCTCAGTCACTAAAAGAATTTGCAAGACTGCTCATCGCAGTAGAAGAAGAAAGGAGAAGACTGGTAAGTCTCTTCTCCATTTCTTAAGAATAATGCTTTGTTTGGACACGTTAAAAGAAAAAATAGACCTTCTGAATTAGATTTAGTCATACCAGATTTTATAACTTGATACATGTACTGAATGTTACAGAAAAGATTTGTGAGTATGATGATCAAATATTGCTAATAAGATATGCCATTTCTTTTTGTTTCATTTGGTCAGCAGATATAAATTACATTCATTTTACTTTCCATTTAGTTGTTCTGAGAAAAGTATTGAACAAACTGCCATGAAGAAACTCATTCTAACTGAGCAGTCTTATAAATAACCTTAGTGTTATAATGAAGACACATTACAAGTATTAAAGACAGATTTTGGAAGGAGCAACTAAATTTGCCAGGGTGTTAGCAGGGGACTTTCTTGAAAAGGTAACATTTGAATTGGGTCTTGAAGGCTCAGAGGATTTTGCTGGGCTGGGAAGAATGGGAAAGCATTCTACGTTGACACATTAACTTATGTGGCAGTATCAGAGCATGGTTATTAGTAATACATTTATCCACTCACAGATATAATTTTGTACCCATTGTGTTCAAAGTTCTGTGTAGGACCCTGTCTATGACCCAGGCTGCCCATTTGCATATGGAAAAAATAGTAGTATATATCCCACAAGATCGTTGTAAAGCATTTGTAGCAGCACCTGGCACATTATAAATAAATGCTGATGGTGGTAAAGATGTTGGTTGTCAGTTAAAGTGAGGGTTACAGACATTTAAAACATCATCTTTGATATCACTGGCTTCACCATCCTGTTGGGGAGTTATATATACACATAAATAAAGTGCTCGGCTTGTGGACTGAATGGGCTAGGAACTCAGCAGTTTGGTGTCATTTTGCTCAATAGGTGAGGAAGAGGAATTTGAGGAGGGTGCCCTTAAGAAGGCCCTGACTCCTGGGGAACATTGCCTGAGCTGAGGGAGAATCACACAACTAAGACATGGCAGTTATATAAGTGAGCTTGAGCGGAGGCCACAGGTGGGAGAAAGTACTGTGTATATTTGTAGAATAAGGCAGAGGGTTCTTAGAAGTTATCAGTAGAAGATTGATTGGTAGTTTTGGGCGTATGTGGCGTTTAAGAGCCAGGCTAAGAAGTTTTGGTCTTTGTTATAAGCTGTGGGAAAATTGCTAGAAGTTTTTGATAGAAGAATGAGAGGATCAATATGGGATTTAGGAGAGATTAATTTGGTGGCCATGTGGGAGACATATTAGGTAAGGAAGAAATGTTGTGGAGAGGGGTGACCATGTTTTCTTAGGAAACATCAGCCTACCATAGGTCTGGTCCCAGTATCAGAGAGATAGCCATGCAATGTGATCTGTTCTAGTTGGAGATGAGCCACTGTGGGAGACTGACCCTCTCTGGGGTGGTCAGAAAAAGCTTTTCTGTGGGGGTGACTTGACACTTTTAAGTGCTTTATACCTAAGCCTTCATAAACTTCTATACAATAGAAGTTCAGGTTCCATGGGGAGATGTGGGTGGTATGTGCACTTATGGCCCAGAAGACGAGCTGATGATGGAAGTGGGAAAGAGTGGTTAGAAAGAAGTGAAAATAAAGAGTTGGAAATGGCATGGGAGCCAGGAGAATACAGTTGACCCTTGGACAACATGGGATGGAACTGCATGGGTCTAGGTATACGCAGATTTTTTTCGGTAGTAAATACTACAGTGCTAGACAATTTACTGTTGGCTGAATCCGTGGATATGGAAGGCTGACTATCAGTTACATGTGGATTTTCCACTGTGCCCCTAACTCCCGTGTTAGTTAGGGTTCTGGGTTGAGTGATTCAAGTCCTATGCAAATAGTTCAGGAGAGCAATTGAGTCATCTAGCATGGGCTATAATTATAGAAAATGTATAAGAGTATGGGAAAGTGTGTTGTAGTTTGCAGGAGGAAAAGAGCCAAGAGAATGTTCTTCTAGCACTGAGGAGGCCTGGAGACACCAAGGGAAAAGCTCTTCTTCTGTGCTGGGACAAAAGAGAGGATTGGTTAAAACATAGAGCTTTGGACAGTAAATTGGTTGGTTGGACAGATGGACAACAGTGTTAGGAAGGAGTGGTCATCTGCTGTGAGAGGAGATTGTAGAAACAGTTTAGAACAGCCAGGAGCAGGTTCTACAAGAGAAAAGGGACTCCTGGTCAGGGATAAAGAGCCATTGAAGTTAAACATCATGAATATGTCCAGGAAAGATTGATAAGCATGTTTTCATGGATTTTTCTAACAATACCCAGAGCCCTGGATTGTGAGTGGTAAGAACAGTTGGGAGGTCAGATTCAGGTAGGTGGTTGGCACAGAAGACGTGGTGTTGGATTACAGGGGCATGGATTTGTATGATATGAAAATGGGTCCTGATTGAGTACAGCGATGACTGAGGTAGGAGGATACTGATAGCCTTAGGAAGCAGAGAGGGCAAGCATGACTGCTTACCTATAATGAAGGTTAACTAGGAACACAGAAGATTCTAAGAGAGGAAAAGGACATTGTGATCAGGAGTGGCAGTTGAAACATAGTGAACTTGACAATGGAGCTCGTTTAGATAGTGATAAAGTTAAGGTGTGGCTGAGCAGGGAGAAAGACCTTAGAAATTGGGAAAGCTGAGCTCTGAAGTTTGGATGTTTTATGAGCAGGATGTTGAGATCATCCAATATGATAACAGGATAAAGCCCCAAAACCAAGAAGTGGCTGAGGAATGTGGTAGAGTGTTTCATAAGCAATGGAGATGGAGATTGGCCCACCAGCTCATAGTGTCTCAAGGATATTCATTTCTGCCCTTAGCCATATTTCTCATGTTGGAGCAAGGAGGGAATTCTACATTCATGAGTGAAGTCATACTGTGGGTTTTGATTGCCTTACCTGTTGTTTCAGAGAAGGTCTGAGATAAAAAATGCAAAATAATGAAGAAAAATCTCTATAGATGAAAGACTAATGGATTGCATTCCCACAAAGATTATATAAAAGTAATCATTTAAACACACAAATCTAAATATTGGAGTGTTTAATCAACACTTCCAGTCATTTGGTGTTACTATAACTGAAGGTACAGCTGGTAATGGATTTTGTGCAAAGAATTTGTATTTTAAAAAGTAGTGCTTCATTTAGGAAGTAGAATATTTTAAGTGTACTAGGAAAGTGTAAAAGAGTTCTATAACTGATTATAAAGTCAATTAATCATGCTGTTTTTAGTGATAAATCATGACATTGTATATTAATTGAATTTAACCAAAACCTAAGCATGTCAGAACAGTGACTAAACAAAAATAAAATCTCAGGAAGATGAAAAAGGACACAACAGTTTAAACAAATTCTCTTGCTTCCAATGATTTACCATACTGAGTACATCATCTGGGTAACCTAAAGTCTATTTGCAGAGAAAGAGCCTAAAGAAACATTGATTTTTAGAAATGGAACTTCCACTTTGCTCTTTACTAACTTTAAGTATTGAGTTTTTGAAAACAAACTCTGCTAAAGCCAACTGAAAATGCATAGTTTTAATGCAACAAAAAAGTGACCCAGAGTAAGTTTGAAAATATCTATTTCAGACACTTATGAGGGTATAGTTTATCCTGTCATACTTCTCACTCAAAAATCCATCTTCCATGATTTGACATTTTCCAAGATGTCAATTGACACTTGCCATCAAGGGGCTAATAGAGAACAGCCTTTTAACAAGACAAATAGAAGAAATAATTTAATAGCCCTTTGTAATGGCCTTAGTAAAATGCTTATTACTTGCAGTCGGGATATGGTATTGATTAGTGATAGAGGCTTTTTTAAAAAAGTGCATCGTTATTGGAAATGTTAGGGTTTTTCCCCATGGAATGCAGCATGTCCATGCTTTTGATTAGAAATGTCATAAATTGGGTGTCTAGGTGGAAAGATTCTGAGACGGTGCCCAATGTAGACAGGGGCTTCTAAGCCATATAAACTTGGTGGTAAGGTCTCTTCAGTTTCCGTTTCTCCACAGGAACTGCTCTATTTTACTTCAGATCATAGCTGACTGGGCTGTGCAAATGCTACCATTTAGCTGTTCAAAATTTTGCTGTTCAAAATTAATTTGAACAAATATTAACATATCAAGAGAACCCTCTGGAGAAGCATGAAATGGTCAGTTGAGGCCTTCTGGAAGAGATCTTGGTAGCTTCTCCTTTGTTATTTCTATTGAAATACTGAATTTGCCTCCCTTTTGCCTCCAGGCCTTTGGACCTGACATCCCCCTCTCCCTGAAGCCCTGGAACTGTACTTCACCCCTCATTCCTCCCTTCTCATTCCTCTACCTCTAGTTCCCTATTCTCCATCTCCCTGGGCTTTCTTTCTCTCAATGTGTCTCTACAGGCTTCTTTTGGATTTAGACCTTTGCATTTGTCATTTCTTCTGCCTTGAACATCCTGATCTATATCTTCTCATGATTGGTTCCGTTTTGTCCTTCAGACTTCACCTTCTATATCTCCTGGGGGCTTGCACTTTCCATACAGTTTAAATGAGTCCCCTTTGGTATTTCTTTGACAGAAATAACTGCTCTCATGCAGCTTGCATTCTACTGGGGAGAAACAGACATTTAAACAAAGTATGTCTGAGGGAGGTAAGTGCTAAAAAGAAAAATAATGGACCTGGTAGAATATGTTGCCCTTTATTGGGATGAAGAAGGAGATGAAGGAGAAATAGTTAAAATTTGAGTCTATTTAGGTGTTTACTGGATATCCAAGGAGACTTGTTGAGGGAGCATCTGAGTATATGTATGAGTCTGGAGTTCAGGGGAGCAGATGGAACTAGAGATATAAATTTAGACATTGTCAACATGTTGAGAGCATTTAAAGCTGTGGGAATGTATGAGATCACCCACCCAGTCTGTGAGTGTGCAGACAGAAAAGGTGGGAGGGTCAAGCCCTGAGGTGCGGAGTCCAGAGTTTGGTCAGATGAGGTAGAATCAACAAAGGAGATTTGGATCAGTAAGAGAACCAGGGGAGAGCTGTTTGGACAGCTTGCTGGAAGTCCCATTTATTCACTTGGCTATCGCAGAGATGTAGGGCAATAATAAATAGAAACTTACAGGATGTGGACCAGAGGCTGTAGCCTTCTTCAGGATAGAGGCTCTAAATTATCTGTTTACCCTATGCTGCTCGTCCACCCCAGCCCCTGGGCCCTCACTTTCTGGGTACTCAGAGTCCCTGACCTTGACAAAAAAAAGTTTTGGTGTGCATGTGTGTTGTTTGTTTTGGGTGTGGGTATGTGTGCGTAGAAATGTAGATTTTTAAAAATCTTTGTCTCTAATTAAGGAAGCCAGAATTTCAGAATATTTTAGCTTATGTTTATCGTGAAGAATTTATGTAGATGAACTTGTTTTTATAGTTTTCATTTTGATTAATACTAGAAACCTCTTATTTTTACTGTTATTACCCATAATATTTAACATTCACATTTGACCTGTGTAAAGTTACAAATTTCACTTCAGGTTTCCCAGGATATATATTCTTTCTATTCAGTGTCCATGTTTGTCTTTTTTATCCTTGGGCAATGAAAGTACTCTCCTGAAATACGCTAGGTGTCTGGGCATTACTTTGGAATAACAACAACAACAGAAAGATAAGGTACTAGGAGGCGAAATGTGTAACCTTAATAATTACTTCCTTTGTAAGAGTTTTGAAACCTCTGCTTTCCTTTGTTATACTTTTTTGTTGTTATTATACTTTTTTTAAAAGCATAATCAGTACTATATAAGGGTTAATGAGGGATAAAATCAAAATAGTTTTAGATCTGTATTAAAAAAAGAAAACATGTGTCAAACGTAAATTACTTGATTATTGATATAAGATTTCAGTCTCTTCTATGAGTCTTAAGAGATTTAAAAAACATATCTGTGATGTCTGTTACATTAGACACTAGTCATCTGTGGCTATTTAGCACCTTAGATGTGTTAGTGATTATGTGGTTTGCATTATATTTCTATTGTGAAGCACTGCTATACAAAATAATAAGTGACCCTGAGCATTTTCAAGGTACCAGGCACTGCTACAATTGCTTGTATTTTTACCTAATTTAATCTGCACAGCAACCCTCTCAGGTGTATGCTATTAATAGATCCATTTTATTTTATTTTATTTTCTACTGCTTTACAATGGTGTGTTAGTTTCTGCTTTATAACAAAGTGAATCAGTTATACATATACATATGTTCCCACATCTCTTCCCTCTTGCGTCTCCCTCCCTCCCACCCTCCCTATCCCACCCCTCCAGGCGGTCACAAAGCACCGAGCTGATCTCCCTGTGCTATGCATCTGCTTCCCATTAGCTATCTACCTTACGTTTGGTAGTGTATATATGTCCATGCCTCTCTCTCGCTTTGTCACAGCTCACCTTTCCCTCTCCCCATATCCTCAAGTCCGTTCTCCAGTAGGTCTGTGTCTTTATTCCTGTCTTACCCCTAGGTTCTTCATGACATTTTTTTTCCTTAAATTCCATATATATGTGTTAGCATACGGTATTTGTCTTTCTCTTTCTGACTTACTTCACTCTGTATGACAGACTCTAGGTCTATCCACCTCAGTACAAATAGCTCAATTTCGTTTCTTTTTATGGCTGAGTAATATTCCATTGTATATATGTGCCACATCTTCTTTATCCATTCATCCGATGATGGACACTTAGGTTGTTTCCATCTCTGGGCTATTGTAAATAGAGCTGCAATGAACATTTTGGTACATGACTCTTTCTGAATTATGGTTTTCTCAGGGTATATGCCCAGTAGTGGGATTGCTGGGTCATATGGTAGTTCTATGTGTAGTTTTTTAAAGAACCTCCATACTGTTCTCCACAGTGGCTGTATCAATTTACATTCCCACCAACAGTGCAAGAGGGTTCCCTTTTCTCCACACCCTCTCCAGCATTTATGGTTTCTAGATTTTTTGATGATGGCCATTCTGACTGGTGTGAGATGATATCTTATTGTAGTTTTGATTTGCATTTCTCTAATGATTAATGATGTTGAGCATTCTTTCATGTGTTTGTTGGCAGTCTGTATATCTTCTTTGGAGAAATGTCTATTTAGGTCTTCTGCCCATTTTTGGATTGGGTTATTTGTTTTTTTGTTATTGAGCTGCATGAGCTGCTTGTAAATTTTGGAGATTAATCCTTTGTCAGTTGCTTCATTTGCAAATATTTTCTCCCATTCTGAGGGTTGTCTTTTGGTCTTGTTTATGGTTTCCTTTGCTGTGCAAAAGCTTTGAAGTTTCATTAGGTCCCATTTGTTTATTTTTGTTTTTATTTCCATTTCTCTAGGAGGTGGGTCAAAAAGGATCTTGCTGTGATTTATGTCATAGAGTGTTCTGCCTATGTTTTCCTCTAAGAGTTTGATAGTTTCTGGCCTTACATTTAGGTCTTTAATCCATTTTGAGCTTATTTTTGTGTATGGTGTTAGGGAGTGATCTAATCTCATACTTTTACATATATCTGTCCAGTTTTCCCAGCACCACTTATTGAAGAGGCTGTCCTTTCTCCACTGTACATTCCTGCCTCCTTTATCAAAGATAAGGTGACCATATGTTCGTGGGTTTATCTCTGGGCTTTCTAGAGGAGCAAACTCAAAGGCACATAGTAATAAGTGGTACCCGAGGGTTTAATCCCAGGCTGTTGGGCTCCAGAGCCTCCACATAATTCATACTGTTACAAACTAAGACTTTTAAAACAAAAAATTACATAACAGTAGCAAACATATTATTAATATAGTATGTGAAATGCTCTATGAAGTGCTGTAGGTGTATTATTTCAGTATCTTAGAAAAATTAGGGAAGATCACAGGCATTACAAGTTTTGAAATTAGATTTTTAAATTTCTTCATATTTAAACAGGCATACATACATTTCAGCAAAAACTTAATTCATTAATCCATTGACAGTTCTCTCATCAGATTTTGGCATGTGAGAACCTAAAGTCTCTCCCCACTCCTTTGAACCAAGAATTCATGAAATTAGAGAATATTTTAAATGTTGAGAAAATTACATGTCCTTATTTCATTCAATGAAAGATTTTCCCTTGTTTAATGGAAAATTTGCATAGATTTTTGCATTGCACATATGCTGTCAGATGATATTGATTAATCTCTGAGTTTCTGGCATTGATACTGTTATATGCTTAAGTCCAATTATCTGTGAAGTAATCCAGTTTCTTTTATTATCTCAGATAAATAATGCACAGTATGCCAACATTCCACATGTATGAGTATGGATTATGTTTCTGGTGTGTCTTAGGTTAACATTTATTAGAAGCAAACTTTAGGTATGCTGGCCTACATACCAACATTTTTCTCTTTTTAATTAATTTTTTTTTTTTTTTTTGGCCACGCTGTGCAGCATGTGGGATCTTAGTTCCCTGACCAGGGATCAAAGCCATGCCCCCTGCAGTGGTAGTGCGGGGGTCTTAACCACTGGACCACCAGGAAAGTCCCCATACCAACATTTTTATACAATGATTTCACCTGAAATTTAAAAGAAACAAAAAAAAATCTCAACATTCTACATGTACAAAGTTCTGATTTTTCACATTTATTGAATTGCAGAGGCTTCCCATGATTTCCCTGATTTTCAGTTATTTGGTGAAATAAGAAAAGGTAGGATTCAGAGGTGGCAGGTTACACACAATTCATCATGACTGCAATGATAGTGTCTTTAATTTTTTTATTGGTAATAGTCCTAGTATTGATTTGTAGTTTTTAGAGTGTGCAAAATGCTTTTAATATATATTTTTATTTTATCCTCCAACAATCTGAAACTGAGTTCAGAATCTAGATGAGTTACTCAAGGTGATACATACCACTAAGTGACAGAGTCAAATTGAGTAGGACTCAGTTTTAGGTCTTTGGACTTCAGCCCATTGTTCTGTTACATCCTGTGTCTTCTCTTTTTTTATTTAAATTTTAAACTCCTTGAGGACAGAGGCCTGATCTGTTTTCTATTTTTTTTTTTCCCTTGTGTATATTACCTGTTCTGAAAACCGTCTTGGTTGTCCAAAATTTAGAATAATGCATACTCCTTTACAGAAGAAGAAAAGGTGGTTTTGAAAGTTATCACAGCTTCCTATTTGCCATTTCTCAGATTGTTTACTTAATTCATTATGGTTAAGTCTAAAAGAGAAATAAACTTTCTTTGAGTAAAATTTGCTAATTTTGTGTGAAGACCTTCAATAGGGTAATTGCTAGGGTTTCAGAAAATACCTCAAAGTGTTCATATTTGTGAATTATGTCTTTTGATTCTATAACTGAAAAAGTCTTAGGACACAACGATGACTAGAAATGTCTGTCAAAATTCTGAAAAGATCTTTGAATAGATTTAGTGTAGTGGTCAGACAGTGAAGCTGTCCTGACAGGCTGCCTTGCCTTTGAGCCATTTCCCTGCTCATTCACGCTTCTACCCTAGAGTATAGGAAAGGGGATAGAAGAGAAAACTTGAGACTTGATTGTTATGTTCTGTACCAGCTCTCACAGACGAAGGAAAGCAGCTTGTACCTTCTGTAGTTAAATTAAGGTTTGTATGCTATTCTAAGTTATGTTCCGGTGAATTTGAGGTTCTTGCTTCATTGTGAAGGAATTCAGAGATGAAGTAATAGGTAAGAAGTGGATTTATTTAGAGAAACACACTCCACAGACAGAGAGTGTGGGCCATCTCAGAAGGTGAGAGAGCTCCTAAATATGGCATGGTTAGTTTTCATGGGCTGGGTAATTTCATAGGCTAATAATTGGGAGGATTATGCCAGTTATTTTGGGGAATAGGTGGAGATTTCCAGGGATTGGGCCACCATCTATTTTTGGCCTTTCATGGTTAACCTCAGAACTGTCATGGTGCTGGTGGGTGTGTCATTTAGCATATGCTAATGTATTACACTGAGTGTATAATGAGGCTCAAGGTCCACTGGAAGTTGAATATTCCGCCATCTTGGACCTAGTTGGTTCTAAACAGTTTTTGTCCTGTCCTACGGCTGTGTCATTCTTTTAAAGGTTGTGCCCTGCCCCCTTCCCTCCTGTTTCAGTTCTGCTGTCTTGGCTAGCAGTCAGCAGAGGGAACTGAGATGACACTAATTTTGAAATATATTTGTATTTAGGTATACCAGTTTCATTAACATTTGGGCATAATTTTTTTTCTTTTGGTTGATGCCATTCTCACAGCTGGTATTTCATGGGTGTATATCAAGTTGCTAGATTTAAAGATTTGTAAATGGAAATGTGGCAGTAATCATCCAGTCTTTATATTTTCCTATTTTCAAAGACCCCTTTATATTTTTAAGATTAACCTTGACTGTATGGAAGGATTTAGGGGAACTTTTCCACCAGATAGTGCTATTTTAAAAGCAGTCAATTTAAAATAGGATACGTGAATAAAGAACTTTCACTTTTTCTTTCCCGTCAAGACATAAACTGTATTGAAAATTTCCTTTTCAGTTTTGCTACTTTGGCATGAATCTTCAGATGTTAGGTTTTTGTTGCTTGTGGCTGCGAGAGTCTGCTACTGGACACAGCACCTGTGCTTCCCATCTCTATTTCTTCCATCTTCCTGCCTTTGCCATTGATCCCAGTTGTATAAGCTACTTTGGAGTCTTATAATTGCATATCATATTTTCAAAAATACATTTATTCTGTGGTGTTGGTCATCATATTTCATTGATACCGTTGGGTATGTGTTAGTCTTTACTACATTTATAAACCATGTTTTGATTTGTTTTTATTTTTAAGATGTATTTATTATTTTTTGACTTATTTATTTTTGGTTGTGTTGGGTCTTAGCTGCAGCACGCAGGATCTTTGTTGAGGCACACGGGATCTTTCACTGTGGTGTGCGGGCTCTTCCTTGTGGTGCGAAGGCTTCTCTCTAGTTGTGGCAGGCGGGTTTTCTCTTCTCTAGTTGTGGCAAGCAGGTTTTCTCTTCTCTAGTTGTGGCCCACAGGCTCCAGGGCGCGTGGGCTCTGTAGTTTGCAGCATGCGGGCTCTAATTGAGGCGCGTGAGATCAGTAGTTGTGGTGCACAGGCTTAGTTGCCCTGCTGTATGTGGGATCTTAGTTTCCTGACCAGGGATCGAACCCGCATTCCCTGACCAGGGATCGAACCCGCGTCCCCTGCGTTTTAAGGCAGATTCTTTACCACTGGACCACCTGGGAAGTCCCTTGATTTGTTGTTTGATAGTTAGGAAAGACAAAGATACTTTGATACCATAAATAGTAAATATCTAAAGTCATTTTGTCACCATATCCCAAAGTTTTAATATCTGGATGGGGCATTTAATTTTAAAGGGCAAAGAAGATAAACCTAAGTAGACGTAAGTTAGACTTGAAAAACAGCGGTAAAAGATAAGCATGATGGGAAATTTTAAATGATGTGACAAAGCTATCTCTGGTTCAGAGATATCAGCTGACAGACCAACCAGGTATTCAGAACTAAGAAGTTGGGGTGTTCTTCAGTGAGCAAAATGTTTTTGTCTTTACGATTAAACCACAGTCATATTGTTCATGCTCTACAGGAGAAATTGCACATTTAATTACCATCAAGATAAAAGAGACTGAAAGCTTTTTTAATTAAACTTTTCTTTATTTTGAGATAATTATAAATTCACATACACACAGAGGAATCCTGTGTATTCTTTAGCCAGTTTCTCCCAATGGTAACGTTTTGTAAAATCATAGTAAAATAGCTTATTACATTTTACTTTAAGTTATAATACTAATTAAAAATAACTGCAAATTCATAAACTTGCCATTTGTCCTAGAATCAGGACTCATCATTTGAAGACAAAAGTCGGACTCTTAGTGGATTCTTATCAAGATGCTTTGTGTCACTTCAGGATGAGGTCTGTTATTTGTGTGTCACCAGGACACCTGTTTGCAAGGCAAACAGCACATTGGGAAGACACTGGGATGTCTCATTCATCTGTGGGAAGGGCTGTGTTGCATGCAGGATTCGGGAACAGCTAGAATCATCAACTCTTTCAAAAGAGAGGGCTTTTTTGTCTCTGACTTTCATTTGCTTGTCAACTTCATTCTCTTAGTTGGCTTCTTCCACATGGAGAGTCATAAACTCTGCCTCCATACCTCACAGACATTGTTTCTAGAGGAGGCCTGTCTAGTTTCCATTGATAAACTTAAAAAAAAAAATTAAAAAGGCTCTGATTGGCCCAATCAATATCATTTAAAGACCCTTGACCAATCACCAAGGCCAAGGGGACTGAGTATGTTGTATGTGTTCTTCTAAATATGATTACTATTTTCAGAAATGAGGAAATAACTGTGATTTAGATAATTACCCACCTCATCTATTATAGCATGGTAACGTCCTTAAGACATTTCCAGTTAACATTGTCATTTGAGCGGAATCCTATGATAGTGAATTGTGTCTGAAATTTTTTTTTGTGTGTGTATGTGTCTGAAATTTTACAGGACTTACAAGACATAATATTCACTATCCAAACGTTAGAAACATTCACTTTAAAAATCAGGAGTCAGGCAGGGATATACACTACTACTACTTAAATTCAATATTGTTTTGGAGGACACCTAGTCTATGGAGTAAAATAAAACCAGAGTCATAGAAGGTATAAGACTTAATTTTCTTTCCTTCATTCTATAATCTATTGATGTGCTTTTCCCACGTAGAACATCTTAAATAATCTACAGAGAATTTATTTAGAAATAAGAGTCTAGCCAGGTTGATAGATATATGCGAATTATATTTTTGTACACCATCTCAAAATTGCAACGAAAGAATAAGACACTTAAGAATAACTCTACAAAGTATGTACAGGACTTTTATGTGTGAAATTACAATGCTTTATAGAAAAAACAATACAGTGAGTCAGTTAAGAAGAATGATTTTAACCAACATTACTTTTTCTCCCAACTATACTAGACAAGAGAGCTTTACTGTAACCATCTAACTTAAGCAATTTGGTTAACTTTTTACTTAGTGTAGTGGTGAACCACAGGCTAGTCCTGAAGATAGTGTATTTCCTTTTTTCATTTGGAAAATGTGGTCACCCTATGAAGACCTTACTTTAATCATATTTCCAAACTTCTGTGAAACCTTTGGATCTGAGATCTTTTCAACAACAGAAACACTGCTTTTTGAGAAACTGCTGTACTCTTCATTTGTATAACCATTCCTAACCAAGTTGGTGGCAGAACAGTGCTCTACATAGTAATTATTATATTTCTGTTTAAGTGTCTCATGGCAAAATAAAATACCCCTACAGATCTGAGACTTTTAATTCTGTTCACTTTATATTTCATCCACAGTATAATTTATACTCACTACACATAACAGAATACTATATAAGCAATGCAAATAAAATGTACTTTCCCTACTGAGTGAAAACAGAACACGATGTTGGGAAAGTCTCGATTCCAATTAAATGCTGGCATCAAGTAAAACACTAAGCTTCTCAGGATTGTGTTTTCTTTTTTATAAATGAAGAGTATTCTGTTTCCCAGAGTGTAAAATGGAAGCTACCAGCAATGTGTTAGATATTAAGCATTATATGAATGAACAACTTACATTTTAGTAGTTTTATTTTAATGTGTATTGAAAAAGGACAACTCTGAATTTAACGGAAATTATTGCTTTTCAGGAAGCTTAGTAAAAGAAGTGGGGTCAGTTTATAAGGAAAACTGGAGGACATTGATCTGGCCAAAATTGTGGAAGTAGTATATGAGTGACTGAAATTCGGGAATCCATGGCATAGGTGATATATATGCTTTAAATGTTTTTGATTTTGATTGTCTTCTCTGACTGTATGCTCTGCTAGACATAGCCAATGACTAGTCTCCAAGTTCACTACCTCGTTTATGGAGCTTATATTGAAAAAAAAAAAAAAGAATTACACCTGAAGCGATCTGATATCTCATCAATTTCATATGAAAGAAGAAGCCATCATATAATGAACACATTTGTGGTAGGTTAAGCCAGATTTTGCTTAATATCTTATGCTTAAAAATTGAAGCTGTCAGTGGTAGAATTTGGGTACCTCTATAAGCAAAACAGGTGGTAGACCAGTATGCATAGCATGTTTTCTTTTTTTTATTTACAAAGCAAAACTTCTGTAATTTTTTACATTGAAATAGTTGGGAAAGATAGCAGTCATTTATTCAACAAATATTGATTTTCTTCTCCTGGAGCTGAGAATATAGGTATGGGCAAAAAGAGTTTCTGTCTTGCCGTTGACATTATCAGATGGTAATAGGTGCTCTGGACAAAGGAGTGTAAAGGAGGATGTAGGGGGGATGTAGGTGTGTTTTAATGTAGGGTATAAGAGAAAGCCTCAGTGATTAGGTGTCATTTAATCAGAGACCAAACAAAAGAAAGAGCAGTTAGTCCTGCAGATCTCTGGTGGAAGTGCTCTTAAGGTAGCTCCAACAACTCAACAGCAAGTGCGAAGACCCTGAGGCTGGAGAGTGTTTGGGGTGTTCGAGGAATGAGGCCAATGTGGTTAAAGCATAGGAACAAATGGGAAAGTGGGAAGAGGGGCAGTGGGATGGGTTGGGGTGGGGGAATGTGAAGCGTATGTAGGGCCTTGGGAGAGATTGGACTGTTGCTCTGTGGAAGGGTCTTTCAGCAGAGGAGTGACTTGAACTGATTTAGAATTTTAAGGGATTACCTGACTGTTTTTGTAGAGTGTAGAGGACATGGCTGGATGGTTGTCTCCTAACTGGGGAGATACCAGTCAGGAGGTTATTTTAGTTATTCATTAGGTTGGAGACCATGGTGATGTGCACCAGGATGAAAGCAGTGGAAGTAATCAGATTCTGGGCTTGTTTTGTAGGTAATATAACAGGATTCGCTGCTTGATCACATACTAATTGACAGAGAGGAGGCAACTATGCTTCAGAGGCAGGGTTTCTCCACCTCAGCGCCATTGATATTTTGGGCCGGATAAATTTTTGCTATGGAAGTCTGTCCTGTGCATTGTAGGGTGTTTAGTGAGATCCTTGGCCTCTATAACTCTTGATGTACCCCCTTCCTTTCCTTCCAAGTAATGATAGTGAAAAATGCCTTCAGACATTTTACACCCTGAGGGGCAGAGTTGACCTATTGAAAACCACTTACCTAAGGTTTTTGGCCTGATGGGATTGAGAAAGGGAATATGGCCTGCCATATCAGTAAACAAAGGATGTCACAGTCTCACAGTTGGTGATTGCAGCCACCAGCTGGAGGTGAGCCGGTGAGCCCTGAGGGAACTTGGGACAGACAAGAATACCTGCCATCTAGCAGCTGTCAGACTGCAGCCACTCCCTACGTTGAGCCCTGAGGAAACTCAGGATATGAAAACACAGGATACTGGTCCCAGGTAGCTGAGGTACATATCTAAGGAATGATTTCAGTGAGCCTAGACTCTCACATCTTCTCATACATAGAAAAGCGCTGAATTCCTTGACTTGAGATATCTGGTTTTCTTTAGTTAACAATAATCTTTTGACATTCAGACTACCTGCCCTTTGTTGCAAAACTCCTATATGTCCTGGCTCCCCCTCACTTCCTTAGAGCAGTGCTTTCAGGGTTACTTGAGAGGCTGCCTCCCGGGCTTGAAGTCCTAAAAATTCCCACTGAATAAAACATAACTCACCTTTTAGGTTGTGAATAATTTTTTAGTTGACAGGCTTCTGGGATGTAGTGATCATGGGGGGAACAGGTGTGGTGGGTGTTCTCAAGAATTTTATTTCAGACATGTTAACTGTTAGTCAGCTAGAGCTGTTGAGTTAGGAGTCAGGGGAGAGGTCAGGGCCAGATTTGGCAATCGTCAGTGCATAGATGGTATTTAAATCCACTGTTTTGCGGTTGAGATTATGCAGGGAGTTAATCAAGAGATGAGGTATAATTGACAAAACTGTAAATATGGAGAGGATTTTGAGTTAATGATTCCTAGAAGTGATATTTGTGATGTTTTAATTGTGGTAAAAGACACATAGTTGCTTTTTTCACTTAGCATAACGTCCTCAACATTTGTCCATGTTGTAGCATGTGTCAGAATTTTTCTTTTTTAAGGCTGAATAATATTCCATTGTATTTATATGCCACATTTTGTTTTTCCATCTATCTGTTGATGGATACTTGGGTTGCTTCAACCTTTTGACTATTGTAAATAACGCTGCAATGAATATAGTGTGTAAATTTCTCTTTAAGACCCTGCCTTCAATCCTTTTCAATTTTTTGAGGAACCACCATATTGTTTCCCATAGTGGCTACACCATTTTACATTCCCACCAACAGTGCACAAGGGTTCCAGTTTCTCTACATCCTGCCTAACATCTACCCTAACACTTTCTGCTTCCTGTTTCTTTGATAGTAGCCATCCTAATGGGTGGGACAACTTTAGGGTTTAAGTTTGCTTTTAGATGTGGTTGGGGTGGGTGAGGATATATGCTTTATATCTGTAAATTTACAAGGTTAACAGATAGTGAATGTTTTAAAGCAGCAGGAAATGTTGACTCTTTCAGAAGACACTGATGCAGAGCATGCTTTGTGATAGGGCAGACAGTGTCAAAACATCAAAAAAAATTTTTTTAGTCTGTGTTATAAGTTGTTAAATCATCAGGAGCAATGATCATCGTGGAAACAAGAGTCTAATCTAAAGTATGTTTATTCAATGGATAATTCAGTTATTTGAAGCTTCATTATTTTAATTGGCAACAGTTAGGTAACAGTACTTTACTTTACCTTTTATTCTTTTCAGGCAAAGGTTTAAAAGGTTTTACTGCCAGCTCCAAAAAGCAGGCTATAAAAATTAAAATAGTCTGATATTTTCATGCAGACCTCCTTGTTAAAACTGGAGCTTGAATGGGGCCGAGATGCCACAGTGTGGGATGATAAAACTGGGAGTTTAGGCAGCTCCATAGATCTGATCATGGCCTGGTTGGGCATGGGGTGATATGTGGAAGGGTAGACCTAGAACAAAGGGATGATAAGGCTGCAAGAGAAACAACCATTACACAATACTGGCAGAGTGCCACACTCCCAAAGCCTCAGGAAGCCTGTCTCATCAGAAGTGAATCAGGCAGTGGGTAGAGATACGGGACCTGGAACTCCAGAGCAGAGTCATTTACAGTTGGAGGAGAGTAGGGATTCTTGACCTGACAGTATTGACATATTGGGCAGAATGATTCCTTGTGTTGAGGATGGGCTTGAGCATTGCAGGATGTACAGCAGCATCTCTGTCCTCTACTAAATGCCAGTGGCAGATGTCTGCCCCAACGCCTCCAGTTGAACAAGCCAAGATGTCTCCAGACATTGCCAGATGTCCCCAGTTGAGAAACAGTGGACTAGGTATTTACTGGGGAGCCATTTCTAGTGTATCTAGTAGGTATTCCTTAACATGATCTGACTTATAGTTAATTGGGAGCGCTTATTGGTCTTGTCTCCTAGACTTATACATTCTCAGCTTCTTATCTTTACTCTCTTTAGTACCTAGTGTTTTATCTTGTATAACAAGTTGCAGTTCAGGAAATGGTTGCCGAATTGAATTCAGGTGAAGTGTTTTGGCAAATATTATCTTCTCCAACTTGATTGTAAATTTCTTAAAGTCAAATAAAAGTTTTTACATATTTATATAGTAACTAATGTTGCTTAACCCCTTCTTATATGCCAGACGCTGTTAAGGACTTTGCTTACATACACTTATTTAATCCTCACATTCACTGTATGAGCTAAGTTCTAGTATTATCCTGACTTTATTTTTTTTTTTTAATTTTTTTTTTTTTTTTGCGATATGTGGGCCTCTCACTGTTGTGGCCTCTCCCGTTGCGGAGTACAGGCTCCGGATGCGCAGGCTCAGCGGCCATGAGCTCACGGGCCCAGCCAGCTCTGTGGCATGTGGGATCTTCCCGGACCGGGGCACGAACCCTCGTCCCCTGCATCGGCAGGCGGACTCTCAACCACTGCGCCACCAGGGAAGCCCTATCCTGACTTTATACATGGAAAAATTGAGGCCTACCTGCTGTTGATGTTTATAAGTAGCAGAACTGAAAGTTTAACCTGTATCCAGAAGCGCAGCTCTAAACCGCACGGAAGACTGCTTCTCCAGCCATACAATTCTCAGAGCCTTGCATGAGGTCTTCAGTGAATGGCTACATACAGCCAAACCAAGACTGTAGCCACCTGTCTGTAGGGCTGTCATCAGAGTTCCAGCTTGGCATGTCAGGAACTTTGATTTCTTCCTAGTTACTGCTTTTCTGAAACAATAATTTCATAAGTTGAAAACATTCCTGTTGGCTCCAACAGAGTCTGGCCTGGTCCTACCATCCTGCCTCCTCTGGAGTTATCTGGTTCACTTTCTTTAATTATGTTAGCTTCTTGACCAGGACCAACACGTGTAATGCCATCACCCATTACCTGTTATCCACCCATTATCATTATCACAGCACAGAGGTCATCAGTTGATAAGCATGTAGGAAATGAACAAGGCGAGTGTCTGCTCTTGAGAGGTGCTAAGTTACTGGTGAAGATGTACATAAATAGTGTCAATGATGTACCAGATGGTGAATGCTAGAAGAGATGCACAGGTAAAATGTTATGGGAACTCAGAGGAGGGAGAGGTTACTTCTACCTGGAGGGATTTGGAAAGACTTTGTGGAGGAGACAGCATTTGCACCAGGCCTTAAGTGAAATACACCAGCAAAAGCAGATGGAGGAGAAGGGTAGAGGAGGGAAGGGAATGCCAAGAAGCGTGAAGTATAGGGAGAAAGGACTGTTCAGCTGAGCTAGCTCTTCTTGCGGTGAGTATCAGAGAAGGTATTCATCCCAAAGGATAAACTTAAATGTGCTTTGTAAATCAGAGTTTGTTTGCCAACAGGAGAATGCAAGGCACAGGGATATGTCCTATGTGTTTCAAGGTGCTAAGGTTCTTTGGTCTGTGGGAAGCCATTGTCTGGTTGGGAATATCTGAGAAAACTGAGCTGTGGTATTTGGGTAGGATTTCAGCTAGATTAGATGGAAGTGGCAGAGATGGCATTGTGATAGGAAAGAGAACACGAGCAAATGCAGGGAGATGTCAAAATATGGGTGGCTTTTTTTTTTTTTTTTTTTGCGGTACCATGCAGCATGCAGAACTTCCCTGACCAGGGGTTGAACCTGCACCCCCTGCAGTGGAAGTGCAGTCTTAACCACTGGACCGCTAGGGAAGTCCAAAATATAGGTGGCTTTAATAGGAAAAACTTGGTTTGTGTGAAAGGGTAGAAAAAAAAATTCATATTATGGAAAACCTGGAAGACAGATAAGGAGTTTGGACACAGTTCAGCAGACAGTAGAGCTTCAGTGAGTATTTTCAGGTTGCACGATCAGAGCTGGAAGACCTGTATTGTCACTCCCTCTGTAACAGGGCTTTGATTCATTTTTGCATTCACAACACTTAGCAAGGGACCTGGATTGATAAGTGCATACTGAATAAGTCAATTTTATTGGTAGTATTGAGAACAGATCATAGAAGACCAGAGGCAGGCCAAATTAGTTATAAGGCTGTTGTATTAATGCTAAGAAGAAGTGAGGTCCTAAATGATAATTCTACGAGTAGAGATGGAGAGTAAGGGATGAAGCATGTGGTGAGTGGAAATAGAACTTAAGGGACAACTCCTGATTGTGGGGGGGGGGCGGTGCGGTGGGTAAAGGGCAGTGGAGATGGAAGAGATGGACATGGTAGTAGGTTACTTAGAGGATGAGGATGTCATTGCATGTGTAGGGAATGCTGGATTGGGGAGGGTGGGGAATGTGTTGAGTTTAGCTTGGGATGTTTTAGGAAAAGCAACATAATGTAATGGTTAAGAGCGCAGAGTTTGAAATGAGTGGACCCTGCATCTGCTTTGTATCATTAGCTGTGTGTGACCTCAGGCACATATATTTCTATGATTCAGTTTCCCCATTAGGAATAGGATAAGAATCCTACCAGTGTAGGATTAACCGAATTAATATTTGCAAAGTTTCTTAGAACAGTGCCTGCTACATTAAGGCTATATCATTATTTGTTAAATAAAATCCAATTACTAGGGAGTTTTTCAAATCTGTATCCAAATATAGAATAATGAAGGGGATTAAGGACAGAATATGAATGACTTGATTTTTAAGCTGGTGAGCTGCTTTTTTTTCCTGATATTCAGGAGTTTTTGACTAAAGAATATTCCTTTTGAGTTTAGCAGCACAGTAGTGCTTTTCTGTCCTTGGCATTGCCCATTTCTTTTTGAATGTTAATATTTGGGTATTTTTATATGATTTCTCAGTTTTTCGTTGATAATTTTTGGTGCAGGATCCTAACCTGCTAGTAGTGCTGCTGTCATTCTTGTTGGCAGTAGATGTGATAAAGTACTAAAGCCACAATGAAGTCTTGAGTTTCATTTCCACAGTGATGGTCCCTAGACAGCACCTGTTAATTACCAAAGGAGTGTGTATATAACTTCTTTTGCCTAATTTTGCAGATATCTCTTAATTTGTAAAGACACCACTTTCACTCTGACTTCTGGGCTGCCTGTGAGGTTATTGGATAATTTGAAGTGGGGAGAGTTATGATAGGGCAAGCCAGAGACGTATGAAGACCAAAGTCATAGTATGATGTCCTTAGGGTGTTTCAAGGCTGCCATAAAGGTTTAGTTTATGATTTCCTGTACTAGGCTGTAACCAGTGCATGGGCTGTCTATGTTTTGGAAGAGAACTCTTTTTGATTAATTGCCAGTTTTCAGGTTTTTAAAAATTTTATTATAATTAAAAAAAAATTAAGCACTTCCCTTTCCAGCCCTCAGGGGAGATATAAGAAAAGGATTTGACTTAACCTTGGAGTATGGCTTACTGTCCAGTTACCAAGAAAAGCATAACCATGCAACATTTAGAAAACACTTGTTGAACTGTGTAAGTACAAACGGGATCTTGGAGGTGGAGAGAGATGGAATAGAATGAAGTAACCAGATCTTGTGGTGACCAGGACTGGGTAGGATTTTGGTTTGAAAAGAGCAGGTAGATTCTAGGCTCTTTTAGGTGGGAGGAACCAAGGGCCTTGCATGAGGTCTTACTCCCTGAGTAAGCAGGAATTTAAGAGTGTATGGTGACATCTTTCTCTTTTATTGCCTTTTTAAAACTCAACTTAGTTATCCTTTTCACTATCTTATTTTTCTATTAATAATTCCTTCCTTCCTTTCTTTTCCCTTCAACACAGTTTGAAGCAATACTTTTATTATGGCAACTGAAGTAGTTTGAGCAATGTGTTTGTCTATTCATTCTTATTTTACCTTAATGTAAACCATATGCTCTGGTGGCAACTGATGGGATTATTCCTGATGACTCTAGATTTAAATAATTTCCAGAGCAGGAATTGTATTTTTCTCCTGTTTTCTTCATCAGATAGATACTGCTCCTGATGGTGAATATCCAGTGAGTGTCCTTGGAAGTGCAGAGAAATGCATGAGTAAAACATTCAATTAGGCGAGATTTTTTCAACCATTTGCCTAGAAGATAATCCTTCCACAGGATTTAGGCAGGGTCATGACCTCTGTCTAGAGAGTGGTATTTGATACTCTCTGAGTTGAGGCTACACAATTTACTACTTGTCCAGAACAAAAATATTTTCAGTAATTTGGCCCTGGAATAAAAACTGAAGTTTCCTCAAAGCATAACCTTAAGTCATTTACAAATTTTAGGGTGTATCTTTAAAAAAACTTAAGAATTTCTGACTGTTGAGTATTTTTCAGTGTTTTTTGTCATCTATTTTTCTATCATTATTGCCCAGATAAATTTCTGTTGAATCACTGGTGGATTATTGGGGTCAGTGGTATGTCAAGTTTTATAGTAGTAATAAAACTGATTACTATTTATTTCAGTGTCATTTTCCATAATTCCATTGCTTTTCTTGTTTGTTTTTTTTTTTTTTAATACTTACTTGGATCTTACTTCCAAATTTCTTTCTAAAAACTCTTTATCCTTCAATTTCCTCAGTCGTGGTGGAAGTGATTGGATTATTTCTACACTATTTGTAGACTGTAGTGATGTAATCTGAAGGACCTGCAGATGCTTTGAGGAGAGTAATCATCCATCATTATAAAATGTTTATTAGCTCTGTGCCCATGTGGACTACGTGGTCTCACCCTGCAGTGTGCACAGTTTCTCCCCCCAATAGATCTGTAAGTTTTGCGGTTGACAGAGGTAATTACTTGTGACCAAAGGGTGAGAAAATCTTTAGATAATTTAGTAGGAACAGAAACTACCCTCCAAGAATGAATTAACACATTCATCTGTGCATAACAGCCTGTGATACAAAAACTATGATTTGCTTTGTTAGCCAAAAGTGAATGAGGGTTAAAGATGCTTTTTGAAGTGGAGTGCCCACTGGTAGGCCATTTGATAGTGAAGGAGCCTGGCACCCAAACAGGTGACAGTCACACAGCAGATGGGGGTTATAGAATACTCAAGACCAAATAGATGTAAATTTGGACAATTTGTGGGCTTCACTGATGTCTGTACATAAGAATTTATTAATGGGATGGGGGTTAGTGCAATGACTAGAGTCGTCAGTTTTCCAAGTCTTTCAGTCTGGTTACCTTCCCTCTGTACCATACTGTCTCAAAGCTCTTTTTCTGCCTGGAAACTATAATATGGCAAAATAAATATAGATATTAAGCTTGGAAGCCCCGACAGTGGGTAGGTTCACACTAAAATCTTTTGGATGAAGAAAGAATTGGAAACCAACTTATCCCTTTTAGGTCAAGGAACACAGTTTGCTTCATTTAATTTGGTTTGTGTTATTAGAAAACATACGAGAGATCTTGCCCTGAGGGACAGCTTTCAGGATTGTCTCTTTTTTGTTTTTTTGCGGTACGCGCGCCTCTCAGTGTTGTGGCCTCTCCCGTTGCGGAGCACAGGCTCCGGACACGCTCTGCGGCATGTGGGATCTTCCCGGACCGGGGCACGAACCCACGTCCCCTGCATTGGCAGGCGGACTCTCAACCACTGCACCACCAGGGAAGCCCCAGGGTTGTCTCTTTTGTTCTACCTTTTCCCCAGGCTTCTCTGAATTGATAGTGGACCACTTCTTCCTCCAGAGGCTCCTGGGGAAAAGGATATTTCAGAGCCATCTTCATAACTAGAGTTAGTGTAGACAGTGTGTTAGTAGATTTTCTTCTTTAGTTGGCATCCCTCCACCAAATTTATGTGATTGAGAAACTAACACTACCTATGGTTCAGCTTTATATTACAAAGGCTGTGTCTGATTGAGGCCTGCAATTCCCTAGTGTCTTCATTGGCCGAAACACCCAAATCACCGTTTTAATCCAAGTATTACTAGAGGGAATATTTTCTTTGGAGTGTTCTGCAAGCCCTTGAACTAAGCAACAGCCAGTGAAGTCTGAGATATTTTTCTAACTGGAAAAAGCCTCTTTTATTAACTCTTTACTCATGAATCTTGCAGATGGTCAAGTTAAAATGTTGTGATTATTAGGTTATAGGATATATACTATTATTTATTTGTCTTCTAACTCCTTTGAGAAGCTCTACATTTGGTCCTATGATGAGGTCATTGGTCAAAACAAGGAATTGCCTCTAATAACAATTATTTTTTTCCCAAAAACCGCACCCACATTTAAAGTTTATAAATGTCATTTTTGAGGGTATTTGAAAAGAATGTGCTATCCTGATGGCAATTTCAGAAGCAAAATTCTAAAACAAAGATTTTTCAATAAGTAAAGCATTGCTGAAAAAATAAGGGCATAATTTGGCCAAGGATTTAACCACTTGTTTATTAGTTTGTTGTAATTAAGACAATTTGTTTGTGCTTTTACACAGTAAGCATATCTGAAGACAGGCAGGGTGAGGGGAGCATTGTAGCCTTTGGAAGTAAAGCTTGCGGAATGTCTGTCTGTGAGAAATCTCCCAGGATAACATACAGTTGTTATTCATCTGGTAGGTGGCCATATCTCTAAATGTACATACTTACATAGATTGTGTGGTCTGCCCTTGGCCCTTTTTTTTTCCATGTTAAAGTTTAATGGTGCTTACTTTAGGGTTGCCCTCATTGTTTTTCATTTGGAGGCTACTAACAACTCAAGTCCTTTCCACTGAAAGGGGATGACAAGAAAGGTTAAGAGACACAGTTTAGAAATGAGAATGAAAGGACAGAGAGTCATTAAAATTTCAGAGGATCAGAACAGAGACTATTTCACTAGCTGCTACACTTTCCAGTATGAATGCAGATCTAGGAAGCACATGCTTCAATAACTAGTTGTGGGTCCGATGGTGACTTTTTGTCAGATCTTCAGGAACTGTGAGATGCAGCTTGGTATAGAGAAAATAACATATAATGTAAGTCTTGGCTTCCATTAATTTAGCTGAGACTCTGCCACTAATCAGCTATATAATTGGGGATGAAGGATTTAATTTTGGAGTCCGTGATCTTTAATATTGGGATTTTAAATACTTTCCCTCCCTACTTCATGAGTTATATAGAAACTTAACGTCTATGAAAGCAGTTTGAAATATGAGAAGTTTTGAATAACGTGTATCTCTGTTGTGCGTTTCGCTTTGTTTTGCAGTCATTGCTTATTTACTTGTTTCCCATTCTAAGCTACAGGCTCCTTGAAGCTATATTATGTGTTTCAGGATCCTTAGCACATAGCACAGCTGGGCTCAGTCATTTAGATGAGTGTATATTTGTGTGGATGAACTAATCGAGAAACAAAGGAAAACAGTTAATAGGATTGGGGGTGTTGCACATTAATCACAAGAAATGATGTAACTCTGAAAATAATAGTAATGGAAGTGCCTTGTTTTCATGCAGTTAAGAATTTTGGAGAATTCTCCTGGAAAATTGAAATACTCTGTAATTAATCAACTAATGTAGACTAAGTACTCTCATTTAATAATTGTTAAATAGTGTAAGCTCAGATTTTAAATGATATTTTGTGTTCATATTATGTTCTGTGTTTGTTTCTCGTATGATACCTTGTTTCTTATCCAGTTGGAAGTTAATTCTGGTAAGTTTATGAAAAGAGGGCATACTCATTTAATCATATAAAGGGTTAACACAACTGTAATTTAACTTCATAGGGCAATTGAAAATTTCCCATTTAGTATTTGGAAAATGTTAACTCTAAAACCATTAAATGTAATGGCATTAAAATGTTTCTTTTATATCAGCTATCCAAATAAAAACACTTTTACTATCCTTTAATTCCTAATTTGTAAAAAATGGTTGGATCCTGGCATCTGGCTGTGTGATTTTGGGGTAGAGAGATGGTGCTTCCTCTTCTCTCTTCTCTCATGTGGTGTTGGCTGCGTGTGCTGTCCTTTTCTGCATGGATGAAGTGAGGGTGCCATGTATCTTGTTACACAGCATGCTCCTTAAATCTCTTTGCAAGTGCCACTCCCAGATTTCTTCCGTTTTTCATTCTTTCATTGCACTCTTTACAAGTCCAGCTTGTGTGGGCATGTACCCGCATTCAGTGTGCATGTGTTTTGTGCCTTCAATTTAGGCAGCTATTTTTGAAAAGAGTCTTTTGTGTTTATTTATTTGTTTTGAATTGCTCAAGATTGCTAGAGAGCTCAGCATATAATAGGATGAGGAAAAACATGCAGTGACTGAGATCCTGTTATTGTCAGATGTTTCACTTCCTTAGAGTCTTTGATCTCTACATTAGAAGCTTACGTTCAGGATTAATGAGTGTAAGTGATGGATGAGTTATGTTTATTCTAGCTGCTGAAAGGTTGTTTCTTTCAAACTCCTCTCTCTCTCTCTCTCTCTCTCTCTCTCTCTCTCTCATTCAATGTATTTTTGAGAGCATGGCATTGAAGGAATCCACCTAACATTTATGCCAGGGTTTTAACGATTCTGTGCAAAGAATTTTAAGAAAATATTTTTGTGGCTTGGTGTAGAATATATCTTATAATTTCCTGTTGGGGAAACACATGAATCAGATGGTTATTGAATATGTATGTTACTCATTTTGTGGCCTTTCTGTAGTTTGATTTTGAAATTCTAAACTGACCAACACTGTTAACTCAGAGTGCTTCTGAATACGTTTACTCCCTTTCTGCTCATTGCCCCTAAGCTTCGAGGCGTATACTCTGGACACCCAGATTAACCTTAGTGTTATCCTAGGCACAATATCATTAGAAAGTAATTGATAATTACACTGAATCATGTGATACTCAAGACCAAACAGATGTAAATTTGGACAATTTGTGGCCTTCACTGATGTCTATAATTAAGAATTTATTATCTTGTATTCCAATAAACTGAATTTGTATAGTTCTTCCCAGCTTTTGAGTATTAATAAAAGTATATTAACAGTAATAGCTCGTGTTTTACTGGCTTACTGCCCCAATCCTCAGATTACATGATTTCCAGACTCTCAAATTCCTTTTCTCACCTAGTAGTTTTCAGGAATCCTCAAGACTGTCTCATACATTTGCAGAGAAATGGCTCCTGCTGATGTCACCACTGCCTCTCTGGGGCGTGCAATTCTCTCTGTTGCTCAGCTGGGAAAAATATTTTTCTATTGATGCCCTATCCAGAGGTGAGATAAAAGACCAAGCTACAGATTTTCAAAGGAAGCTTGCAAAAACTAATTACAGAATTATATTCCACATGGCTAAACGAGTTTGGCTATGGAGAGAGGATTTTGTGAGAAGGATTCTTTGGGCGAGCTTTGCTGTGAGTCTTACATCTTTACATAGAGTGACAGGGGACTGGAATGGGAAGAAGTGAATCCTGGTACGATTTTCCTGTAGTTATGGGGGCGCATAGTGGTCTGGTGCCTAACTCATCCTTTAGGAAGTTGATGTAGCCTGTAACAGACAGCTGATCCTCTAAGGGAGTGACTGTATTTCTAATTGGTGGCATGTTGAAAATGTGTGAATGCCAAGGACCTGTTGGGGAACCCAGGGTAGAAATGTTTACTTGTGGTCATTTAAAAAAGGGATCATGCCAACAGGGTAGGGGACCCATTAGTAAGAGACTGTGGGGTATATTCCTGGGTTTGGCAGCTGAGAAGGGTCAGGAGTGGCTAGCCAAAGGAGAGACACTGCCGCATTAGGGAAGCCATAGTTAGAGGGGCTTAGGGGAGTGAGTTTCTAAAGAACCTATATAAATACCCACAAGAGTGAGTTGGTGTTAGCCGCTTCCCTGGCCAGAGAACAAGAGTCTTTTGTTGTTAAGTTTCAAGTGAGAATTTTCCTTCCCAGTAACCCACAGTAATCCTGGAAAGTGGTTATTAACAGGAAGGAGTAAATGGGAAATGAGGTATGTGGAAAAGAAAAGAAGCCAGCTAGGATTTACCCTTTACAGAACATAGTTCTCCCCTGCTCCAGTGTGGAGTGGGTGGGTAGAAGATTTAGAGACTTTCATTTCCTGAATGTCCAGAAAAGACCTGGGGACTGCCCAAAGTCTCATCGTGAGAGCGAGTGAAGGACTGTTCCCACTGAGCAGATCTAAAGGGACAACGGGAGGTAAAAGTCAACTGGCTCTTAACATGACATTCCATGTTTAGGGTACCAGTTGTTGTATTTGACATTATCAATCCAGACTTCTCACTTGACCAAAGCTGATTTGTAATCATTGACAAAGCATGCAGGTGAGACTTTTCTCCCTTTGTGTTACACCCTCTAAAAGGATCCCAAAGAAGTTTTGTTTTGTTTCCTCAGTGCTTTGCAAAGTTCAGTGGAAGAGCTTTCATGGGTTTTACTTAGAGCTATTTTTATTTCAGGCCCTCCAGGCTGAGTCAGGGACACATTTGAGAAATTACTATCGTGCAGTCTGTACTCAGAAATCTAGTACAAGCTTTTATTTTTGTACTAGAGTACCTCTCAATTTTAAATATGCATGTGCACTGTGTCTCATCAAGAAGAGTGTGTAGTATCTAACATTGCCCAAGCTTGACCAGCATTATACTGAGTGCTCTTTGGAAAGTGCTGACCGTGAGGCAGCAACAAATTCAGGAAGATGCTAAGTAAAAATTCAAATTTGATAATAGCAGCTTAGAAAATGATACCATGCCATTTAAGATTAATATTGGCAAGCTATGACTGCAGTTTGAAGAGCCCATCCTTTTCTTTTTCTGTAGTGAACTAAATGATTGCTACTGAAAGCGTGGACTATGGTGCAGCAGCATCAGAGTCAACTGATGACGTGTTAGAAATGCAGAATCTCAGGCATGGCCTGGACCTACTGAATAAGAACCAGCATTTTAACAAGATTCCCAGGTGTTACTTGTGCATCTTAAAGTCTGAGAACACCTGATCTAGAGAATAACATCTCAAATCATCTTTGATACCAACATTCTTGTCAAATTGTTGCTTGGGTAGAATTTCAGCTTTTAGTGAACAGAGAACGAACCAGTTACCTATGTGGCTTAGTGCCAACTATAACAATAATGTCATACAGTGAACTGTCATCTTGGCATTGTTGGGAAATGGTGTCCAGGTGGACAATTTATCAGCTCTGGCAAGGTCAACATCCTGCTTAAAGCAACGTCAGTGGGCCCCACAGGTTACTATTTCAGAACCAAAGGGAAAAAGTGGAGGGAAACATTCTTGGAACATAATTTTTTTTTTTTTTCCCTTCTCAAAATATCATGAGTAATGTATGGGGCAAGGGAAATATGGGAAACGGGTCATACTTTAAACATTTTTTTAAAAGATAATTTGACCTGATTTAATAAAGTGCTTGCAAATTTATTAGTTGGAATTTTCTGTGTTTGCATTTTGGAATCGTATCTGCTACGGTGGAATCCTTTTTCCTCTATGTTCTAGTCATGTGAGTTTGGGCATATTACCAAAGTGCCCCAAGCCTGAGTTTCCATGTGTGTGAGTGGGGATCAGTACCACCTACCTTGCAAGGCTGTTTTGAGGATGAAATGGGGAAGTGTACCCTCTAAGGGATAGCTCTGTTTACTGTTGTCAGTGTTCTCATGAAAATCATCATTAGATCATTAAACAAGGTTTTAATCACATGATGGATTTCTGAGTTCTTGAAAGGAACACACATAAAAAATATTAAAAACACAGAACTGACAATTTAAAAGGAATCATCCACATTATTAGGGCATTATAGCATTGTACTAGAAAAACTAATTAATGGGTTTCTTTTTTTGTTTTTAAATTCAAGATAAAACATTTTTTTTTAATTTTGCGGTACGCGGGCCTCTCACTGCTGTGGCCTCTCCCGTTGCAGAGCACAGGCTCTGGACGCTCAGGCCCAGCGGCCATGGCTCACGGGCCCAGACGCTCCACGGTATGCGGGATCCTCCTGGACCGGGGCACGAACCTGCGTCCCCTGCACTGGCAGGTGGACTCCCAACCACGGCGCCACCAGGGAAGCCCAAGATAAAACATTTTTATGTCAGTGACTGACAAGTGTTCTGCAAGCACAGATGGCTTTCGGCAAGCTCACCCTCCTGCCATCTGAGCTGCTGCTACTGTGGAATATGGGTTCCTTCTGTAGATCTTTGTGCTCTTACTGATGGTTGTTTGTGGAGAGTTCCTTGTTTCTACCTCCCTGGTGCCAGGGCATGATAACCTATATGTGGTGAGTTTGTTTTTTTCTGATCCACTGGGAAAAGAGGGAAAGAGGCATTCCCAGCTTAAATACTTAACTATAAATGGTTTAAATGTACCAAGAACTAATTTGAGCACATGGGAAATATATGACTTAAGTGGGAAAATGCATTCTATGTCCCATATGCCCTAATCATACTTTAAGATCAAAACTGACATGAGGTGAACTTTTAGAACAAAATCTGCTTGGAAACTGAAGAATCTCTTTTTCTAATTGATCAAATAGACCATTTAACAGATGATATGAATTTTAGTGGACTTGGAAGTTGCTCTCTTGCTTCCATTAGGTCCATTTCACCGTGTGCAGCTCCAGCTCTAAGCCCATCATGGTAATCTGGCCCTCTTGCCCCAGATGGCTTTGTGAGCTCATGGCCAGGCCATTCAGCATATGCCATCCCCCCGTTAGCCACACAGCCTCGGCTGGCATAGTTGGGCAAATGACAGGATTTGGGTTTGATTTTGTGGGCAGAGGCATTCTCTTTGCTCTGCTAGACCCAAACAAGGAAGGTCTTAGTCTCCTGATGGCTCTCCTACGGGGAGCTGTGGATGAAGCTGACATTCTGGGCAATGAAATGGAGAGACTGGAAAAACCTGAATCTTTGATGATGTCTTAGACTTTCTGGATTAGCTAAACATGAAGCTTCTCCTACCCCTGTGTCTCCTGTTTTATGGACGGATATCTTTATGTGTCATTTAAACCACTTTGAATTGGGTTTTCCATCTCTTGCCTTTAAAACCTCGTAACTGATACAATTATTAGAATAAAGTCCTTCTAACACAGTAGGTGGACAAAATCTTTTAGGATGTTGTAGTACATAAGAGTCATGAATTCTCTTATGATTGGAAAGTTTAGGTAAGAGTTTTGTTTACTGGAATGTCTGACAAACTTTTATGCACTGTTGCAGCGAACTCTTCAGTTTGATTTCTCACAGGTTATTGATTATTTTCTCTGATTGGTACGGTTTCCTCTCTCTCCTCTTCCCTGCTCTTTTGAAAAAGTTAGCTCGACCAGATGTGGTGCCCTCCTGGGCACTGCAGGGGCACAGGATGTGGATGGGAAGGAAGTAAACCTGTTGGTAATAAATTCCTTTCACTAAAAAAAGACTGGACCTGAATCGCACAATTGATTGTGACATATGATGTGGAAGGCTTCTGAATGGTATGCTGAGCAGCGAGCTGGGTTCCTTTTCAGTTTACCAGGAGGGAAGTGTGGCATCACACTGTGATTGGCATCACAGCTGACTAGAATGTGCGTTTTATATCCTTCACAGGATACAGGCTGCTGACAAAAATCTAACTCTCTTTTTGCATACTTCTACATCCTAAGTTGTCTGAATATCTATACTCTTTTTTGCCAAAGGTCATTTTGACTCTTAATGCTTTATCTCTGCTCTAAAATTCAACCTTGAAAATAAAGTTATTATCCAGAATGGAAATTGAGATTTGTACATTTTTATTGAAACAGGACCAACCTGTTGCTGAAAGTTCTCAGCTTTAGGGAGTTTGAATACTTTCTTAGAGAATGTTACTTTTTTACGCTAAGTGTCTTATAGGCGCTGGCCAATATTTTAAGATATGGATAAGATAATGTTCTGATTTTTCAATGCTGTGTAACAAACCAACTCAAATATTAGTGGCCAGAAACTGGGCCATTTATTTTACTCATGAATCTGCAATTTGGGTAGGGTTCAGTGGGGACAGCTCATCAACTGTTCTACCCCGTGTCCGCTGGGGTGACTTGAAGGCTGGGAGCTGCAGTCATCTGAAGGCTCATTCGCATGTCTCCTGGTTGATGCTGGAATGACTCAATAGAAGGCTGGCATTGGGTTCCTTGGGCATTGCTTTCTCTATGTTGTCTCTTCAGCATGGTCCTTTAGGGTAGTCAGACTTCTTACATGTAGAATGAGGACTTCCAAAGTTCATGTCCCAAGTGAAAAAAGAGCCAGGAAGGAGCTGTATTGACCTAGGCCCGGAAGTCAGAGTGCACTATTACTGCTTTATTTATAGCAGAAGTGAGTCACTTAGACCAGCCATATTCAAGAGGTAGGGAATTGGGTTTCATCTTTCTTTCTTTCTTTTTAAAGCTTATTTGTTTTTTTATTTTAAATGTTAACATTCTATTATATTTAAAGTTTGTTGAGTATAGGAACGATGTCACTGCACTTAACCAGGCTTCGAATGCAGTAGGAATGGAGTAAACCTTGTGTTTAGACAGTGTATACATGGCACAGTTTTTTCCTTACAACTTTATTGGGGTGTAATTTACATACCATAAAATTCACTCATTTTAACTAAATAATTCAATGGGTTTTTTTCAGTGAATTTATGCAGTTGTGTAGGTATTAGCACAATCTAGTTTTGGAACATTTCATGACCATAGTAGAATTCCTCATGCCCATTTACAGTTAACTCACAGTCCCAGGCAATCACTTAATCTACTTTCTGTCTTTCTAGATTTGCTTTTTTGGGATATTTCATATAAATGGAATCATATATTACATGTCATTTGTTTCTGGCTTTTTTTCACTTAGCACAATGTTTTTGAGGTTCATCCATGTTGTAACATGAATCAGTATTTCATTCCTTTTTATTGCTGAATAGTATTCCATTGTATGGACATAGCATATATATTATTTAACCATTCACCAGTTGATGGACATTTGAGTTGTTTTCTGCTCTTTGGCTATTCTGAATAATGCTGCTATGAACATTTGTGTACAGGTTTTTATGTGGACATATGTTTTCATTTCTCTTGAGTATACATCTAGGTGTGAGGTTGCTGGGGTATATGATAAATGTATGTTTAACTTTTTGACAAAATGCTTGTTTTTCAAAGTGGCTGCACTATCTGCATTTCTGCCAGCAACTTACGAAGGTTCTTGTTGGAATAAATCTTTTTAAAGTGCTTTGAAGGTATTCTCTGGGTTGAATGAGAGCAGGTTTCTGAATGGATTTAGTTTGTGGGCAAATAAATCTCCTGTCATTTTCGGCAATAGATGGGGGAGTGTGGCTGGTTTCATAAGAAAGATGAAACAGGAAAAGTAGAGAAAATAAAGTGGAGGGAAAGAGGGACAACCCTATCCTTAATCCTTTGAACAACCATGGTATAATTTTTGTTGTTATTGTTGATGTTGTTTGTTTTTTGTTATTCTTTAATTGAGATAATTGACAGATAGCATTATATTAGCTTGAGTGTACCACATAATAGTTCAATATTTGTGTATATTATGAAATGATCACCACAATAAGTCTAGTTAACAACCATCACCTTACATAGTTACAAATATTTTTTTTCTTATGATGAAAACTTTTAAGATCTACTCCTTTAGCAACTTTCAAATATATAATACAGTATTATTAACTATAGTTACCATGCTGTACATTACATCCCTAGGACTTATTTATTTTATAACTGGAAGTTTGTACCTTTTGACTCCCTTGACCTATTTTGCCCACCTCTCACCCACTGCCTCTGACAATCACCAATCTGTTCTCTGTATCCACCATTTTTTTTTTTTTTTTTTAAGATTCCATATGTAAGTGAGATCACATGGTATTTGTCTTTCTCTGTCTGATTTATTTCACTAATGCTCTCAGGGATGTCCGTGCCCTCAGGATATCCTTCTTTTTCATGGCTGAATGATATTCCTCTGTGTGTGTGTGTGTGTGTGTGTGTGTGTGTGTATCACATTTTTAAACAATCCATTCATCCATCAGTGGACACTTAAGTTTTTTCCATATATTGGCTGTTGTAAACAATGCTGCAGTGAACATGGGGGTTAGATATATTTCAAGTTCCTGTTTTCATTTCCTTTGGATAAATACCCAGAAGTGGGATTGCTGGGTCTAATGATAGTTCTATTTTAAAATTTTGGGGAACCTCCATACTGTTTTCCATAATGGCTGTACCAATTTACATTCCCAGCAACAGTGCACAAGGGTTCCCCTTTCTCCATATCCTTGCCAACACTTGTTATTTCATGTTTTTTGATAGTAGCCATTCTAACAGATGGAAAGTAATAAACTCATTGTGGTTTGGATTTGCATTTCCATGATAATTAGTGATGTTGAACACCTTTTCATGCACCTATTGGCCATCCATAAGTTTTCTTTGGAACAACATCTATTCAGATCTTGTGCCCTTTGTTAAGTCCTTTATATATTTTGGATATTAACTCCTTATCAGATATATATGATTTGCGTATATTTGCTCCCATTTGGTAGGTTTCCTTTACATTTTGTTAATGGTCTCCTTTGCTGTGCAGAAGCTTTTTAGTTTGATGCAGTTCCACGTGTCTATTTTTGCTTTTGTTGCCTTTGCTTTTAGTGTCAAATACAAAAAATCATTGCCAAGACTGATGTTAAGGAGCTTAACCCCATCTTTTCTTCTGGGGGTTTTATGGTTTCAATTCTTACATTTACGTCTGTTACTTATTTTGATTGATTTTTGTGTTTGGTGTAATAGTTTCATTCTTTTGCATGTAGCTGTGGGTTTCACCTTTTGATGGGAGGAGTGTTAATTTGAAGACATGTTTTAAAATGAGAGAGATAGATATTTAAAGAACCGATGTTAAGTATCATTAGGAATTTGTGATAGTTTCTTACATATGATGTTGTTTCAAGGGCTTGTAATAAAAGCTTAGGTTTGGAAAAATAAAGTGATATATCCAGTTTCTAATGGTGGACCAGGTCGGTGCTTTCTGTGTGGTAAGCATTGTCTTTGCCCTTTACATTTAATCTCATTTAAAACTCTCAAGTCATCATTTACAGCTATGTGACATAATGTTTTATTAAGGTGATTATTTTTCCCATTCTACAGCAGAAAAAATTTAGGCTTAGGGAGGTTAAGGTAGCTGTAGACAGCAGAAGAATTGGGTTTGAAGCCAGGTCTGTCTGTTCCAGAATCAGCTCTCATAGTTCTTTGCTGTATACTCTCTAGACCCAGAGCATTCCTTTTTTGGGTGGGTCCTCTATGAACAGTATAAAATTTCCTTTATATGGAGCAAAACTTAGTCTTCCTATGTTCTTTTGATCCCTACAGTATATACTGGGCTATTTGAGGCCAAGTCCAGGGCAAGTGTCTGGGTTGTGACATGGCTTCAGTCTGTAGATTGAGACAACTACAGAAATCAAACCTGGGAGTTGTCATTAGGTACTCAAGCAAAGCCAAGGGATATGAACAGCAGGTTGAAAAGACACAGGAGGATTCAAATAGTGAAAGCTAAGGCAATACTGAGGATCAAAAGTTCAAGCTCACACCATGAAGAGACATCCATTAGTACTGGAGGCATCATTAGTAGCAAAAAGAAAACGGGCAGAGATCTAGACAAACTGGAGAAAATGAACTAAAATAGAGGATGATAAATGCTACGACCAAGATGTAAACAAAGTGTTGGGGAGGAAGGCTAGGAGCAGGAGGCAGTAAATGTGCGCTTGGCCACCCCTCCAATTCGGACAGGGAGCTTCTGAGGACTTTATTTGGGTCCTGGATCCAGTATACCGAAGTGATTATTCTCAAGTTTTGAGTGGGTCTTCCTGTCTAGAAACCTTGGTTTTAAACTTTCTGAAGACTTATAAACTAATTTTTGGATGACTTCATTCACCCAGTTTCATAAAGAAAATACCTTATCTGAGTGAAATAATATTTAACATTAGATTGTACACTTTCATGAAAAATCCGAAATGTATATTTCAAAATGTATGTTGAACCTCTAGTATAGAGGTTCATCTTTACATCTATGTATTTTATACTGTTTAAGTGGGAAGCCCTGTCCCCAAGGTGTTTGGATAAAAAAGTGAGGAAATCAACCTTGAAATCCCTCTTCTTCCGTAGTTTGCTGTTCCCTCTTAATATCCTCCAAAAGACCTCCAGCTTTGCATTTATTACTGAGTTTCAAAGGAATTTAAATGAATTTCTACCATTTTATAGTCTGTGTGTACATTCCCTTTATTCACAGGTATACATGGACACTGTAATCTTCTAAACTAATCCTAAAGATTCTTGATTATATCACCTTACTAAGACCCAAGGTGATCTTGAATTGGTGCCTCATCATATTTTTACATGAGTTTTGTGATGGTGGTGCTTTTTATTCTTAAATACTGCTTTGCATTGTAACTTTCCTTAAAATCAGTTTTTTCTTTTGACCAGACTCATTTCATGGAAGATTTGAGCTGATTAACATAGATTCTCAAGTACAACAAAGACATTGAATGGGAAACTTATGGTAATAGTACCTATCATAACCATAGTATGTGTTATACTATGTATATCTGAGAATATCCCAGAAGGAGTGTGATTTAGATCATCTTAATTATATGCTTATATCTATGCTTTATTTTTATCTCAATTAAATACTTAGTTTTCATTTGGTTATAACTATTATGGTACATATTTGTATATATATTCTGTGTTTATATATATTCTGTAAGATTTCTAATTGATAGAAGAGATAATTGCTCTTTCCTTCCTCCTTGGTTTAAGCCAGTATTTGGTAGAAATAGATCTGACTTTGAATTTCACCAGTGTGTTTGAATGTTTCTCATTGTATGGTTAATCATGGAGTTCCAAGCTCACTCTACACCTGTAATTATCTAGTTAGTGTTTTAAAGGCTGCCAAATGAGGAATTCTTTCTGTGAGACTTTGGGTCATTCATCAAAACCAAGACAAAAATAGCAGATAAGAGCATAGTTAAGAAAGAGTGACAAATCCCTAGAGCTTTGAAAATGACTGATGAGAAATTAGTTAGTTTTAAATCTCATTCTTTAATAGAAGAAGAAACTGAACCTCAGAAAGTTGTAGTGATTTGCCCAGATCATTCAGCCAGTTATTAGAGTTTAATCTTCTAATTTCATAGTCCATATCTTTTTCCTAAATTGTTCACAGGTCAACTTTTAGTTTCCTATACTAATGGAATTTTATAGGCAGTATAAAACAGTGGATTGGTTAGTGGTTTCTGAGGGAAGGTTAGAATTTTACATTATGCAGACCTTTTAAAGGTAGAACACAAACTTTCCATCATGGACAATCAGCCCTTTTGCTAAGTTAAATGTCAATGTTTAGGTCTGAAATTTACTATGCAACATTTATGTTGTTAGGAGAACTCTGAGTTAAAGAAATGTGAAGTATAGTTGGAAAATGTCGAGTTTAAATGAGTAGGAATTTATGTTTCAATGTTCTCTCTGCCTTTCCTAATAAGTTAAAATTATAGCTAAATTTTGCCATGAATGGTGACTTTGTAAAACTTTTTGTGTACTTAGGCTCTTTTTGTTTGTTGTAGAGTGATTAGTATTCTCTTTTAAATATAAACCTGATTTGAGACATATAAGGTTTTTTTTTTAGTTAAACTAAATGAAAGACCTCAAAATAGCCATACATTAAAAAAATTCCACTAAATATATATCTTCTGTAACTTAAAACACCTCACTATTATTTTCAACCTGTCCCTTTTGTATGATTTGAATGTTACCGATTACTTTCTATTTTCTATTCTGTGGAGGTAGATATATCACGACTAAATGATTGGTTGTAGGAAAATATTTTTGGAAATATAGATGAGGAAGGGAAAAGTGTTCAAAATTTTATGTTTCTCATATTTGTATTCTCAACTATTAAAAATCTTTAACTTTTTATTTTGAAATAATTTAAATTTTATAGATGATCTTCAAGAATAGCACAAAAATCTCCATGTACCTGTCACCAAGATTCACCAGTTACTAGCATTTTGCCAAATTTGCTTTAGTACTCTTTCTCTTGAGAGTGAGTTGCCACCACCATGCTTTTTTTTTTTTTTTAAACCCATAAATACTTAAGTGTTTATTTCCTAAGACAGAGACATTCACTTATGTCACTACAGTATAACTATTCAAATCAGGAAATTTAACACTGATAGAACACTGTTACCGTAGACTTTTTTGAAATGTTGCTGTCACAATAATGCTCTTTATAGAAACTTTTTCTTGACCTTGAACATGACCATCTGGAATGGTTCCTCCATCTTTTTTGTTTTCCATGACATTGACATTTTTGAAAAGTTTAGGCTAGCTACTTTGTAGAATGTCCCTCAATTTGGGTTTGTCTGGTGTTTCCTTATGAATAAATTCAAGTTGTGAATTTTTGGCAGGAATTAAGGTACTTTGTCTCTTTACTGTTGTTGTAAACTTTGATCTCTTGATTAAAATGGCATCTGCTCTGCTTCTCACTGTATTCCCTCCATGGAATTAGTAAGTTCTTTGTGAGGGAAGACTGTGTGTGTAGACCTCCTGTTTCTCATCAAATTTTCATCCACCGAGTTGAATGTCTCTTAATGATTCTAACAAGGAATATTTTTCATGCCTCTCAATCACTTTACAAAAAGAAACACTAAAGAAGTAGTGCTCAACAGAAAGAACATTTAATAATTTTCATGTTATCATTTGGGTAATACAAAGGTGGTAAGCATTAAACATTAGCTCATGGCACATAAAAATCAAAGGATGGAGTTTTGGTACTCTTCTAATAATGTACTGCTGTAACGTTTAAGACTTCTTGAGTTCTCTTACAGGACCCCGGGCACACATTCTGTTCACTTGTTTCATATCACCATTTCTTCTTCCCATCCTTGTTCTCCTTTTGCTTTATTTTTTTTATTTTTTATTTTTTTTGCAGTACGCGGGCCTCTCGCTGCTGTGGCCTCTGCCGTTGCGGAGCACAGGCTCCGGACGCGCAGGCTCAGCGGCCATGGCTCACGGGCCCAGGCGCTCTGCGGCATGTGGGATCTTCCCGGACCGGGACACGAACCCATGTCCCCTGCATCAGCAGGCGGACTGTCAACCACTGCACCACCAGGGAAGCCCCCTTTTGCTTTATTTTTAACCCTGTTTTAAAATTGTTTTCTCTTGCTGTGTTTTAGCATCTTTGTAAGATGTTTGATGATTCTGTTTTAGAACATGATAGTATAAGGGAAAAAAAAAAAGAGATGCATTTAGACTGTTTATAGGATACACAACTCTTCAGTCTTCACTGAGGATCAACTGTTGAGTGATCAGTCATTGACAGGAACAGAAATATAGGGTTTTCATTAACGGCCCAGCTCAATTCCTTGGAAGCCATCCTGATCTCCATCTCTTTTTTATTATTTAGTCTTGCACCAACATTCACTGTTTTGAAGCACTCTCTCATGGTTTTCCTAGTGTCTCAGTGAAATTATAACCTTGTCTAGGACATGTATTATATACTACTTACATGTATTATATGTTCTAGCATGTATCCTGCATATCATCTACAGAACACAACTATAGCATAGTAACCTCACATCTCTTAGTATCTAGTAAGGTGTGGTAAACTCTAGGTAGTATGTGCTAACTCAGTTCTTATGGAATGAAATGGAGAGTGACTGACAACTCTAGGCTAGCCATTATTATTACTTACGACACTTGTGTTCCTGAGATGTAGCAGTATCTGCAAATCCTAAATCTACTTCATTGATATTTTATGGTCATTCAGATAAATTGTTAAGGGAAGACAAGGATCCTTTATCTTAAACCGAAGTAACCTGAACTTTCTCTGTAGTCAATAAAGATGAATATGCGTAACTCTGAACACAGCAGTTTTGGAGTTGTCATTCCCTGGTTAATTGGAGTGAACATAGTATTCCACTCCTTGGCTAGCCAGAAATACTCTTGACAGGATCTACTATAAAGAAAATAGAAAGGAGTAACTCGAGGATATTTGGAATACGGTCCTGAGATGGCACAGAGCAGAAGTACCATTGCCCAAGGATGGAGCTGACACCATGTGAACCATTATCATAAAGACTAACTGATAATTAGGCGATGTGTTCAGTTTTATGTCAAATAATTGGTGATTCTTAAGGACCAAACTAAGGGGTTAGAATGATTTTCCAGACCTCACCTATAAAGACAATACAATGTCAGATCATCCTTTTAGATGTGCTGTGTGGCCCAGAGGCCTTAGTTTCTACTTTGTAGACTATAAGTTAAATCAGAAGTAAAAAATATGAACGAATTTTAAATTTGTAAGTTTAAATTTTACATTGTTAAGTTATGAAGTAACAGTGTTAGAAAGGAGGAAAGAACTTCTGAAAGCGTATATTGAATGCATGCATTAAACATGCCCTCCACAATCTCTTAAAATAGTTAAATGTTTCTTACATTTCCTGGAAAACGGACATGCAGCCCTTGCAAAGAACTGTCACAAAGCTGTTGTCCCTTTGTTCTTTGTCTCAGCTCATTGGAGGCCGCTGTCACACTTCTGTCAGTAACAGTGTCTTTCTAGTGCAGGGATTTTCAAAGAGGAGACCGGGTTTGAAAATGTTCGTCTACCTCTTGAGCATTTCTTCCCATGGGTGGCTCAAGAGACCGCTCAAGACTTCCCACTTTTTTCACAACTAATAGAGGGGCTTTGATATTCAATAAATAAAGTATATACATTGGAATTATCTATCTTTATAATGCTAATAATAATACTAAACATTTAATATTTAATGCAAATTTCTGAAAACTTCTTTGACTAAGTAAGTTGAGTTTAGAACTTGTCAAGAAGAGAAAATATGACCTGGATCACCTTTCTCTCTCTCTCTCTCCCTCTTTCTTTTTCTCTCTCTCTCGATCATATGCTGCCAGTTGGAATGGTTTAATAAAAAATTTTTTTAAAAAGAAGGGGAATTATTTTAAAGCAGGGTAGCTGAAGCATTTGTCTTTTAGGATTCTAATATTTTTGTGTAAAGCTGTCTATCTCCGATGAGGTACCTAATTGCTTCTTGGTAATGTAGAATAGAGTTTAAAATTATCCCCAGATTTGTATTTAAGATGTTAATAAGTGATCACTGGGTGAGGACAGACATGAGTTCATTTGAGTTCAATGGGAAAAAGGCACTGTGTTATTCTTGGATCTATTCAATACTATTAAATATTTGTTCAGTTTTAACCTCTTAGGGCTTAAATCTCCTTCTAAAAGGGACAATAGTAGGTATGATTATCTCAGTGCTGCCCCTCAGCTCTAGATTATTTTCAATCTACTTTAACCTTGACATGTGAAAAACAGATTCAATTTGTAGATGTGCCATGAAATATAGTCTCTTGACAAATCAAGACGTATACACTTTTGTGTATACAGACATGTACTTTATAATTAAATAACATTGAATGTGATAAATGGAGGTCACTACTCAGTTTAATTCAGATACAAAAATCCCCTTTCTTTCACGCTAGGAAGCAGTTGCTTTAACCTTGTCTGTGTAGTCATAGATAAAAGCTATGAGTATTTGGGTTTATTTGATGGGAAGTTCTTGGCAGTTAATACCAAAGGGTTTTTCCATAGTTTTTTGTTGTTGTCGTTGCATTTTGGTTTGTGCAGGAGTTGAGTTCAATTTAGGGGCAGAACTTCCCTTCAACTCTCAGTGGATTTCAGTCTTCTCTGCAGTGACAGTAGTTTTAAAAACCCCAAGAGGTACAGTACTTTCATCGATAGTAATGGCATGTAATAGTACAAACGGGAATTCTATTTAGAATATAATTTGCATCCCTTGTCATTTTATCACATTCTGTATTTCTGTGATAGCTAATATAGAATAAAATTAAAATTTTATACTGTGTTTTTCATGGCCTTGCATGTTCTGGACTCTGCTTTAATCTCAGACCATTCTCTGTTGCCTTCTCCTATGCTTTAGTCATGCTGGTCTTCTCCTTCCATCAACATATCAAGCACACTTCTGCTTTAGGATGTTTGTGCTTGCTGTTCTCCCTGCCTGGAACTCTTTTTCTAGATCTTTGAGTAGAAGTTAGGGGGTGAGTAGTTACTGTAATTCATGCCTTAGTCCCAAGGTGCCTCTTCATTGAGTCTTTTGCTTACTTACCACTCAGTTTAAATTCATATCCCCAGTGCCATAATTTTCTGTCACATCAACTTTTTAAGTTTTCTTCCTGGCTCCTATCATTATCTGATTTTATCTTAATTATTATTTTGTTTATTTGCCTGTCATTCTGAATTATAATATAATAATATCATAAGAGCAGGGCCTTTGTATTTCATAGTAAATATTTGCTTTAAAACCATTTGAGTTCAGATATTAAGTCATGAATTACAGCCTAATGATTGAAGTATTTTAAACTAAATCATCAGAAACTTTTAGGTTCGGTTTATAAGCAATTCATTTGTGATTAATTTTAAATTCTCACCTGAAAAGTTATGAAGAATAGTTTATATGTTGCTTCTGGTTGGACAATAAGCTTCATTGGGCATGTACCTGTTAATCCTATATTCACTATCATCTATATATGTAAACCAAGAAGGGAAGCATTATTACCAGGTTATCTGGAAATTAGCCTAGTCTGCAATAAAGTTGTCATTATTTTGGACACAACCTATTCACGTTTTGCCACACGTGTAGATATAGAAGGCAACTATTTTTTCATCAGCCCAATTCTCAATGGACCATCCATGGCATTGAAATCCCCACCATTGGATTGTCATGCTGTCTTACATTTCCCAAGGGCAGATGCTTTCAGAGTACAAGAAGATTAGCACTTGTCAGTGAGTAAGATTTACTTGTTGTTAGGAAGCATGGAGAAAGGTCTTAATGAAAGAAGCCATAGAAGTAATGAGACTTTGTTGATGGGCCAACGAGTGTGGTAATGGTTGGAAATATTTATCAGGTTCCCTGGGAGTATAGTCTTCGGTGAGGGGCTCAAGTGGGAGAGAAAGGGGGTGGTGGTGTGTGACCTGAATAAACACACTGGAATAAAGGCCAAATAAAGCCTCTGTAGTGGCAACTGAAGAGGTAGAAGTTTCTGAAAACAAATTTTATCCACTTCACAATTTGACTTAGCTTGCCCTTATTTTTGCCTTTTGGCCTAAGTGCTCTAACTGTAACACAGTAATGTAATTTAGTACCTTACTGATATAGTGTGCTCCCTGGCTGGTAAGCTCAAAGGCTGCAAGAAGCTCTGTTTTTCATTCCTCATTCTTTCAAGGGTGTTGATAAGCCTAATTGAAGTTTTGGCACAGGGTAGCAAGGCATCTTCCAGTGATAAGACAGCAGGCATTGCTTATTCATCCCTAAGAAACATCTAGGGATAGCTTGGTTTGCCAAATATCATTCAGCTTGCCTGTTCTCCCTCCCCTATCCCCAGCACTTATTCAAGATTTATTTCCAAAATGGTAACTAGAGTAAATAAAGAATCAGAATAAGTTACAGAAGTTAATCTCATCCATTCACCTTTTAAAGGTAGAAATGAAAATTTACTGATGTGATTAGCCTTTGATTGCATATATAGTGAAAATATCTATAATCTGGCATGCCCAAGTAGAAGGTAGGCTACCTTCATTATCTGTTAAAATCCTCGTTTGTCCCCAAAGAGACAAAGGTGGGGGGTCCTTAATATTGATATCCATATACTTCCATTTTCCCCTTCTTCAGTGGTTTCAGAACACTTCACACTCAACTAGTCTATGAATGAATGGACTATTATTTGAGACCGAAACTAGTATATGAATAGGAAAATCACATTTAGTTTGCATGAATGCAAAGTCCAGCATTGTTCATCTTACTTCAGTTTGATCTTGGTGTTTTCTGTTCTCTAATTCCTAGCTCCTTTCCCCACCTGCTCCCCCACCCCAGTGGGCTTGTACCAAGAAATGTTTTTTGGCATGTAACAGTATGCCTCAGATACTACTCTAGGATCTCGAGGATACACAAGTGAAAGCGGGAGGCATAGGCATTTCCTCAGAAATACTCATAATTTGGTTGGGAAGACAGACTGGCACAGGGTGGCCTGCAGTGTTATGTGATCTGCTGAGATAGTGTTATGATCCCAGTCCTGTGGGAGTTTGAAGAAGGCCCTTAAAATATACAATGGAATATTACTCAGCCGTAAAAAAGAATGAAAGAATGCCATTTGCAGCAAGATGGTTGGACCTAGAGATTATCATACTAAGTGAAGTAAGCCAGGCAGAGAAAGACAAATATCATATGATATCACTTGTATGTGGAATCTAAAAAAATGATACAAATGAACTTATTTACAAAACAGAAATAGACCCACAGACATAGAAAACAAACTTATAGTTACCAAAGAGGAAGGTAGGGAAAAAATTAGGAGCTGGGGATTAACATATACACACTCCTATATATAAAATAGATAACCAACAAGGACCTACTATATAGCACTGGGAACTATACTCAGTATTTTGTAATTAGAGGGAAAAGAATCTGAAAAAGAATATATATATGTGTGTGTGTGTATAATTGAATCACTGTGCTATACACCTGAAACTTACACAACATTGTAAATCAACTGTACTTCAATAAAAAACAAAACAAAACACCTTACACTTGGAATATTAGTGAAAGCTTACCAAGGATGTGACACTTGGGCTGAGGTTTAAAGTATACCTAAGAGACATTTAGATAGTGAATGGAACAAGTGAACTAGGGAAAGATAACTTTCGAAAAGGTCACAGTGTGATCTAGGGCTTGTAAGTCATGCTGTGTGGGAAAGAGAAGACTTCCCATAGGGGAGTGGCCACAGAAAAGGTTATCAGGAGCTTGGGAGAGGCCCCTTCATTAAGGATCTTGGGATAGTGGGCTAAAGAAAGGTCTTTTATATTGAAGGCCGTGGAGAGATGATAAAAGGTGGGGATTGACATACTCTTTTTTAATTTATAGAAACTATTCTGGCAGCTGTGTGGAAAATTAAAAATGAGTGGATTTCGATACTGGGTGCTGAGAGATGTGTAAGGTGGATATTGCTGTAATCTTGGGAAGAAGTGGTGGGATGTGTACTGAGGCCATGGGGAGAGCATGGATTGGATGTGGAAGGTGAAGAGGCTGCAGGCTAGGGTGATGGGGCAGCTGGCTGAATTTGGTGCCATTCACTGAGAGGAGACAAATCGAGAGAGTAGAGAAGGTTGGGCCCTGTGTTGGGGGTGTGTTTTTGAGGTGCCTGTGGGAATGGGACAGACACTTGGTTTACAGATAGGGAGCTTAGCAGAAATGTCTGGGCTGGAGACAAGATTTATGAGCCATCTCTTCTTGTAATATTTGAGGCATGAACTACATTAGGTCACCCATGGATAGGATGTAGAGTTTTCTCTTATCTTGAAATGTAAGATAAAGGTAAGTTAGTTGAGTCTGTCTTTGCTTCTTTTACTCTGCAAGGGAATTCTTGAAAGCTGATGAGGTCAAAAGGCCATTGAAGATGACCTAAAGATACACCTAGATGATCTCATGACGATATGCTTAGTAGGGATGGGGTGGAAGCTTTCGGGTACTGATTTCATTAGCTTGGTGTCTTTACGTTGGTATATGCAAAGCTATTTTTCTTTTGATAGTTGTAATATACAGTCCAGCTTTATTAGAATTCCTGAATTATTTGACAGTGCATTTTCTCATCCAACATTTTCAGATTCATTAATTTTTAGATTAATTAAAATATGCCTTAACTCTGGTCGTATACTAGAATATGTTAGTAATTACTAGAAGCAGAAATTTACAAACAGTATGTTATTGTCAGCAGTCAAAGTGACGGGGATTGTCCTGTCGGGCTTCTGTTTGGGAATCTGGGTAATGTTGAGATAAGAAGTAAGGTTTTACCAGCAGCATCAGTCTTCTTGTTTGTGTAAACTGGGCATCTGAGGTGCAAATTTTTGTTCTCCACTAAGTATAGTATCTCTTAATTTTTTAAAAGGAAGCAGAAAAAGAGAGAAGCAAGAGATTTTTTCCCATACCTTTTCAGGTGTCTCATAACATAGCATTACTGCTTTGCATTGTATCAGGTCCTGTGTGTCATCTTAAATGCTCTAGAGTCTGAAGGTCTCAGGCTGTCTGCTGCTGTCAGGAAGGAAAGTAGTTTCAAGCTTTATTTTCTGGAAAAGAATCTTAAACATCCTTTTACCCAGTTCTATGAACCGAATGTAATTCAAGCCATAGCCTGAGGGTAAGCCCCGGAGAGGTCAGATGTTAATGATTTATTAAATGACGGTGTATTCTATTGGGACATACTTTTCACAGATAAGGAAAAGTGTATTTTTTTTTTTTTATATTTGCTGTGTGTTGTAAAGGGAATTTCTCTAGTATTGACATAGCCGTCGTATTTCACATGATATAAGACCTCACAGAAAGGGCTGAATGAGGTTCTTTACTTCATTGGGTAAGAAAAGTTTTTGACAGCTGTACAGTGTGGTAAACTAGCTCATAGTTTATGACCAGATCTGGCTTTGGAAAAGACCAGGAAGGAGAGTTATAACATATGGAACTTATTTGGGAAGTAATTCTTAGCTATGACTAAGAGCCTGTGCTCAAATGCCTGGGAAAGTTTAAAAGAAAATGTTTGCAAAATAAATCATACCTCTTGTTTGCTAAATTGTAGGACTTAGATAACTTTTGGGTACTCATGGACTTCTGTAATTCTGTATTAAAGCTCTGAAGTTTTCTCTTTTAATCAATTTTTTCTGGTTTTATTTTTAACAGCACTGTGATTCAATTTGTTGTTTTTTTCAATTAAGGAATTATTTATTTCAGAAGATTATTTTCTCTTCCCCCAGCCCCCAGAGATCCTTAAAATAGTCACATTCAAGCAGTTGCTACAGGGGTAGTTTATAGGAAAGATATACTGTGTGTGTATTAGTTTCTGGTGCTGTTTTTTCTTAACTCTTCAAGTCCCAATTACAGTATTTCCTGTGTTTATTTATATCAAGATAGTATGTGACGTAAACATCCCAAGTAAGTGTTGTACCAGGGAAAGTGAGCTAGGAAAAGGCAGTACTATTATGGTTACGTTTCTGAAAGAATACCCCTTTTTTCTCATTTCCCAAACTTTAGTTGGATAGAATTCTGTGGGGGAAATGCTCCTATTTTAAGTTAATAATTGCAGAAATCTCTTCCTAATCTTCCCTCCGTCTATGCTGATTCTTACCTCAGTGTTACATTATTACAACTTAGCATTTCATGAGCCAGGAAAATCATTATTATTGAACTTAGCTTGACCTTTTATCACACACATAAATATGACATCAGCACAATACTGAAACTGTTTGGGGATGCAATAAAAAGTGTTTATCGTTTTCCAAAAAAGATTTGGAATAGTGAAAATAATATATCTACATTTCAGAGTTTAGAAATTAGAAAATAGGAAAATAATCATCTCATTGCTCTAACACTATAGCTCTTTTTTGTTTGTTTTTTCCTTTCTTTAATGACAGCCTTACTCATATTTCATGTAACTTTATTTGGGGCAAGACTTAATTTTGGTCCTGCAGTGTATTCTTATTGTCTGAGAATGTATAATGTGGTATATATAGTAGAGTCGTTAGAAATACCGACTCTAGAGTCAGACTGCTTGGGTTCATGGTGTGGCCTTGCCACCTACCAGCCATTTGTGACCTTGGGCGAGTTACTTATCCTCTTTGGGTCTCAGTTTCCTTCACTATGAAATGGGAATAATAATAATAGTATTTACTTTTTTATGGAGCTGTTGGGAGGACTGAAGGAGAACTCCCTTGGCCCATGGTAAGTGTTCACGAATTACTGTTATGTGTGTGCTGTAGAATCCATTTCCCCATTTATCTGATGGGACTGACCGGTTTGCTTTTCTCCTCTATGCTTTCAGCCTGTGTTCTGTAACATACTCCCCCGCTCAAACCCCTGTCCTGGTTTCCAGCTAAAATCTAACAGAGCCATATGGTTTTCTTTCTCAAGTTTTCAGTTCATCACAACAGTGTAACCAGCCTTAAGAAAGGAGGAGTAGGAAGAATTTGGAAGGTGATTTGCATCTCTTATTTTTGAGGAGTTACTGCGCTTTCCATTTTAGCCCACTATGGCAGTTTGTATGATACTAATCTGCCTCTGTGGTGTTTCGATTTGAAGTACAGTGTTGCATTTTTTTTTCTTTGCAAAACTAATTTATAAGTAAAGAACCTTGTGTGAGTATAAGAAGTCATTCTAAGTTAATAGTTATTTGTTTTTCCGTGACTGAATTTTTTTGTTTTGTTTTGTTTTGTTTTTTTGTTTTTGCGTTACGTGGGCCTCTCACTGTTGTGGCCTCTCCCTCCCGTTGAGGAGCACAGGCTCCGGACGCGCAGACCTAGTGGCCATGGCTCACGGGCCTATACGCTTCGCGGCATGTGGGATCTTCCTGGACCGGGGCACGAACCCGTGTCCCCTGCATCGGCAGACGGACTCTCAACCACTGCTCCACCAGGGAAGCCCCGTGACTGAATTTTTTTCTAAAGATAATAGTGATGAGCTTAGCTTCAGATTGACACCCATATAGTTATAGATTACTACCTATATTACACAGCATATATCAGAATACATTTTATAGAAATACTTTTCTTATTTTCAAAAACATTTAGTTTCCTATAGGTAGGTTGTCATCCTTAGTAATATTATGAGGAACAGTATTTGTTACAGCAGCTCATTGCAGGTACCAATTACGTTACCAGAAATAAGTTTATTCATCAATTTAGCAGTAGTATGTTGAGCTTCCGCTATGTCAAAGCACTTTGCTGGGCAATGACTATTAAAAAATCAATAAGACATTATCTCTACCTTTACAGGGCTGGAAAGATAGATATATAAATAACCTGCAGCATGAGTACTGCCACTCTTGTTAGCAGGAGATGTTTATAGCCAGCATTTTTTGATCATCCTTCAGTGCCCAGGTTCAGCTTCAGAATCTTCTCAAGCCAGCACTACAGAAACCTGCTGTCACTCAGAGAAACTTGGGAAGTGTAAACTATTTGTCATCATTGCTATAGTAGAAGTTTGTTCAAGGTGTCGCTGTGGAAGCCAGGAAATGCAAAAGCCTTGCTTTGTGTAAAAGTAAGTTTAAGTGTAAAGAAGTACAAATGAGTTCAGTCTTTTAGGTATTGAGAAAGACATACTAAATTGGAAATCTTATAAGTCCATATATACATGTTTTAAAGAGATGCTTTAATAACTAGATAAAGGGAATCTTGTATAGTTAGCACTCTTTGCCATTGTTTATGGTTCAGTCTTGGTGCCTTCAAACTACATGTTTAGCTCTAAGGTGTGATGTGCTGGGAAAAAGTTAACTGCCAGCACTCAGGTAGGGGTGTGTGTACATGTGTATAAAAAACCCTGATTTGTAATGCTTGCTGATTTCCATGGTGTAGAAATCTTCACCTCAGATGATTTCAGCCCAAATTGCTGAATGCAGGTTGGGAAGAGATGCCACGTAATGGATCTTGGGAGCCACTGTGAGCCTGCCCCGTGCGCTCGCTCCAGCACAGCACTGGCCCGCAGCCCAAAGTCCTAATCTTTCTCAATCACTCCTTGTTTTGGTTAGGTCAGTCTCGGCTTTATTTATATGCATCTTTATCCTGCGTAAAACTCCTTCCTCCCTTCTCTCCTCACCCCCCTCCTCCTTTGTCTTCCAGCCCTTCTGTTATTGCAAAGCTGCAATAAGAAATTTAAGAAATTGCATATACACTGGGATATCTTAAATCTTCCTTAAGGTTTTAGCAATCTGCTATTACGTAGATATTGAGCAATTATGATTAAAATACATTAACATCTAGCTACTAAAACTAGAAATTAGTTTTAGTAATTAAATTAACTGTAAATTAATTTAATTATTAATTAATAATTATTAATAATTAACTGTAAACTGCTGTAAATTAACTGTGACTGTGAATTTATTTAATGAATTTTCATTTCTTTTATAAACTTGCAAAGACTCTTAGAAGTTTGCTTAAATTCACAAATGAAGAATTTTCAGAAGATGCATGATTCTAATTTCTCTCTCCAAGGATATTTTTAGTAGTGAATCCTGAGAAGAGTAGAGGAAAATTAGCAAGAAGAAGCAGTATTAAAAGAGGAGGAGATGATAAACACTGAATTACATAAATTATCAATTTGTTGAAGCTCCCTCCTCCTGCCCTCACACATAAAGCCACTTTGACCCCTCTAAGCTCGGGGATAAACCTGGAAGAAAAAAATCTTCACTGTGGCTATAGTTGTATCAGCTCAGGATATACAGGGTTTCTGATTTTTAAAGTGGGGGAGAGGGGAGGAGCTATAGTCCCATCAGCACAAGGACACTGATATACATTGGACAGCTGTGTTACAGGAAAATCTTTGGCCATCTCCTATAGGGTTAACAACCATAGGGCATCACTGGAATCTAATAGCAATGCCACCAGAGGTGTGCAAGTTCAGGAGATCCTGAGGTTTCCTGAGAATGTCCAAAGGTAGAGGACTGGCAGAAGTAACTTCACCAGTTTCTTTGCATGGTGTTTTTACCTAGTCAGAAGGAGGAGCAGTTATATATCACGTTGAAACAGCTGAGGTTGCAGCATTTCTTATATTATTTGGAGCCTGTGTTCTCAAAGGTAGATTTAACCTCAACATTTTCCTTGTATGACCTTTGAGGTAATGCAGCCATATAGTCTATAAAAATGTTTTCCTAAATGCATACTTTTTGGTCAAAATCAAAAGAAAAGTATTTGTTACAATGAAGGTATGTGCAGGATGTTTGGAGTAACTGTTTTAACTGTTTTGTTTTGTTTTTTTGCGGTACGCGGGCCTCTCACTGTTGTGGCCTCTCCCGTTGCGGAGCACAGGCTCCAGACACGCAGGCTCAGTGGCCATGGCTCACGGGTCCAGCCGCTCCATGGCATGTGGGATCTTCCTGGACTGGGGCACGATCCCGTGTCCACTGCATCGGCAGGCGGACCCTCAACCACTGCCACCAGGGATGCCCTTAACTGTTTTTAAGATGTCTGTTTTAATTTGACTCTTCACATCTCTTCTTATTTACAGCTGAAATATAGTTTGACCTTCTCTTTTGCTGTTTTTTTTTTAAAGCCTCCGTTATTATAGTTATAAATGTAGTAATCAGGATGGCAATAAGTAGACACAAGTTTGTGAGGAGGCAGTATGTTATGGTTAGATCTGCTGTTTACAAATGTTTTCCACAATGCTTGAATGCTGTAAAAGTATTCTTAGTTTAACCTCCCATTAGTGATTGCTGGGTAAGAAGAGATAAAGCAAAAGTAGTTTAAGAGTGACAAAAAAATCTATGAAAAATAACTTACCTTTCTAGCCCAAATAACTCAGTATTCAGAGAATTTCATTTGGTACAACCTAGAGTTAATGACATCATTAGATCACAGTGAGTTGTATGAAATTTTGCAATTTACCCCTCCTCTCTCCCCTCCTTTCTCAGCTAGATTCTATGAAAATGGTCAGTTTCTTCTTGGATGAATGCTCTTCTGCTCCCTCATCTTATAAGTATAGATGGTTTTATTAAAAAAGAGCTAAGTTTACTTTGAGTTATATTCGGGACAGTCGTAAGTTCTGGAAGCAGAGAGGACTGCTTGCTATTTGGCCTAGGAACCAGTGTGTTCCATTTAAGAAGCCTTGACATCCAGTATGTGCTGGTGTGATTTCACTCTTTTATATAAAACTCCAGTAGCAACATCCTAAGTCATTTTAAAAAGTGATATTTCATTACAATCGACCTACTCAAAAAGAATGAATTTAGCAGGAAGCAAGTACAACTTTGTATTAATAAGCTCTTACGATCATTATACATAAAATGTAAAAATCTTTGTAAACAGGCTATGAGATAAAGGCATGTTATCATCTTTATTCTGTAGAAAGGGAAACAGACACGGAGAGTTTGAGTAACTTGACTGAGATTGCACAGTTTTCATGGGAATATTCGAGAATTAAATACAAATCCATGCACTCTCCTGGAGAGTGTACTTCTACTTATTTTCTGAAATAAAAGATGGGATTCATATAGCACCATTCTCCAAAAACTTAAATTTCTTTTCCTAAGTATATTACTATAAGAAAAGTATTATTACTGGTAAAAGTAAAGATAAAACTAATATTAAATATAAGTGAGTTGGATCTAAATAGATGAGGTCCATTGAAGGAGGATTCATAATGGAACACCGACTTAATAGAATCAAAACATCCAATATTGAAGTAATAAGTGACGTTCAGGTAGGAATTAAATGGATTACTGTGGTACCCAGATAACCTTACATTTTGTTTTAAAGATGAAGACATGGTTTTTCAGAGTACTTTGCTGCTCACATTAAAGGATATAAAGTAAAATGCATTTAGTTTTAATGTCATAGTACTTATTATGTGAAAGTCTTGTTCATATGTCTATCCTTCACACTTCCTGTGAGATTTGGGTTTTGAGTTCCAGTTTAGAAGAGTTGTGAGTTTGCTGACTTAGAGGACTGACTCTTGTGAGGTAGTGGAGAGTTAACTTGACCGGTCTCAGCGTGAGCCTCGGGCTGTCCCTAGACCACTTGCCAGAACTTCATCTAAAAGGAGGGGGCAATAGGATGGGGATTGGAACAGGCAGAGGAGAGATACTTGCCTGTAATCACAAATTAGGATTCTGATCTGATTTTCCAGTTGGAAATACCAATGGGAAAATGATCCAGTCTTACCTCAGAGACTATTTATAGGTGTCTTCCACATTGATTGTGTTCACTCTACTCATTATTACATACCTTTGTGATCTTTCCCCTCTACGTGGATTGGCTATAATAGGCATCTCAACAGGAAATTGTTTTTGCAGTGAGCTACATCATCCATGTTTTATTTCTGTAAATAACTTGTTCTGTTGTAGCCTTCTCAAACAGTTGCTTTTGATAGCACTGCAGAAAATCATTAAATCTTCTCTTCAAAACCTGGAGTCTTTCAGAGCTTTGATAGTTTGAGGTACAGAACTGTAATCTTACATCTTACATCTTACATCTTACATCCTGGTGGGATTTGTGATGATCTGTACCAACAACACTCAAGCTTAACCAAAACGTGGAGGGGGGAGAGAAAGTAAAAGTGTAAGAAGAATTACTTTTCAGATTTGTTTTATTCTATCACTACTCACTTCCTTGGACAAACAAGTTATGGTAAGGTTCTCAGCAGTGAAAAGCAAGCATTGAAAATTCCTATAGGACAGCACTTGAAAATTCACGGTCTATAGAAAATAATAATTCATGTATACTTGGAGAAAAAAAAAACCCAAACATGTTTGGATAATCATTCTTCTAACCACATAAAAACATTTCTAGCCATTACTTTTGAGCGATTTATGAGCACTCCCTTGTGGCTGTTTATTAGAACCGCTTGAAATAGCAAAAGAAAAGCAACAGCAAGCTTAACTGCCAGGTTTAATGTAACACACCCACAGTTAAAGTGTGTCTACCCAGTAAATGCAGTATTGTAAAGTTTTACCCAATATCAGATTTGCTTCTCTGCTGCGAAGAATAAGTGAAATAGCTGGTGATTATTTTTGAATTAAAAAATGGACCAATATCTATAAAAATAAGTTGTCTAAACCCAAGGTTTAGGTAATGATTAAGAATTATAAAATAGGGGCTTCCCTGGTGGCGCAGTGGTTGAGAATCTGCCTGCCAATGCAGGGGACACGGGTTCGAGCCCTGGTCTGGGAGGATCCCACATGCCGCGGAGCAACTAGGCCCGTGAGCCACAGCTACTGAGCGTGCGCGTCTGGAGCCTGTGCTCCGCAACTAGGGGGCCATGACAGTGAGAGGCCCATGCACCGCGATGAAGAGTGGCTCCCGCTCGCCGCAACTGGAGAAAGCCCTCGCACAGAAACGAAGACCCAGCACAGCCAAAAATAAATAAATGAATTTAAATTAAAAAAAAAAAAAGTGCTCCCATAACCTAAAGGAGTTATTAAAAAAAAAAGAATTATAAAATAGATAATAGTTAATTGTGCCTTAATTACTGAAATATGACCTTTTTCAAGAATTTATATTATCAATATCTAGTGAGAGCATTAAAATTGCTTTTGTATTTTTCCTAAAGCCTCTTAGTGAGGTCATGCAAAGTAACACGTTCCACAAATATTATGGGAGCCTGAATCTCCTGAACTCTGTGACTTGATTCCCACCCCTCTCACCCCCCACAATTACCTTCTGGAAGGAGTTTTATCAAGCCTCTTGCGTAAATCTGTGGAGAAAGAGTTCCATGTGAGCCAGAACTGCATTTCTCTGGATTCTGTTTTAAACCTTGTGAAAGTTAACTCACCAGAGTTGTACCCCAGATTCACATTTTTAGTTATGGTTTTCTAGCATTTTGTATGTTATTTTCCTTTATTATGCAGTAGTAACAGTAACTAACAAAAATTTAGATACCTTCTTTACTTCACACTTGGATTACTTCAGATTTGAAGAATTTCATCCTGGTGATTGACCAGTGTGTAAGGATGAAAGGCATGTGTTCCCTGGGGGGTGTACAAAGATGAGGGTCAGAAGCAGCCAGATCGGGTTGTAAATCCACTTTGTACCCTTTGAGTGTTGGCATTTCCATTTTGATCTCTTGGATTTAGATTCACATGATGTGAACAGCAGCCCATCGACTGCATACAAAAGAAGCATCATATTTCAGATGTAAAACCACACATATGTTATTATGGTTTATGGAAAAAATTAGGTTCCTGTGTTATCTACCACTGTAGATGGATACTCTGAATGGGTCTCTGTTCTGTTAAATTAATTTGGATTTCAATTTCTACCTTTTGAATAACTACATTTTAAATCATCTTGGGACATTCTCAGACTGCTTAGGAAGGTTCTGAACACGTAGTTGACATTGTGAATTCTGTGAAGAAACAAACATTTATCGAAAGCCTGCCATATGCCAAATCTGTGCTTGTTATTTTAAAAATACATATATATTTCCCTTTGATTTTTATAAAAACCTTAAAAGGTATAGGGATGAAGACATCAAGTCTTAGCAGTTTAGGTGCCGAGATTCAAAATGGACCTGGGTCTAACTTTAACACTCATATTCTTAATATATTCCAGATGATTTTTAGGTTTTGAACTTCATTACTCACATAAAATCAACTTTAATCTCAATATTGTGAAGGGCTTAGCATAGTACTTGGCACACATTAAACACTCAACAAATCATCTCTCTTGTTATCTCTATCACTCCATTGGATGTTTTTCTCCCCCTTCATTTTTTTCTGTTTAGTACCTCTGGAATTTATGTTTTATTCCTTCAATTTCACATTAATAGAATAAGAGTAGGGAGAAGAAAGAGAAAAAAATTGAGCAAGTCCAAAAACAAGAGAAAAAAATGAAGAAATATGGAAGAAATAGAGATGGGAAGTAATACTTGCCCCATTGCGTGGTTGTTAATGATCACATTTGGTTCAAGTTTATATCCTCAAGTTTTGTTTTATTCCCAGGTCATACTTACATAACAGCCACATAAGAGTTGTGGCAGAGATTTAAACTATTGGATATGAATGTGAATGCCAGTGTCTTAGTATACAGATCTGTATCCATTCTCTCTCTCTCTCTCTTTTTTTTTTTGGGGGGGTTGTGTTGGGTCTTCATTGCTGTGCATGGGTTTTCTCTAGTTACAGTGAGTGGGGGCTACTCTTCATTTTGGTGCATGGGCTTATTGCGATGGCTTCTCTTGTTGTGGAGCACAGGCTCTAGGCGTGTGGGCTTCAGTAGTTGCAGCACGCGGGCTCAGTAGTTGTGACTCACAGGCTCTAGAGCGCAGGCTCAGTAGTTGTGGTGCATGGGCTTAGTTGCTCTGCAGCATGTGGGATCTTCCGGGACCAGGGCTTGAACCCATGTCCCCTGCATTGGCAGGTGGATCTTAACAACTGCACCACCAGGGAAGTCCCCGCATCCACTCTCTTTTCTAATTTTTCCCTTCCCAATAAAAAACCATTTTATTCATATTGATTAGTTTTTCTATTTTGAGGTGGAATACTCTGCTGCAATATTTCTTTTGAGTCTTCCCATGGCACCAGACGTAATAGGTCCAAAGTGAAATCCATTGTCTTTATTCTTTCTCTGCCAAACATACTCCCTTCCTCATTTATCCTAGTTCTTAATGTGGTGCCAAAGTTCCAGTGCCTGAGGCAGAAAACTTAGTGTCACCTTTGATTCCTCTCCTTCTGGGTCCTTTTAATTTTTTTAAACACCTGCCTCTGCAGTTCCCTGCTACCCATCTGTCGACACCGCAGCCACCTGATCTAGTTATCACTTCAAACTTGTGTTCTTCTCCCAGCCATTCAGCTTGTATATCTTGTCTTTATATCTTTATTCTCAAAGTATCCCACATATTACTTCCTAGAACAAGCTTTTACATTAATCTTTTTAGAAACCAGCAGTGATTCCATGTTCAGGTTACTTTGCCTAGATTATGGGTATCCTTTCCATACTTATTCCAGTTAAGTTTCCTACTAATAATGTACATGCTTTTCCCCAGTTAGATAATGTTATTAGTTAATAACATATGGAACCTGCTATGTGCCAAAATTGCTCAACGTACTTTATATTCATTGTGCCATTCCCATTTTTAAAAAGTTAACTGAAGGCCTGTAACTTGTTCAGTGCACTCACAATTGGGATGGACTCTTAATAAGCGTGTAATAAATAGTTTCTTTTCCTGCACTGCATTCCCCCTTCTCACATTCCATGCTTAGTTTTACCCCCCCTTGCCTTTTTCATGGTGTTTCCTGTTCCTAGGATATTTTTTCTCTTTGGTGTATACAATTCATATCCGCTTCTACTTCACATCCACTATGCAAATACTACCTTGACTTATTTAGTTCTCATGGATCTTTCCTGTTGTCAAAATTCTGACATATTTATGAGGAGTTCTGCATAGTTTATCATGTAACTATTCTCAATGTGATCAGTTTTGTCTCAGTTTTTCTGAAAATTTTAGCAGGGCTTTATGAGCATTAAATACTTGTTGGATGAATAATTTTTTCCCTCTTCACAAGTAGACATCAACTTTCTGGAAGGTTTAGCCCATGTCTTAATTTTTTTCCCTTTCCTACACAGCTCAGCAATGTGCTTGGCACGTATATAAATACTTAGCGATTGAATGTAGGAGAGCCTAGGCCATCTGCCTTTTGTGACTTTCATGGGAAAATACCTTCTCATTTTGTGCACATAGATGCACTTCAACCAAAAGGGTAGCACAGAATATTAAGATAAAGAAGTGTATCAGGTATATAATTACAGAATGAGATACATTATCTGTGTTTATTTGGACATATTAAAAGCCTTAAACTTTTAATACTTAACTAGATGTAAGGCACTGAGCTAAGTGTTTTACATTTATTATCTTCATTCTTAGAACCAAGCTGTTGGATAGGTGATGCAGTTGATGCTCAGAATGGTTAAATAGCAGCTCATAAGCAATAGAACTGGGTTTAAACTCAGGCATTCTTGATTTTAAATACTTAAGTGCTGTGCTGCATATCTTGTTATTCACCCTCATTGTTGGAGTTTTCACCACTTGAGACATACCTCCCTGTTTAAGTTCATTAACTTTAAATACATTAGATCATGCTGGTTTCCAGCATACAGTAAACATTCAGTGACTGTTAGCCTTTATTGTTGCTATTTTTCCAAAGTACACTAAAGTGTCCATGACATTGTCTTTCCCCTTATGCAAACTTTAAAGGCAGAATCAGCTATTTATTACCTCTGTAAAATCTGGAGAAATGTATATGTGTGGTTTAAATGTATTTGGAGTTTCATGAGGGCAAAGAGGATTTAGAGAGTGAGAATTTAAAGTGAGCTACTTTGCTACTGTTTCCAATCATCTCTCTGTAGTAAGATGCAATGCCTTCCCAGTGTATCTGGAGGGATGCCTGTCTTGAGCTCACAAATGGGAAGTAGGTAATGGATGTCAGAGGTATCTACAGTTGCCCTCAGTGTCTTGGGAAGGATTTTGACTACTGATCTACTTTGTATGTTTTCACAATGGAGGATTTTAGGTCCTCTTTTCAAGAGGTCATCTCATTTTTCTGCAAATTGGAGAATGACAGAATCATGGAAGGCAATACTACTTTAGTTTGTATTTTTGTGTATACTATCTTTGTGTGTTTAGATTATGGAATTTAAGAAATAAATTCCATAATTTGACTAGAGAATAACCAGTTTAGTGAAAATAAGTAAAAGTAAAACCCTTTTATTGAAATTTTAAAATTTTGATAAAATTTTAAACTTACAGAAAAACTATAAGAAGAATATAAGGAACTCCTATATACTCTTTAACCTATTTTTAAATAGTGACCTATTTGAAAAGTAGGTTTTTCTTTCATCTTAACATTTGCTAATTATGTAATAAGTCATGTTATTATCACAGTGGTAGAATGAATGATAATCTTGTTAACTGGGCCTACCTTTTCCCCCTCAGCTTTATTAAGATATAATTGACACATAACATTGTGTAAGTTTAAAGTGTACAACATGTTGATTTGATACATTTATGTATTGTAAAGTGATTACCACCGATGGCATTAGCTAATATCTCAATCTTGTCACATTGTTACCATTTCTTTTTGGGGTGAGAACATTTAAGATCCTATGTTTAATTTTAATGCTTTCTAAAGGGATTTTTTAAAAGTCAAGACTTCCTTCCAGCATACTGCTATCCTTAGAAATGTCTGTCTCCTCGTATCCAGTCACTGCCCCCACCCCACCTTGAACCCCCTCACCATATTTTTGCAGATCAACTTAAAGATTTATCTGTTTTAAATTTTAAATAAAGTCCAATTTGGAGTTTTGGGCTAAAATACTGTTCATTGAAATGAAATGCGAACAGTGTGAAATGAGAACATTCAGGCAAATCCCAAGTGTAAGGAATATAATTAAACAGGGAAAAAATAAGCCTTATTTTATTTTGCAGCTGTAGAATTATAACATTCTAGTGGCAAGATGGAAGAGCTTTTATATGGCTCAGTTTTTTGTTTGTTTGTTTTTTTATTTGTTTGTTTGTTTTGCTGTACACGGGCCTCTCACTGTTGTGGCCTCTCCCGTTGCGGAGCACAGGCTCCGGACGCGCAGGCTCAGTGGTCATGGCTCACGGGCCCAGCCGCTCCGCGGCATGTGGGATCTTCCCGGACTGGGGCACGAACCTGTGTCCCCTGCATCGGCAGGCAGACTCTCAACCACTGCGCCACCAGTGAAGCCCTATGGCTCAGTTTTAAAATGATGCTTGAACTGACTACATTAAACCAGTATAATTAAAGGTATTTTAAAATTTAGTATCTGATGTGCTATTTTAGTTAAATTTTAGAATATGAAATTTAAATATTTAAGATCTCATCATGAGTACGTGCTTTCACATTATTGTTAGGATGAAGTGAAATAATTTGTGAAAACAACTTAATTATAAACTAGAAAAAGACTATATGACGTGAGGTATTTTTATTTCATTTATAGAAGCAAAGGAGAAGAAAAGCTGTTTATTTAAATAAGTGGAATAAAGGAGCCATCTTTATTTCAATATTGTTTGCATGAATTATACAGGATTTAATGTATTTGCATTTTTGATTTCAGATTCAAAACGCTAATGATGTATTAATTGCGCCACTTGAGAAATTTCGCAAAGAACAAATAGGTGCAGCAAAAGTAAGTGTTGCATTTTATTATTCTTTGGATATTCTCCTGATAATTAAAGATGGCAGATGTAATTTCAGACGTTAACATTTTTGAAAGTAGAATGACCTTTTAAAACTTCCGTACGTCATTTAAAATTTTGCACAGAGCCTATTACAAAGACTGGAATTCTTTTAAACACAGAAAAGATATTATTCTTCTACTGAATAAGTGGGTTCCTCCCATCCCAACAATGGTAGGAAATTAACTGTTTTAAAGATGGTGAAATTATGGTAAAAATATAAGGAGTTTTCCTAACATCTATATAAAATAAAATTAGGCACGAGGTATGTACATTGAAAATTAAGGTAGTAATTATAAAAGACCTTTTATTATTTTTTGTATTTTTTATTCTTAATAAAAATATTAGGAATATAAATATTAAGAATATAATATAAAGTGTTTGTGGAAAACTTTAGACATCTTTGTCAGGCCTTTGCATTAATGTTTAATTGGTTATGGATCAATTAAAATTTCCCTGAGCCTAATAATTTCTGAAATTTACTTGCATCCTCTTTCTTAGATCCATGTTTACCTTCTCAACATCATGTAAGGACATAAAATTTGGGTTTCCAAGATAGAACCCGTCATCTGTCATACTTCCCCTATCCTTTCTCTGATTTGGTTTTCTAATTAGTCAATGACATACCTCTTCCCTCTTTGAGCGGTGCTTTCATTCTCCTTCAGGAATATTTCTCCTCTATTCTCCTCCCTTCTGTCTGAAATATTGAAATAGCCTACTAGTTGGTCTCTATGTCCCCACCCTAATCTGTTAACAAATTTTTGCCATGTTTAACAGTTGTTCTTCAATGATGAAACCTTCAGTGGTTGTCTCTGAGAGAGACAGTTTAATCTCGATAATGAAATTTTTTCACAGTGTGGCCACTTTCTACGTTTCAGTATACCTCCCTCATCTGGTACAACTGTCTGTTCACTAGACCCTGTATATATCCTGGCTCTACTAATGTCTTTGCCCAAACTTTTCCCCTCCTTGGAATATTTCTTACCCTTAACTTGTTGAAGTCTTGCTAGCTCTCCATGGCCCCTTATATTCCAGCACCAGAAAGAAGCCTTCCTTTATGTGGGTCTTTCCTCATATATCTGTTCCCCTTCCAGAATTGATTTTTTTTTCTTACAGAATCAAGTAGTCCTTATGCTTATTTCCTGTAAAAAGCTATCACAGTCTGCCTTGAATCAGAGTTTTATGTGCATTTCTCCACCAATTATGAGCCATTATCAAGTCAAGAACTAAACCAGAACCATTTCTGTGTTAATTCAGCAAACATTTATCAATATCTTGGTTGGCCCACTTGTGGCAAGTATGGTGTTTGATAAGATTAAGGGATACAATTGTAAACAAGACAGACAAGATCCCCACACTTGTGTCATTTATTATCTTTTGTGTATTTACAAATGCACTGAGGATTGTGATACAGAAGTGTGGGGTGCTTTGTGAGAGTATAATTAATGGAACTGACCTTCTCCAGAGAACCAAGCAATGCCTTCTGGTGGAAGTATTGGTTAAGCAGAGAACTAAATGATGAGAAAGAAATAGTTAGAAATGGGGATACAGGGGCAGCAAGGGAGGAACCTTCTTTACACTCCAGAAGAGGACCGTGGGGATGGAGGACGTGTGCACGCCTTTGTATTTACTCGTTATTCTATTTTACTCTTATTCACTGATAAAGAAAAGTTGTAGGTAGAGTGATTATATTTGATCAAAATATTATAAAATATTTTGATATTTTAAAATATCACTCTAGTTGCATGCCATGCATGGATTGGAGGAAGCAGGACTGCTTGAGGGGAACCATGCTTGGGAGTTAAAGGACAGTTATTTTGGATTCAGAAGGGAACACTGGCTGTGGAGACAACGGGATGTATTTCAGAGGTAAAATGGAAAGGGTAGGAAATGGGTTACATACTGGGAAGTGAGCAACAGGACATTTCAGTGATGACTCCCAGGGTTCTGTGTTGTAAAATTGGGTGTTTTTTGGAGCCACATACTGAGATAGGGAACATTTATGTTAGGATGGCAAAGATGGTTTGCCATGAATGAATTTGAGGTTTCTCTGAGTCATCCAAATGGAAATGGTGAGTTAGCAGGTGTATGTTCAGATCTGAATTAGAAATATGTTTGGGAATTGTCCTCTAGGTGATAATTAAAATCATGGAGATAGATTAGATCCCCCTGGGAAAGAGTAGATTGAGAAGAGGACCTAAATTCTATATAATCTGAGAACTCCCAACATTTGATGTTTGGAAAGAAAGAAAGACAGACAAGGAGGCTGAGAAGGAAGAAGCAGAAGAAGGAAGAAAATACAAGAATGTGGTGTCTCAGAGCAAGAAGTCTTTTCAAGAATAATAATAGCTGATCTTTCTTGAGATCTATACTGTAGGATAGATTTCACTGAGCTATTACATTTGTGACCTGATTAAGTCCTCACAAGCAACCTTAGTGGTGAGTACAGGTGTTACATCTGCTTTACAGTGAGGAAAATGATGAGGTCACCTGCATGCACCATTTCATAGAGCTGGGAAATCAGACTATGGATCTGAAATCAAGCCATTTTCCTTCAAAGCCTCGATTTACCACCATATTTCACTTCATCAGTGATATTTTTTTTGAGGATTTTTTTTTTTTGCGGTACGCGGGCCTCTCACTGTTGCGGCCTCTTCCCGTTGCGGAGCACAGGCTCCGGACGCGCAGGCTCAGCGGCCATGGCTCACGGGCCCAGCCGCTCCGTGGCATGTGGGATCCTCCCGGACTGGGTCACAAACCCGCATCCCCTGCGTCGGCAGGCGGACTCTCAACCACTACGCCACCAGGGAAGCCCCATCAGTGATATTTTTATGAAGTTAAAACTCTTTGTGAAGAATTCTTTCTCTAGCACAGAATATTCCAATTTTTTGGCCCATTTAAAATAGTAAATTTCATATGTGTATAGATTCTTATTTGCAGGTTTAGGTTAGCTACAGTTGCAGTAGCATGAGCAATTACACCCATTTTATTTTGTTTTTTAAGTATCTCAATTGCTGGACAGGTCAGCTGGACACACAACAGTGTTCTATGACCTTGCCTACTCGTTGGGAGGTTGAACTTGTAGTTGAATTAATTCAGATGAAATCTTGAGCATAAATATGGTTGTACTGGGCCTCTTGGTGGCGGTGATTCTGTGTATTTTACTTGCCTGATGGCTCTTAGTACTATATTGTTTCTCAGCTGCTAAGTGATCCTTGTTTAGTAAAGTGAACAGAAAGCAGGCATTCTCTTCTGCAATATTTGTATAGGTCAATTTTCTTTTTTTCTGTTATTGCAGAAACATCTTGGTAGGAATAAAAATCTTGAAAATGTTGATTTTTTTTTTTTTCTATCGCTTTACTTCCTGTTTTGCTTAGGTATTTTCTTACTTGGTAAATAAAGTTAATTCTACAAATGACACTCTTACACTTTCCACAGTCTTGACAGTGGAGGTTTCCCACAAGTGTGTTCAGGCTGATGAGTCAGCTAGAAGGCAAGAGTGTCAGTTAAGGTCCACTGCAGTCAGGACCTCCTCAGCTTGGACCTAGTGGAAAACAACTGAGTCAGAGTGGCCCTCTCCTCACACGCAGATAATTCTATTTAACCGAAGTGGATAAAGTCCATGGATGGCAAACATTTCCTTTGTTAAAGTGTGTTTTTGAGACACACTTGAGCTTTGAGCTTTGAGACACCTGATACTTTGCTGTGGAAAGCAAGGCCCTGAGCGAGTTACAGTTGTGAGAAAAAAAACACTGCATCTGTGAGAGGCATTAGACAAGATTAATGATGGGGTTGTTGAACTGAAGGACAGAAGAGATGGGTCCTGCTTTGTGAATAGCTAAAGATTAGAAGAATTATCCATAAACACTTGTCAAGAATGTATTTATTTAAAGGTTCTTAGTCTGAGGGTGTATGCAGAATGAAATTGTATTGCAGGCCTGACCTATTACATGTGTCAGACATAGAAGTGAATGTTTGGTTTCTTTAATTCATCTCCTCACACACTGTTGACTTAAATTCTAGAAATGAGTGGAACATAGGTATTCCGAATGAATAATGCCAGCTAGAGTTTCCACAATATGAATATGCCTAGAGAAGCATTATTACAGAGCAAGATGAGTTATAACTTGTTTTCACACTTTTTTATATATATTAACAGCTATATTTCATTGTATTGGAAGCGTCCTCCTTGCCCCCAGAGAGAATGAATTGTACGTCATATCTGCAGCTTCCACACGTGTTCCTGCATAAACTGGCTGACGCCAAAATATTGGTAGAACTTCATATCTGAGTTCCTAGTCAAAAACAAATACATTAGGGAGAAATCTGGGTGACCAGTGGCTCATTTTCCACATATAAACAGACTGAGCAGCTGGCTGGGGCTGCTCAGTCCCCAGTCCCCAGAAGGAGGACCAGAGCTCAGCTCCTCAGACCAGCAGTCTTTTGACTACTCCATGCTGCTCTTTAGAATACTCTTTTGTGAAATATTTTTTTCTTTACTTTTAGCAAACAAATGTTTTAGTGCGAAATATCTTAATGATAAAAATGTTGTAAATAAGCCCAAACTTGCCCACTTTGAATCAAACCTATTTAATGTATCTGTCTTGATTTAAAAATTCCCCAGCACAGGCCTGGGCAGTATGCCTCCTTGTAATGGAAAATGTCCTGTGGTGATAGGCCCAATGGAGCAATCACCCTTCCAGGGAAGGGGGAATGAATCACACCTTTAGTCTACCCCTGGGCTCAGGGTACCGCACAGACCCCTCTCAACAACCCTCCCTCCCAGCGTTTAAACTTTGTGCCTTTGACCATCTGCTACGTCTGAAGATATTTTATGCAAAGAGTTCTTGGGCCCCTGAAGTTAAGGATGGGGGTTCTTGGCAGCTGTTCCCTCTCCCCGGGGATATGCAACCCTTAGAGATTGCCTCAGAGCCCCCTCCCAGCCAGTGGGGAGATGGACCCCTCCCTTGCTCAGTGTCTCCTGGCTGGACCTTCATCCCAGGGGGTCCATATATACATTTGGTAAGCCCACCCCTCCCATGTTGCATGCATGTTATACTCCAGAGCCAAAGTATAGCCCTTCCCCCTGTAGCCTCTGCTCTGCCTCCCCCTGCTGGGGTCGTGGGGGTATGACTGAAGTGTCGTCCTAGGTGGATTTTGTGGAGGTGGGAACAGAGGCATTGAGACTCTAAAACAGTAGAAAATCCCCAGATTGCATCGGTAGATTTGGAACTGCATTTGTTGTTTATTTTATATGCATATATTTTAGGGCTGTAGATTTACTTTCCTAATTTGTTTTCCATAGCTTATTCCTGAGCACAAAATGCTAATAATCGATTACATTTATTTTTCCTCACCCTAGCCTTTGAGGCAGTTGGGACCAGTAGCATCATCTTTTCTACTAGAGAGACCAGAGACCTAGAGAAGAGTGTGAGCTAGGACTAGAGAAACTTGGACCTCCCACCGAGAGGCTGGGAGGCAGAAGTTTGGCTGAATGAGTGTTAGTTTCACACGGGGCAGGGGGTGGGGGGATGGGGACACTTAAAACTTGTAGTTACTGAATCCCTTCTCCAGGCGGGTCCTGTCACGAAAGGACAGAGGAGCCAGCCCTGCTCTGTCATTAGGCCTTGTGGATAGGGAACGTGGACTATCTAAATCCTCACCTCCCTTTTCTTTTCTTTTCTTTTTGTTTGGATGTTTTCACAGGTCTCACTTATACCAAAGGGAAAGAATCTTCATTAAAGTCCATATTTCTTCTAAAAAAAAAAAAAAATTTCTCAGCACACAGTATGCAGTTAACATGGGCTGGTTTTATTAGATAAGAGACTTGAGAAATACTACCCATTAAAGTTAAAAGGTACATTTTCATTTCTATGGGAAATGTTTTTAAGACTGGTTTTCATTTTCACTTAGACCTTACTGGAAATCATGTGAACATTCTTCCATGGTTTTAAAACAAAAATAAATGGTATAATATTACTCATGTAAAAATAGAACTTGATTTTCTTTACGTTGATATCTATTGAAAACTACAGTAGAACTGGATAATTCTTGTCCCTTTGTTCTGTCCATAATAGAGTTTGGTTCTGCCTCTGAACATTTGTTAATTACACAGCAAGGCATGTTAAAAAATAATAATTTTAGCGTATAGTACCTAAAGAAATCTGGCTAAGTATCACAATTAATTCCTTTTACAACCTTAAAATTTCCTTCATGTGAAAAATGGCTGCGTTCTAATTTGTTGTCTCAAATATGCAAATGGTTTAGGGAATCTAGAAGAATTACAGGTACTTATTTCAAGTTTAAAAGAGTTTACCACTAAAGCAAGTTATTCGTCTAATTTAATGCGTAATAAATACTTTGGACTCATGATGAGAACAATCCAAAAGGGGATTCTCTGGCGATCCAGTCATTAGGACTCCGGGCTTCTACTGCAGGGGGCACTGGACTGCCCACAAATTCCCTTTTGGATTGTTCTCATTCATGAGTCCAAAGTATTTATTATCCATTAAATTAGGTGAATAACTCAGTTCAGTGACCAACATATGGTTACCATAGGAGAAGTGGGGGAGGGGTAAATTGGGAGATTGGGATTGACATATACACACTACTATATATAAAATAGATAACTAATAAGAACCTACTGTATAGCACAGGGAACTCTATTCTGTAATGACCTGTATGGGAAAAGAATCTAAAAAAAAGTGGATATACGTATATGTATAACTGATTCACTTTGCTGTACAGCAGAAACCAACACAACACTGTAAATCAACTATACTCCAATAAAAATTAATTAAAAAAAAAAAAGAAAGTGGTTTATAGGATCAGAGTATGGATTTAAATCACCTTACTTTCCTCCTGTTTTCAACAGGTCCTACAGAGAATGGTCAGGATTGGTTTTTCATATGTTGCTGATGGCCACTGAGCTGAGTCTCTCTCTTAGACAGATATTCTCTGGCAATGACTGTATTTGGTACTGAATTCTCTGGGCGAACTAGAAACCATTTGATAGTTGTTTTGAGACTACTTATGAATCCCTTTATTGTGCCTTCTATCAGTAGACTCTATTATGTTATATAGAGTTTTAGAATTACTGATTTTGTTATTTGATCCCATTTTTAAACGATAATAGTTATGCTAGTTAACCAGGTACTGCCCTAAGCACGTTACATGTAAACTCATTTAATCCTCACAACCAACATATTAGATAAGAAAACTGCTGAAACTCATTTTATAGATAAATAAAATGAGGTGCAGAGAAGTTAAGTAAATGGGCCGAGGTCACATGACTAGTAAGGAGTATAGTTAGATTTTAAACAAATGAGATCAAGCCTATAGAGTACTTTCATAGCACCACCACATGTTTGATGCTCAAGAAATACTAATTCCTTTTCTCTGTTCTCAGCGAAAATTGTCTGGTTAGCTCACTTAGAGAGCAAAATAATGTCTTTTCATTGTTTAGCAGCCAGTTCTGTGGAGTCATACAAACTTGAAATCAAAACCTGGCACTTAGTACTTATAGGAAATGTGAACTTGGTTAATTAAATACTTTTTAAAGTTTCGCTATCAGAAAAATGGAGACAATAATAGAACCATCGTCATAGAATTAATGATAGCATAATTTGACATTTCATATAAATTGCTTAGCATAATTTCTTCCACACAAGTACTAGGATGTTAATTGCTCTTATTTTATAATTAATAATAATTACTGCTATTATATCCTTTCTGTCAGCATTAATCAACGTACTGCAGTAAAAGTAAGGTCATTGTTCATACAGGTTAGTTTGCCTTATTTTTTTTTCATAGAGACAAATGCAAGTTGATTGCTAAATATTTAGATAGAGTGGTTCACGGGGCTACCAAGCAAGAGGGCCTTAGATATACATTACCTATAATTTAATAACACTATACAGTCTATGGGGCACTATTACTTATAACAGTCTAACAAAATTGGAAGTATCGTCATTCTTCAGATGACTCTCTGAGACCCAGAAAGGTCAAGTGGCATTGCCAACAACCCAGAGGTGCACATGTGTTCTATCTGGGACTCAAATCCAGGCCTTCTGATACCTAATTCAGTTGTTTGGCACCTGACTCCATCATGGGAATGTAAACCTTTTTTTTTTTATAGTTTATTGTGTATTTTCACCATCCTTTACAGCATTCTTATGAGGCGAATATCAGCCCTAATTGACCCCATTGCCACCACTAGAAAAACAAACCAGATCACATTCCTTGGAGACAGTGAGTCAGTAGTAATCTGTATGCTTGACAGGTGGTATACCATTCAATGTCTCCACATGCTCTGAAAATTCTGAGGGTATCGTGTTCTTATGTATATTTCAGAACCTGACAGTCATTGGAAAAGCTGAGCCTCACATAGAGTTGGACTTCTGGATAGGAATGTAACCCAAAAACTACTTTGCTGAATAATTTAATTTATATATATTACATCAGTATGTATTAAATGTGTATTGTGTTTACATACATATGTAGATTATTATAACTTTATTAAGTGACTACTAATTGCTCAGATAAGAACATATGCTCTTATAATTTGATTACAATAAATTGTAAATAAGGTTATCACTATTTTCCTTCCTAATTATTCTTATGTTATTTATGTTAATTATAATATGCCTGAAGACTGATACTTAAGAAACATTTTAAGCTTCCCCACAAATTGTATTTTTACAGAAGATCCTTATGCTAAATTTTTAGGTCACACAGTTTACAAGTGCCATACATAAATAGGAATTGAAAAAATACAGTGGAGTCTCACTAAGGAGCATCATTGTTGAAATCAATGCCCAGAGATCTGGAGAGTGAAATCCGCTGTACAATTAAGATTCTTTTCATTCTTCAGTGGTCAGCCTTCTTCAGTGAGAATAGAACCTGTTTCCTTGTCATGAAGGTTTCTCTGTAGCAAATCCAGTTACTTAGGGTTAACCTGGTAGAGGGAGAAGCTCTAACTAATGAAAATTTTCTAGGTCTCTTGTTTCTAACAGAGACAACAGTGAGGAGTTCAAGAGTTCCACCTGCACAGAGCACATTTCCCTAGTGAACTTTGTATCTTCTCCAGATAACAAGGTGGTTTCCTTGGTTCTGAGACTTAGTGTTTTTATTTGTAGATACTTTCTTTCCTCTACCTCATCTGCTGGCTGCCCTGCTGCAAAAGAGCTTCCTACTTGAGAGGTTATGCCTCAAATCCATTTCCATATATATGTTGGTTCTGAGCATGCTGTACATGTTACTATTTTTACTTATACCTTCTTTGTTCAGGATTACTGCCTTCCCAGTGGTCCTTGGGATGGTTGGGAGGCTATCAGTGACTTACTCTTTTTTTTGTTTTTTTTTCAAATTTAAGTGGTTGGAAATATTCTGAAACATTTAGGAAACTTCATATTGACTTCTGTGGAAAACTCAAACGAGAACTCAATAAAACTGGAAACATTTTATTTTATGTTTACATTTTAGAATTCAGAGCAAGTTGCAGATACAGACAGAAGTCCTTTTCAAGCGTCAGGAATATGTCGGTCTATAGTAAGCACCATTTGATGTTAACTACGGAGCTCTGATAAAATGACTACCATCAGTGACCTAAGCTATCCTGTATTTGATTTTATAATGTAATAGTTGCCTGTTTGTTGTGAAAAAAAGAAAAACAGAAAAATATCAGAGTTTATTATCAGGGTGAGCTAAGAAAGAAAATGAAAGATGAAGGATTTTCCAAATCATTTTTATAGAATACTAATTTTTATACCTTGTAATCTATTCTTTGGGGGTTTTGCAAATGAGTTATGCCAGCACTTGACTTTTAATGGTGCTTTATTGGTCTGTTCCTATTGCCATCACCTATATTTTATGTATATCAAATTGGAATTAAAACTTTATAATACACATTGAAGTAATTAGAAACCCTCTAAAGACTATGAATCAGTGTGTTAAATATTTAGGAAATGTATACAGATTTAAAAATTATGAAGAATCTCAGACTACTTCCCCTAAAAAATTAATTAAAACCTTTTGTTACATTGGAAATACAGAACATTTTCATGTCTAGTTCAGCAAAAAAAAAAAAAAAAAAAAATTTACTGAGTGCCAAATGTCAAAGTTACCAGGGACAGTATTTGTCAGAAAGCATCTGAATTTGTTCAACGTCCCTGTTAAGTTTAGGGTTTTTTTTTTTAGTATGACACTGTTCTAACTTACCAAACTCTTGTTTTCTATAAACAGCTTCAATTTCTCAGTGTTCTTGTTAAAAATTTGGCAGTGGAAACTGAACATGAAGCCCCAAAGAGTGTCTGGTTACTACGTTTTAAAAAAGTATCAATATTGACTGATGAAATTATTTACCTTTTCACTGTTCGTGTCACATTGTTTATTCAGGTCAAAGTAAAATCTCAGCATCTCTTAAGCTGGAGCTCTTTGATTCCATGCTTGCCTGGTAGACTTTTTGGATTTGATGGTGAGACATAATATGTTTCAGTTACTTCATTCCAAAGTCATGAGGTCTTTTGGCATGTAGATTTTATCATCTAATATATTGACAGGTTCTCTACTACCTCATCCTCCTTTCCAAGCTCTGAGTCATTAGAAATCTGATGAGCATGCCATCAGTCATCTTGCCTTAAGTCACTGATATGAAAACATTCAACTGCATGGTGTTGATCTGCTTTATACTAGGCACGGTGTTCAGTCTTGTGGATGCAAAAATAAAATATGATGCTTGCCTTCATGGAGTTCACAGAATAGCAGAGGAAGCCGCAGGGAAACAGATAATTAAGATGGAATGGGTTTAGTGGTATATCTGAAATATGCCTGTAATCTTATATAAGCACAGTGGAAGAAACAATTTAGTCTGCTTAACTGGGGAGGCTGGCAAAGACTTTTATGAAGTTTCAGCATTCATCAGGTGCAATTTAAAGGCTGGCAGAAATTTTCCAGTCAGTGTAAGGGAAAATAGCATCCCAGGCAAAAGAAAAGTCATAGTGACATAAAAAAATTTGTGCTGTGGCTTAGAAGCTTGATATATTCTAGTGTGATTAGAGCTGTTGTGTTTAGCCTTTTTTAACAGCGACAGCAAAAACATGAACTGCATTAAGAAATGCACTTTATATCACAATTCACTGAGTATATGTGCTAATATACTTCTATTACTACATGTGATGTAATCTGGTATTTTCTATTGTATTCTATTCTAATCTATTTCATTAAAACAATTGCTGGTTATAACCCACGAAATTGATTGTATAATTAACCAGTATGTCAGAACCCATAGTGTGAATAAATATTGGGCTAGAGCTTAGTGTGTGTATGCAAATGGAAGATGTGGGCAAATTAGTGAAAAATGGGGCAATGAAATTAGTGAAAAAGACTCACTAGTGAAATTAGTGAAAATTTCACTAATTAGCAAATTAGTGAAAAATACCAGCTGGGCCAGAATAATGGGGAGTTTTGTGCTGCACCAAGGAGTCTTTTTGGTTAATGATAATCATATATGTCAGACAGTTTTCTAGGCAGCTCACATACATACTTTTTGTTTAGTCTTTACAACAACCCTATGAGTTAGGGGCTATTATTTTCACACTCTTCTTACCAAAGAGTAAACTGAGCCACAGAGAGGGTAATCTAATTTGCCTAGAATTAGGCAGCTAGTATGTAACAAAGCAGGGATTGAACCCAGGCAGTTGGGCTCTAAAACACATGTTCCTAATCATGATACTATTCTCATGTGGCCAGTTGAGTCTTGAATCTGTATTTCAAGAAGGTAGTTTATGGGCATCGTGAATGTCTGGAATCAGACCAGCTGCCAGTCTATAATTCATCAATATCTGCAGTAGAATGTTCAGGATAAATTGTGTTTTACCATCAGGGGATCCAATCATTTCTGTGTACCTGCCAGCCGTACAATACTTGGTAAATGGAAAATCAGCCCAGCAGGAGGACACGAGAGTAGACAACCTCAGGCCTGTGTAAGATCACAGAGGTCTTTGACTCTAAACTCCCACTGATTACCCTCCAGCACATTACAAACCTCTGGAGTCCTGGTCTTTTCCATGGAGTTCACAGAGGAGCCTCTTTGTTAACCCTCCAGTTTCTTTCCAGCACTGTCTTTCTCATTTTCTGCTTTGATTCAGCAGCTTCTGCTATTGTAATGCTTTTCTTTTAAGTCAGTATAGTTCTCCAGTCTACCACATCTTTACTTTTTAAATTTACTTCTGTTCTTCCCTTTGGGTATGAGAGGCTTATCTCCCTATCCGTGAATTCTGCTGTTACCAAGTTCCTCAAGGAAGGGAGGCACAAGAGGGGAATGAGCCCATTCTCCTGTGTGGTGTATTTGCCAGTTCTTACGCACCAGCACCAGTTCAGAGCAAGTATCACAGTGAAGACCCAGGTGCCTCCATTCTCTTCTGTCTCACGATGTTTTCCACCCTGAAGAATGGAAAGTGTCCTTTGTTTCCTTTCCTGAGCTGAGAATATTGATTTTTATGCTTTATGTTTAAGGATTAGCAAACTAGGCCAAATCTGGCCCACTGTCTGCTTTTGTATGGCCCATAAACTACAAGTGGTTTTACATTTTTAAATGGCTTTTGAAAAATTAAAAGAAGGGTAATATTTTGTGATAAGTGAATATTATGTGAAATTCAGATTTTAGTGCCCATAAATAAAGTTTTATTAGAACACAGCATTGCCCATTTGTGTTTTCTATGGCACTCTCACTTTACAACAGCAGAGTTGGATAGTTGTGTCGGAGACCATGTGGCCCACAAAGCATAAAATATTTATTATCTGGTCCCTTGCAGAAAGCAGCTTGTAATTCTTGGTCTAAGGCCTGAAACATATTTCCATTTTTTACCTCTGCAGTCTCTTAGGTCTTCATTCAAACAGGACCTTCTGGAGAAAACCGTAATTTGAAAAGTTACATACACCCCAATGTTCACTGCAGCACTGTTTACTATAGCCAAGACATGCAAGCAACCTAAATGTCCATCAACAGATGAATGGATAAAGAAGATGTGGTACATATATACAATGGAATATTATTCATCCATAAAAAAGAATGAGATAATGCCATTTGTAGCAACTGGATGGACCTAGAGATTATCATACTAAGTGAAGTAAATCAGATGGAGAAAGACAAATACCATATGATATCACTTATATATGGAATCTATAAAAAGTGATACAAATGAACTCATTTACAAAACAGAAATAGACCCACAGACCTAGAAAACAAATGTATGGTAACCAAAGGGGAAAGAGTGGGGAGGGATAACTTAGGAGTTTGGGATTAACATTTATACACTACTATGTATAAAATAGATAACCAACAAGGACCTACTGTATAGTACAGGGAACTATACTCAATATTTTGTAATAACCTATATGGGAAAATAATCTGAAAAAGAATATATATATATATAAACTGAAACACTGTGCTGTACATCTGAAACTAACACAGCATTGTAAATCAACTATACTTCAATAAAAAACACACAAACAAACAGGACCTTCTCTGATATCACAGAGTTAACATGAGTTTGATGATTTGGCTTCCTATGTTGGAAAACCACAGAATTTATAAAAAGATAAACTTGGGTGTGACCTTTAGCAGATTAGTGACTAAAAGTCATATTTGTAACACAAACACCAGAATTTTTATTTGAAGTATATTTATCTTTATGGAAATCTTTTACCTTTGAAGCCAAATATACTCAGTTTATGGCTAGTGTTTGGCACACAAGCTATTTACAAGAGGAAGATGAAGAGTCCTTTTTACCTCTGAAGGAGAATGTATGTAAATACCTGAGAGAAGGCCAAGTCAAAACCACTTACAATTACATGCTTTTGTTTAGGTTTGAAGTCACAACTTGAACTGTTAAATAGGGTGGACAGCCTTCCTCCCAACAGTGTTTTTTAAGTAAAAATGTGGTAAACTTCATCATAGATTTAACCTTCTTGTGTCCATGTGCACGGTTCCTACACTATACAAAAGCAGTCAATTAAAAATGGAAAAAAAATGGGGGGAGGATTTTGTAGATGACTCATTTAACCAAAATTATTAAAATTTGTGGATATATTTGTATTGACTCAGCACTAGATAACAAGAAGCATGTTTTGCAACTGGACAAATATATTAAAGTAAGGTCTGCCATTTTTATTCACAGTGGTAATCAACTCCCTCTGACACTATGAATAGATTTTGCTTAATACAGCTTCCTACTGTTCTGCCTTTAGAGTAGATTTTGTGTCTTTTTCTTCTGTAGACAGTCGGTAATAAAATGAAGCCAAACCGAATGCTCTCCAGAGACCATGCAGCCCATGTTTGCATTGAGAGCCTGGTGATTTACTGGCTCTGAGTTGGAGAGATGACCTGTACAATTACTGTAGAAACCCAGTGAGAAGTGAAGTGAGCTCACTGTAGAAAGATTTTAAGCATTGAAAAAACTTGCCTTATTTGGTAAATGTTTTTAACTGGTCCCAGCTGGTAATGCTGGTGAGCTCATTGTGAGATGTACTGTCTCTTTAAGCCAGATTCTTGTATTTTTTATCCACTAGAATTAGAGTGTTAAATGGTATTTGTTTAGTTTTTCTTGATGTGCTGTGGACTAAATCAAATCTGAAAGAACAGTATTCTACTTTGAAAATTAAAACCCAAATACATTGACGCTTTATAAATTTTCTATATGTATTTTCTGGTCTACTATGTTGTTTACCTTACTTAGGCTTTGGGGAATTTGGGGTTTAATGTTTACCTTGAAGAACAAGACTCCTTTGGGAAGCAAATTTGTGTTTACTTTTTGGTTTTACTATGCTTTACTGTGTACACTTGTGTAAGTTTACTCTGCACATTAGAATTTTAGGATGGAATCTGTGAATTGCATTTCCTTTAGTTACTCCATAGGACTTCATGTTTAGAAAACAAAGCCTGCAGCTTTGTGTGGCTTTTCCTTAAAATTCCTGCCTCGGGATTGGTTGTATCCTGAATTTGGCTTTTCAGAGTCAGTTGTTTTAGAGGAAAAAGCACAGGCTTTTGAGTCAGGTAAACCTTGGTTTGACTCCTGCCTCTACCAGGAGTATGTGAACTTGATGACTTTAGGGCAGTTCCTAAACATTCATGATAATAAAAAGCAATGCCTATTCTTCCCAGGATTTGTGAGCATTAATGTTTGTGAAGGTGCCTAGTACAAAATTGATGCTGAATAAATGTCAATTTCCATTCATTCAGTTCCAAGCAATGGACTAATTCCAGCTTTTCCTTGGCCTCATTTTAAACTGTCTCCTTTTAGATTGTATTTGTATAATCTGGCTTATCCTCTCTGCCCCATCGTCAATTTTCTATTTTGTAGAAGGAGAGAAAGGGTTCTCCATATTCTTGTCATTCACACCGCTGCCCAGCAGCATAAACTAGGACATTAATAGAAATCCACAATCTTTGGTCCCAATCCAGACTTGTTGAATTAATAGCTTCACTGTAACAAGATCTCTAGTTGAGAGGACTTCCCTGGTGGCGCAGTGGTTAAGAATCCTCATGCCAATGCAGGGGACATGGGTTCGAGCCCTGGTCTGGGAGGATCCCACATGCTGCAGATCAACTAAGCCCATGTGCCACAGCTGCTGAGCCTGCATGCCACAGCTACTGAAGCCCGCACGCCTAGAGCCCGTGCTCTGCAACAAGAGAAGCCACCGCAGTGAGAAGCCCACGCACTGCAACGAAGAGTAGCCCCCGCTCGCCGCAACTAGAGAAAGCCCACACACAGCAACGAAGACCCAACACAGCCAATAAATAAATAAATAAATAAATAAAACAACTCTGAAGAGGCCCTCTCTGTGTTGGGGATTATCCCTGGGTTTTGCAGTACTTAACTGACTTCGGAGAGAGAACCCAAGAGAGAACTATGAAAGAATTATTTCTCTCTGCTTCTGTGCTTAACTGTCAGTCAGTTCTGCACATATGGCAACTTCTTTGCTTATGCTACTATCATCTTTGGCTGGATTGTAATTGTAAACTCCTTCAGAGAAGAGTTGTTTTTTTGTTGTTTGCTTTTTTTTGGTTTTTTTGAAGATAATAAGTGCTCACCAGTGTCTCTGTGGGTTTTTTCTTCCTGGGGCAGAAGATTGCAGACTTTGGTATCATCATTCCTTTTGGTCTGATTCCCATCTTCTACCCTCAGACCCCCAATTTATCAATACATCCTCTACTTTGTCACATTCCTATCAGACTGAGCTGATGACGTTTGGTTGGTTTTGATTTCTCTCCTCCTTCCCTGGCTGTACCATGGAGCTTTTCCCTCCCTGCTTTTCTTTACTGTTGATAATCACCTCTTCCTCCTCTCTTCTAGCTTACTTCGGGTCTCCTTCCACTTTTACCATTTCCTCTCTGTCCTCATTATGGCTTACAGGTGAGAAAATCATCTGGCAAAGAAGGGTAAAAATCTAAAACAAAAATCTTTTAGGTTTAAATTACAAGATCGCCTCTTAGCCTGGAGTCTGTGGGCTTTAGTAGTCATTGAACCCTTGTCCTGCTCAGCACACAGCCTCGGAGCTGAGCTGTAATTTATCCTCCTACATGCCCACCTTCATCTCTCAAGTGAGAGCCTGGAAGACAGATTATTTATTCAGTTTGATACCTCCAGAGCCTGGCACAGAGCAACACAGTATAAATGTTGGTATTGATATATTATGTCTGTTGGCTCATTAATGGCAAAATTCTGAAGACTAATGGGCTGGATGTTGAATTTGGGTAACCATGTAAAGAAGATTGTTAATAAAAATACTTAGTAAGACCAGAGCACGGGAGAGGCTTAGTCACTGGGGTCTACAGGAAGGAAGGTAGGACTCCCTGTGGGTGTTTGTGGGGTGCCTGAATAGCCCTAGAGGTGAGTGTCGTTCTCCAATTGCAGTATATTTTTAGAATGTAATATCCAGGGTAGTTTGTCATGTCTGTACAATACTGAACATTCTGATACTAGTAATTTAACATTTATGACAACAATTTGTGCATGGTTTTCATCCTTAAAATTTATTGTATGAGTTATACTACTTTAGGCATAATTAGAATGAGAACTTAGTGACTATTTCCACTCCTGCACTCTCCCTTTCATTTTATTCACTTTGTACTATTTAGTCACACCATTATGTGTGGTCTTTCCACTATATCCTCATTATAGGATATAGTGTGTAATTTAGTTGTTTAGTCCCTTGATCATAACGTAAAACCTACCAACCTGGGATTGGTATCAGTTGGTTTTCTCTAGTTACTATAAATTGCTCAAGTTATTGTTTCAGCAAAATTTATAACAACCATAGTAATTAAAACTTAAAACTTGTTTTAAAAGCAGTAAGGTTTTTGTTGGTGGTAGTAGTGGTTTAAAATATGCCACATATGTCCTTTTACTCTAAATATCCCCATATCCAATCCAAGGCTTTGGTGTGGGCTTCTTTCTCTCACTCTGTTGTATTTATTTTTAGGAGGCTAACATTTCAAAGCTAGAAATTCATCTTCATAAAAAATCCTATAAGCCTAATGAACTCAAAAGACATTGAAAGTAATCATTTAGTATTAGCTAGCTAAGTGGTACAAAGATGTTAAATAGAAGCCGAAACGGAATCACTTGATGATGAAGCCACAAAAATGAAAATGAAAGTTATTGGTGAAACAAAACAGATTTAAAGCATTTTGCCTGCTATTTAATTCAGATTCTGTCCCCCTGTCCTACTTCTCTCAATTTTTTTTTTTTCCATTGACTTTAGTGAATTTTATTGCTCATATTTCAGAGTATCTCCAAATCCTTTCTGGGCACTTACCTCCAGAGAACTAATAATCAGATAAAGCAATTTCTGGATTCAGGAGAAATGTGGAGTTTTCTTATGGTACAAAGGGAGCTGAATTCTGCTGCAAGGCCCCACCCCAGAAAGAATTCACTGCTAAAAGCAGTGAATTTTAAAAATGCCAGAGTAGACTGAGAGACTGGGTGGTCATATGACAGTGAAAAATAGGACATTTTTGGATTGTGTGTCATTTGGGTGTCATCACAGATTCAAACGCAGCCAGTTCTCCCTGGCCACGAGCCTGGGTGTCGGTGTTACTTTACCTCAGAGTACTTTTCTTTCCTCACTGAGTATGTGGCACATACAACAGTTGCCAGATTAGATCTGGCAGCACCCAAAGATGGCCTGGTTTGGTCATAGAAAGATGAGGCAGAATTTATTAGGTAGTGGAGTTGGGATGTGGATTCTGATCGACTCAAACACTCGGGTTCTTTGGCTGCTCCCTGTCATATAAGCTTAAGAAAAGTAAACAGCAGCTATTTTCCTTATGCCTGACAGGGCTTCGAGACAAATTAAGTTAAACAATTCAGAGATTGGGCCTCACTGTCTCTTTTGGTGCCAGAAAGTTTAGGGAGCTAAGTATATTGGTTATGTTATCCCAAGTTGATTCCCTATAGAATCTTACAGAATCTTTCATGTCAACAGTTTCCTTAGGTTATTTATATATCACTTGCCATGTTGCCTTAAAACTTGTGCAAAGCAAGAGTAAAATTCCATTTCTCATCGAATCAGTTTAAATCAATCCCATTATTTTCACTGGAATATCAAATGCTTTTGTCCTACCTTCCACTTACAAAAAAAAAAAAAACCTTTGTTTTTGAGCCTGAGTGTATTTAAATTCAAAATTGGCTCTGTAAACTCCAATTCATAAAGAGTTTTGTTTTTTTTTTCCCAAAACTACATTTCTATTAACTTCTTTAACACATTTTGTTGTTGACTTATCATATATAAGTACTTGGGTCAATTTTAATAAATAGAGTTAAAAGCACATTGCCTAAAACGGTAATTGTCAACTTCAGATTGGATTTCTATAATTTTGTTGCCCATGAATAAATGCAACTGCAAGAATTGATAACATATTTTTAAATTGGATAAGATGACTGGAACCAAAATGAAATTATAAATGTATATAGACATATTTCAAATTACCAAATATAAATCCTTTTCAAATTTCTACAAAAAGAACTAATTAAGTATTTTGGGAAAATAAGTGCATTGTTCCTCTCCAATAGCATTGTGATTTAAACAATTCTCAGTGGAGTAAGTTTAAAGCCAAGAGGACACGTTGAGCTTTTACTTACCTCTTTCAATGGGTGGCATCTTCTGCATGTTCCCAGATCATTAGAAGTCTGACGTCTACGTTTTTTACTCTAAGACTTTAAAGTTGGGTAACTCTGGGAAATTTAGTATCAAAGAATACATTTCATAACCATCTCTTTGTACTTCAAAAGAATCAAATGAATTTTCTAATGTGAAATGTTTTGTGAAATCTGAAGTATTATTCAACTGTTAGCTATTATTCTTTTCTATTATAATGACCCTATTTCCAGCTTGTCCTTTTTCAAAACAAGCATTTTTCTTGTGATTTATTTTCATCCAAAAAGCATAGCTATCCTACAGAGAACAGACTTTCTTGAAAAATAGTGAGGGAAAAGGTTCCTGCAGGGGCTGGCTAATCATCTGTAGGGAATATGGAATAATACATTTCTTTATACAGTTGAACTAAATGACCTCTTAGTTTTCTTCAAACTCTAGGGTTCCCTGATTGCTTAATTTGTAAATGTTTAGAAAGATGCTTCCTTTTGCTATTCCTTGGTTTAGAAATTATCACAAGACTTCTGGAAGTAACTCTTTATTCCTTCTAATTTTTTAATAATGATGACAAAGAATTTGCTTTTGTATCTGACCTAATTTTACACAGCACAGTGAAGCCCACGTCACTGTTTGGGGGTTACATATTGTTGCAATAATTGATACATTATATTGAAAATTAATCATAGGAAATGGCTATTCATCAGTATATATATTTTTACTAGCTGACCCACCTAAAGCCAAATTAACAATAAGATTGTAATTATTTGCGAGATTGCAATAATGGTTTAACTTCTTTGAGAAGAAATGAATTACAGTGGGCAGAACACTCAGTTAGGGTTTAGACTTTATGTAGGCTATCCTTGATTTAAAATGAAGGTGATTTCTTTCTGTACTTTGTTAAATTGGGTAGTTTAAAAGAAAAGCACTAATTAGAAATTAGGAGACTTGGATTTTGAGTCATAGCAGCTCCCAAGTGGGGGTCTTAACATTTAGTCCAACTACCTGTCTGCCACAGCCCTTTACAACCCCTCCACTTAGTAGTTACCTCGTCTTATACTCAGGCCAATGAGGGAGAAACTCCTCTGAGGCCATCCATTTCAGCTGTTCACAGCTTCGTGCGGAAGTTCTTCCTCATTGAACATTTCATATCTGTTATGGACCCAGTCCTGTGCTGAGTACTGGACACACAATGATGAGTAAGAGATTGTCCTTGCCCTTCAACTGTGCAGTCCAGGCTCTTATGAAGTTCCTCTGGATCTCCATAGCTTCCCTTCTTCAGGCTCACATAAAACTGATGGAGTCTAATTTTGTTCTCCATGATGTTCCATCAGATATTTATCCCATCAGAGATCAGATCTGTCTCCTAACCTTCATCCAAACCCCTTGAACCCTTTTGTCTTTGTTTCCTACCTTTTGAAATGAAGAGTTTAGATAATTTCTCTGGGCCTTTCTAGCTCAAAAATTCCTGCCGTTCATATATGGTAGTTTTAACTCTTTCATTTGAAGCATTTGTCTGACTATGTGAGCTGTGTTGCAGTATAATTGTGTGAAGTTAAGTGATGGACACAGAGATCCACCACCCAGATCCCCCTTTAGGCGAGGACTTGCTGACCCTGCGGTTGGAGTACTGTAGTGAGCAGACAGCCCGTAGCTGTCGGCTGCTTCCCAGCTGGCTCATCTCTTCTGAATCAGGCCACATTCAGGCAGCCCACATCCAGTGGTTGTTAGGGGCAGGGGTGAAAAGGTGCAGAAAGCTCACTTCAGGACACTTGGAACAGATGATTCTAGCTCCAGAGTACCACACCTTGTGAGCCTCAGCCCGTGTCACCGCATCACAGTTCACATCTCTCTCTATCCAGGCGTGGTTCTGGAGAACCCCATCTGACAGCAATGTGGTTTATATAAATGCTCTTTGTAATCCGCTCAAGCCCTGTATTTTATTTAAAAATGCTTTTTCATTTCTTTTTTTTTTCTTCTTTTTTTAAGCTGTTTTCAGAGCGATAGAACCTTCCTCAGGGTGAAAAGGGTAAAGACAGAGAGACATAAAGGCATTTTAGATAAGAAGGTACATTTCACCATGGGGTTTAATGGCACACCCATCATTTAGAGCTTCACTGTCTTTGACTGCCATGAAAAACAGCCTTTCCTTTTTTAATACTTTTCCATAATTTAGCTTGACATGTATCCGCAGGCTGCAACAAACTACTTGTCCATAAATGATTATTTCAATCTTTGTAAAGTGCCCTCAAAATGACAATTTAGACTCATATGTTAGAGAAAAGTGGGATTTTATGAAGTGTTGCATGGAGAAGAGTGGAATAGTTGACCTAAAACAAAGTGGGGAATGTTGTGAGTATGTGTGGGGGGCGTGTGCACGTTTTTGTGTAAATGTACATATTATTTTTCCTTCCAGCTCCAACATTTTTTGGTCAGTTATTAAGATATATTTTAAGTGCCTGTGGAGAAAAGTAAATTACCATTAGTTTCATGGCATTTAAAATGATTCTGTTGACCAAAAGGAACCAATTTTTTGTTTTATCATAAAAAGGCTTAAAATAATATTCCAGGTAACTTACCTTTTAGAATCATAAAAATAATTGATTCTAATATTCTTTATAGAGGAAGAAGAATTTAGTAGGGTCCTTGAAGAACATGTAACATTGTAGAATAAGCAAGAGCATGTTCTCCCTGAGATGAGGAAGGGTGCTGGTAAAATAACAGTGGTGATGGTCACAGTGGTGTTGGTGGTGTAGTTCAAATGTCACCTTATTTTTATAATGTATTAAAATCTGTTGGGTGTGATGTTTTCACATGTATTTTCTCACCTTTTTTTCCCAGTAAGGCTTCTAGCTTCACCACAGCAGAAGCCAGTCTTTTATCCTCTGGGTTCCAAAGCACTTTATCAAAATTTCTATTATGGTATTTACTATAGTAATTTCTATTTTGCATTGTGGAAATATATGTACTGAATTCTCTCCTCGACTTGAAGGTAGATCTTCGAAATAAAGCCATGTCTTAAATAGCACAATGAGAGGACATAGTAAGTGTTCAGTGAATACTTAATGAATCACTGAGGTCGTTGAATGTGTTGGAAAAAATGAGGAAAGTGAAGGTCAAAGAGGTTAAGTGACTTTTCCTATCTTAGCACATTTAATAAGTGGTCTGGTCTACACTCTGGCTTTCTGATTTAATCCACTGCTGTTTTACTATTAACCTATAGATGTTTAAAGATGGGAAACTTTTTTTTTTCTTTTTTCTGGAAGACAAAAGTCAGACTAGTCCTGACAAAGTTTCTACGTTCTCTTCAGTCCTCTCTCACTTCTAGCAGTCACCTCGTTAATTCATCTACGCATGCTGCTTTCCTTATTTCCTTGACTTAATTCTTATCCTTCCTTGTCCATTTTTCCACGTCCTAACCATTCTTTAGAGTTCAATTTCTTGGATCTGGGTCTAGCGGCAGACAACCAAGGCCAGCTTTTAGGACTTTACCATAGTTGGCAGGCTAAAAGCTTGGTGTTTTCTGGCTGTCTTCTTTATCCATTTATGTATTAATGGACACTTAGTGTGCTTCCATATCTTGTCTATTGTAGGTAATGCTGCAGTGAACATTTGTGTGAATATATTTTTTTGAATTAGAGTTTTTGTTTTCTTCAGGTAAATACCCAGATGTAAAATTGCTCGATCATATGGTAGTTCTATTTTTAATTTTTGAGGAACATCCGTACTGTTTTCTATAGGGGCTACACCAATTTACGTTACCAACAACAATGCCATAGGCTCCCTTTTCTCCACATCCTCACCAACACTTGTTATTTGTTGTCTTTTTGATGATAACCACCTTAACAGGTGTGAGATGATATCTCATTGAGGTTTTGATTTGTGTTTCCCTGATGATTAGTGATGTTGAGCATCTTTTCATGTGTCTGTTGGCCATCTATATGTCTTCTTTGGAAAAATGTCTATTTAGATTTGCCCATTTTAAAGTCAGATTATTTGTTTTTTGTTTTTTTTTTATACTGAGCTGTATGAGTTCTTTTTATATTTTGGACATTGCCCCTAATCCGATAACATCATTTGCAGATATCTTCTCCCATTCGTTTGGCTGCCTTTTCATTTTTCTTTGTTTTTTTGCGGTACGCGGGCCTCTCGCTGTTGTGGCCTCTCCCGTTGCGGAGCACAGGCTCCAGACGTGCAGGCTCAGCGGCCATGGCTCACGGGCCCAGCTGCCCCACGGCATGTGGGATCTTCCTGGACCAGGGCACGAGCCCGTGTCCCCTGCATTGGCAGGCGGACTCTCAACCACTGCGCCACCAGGGAAGCCCCAGCTGCCTTTTCATTTTGCTGATGGTTTCCTTTACTGTGAAAAAGCTACTTAGTTTGATCTAGTCCCATTTCTTTATTTTGCTCTGCCTGAGAAGACAGATTCAAAAAAAAAAAAAAATTTGGCAAGACCAATGTCAAAGAGTGTACTGCCTATGTTTTCTTCTAGAAGTTTTATGATTTCAGGCCTTATATTTAAGCCTTTAATCCATTTTGAATTTATTTATTATATGGTGTGAGAAATTGGTTCACTTTCATTCTTTTACATGTATTTGACCAGTTTCCCCAGCACCATTTATTGAAGAGGCTATTTCCCATTGTATATTCTTGCCTCTGATCCTGTGAAAAATGCCATTGGTATTTTGATAGAGTTCGCATTGTATCTGTTGCTTGCCTTGGGTAATATGGACACTTTAACAATTTTTTTTCCAATCCATGCAAACAGAATATATTTCCATTAATTTATATTGTCTTCAGTTTTGTTCAGCAATTTTTATTGTACAGGTCACTTACTTCCTTGGTTTATTGCTAGGTATTTTACTCCTTTGATGCAATTGTAAATGGGATTGTTTTCATAATTTCTCTTTCTGATAGTTCATTATTTACGTATAGAAACACAGCAGATTTCTGTATGTTAATTTTGTATCCTGCAACTTTACTAAATTTATTTATTAGTTCTAAGAGTTTTTTGGTGGTGTCTTTAGGGTTGTCTATACGTAGTATCACATTATCTGCAAATAATGACAGTTGTTACTTCTTCCTTCTTTGGATTTCTTTTCTTTCTTTTTCTTCTCTGATAGCTGTGGTTAGGAATTTCATACAATGCTGAATAAAAGTGGTCAGACTGAACACTCTTATCTGTTTCCAATCTTAGAGGAAATACTTTGAGCTTTTTATGGTTGAGTATTATGTTTGTTGTGGGCTTGTCATATTCTGTCTTATTTCTTCTTCTTTTTTTAGTTCCTTTAGGTGTAAGCTTAGTTTGTTTATTTTAGATTTTTTTGTTTCTTTGTTTCCTGATGTAGGACTGTATCACTATAAATGTCCTTCTTAGAACTGCATTTGCTGCATCCCATAGATTTTGGAACACTGTGTTTCTATTTTATTTTCATTTGTCTCAAGGTATTTTTTTCTTTTTCTTTTTTTCTTTCAAGGTATTTAAAGTTTTCTCTTGATTTCTTCAGTGACCCATTGGTTGTTTAGTAGCATATCCTTTAGACTCCAGGTGTTTGTGCTTTTTCCAGTTTTTTTTTTCCCTATAGTCATTTTCCTGTCTCATACCACTGTGGTAAAAAAGAGGCATGTTATGATTTCAGTCTTCTTAAATTTATTGAGACTTGTTTTGTGGCCTAGCATGTGATCTATTCTGGAGAGTGTTCCATGTGTACTTGAAAATAATGTGATTCTGCATGAAATGTTTTTGGATGACATGTTCTATAGAAAATATCTGTTAAGTTGATCAGGTCTAAGGTGTCATTTAAGGTCAGTGTTTTCTTATTGATTTTCTGTCTGGATAATCTGTCCATTGATGTAAGTGCCGTGTTAAAGTCCCCCAGTCTTATTGTGTTACTGTCAGTTTCTTCCTTTATCTGTTAATATTTGCTTTATGTATTTAGGTGATCTTCTGATGGGTGCATATATGTCTTGTATTGTCTTGGATTAACCCCTTTATCATTATGTAATGCCTTCTTTGTCTCTGTTTTGAAGTCTCTTTCATCTGAGGTAAGTATTGCTGCCTCAGCTTTCTTCCCATTTCCATTTGCATGGAATGACTTTTAATTCCCTCACTTTCAGTTTGTATATATCTGTAGATCTGTAGTGAGTCTCTTATAGGTGGCATATATACATATTTTATATATATATTTTTTAATCCATCAGCCTCTATGTCTTTTGATAGTAGCATTTAGTGCACTTATATTTAAAGTAAGTGATAGGCTCTGGGTGGGAATGTAAATTGGTACAACCACTATGGAGAACAGTAGGGTTCCTTAAAAAAATAGAACTACCATATGACTCAGCAATCCCACTCCTGGGCATATACCCAGAGAAAACTATAAGTCAAAAAGATAAATGCATCCCAGTGTTCATTGCAGCACTATTTACAGTAGCCAAGACATGGAAGCAAATTAATGTCCATGGACAGATGAATGGATAAAGAAGATGTGGTGCATATATACAGTGGAATATTACTCAGCCATAAAACAGAATGAAATAATGCCATTTGCAGCAATGTGGGTGGACCTAGAGATTATCCTACTAAGTGAAGTAAGCCAGACAAAGACAAATATATGATATTGCTTATATGTAGAATCTAACAAAAAAAGTGATACAAATGAACTTATATACAAATCAGAAACAGACCCACAGACATAGAAAACAAACTTATGGTTACCAAGGGGAAAGAAGGGGCAGGGATACATTAGAAGTTTGGTATTAACATATGCACACTAAAGTAAGTGATAGGTATGGACTATTGCCATTTTGTTAATTGTTTTCTGGTTGTTTTGTAGTTCTTCTCTGTTCCTGAATTCTTTTGCTCTTCTCCCTTGTGATTTGATAACTGTACTTAGTGTTATGCTTGGATTCCTTTTTCTTTCTTTTTTGTGTAGCTATTATGGGTTTTTGGTTACCATGAGGTTCACATATAACTGTATATGTGTGTGTGTGTGTCTATTTTAAGTTTAGATCTTTGGGGTTTGCATGCATTTTAACAGCCCTACCTTTTTACCTCCTCTCCACATATGTTTATGTTTTTGGCATCACATTTTACATCTTTTTATTTCCTGTATCCTTTATCTATCCATTGTGTTTATACATAATTTTACTACTTTTTTTCTTTTAACCTTCCTACTCGCTTTATAAGTGGTTGACTCACTACATTTACTGTATGTGTGCCTTTATCAGTGATATTTTTCTTTTTATAATTTTCTCATTTCTGCTTACGGCCTTTTTTTTTTTTTCTGCTTAGAGAAATTCCTTTAACATTTTTTGTAAGGCTGGTTTGGTGGTGATGAACTCTTTTTAGTGTTTGCTTGTCTATAAACTATCTCTCCTTCAATTCTGAATGATAACCTTGCTGGGTAAAGTAATCTTGGTTGTAGGTTTTTTTTTCTTTTCATCACTTTAATATATCTTGTCAGTCTGTTCTGATATCCACAGTTTCTGCTGAAAAGTCAGTCTGTAGTCTTATGGGAGTTCCCTTGCACATAACTTGTTGCTTTTCCCTTGCTGCTTTTAATATTCTCTCTTTGTCTTTAATTTTTGTCATTTTATTTACAGTGTGTCTTGGTGTGGACCTCTCTGGATTGTTCTTTTTTGGGACTCTCTATACTTAATGGGCCTAGCTGTCAGTTTCCTTTCCCAGGTTAGGGAAGTTTCAGCTATTATCTTTTCAAATAAGTCCTCTGCCCATTTCTCTCTTCTCTTTCTGAGACTGCTATAATGCATATGTTACTTCACTTGATGTTGTCCAAGAAGTCTTTTAAACTAGCCTCATTTTTTTTTTCTTTCTGTTCAGCTTGGGTGATTTTCACTATTCTGTTTTCCAGTTGGCTGATCCATTCTTCTGTATTATCTAATCTAATGTTGTTTATTCCTTTTAGCGCACTTTTTATTTCATTATTATATTCTTTAGCTCTAATTGGTTCTTTTTTATGTTTTCTAAATCTTTGTTGAAATTCTCACTGTGTTCACCCATTCTTCTCCCCAGTTTGGTCAGCATCTTTGTAATCATTACCTTGAACTCTTCATTGAGTAGGTTGCTTATCTCCACTTTGTTTAATTCATTTTCTGAGGTTTTTCTCTTTTTCTTTCATTGGGAACATATTTTTCCATCTCCTCAATTTGTTTAACTCTCCATGTTTATTTCTATGTATTAGATAGGTGTGTTATGTCTCCAGATCTTGGATCATTGGCCTTATGTGGAATATTTTCTATGGAGCCCAGCAGAACATTCCTCTCTGGCCACCAGAGCTCCAGGGTTGTCGTCTATGTGGGCTGTGTGCATCCTTCTGCTGTGCTGGGGATGACTGCTGTGGGTGTGCTGGTTGGCAGGGGCTCCCCCCACCCCCCTAGCTGCAAGGCTCTGCCTCATGTGGTTGCTGAGGATGCACTGGTGGGTGGGGCTGAACCCCACACTAATAGGCTTGAAGGAGGATTCTAAAACGGTATTTGCCACTGCTGGGTTAGCACAGTAGAACATGATCTCCAAAATGCCTGCCACCAGCTTCTCTGTCCCCAGAGGGAGTTCCAGCTGCCTCCTCCCTCTCCAGGAGGCAAGATTAGCAAGTGGGTCTGACCTAGGTACCTTTCAACTACTGCTTCTGCATTAGGACTTAGAGTGTGTGAGATTTTGTGTGTGCCATTTAAGAGTGAGGACTCTGTTTGCTATAGCCTTCTGACTCTCCTGAACGTAACCACTAATAGTTTTCAAAAGGAGACATTCTGGGTCTGTCTTCCTTGTGCAGGAGCCCTCAGCTGCAGAGCCTAATGTTGGGCTCGGACCCCTTGCTTCTTGGGGAGGACCTCTGCTGTTGTGCTATCCCACCCATTTGTGGGTCACTGACCTGGGACTGTAGGTGCTGACTAGACCATGTCTCTGTCCCTCTTGCCCATCTCATTGTGACTTCATCTGAGCACCTTTTGTTGTGGAACACCTTTTCTGCTAGTCTTCAGGTGATTCTCATAGATAGTGGTAGGAAGTAAGTTAAGGCTCTTCCTACTCTGCCATCTTGATCCCACCCCTTCAGCCATTTCTTATGAAGGTCCATGTTTTTGCCTCCACTGATGTCCCTTCATGGTCTAAAACAGCTCTGTGCAGCCAGCACCTGACTCTTGGTGTTTTACTTCCCCAAACTTTCAGGCCCATGATCTTTTGAAAGTTCTTTTATGTTTGTGTCCTTTCATGGTTTCAAGGTTTGATTGCTTTTTGATAACCTTGTGTATTATCCTATAAGTTCCATGAGGACTGAGTATTAATTATGTGCTGTGAACTGTACTAAGTAATTTACAAGAGATTACCTCAGTTAGTTCTTTTAAGGACTTCATTAGATATCACTATTGTTATTTCTATTATACAGATGAGGAAAACTGAGAAGTAATATAACCTGTTAAGGCTTCCATAGATATTAAGTGGTGGAATCAGGATTTGGAAGCAGACTGTATGACTATCACTAAAGGCTGTGCTCATAATCTGTTACATTATGTGGTATAGATATAATGTACTGTTTTTACATAATATTTTTAAATTAATAAGGTAGATTTTAATTAATGTTTTTGAAATAAAAATTTTGTTTAAATGCTACCTGAACTATGCTTGTGCTCTGTGCCTATGACAAAGACTAGTATTTTATTAATTTTAGGTAGATTTTAGTCTGTCATAAACTTTATTGCTAAGGAATGGGATACCCCATTATCAAGGATACTAGCTAAAATAATCTAGTATCTAGAAGTCTTCTGGGGATGGGTGGAAGAAAGTGTGTTTTTCAAGGAAGAGCTCCCAGTGTTTGACAGCTGCACCTGTTTCACAACCATGTCAAGACATCACTGAGGTTCTCTCCAAGGGGGATGTTGTGGTTGATAATGAGAGGGCTCTTAGCATCTCAAGGCAGACAAGGTAGATGAGTGCTGGTGTCTCTCCCTTATCCACAACTCTGGCTTTTGGGTTATTTTCTGGATGAATCCAGTAGCTGATTCTTCTGAGGCATATGAGACAGATGAGAAGAGATAGCACTCTTCTGATTTGTGTATCTTTCCTATACCACCAAGCAATTAATTCTTACACTACCTGCAGAATAGTGTCAGATCCCACAGGTTAAGGGTCCAGTCCTGAAAATCTGCATTGCCCACACTGACCCCAATCCCCAGACGCCAATGGCAAGTTCAGGTTGTCACCTATGCTTCTGACTAACTAGCTATAGATGGGAGTTTCCCACAACTCCCTCCTTGGGTTTGATTAATTGGCTAGAGCAGCTTACACAACTCAAAGAAACATTGTACTTACTAGATTACAAGTTTATTATAAAAGGATACAACTCAGGAACAACCAGGTGGAAGAGATGGGTAGGGCAAGGCATGTGGGAATGGGTACAGAGTTTCCGTGCTTTCCCAGAACCTCCACATGTTCACCATTCCTGAAGCTATCCAAACCCTGTCATTGTGAGGTTTATGGAGACTTCATTACATCATTGGCCATTGGTGATTGAACTGATGAAGCTCCAGTCCCTGTCCCCTACCCCAAGATGGGGGTAGGGAGAAGGGTGGTGGGACTGAAAGTTCCAACCGTCTAATCACATGGCTGGCTCCATTGGCAACCAGCCCCATCCTTTGGGGCTTTTCAGAAGTCACCTTATTAACTTAAACTCAGGTGTGGACAAAAGGGATGTGTTATGAATATCAAGACATATTTATCATTCTTAGGGCTTGGGAAATTCCAAGGGTTATTTAGAAGCCCTGTGCCAGAAATGGGAATGAAGACCAACTATATATTTCTTATTATAAATCATAATATTACAACTCTCAACCCCCCAAAAAGAAAGCATTATGAAAAATATGGCTTTATTTTAGTTCCAAGCAAGTGTTTCATAGGACTTTTATTCACAGAAGAATCAGGAACAAAAGTGTGTGTAGTCTATAGCAAGTTCCTCATATTTTCTTGTCCTTGTCTCTCCCCACCCCCCATCCCCCAGCTGACCCTACTTATATGTAGTCTTCAGATCCTTAGGTCTAAAAACATTTACTAACCTTTTTTATGGCAGGTAGACATTTTTCTTAGACTTGAAGGTGCAAAGATGTGTTAAGTTGTAGGAAATAACTCAAAGTCAGCAACTACTGATGGATGAGATAGAGACAGTTTATGTATATGTCATGATGAATGCTGACTTAGAGGTATATGTAGGTACGGAGTGCTTTGGGGTCACAAAAGGCACTTGATCTAATGTGGAAGTCTGATCTCTGGAAAGGTGATGCCTGGGGTGAGTCTTGAGAGATGAGTGAGAGTTAACCAGGGAAGAAGGGCCTTTCGGGCAGAACAGAGAGCATAGGCAAAGCAGGCAAGAGGTCGTAATGGTTTGTGGGAAGAACTTCAGGAATGCTGGTGTTAGTAGAACATAAAATACGGAGTTGGAAGTGTTGGAGATGAGATCAAAGAGATATGTCAGTGCTGCATTACCAAAGGTCTTGTTTGCTTTGCTGAGAGTGGACTTTTTTTCTGTAGTTTTTGGAAAATTTACCTAGGGAAACCTGATAGTAAGAACTGTGTTTTAGATTAAATATTCTAACTCAAATATAGATAACCGGTAGGGACAAGGAACACCATCTGCAGGAAGACCAGGTAGGTGTTAATTAACATAGTTTAGCTGGGAGACCTCAGGGCCCTAAATTATTGCAGTGAATTTGAAATCTAGAAATGGAAGTTTTGAAATACATTTTGGAGGCAGAAATCATAGGCAGGATGTCTAGATGTGGATGTTTAGGGAAAGGGAGCAGTCTGAAAGAATGGCAGGTTTCCCTGTCTTAGTTCATAGGCACATTCCTGTTTTTTCTAGCTTTGTCGTCCTTCACACCTGCTGTCACCCCTCATGCCCATACAGTCACCAAATCATGAATGATTTCCTGAATTGATACCTTTGTACTTATTCCTGTATTTTTTTTTTTTAATTCAGGCCTCAATTATTTCTTGGCTATACTTCTCCTCTCAAATGCTTCCTTCATTTTGCTACCAGAGGAATCTCACTTAAAATAAATCTGATCTTTCTCTGCCCCTCAACCTCCCTCCAAATAAAACTTTATGAATGATATAAAGCATGGGGTCTGGGGTCTAAAACTTATCAGGATGTGTAGAAATTTTATTCTTTGACAACCATAATTTACCTCCCAAATGGCCTTTTTGCACTTGGAAGTAGTTTAATCATTTTTGGTCCTGACCCATGTCATGCACTGGTCCCCTTTGTCTGACTAATGCATTTTATTGTCTTTGCTTTGCTTTGTCTCTCTCCCCCACTAGACTATGAGGGCCTTGAGCATAGACAGTATGTCTTGCTCATGTTTGTCCTTAGAATGTTCAGTATTAACTGAATGAATAAACCAGGGTGTTTGTAGGAGAAAGGTAGCCTTTCTTAGATCATTCCCAGAGAAAAGCACTAAAGAAAAAACATGTATAATAAAATACCCTGAGCGAAAGCCCTGTGTAATGTGGGCAGACGCTGAACAAGTTGCAACAATCGAAGTCCCTGAAAGATATGCCTTTCACTGTATGTATTTTTGAACTAGCACAGTTGGGGCAAGTGAGCTGTGTCCTGGGAGTAACCTGTTGTTTGGAAAACAGGTACTCAGTGGCTCCTGATCTGGGTCAGATTATAACCAATAGCAGTCTGTTGCTTGAAGATTCTGTTTACTAGTTAGTAAGTTGTGTTATACTGATGGATTCAGGCTCTAACAAAGTAGTGCTGTAGGCTTATCCCTAATTCACACTGTTAAAATCTGGTGTCTTAGTTCTGTGTTTAGAAAGTATGATAAAAAGAAGTCACTTTTATAAAGTGACTGATTATATATGACATCTGTCTAGAACCAAATGAAGAAGAAAATATTCACAAAGAAGGCCTTATAGCTCCTTCTGGAAAAGTCTTAAAATGCCAGGTTTCTAGTCAGTCACCATAGTTCCCATGTACTGTCAAGTTAGCTGTTGATTTCTGTGTGCCCATAAAACAGAAGCACTTTTTATTTCTGGCTTTCCACGTTAATCCAGTGACGGAGCTCTCAGGAAGAAGATGTCTGGCCCACTTGGTCATATTTGTTAGTTGTTATGACCTCTTGTCTACCAGCATCGTCAGATATACTAAGTAGTTTAAAAATTCTTCCCTATGACTCACCTAAATATCTCAAATTTAGTCCATTTCCTTCTGCTGTTTCCTCAACTGGTGGAACACCGTGTGAAATACTCAGAGAACAGGTGGTCACCATGTGAAATACTCAGATTTTACAAGCAACTAAAAGAACTTGTAAATTATTTCCTTCACCTTAGATTTCCCTTCTCGTGCTCATCATGTGTTCGTCAGAATGCCAGGAGCATTCAAATAATGTGATTCCGTGGAGGGTTGAAGGATCATTTGATGAGGAATGACAGAATCCTTATTCAACCAGCGCTGCTCTTTAGAGAAACATTTAGGGGCATGTGTGTGCGTGTTTCTTTTTTTTTTTTTTTTTTTTTTTTTGCGGTACGCAGGCCTCTCACTGTTGTGACCTCTCCCGTTGCGGAGCACAGGCTCCGGACGCGCAGGCTCAGCGGCCATGGCTCACAGGCCCAGCCGCTCCGCTGCATGTGGGATCTTCCCGGACCGGGGCACGAACCGGCAGACTCTCAACCACTGCACCACCAGGGAAGCCCTGTGCGTGTTTCTTTATGGGATTAAATTAGGGCTTTTTGAGTCTTAGGGTCTTAAATTTCGCTTTTATGCTATTCTAAATTAATTTTACTCAGCTTAAATAAATTTATTGAACTTGTGGTTCAAGTTGGACTTGTGATAAGGAGAGAGAATATTTGGACTCTAGGAAAGAACAAATAGATAACCCCTATTCTTAGCCTTTGCATTGAAATGAACTTTCTAATTAACACTAAGAGTATTGTTAATAATATACAAAAGAGATTAGGTTGGGCTAAAACTTTCCTTTTCACTTATTTGAAATGACCACAGTGAATGACCCAAAGGACATAAATAAGAATTAAGGTGAGGGAAAATTTAGAATCACAAATAATTGACAAACAGCACAGATGGCTACTCTTTTAATTTAATTAACTGAAAGAAAATTATATCCTTTGGCATAAATTTTAACTTCCTTTGAGAAAGTGTCTTTGGAAGTTTATTTAAATCTATGAAAATCGGAATACCTAAATATTTATATTGTTTGGCATGTTAATAGTTGGAAGAAAGAATAATACAAATTATTCATGTTAATTAATTCTGAACTTTTTGTAGCCACAGTACTAAACTTTTAAGAATTATTTTTGCTAATTGTATTTGGTAAATTCCCTAATAAAGAATAATCCTATTTCTTAAGTCAAGCTCTATATACACTTGGTGGAAAATTTTATTTTAGCTTCTCTCCATTGTTCATTTTCACAACTTGGTTGTTTTAAGTCTCAAAGCTGGACTAAGATCATCATTAAAAACATTTATTAACTATTTCTTGAGAAATAGTGAATCACTCCGTGCCTAGGAGTTAAGCCCACCTTTTACTAACCAAAATCTTTTTTGTTTTTCTCTGTTATTCTTTGATAAATAAGAACGAATTAAGCATTGTTTGTGACTAGTTTGAATTTTAGCGTTATTGCATTCCAGTGAAAATAAAAAATTTTTCAGTTTTCCACACTTCTAGTCTTACAATCTGAAGAAGTGTCTAAATGTATTCTGACAAATATTCCTTCACAGAATTTAACAGGATTAGGTTTGACCAGCCCTCCCTTATAACCAGCATCGTTATAAACAGTCTACACTTCAGGGACCTGTAGGAGTGATAACTTTGGTAACGTCACTAGAGGCAAGACAGTGACTCTAGACTACACAGACTACATCTCACAAGTGTTCTCATCATGTTTATATGACGAAACGGAGAGACTTCTTGTTTATAAAGCAAAAGTGATATGTAGCTGTTTAAACTTCAGGCACAAACAGCACTGAATGCTGAACTAGCACAGTAGAGTAAAAAAATATATATAAGTGTATTTTTGTGAATGAAAATTGAGATTTGTTCTTAAGTTTGTGGCTTAAGTTGTGTGGCTTGAAAGTAACCAACTGGTACCAATACCATCCAGCCTCCACATTTAACTACCAAGTTGACAGTTTTCAATGCTGGCAACCTTTGGTGCTTTGTCTCCTTCCTTTAAGCTTTTCATTGTTCTTAGCAGTTAGTGTGACATTTTGAGGATTGGTGTCTAAAACCCCAAACTAAATAAGACCAAGGAGTAGCTAAGATTGTATCAATACTTGCTGAAAGTGAAACAGTAGTTATTTCTTACTAATCCCTACCTTACTGACTGTCGATATTTATCTTTTTGTATCAGGGGTTGTTTGCCAACTGGCAGGGCCACACCACCAATGGCCATCCCTCTGAGGTATTTCTTATGGTGGGTGTACCTAGGAAAAGCTTATGTAGAGCAATGCCAGAGAAATAACCATGTTTGTGCTTTAAGCAGTTAACTACTTTATACTCTACTTGCTTCCATAATGTTTAAGCTGAAGTCATTGAATCCAACTATTAGGTGACAGATAAGATGAACAAGGCCCTAGAGTTGTTAACATGTCCAAGGTAATACGTTTGGTGATAAAATCCAGAGAATAGCTATGACTGTGTGACAGTGTTTACAGAATTGGCTGATTATAATTCATTTGGTCAGCAGTTACACATTGAGCCTTTTTTCATGTGGGAAATACCATGTTAACTAACAGTTTAGTCCAAGGTTTCTCAGCCTCCACACTATTAACATGTTGGGCTGAATAAATCAATCAGGATCAATTTCTCTCTCTCTCTCTCTCTCTCTCTCTCTCTCTCTCTCTCTCTCACACACACACACACACACACACACGCACATGCACACACACGCGCACACACACACACATACACACACACATTCTCTCCTTCTCTTTCCTGTCATCTTTATCCTGGGAAGCCCTTCAGCCTGTCTGTAGAAATTAGACTTTAGACAGAAATACCTGCAATGATAACTTGTTCTCATAAAGAGAGGTTAACCTCTGAGGTTAACCTAATGTTGAAAGTCAAGGAAGGAAGGGCAGAGGAATTGAGCAGAAAGGGCATTCTGCAGTACAAGATCAGAGCATGTTCTTCCCTGTGGGAGAAAAGGTTGAAGGAGGAACACCAGACATTTTTGGAAGGCTTCTGGAAGCTGGCCCCCCAATGCTTCTGCTCATATTCTGTGAACAAAACTTATTCATATGACACATCTCCTTGCTTGGAGATTGGGAAATGCAATCTTTATTCTTGGCGGCTGTGTGCCCTGCTACAATTTAGGGGTTCTATTACTGTGGAAAAGGATGGCACTCTGCCAAAAAAGGCTTTTGATAAAAGCAGAAATAAAGAATTCCATGAGCTTATACACAGGAGAGGGCTGTTCCAAGCTTCGGCTCATGTGAGTAATTCTTTGATATTGACCAAGGCACTTCAACCCTTTGGAGGATGGGGGTCATTTTCCTTTAAAATGTTAAAACTAAGCAGTTGTGCTCTTTATGCTGATGTTGAGAAAGGTCTTGTGTTTTAGTCTGGACTCCACCCTTTTGCTGATTGAGTGGACTATAGTTAATTTCCATGAACCTCATTTTTCCACTGTATAACATGGGAATCATGATAACACATTATTTATTTCCTATTTATAAACGTGATCTTCTTGAAAGCCTATGATATTGAATGTACAAAATCGGCTCAAGAGAACAAGGTTGTGAATGAGTCTGCAAAACCCTTGAAAATGTGATACTTTTATTATCAAAAATCATAAAGATAGCAAACTCAGCAAGATAAAATCTTAAATCCATATCTCAGGAATGTGTGTATTGGTATTAGGCCCAGTTTATGCCCTTCCCAGGCCCTTAGGGTTTGCTCAGAAGATAACTGTGGCCTAGGGTTGTCACTTCTTATTCCTCACACATGATCAGGGCCTGGCTCCAGCCAGGCCCCCATCACCCTGCTTCAGTGGGAGTTGCAGCAGCTGTGGTGCACAGGCTCAGTGGCCCATTGGCCTTTGCTCATCACATATGGACTCTTGATAGAGTACGAGGGTGGACCCTGGGCTCTGGCCTCTCCCACAACTACTGGAGGGCCAGATGACAATCTGAAAGAACTCAGGAGAGTTCCTGTCCCATGGAGCAAATGTTGACCACTTATGGGAGAAACTGGCAGATAAATCCTTGCTTACCCAATGGAAATGTCCTGAGGTGTGTTGGTTTTGTAAAACCTGAATGGATATGTACCTTATTGCCTGAGCAACTGGCTGTTTTTCCTCCTGTTTCTGTGGTTCATTCAGTAATAAACACTTGTATTTTCTTCCCTCCTTTCCTGTCTGTTCCCTTTTTCTCTACTGTTACTCCACAAGGTTGTATGCTAGTTGTAGCAGGCAACAACTTTGCCTCAGGCTCTGTTTTCTAGGAACTTTGGATTAAAAAAAAGTATAATATTAATATAATATGAAAAATTAATTTCCACTCGCTGTGGCTTTCACTTTGGGAGTTAAGGAAAAACACCTCTCTCTGTCTCAGTCAGATGCAGTACTTATCATGAGCATTCTCTGTCATAGTGTCAGTCTTTTGTCCCCATGTTTGTTGTCCTTCCATGTTATCAAGTTTTTGAATTTTGTGACTGAGATTTTTATTTTATTCTCCAAGTCCTCTGTCATCCAAGAAGAGAAATTTGACTGTCGGGCATGAAGAAAAGCTTTGGATTACTTTTAATTAGGAAATCCCTAAACTCACTCAGGGTAATTTTCCAAACATCCTGCCTGGAGTGTGCAGAGTTGTGTAACTTTAGGTTTATCCATGATGTCATGCCAGAGCCCATAAGATTATAGCCACTCCAGATGCTATCCACCCTCCTGATCGCAATCTTCTGTCTTTACACAGTCCACAAGAGGATTGATTAACAATCAAAAATCATCCAAAACGTTTAGTAGCATTCTCTATCTCTCCTAAAGTCTAAAGTAGCATTATAAGTACCTCCTCTGCTTCCTGCTCCTTTTGTCTGTCTTCTTTCTTCCCATTTTCCTCATTTCATCCATTTATTCCCTTTAATGTTTTTCAGTGCTATAATTTTCCCTATAAGCATTGATTCTGCTGTATCCAGAAATTTTAATGTTTAATTTTCATTTAGTTTAAAATGTTTTTAATCTCTCTTCAGATTTCCTCTTTAACCTATGTGTCATTTAGAAGTGTGTTGTTTAATCTCTGAGTATTTTGTGATTTTCCAGCTATCTTTATGTTGTTGATTTCCAACTTAATTCCACTGTGCTCTGAGAATGATTTCTATTCTTTTAAATTTGCTAAGATGTGTTTTATGGCCCAGAATGTAGTCTGTGTTGGTGAACATTCCATGCGAGCTTGAGAAGAATGTATAATAATAGTACAGTACGATAGTACAGTAAAACTTTTGAGACCTTGTGTGTTTGTAAATAGTTTTATTCTACCCTCAATCTAGATTGACAATTTGGATATAGAAATCTAGGTCGGAATTCATTATTCCTGAGAATTTTGAAGGCACTGCACCTTTGTTTTACAACTTCCTGTGTTGTTGCTGTGGGTTCATAATTGATTTCTGATGATTTTTATTTGACCTCTGTTTTTAGGCTTTGATTTTATTCATGGTTTTGTAATATTTTCTCATTTTTTGTGCCTTGTATATATTGTGTCATTTCAATATGGATACTTTTTATCAGTTCTGGAAATTTTCATGAATTATTTTTTTGGTCATTCCCTCCCTACATTTTTTTCTTTCAGTAGTTCTGTTAGTCAGATGTTGGGTTTCATGATTAAGCTTCTAATTTTTCTTATCTTTTCTCATCTATTTTCCTTTTTAGTTCACAGCTCTCTTGTTTTATTCATTTACTTATACCGCATTCACATTTTCATATTTATATAGCAACCATTCTCATGAGTTCAATGTGTATATTTTTGTCTTATGTTCTTAACAAAATTGGTATTATTTTTCTATGCATGGCTCTTTAATTTACATAAATGATTTTGTGATATTTATCTATTTTGTGCTTTGTGGTTTTCACTCAAAATTGTGTTTTAAGATCCATCCACATGTAATATTTACTTCATGCCTACCAGTTCATGGTATGCTTCTAATTCATTTATGTCCACCAATAAATACCCTGGCTATCTTCCCGTTTTCACAAATCCTCATTTGTGTTTCCTTATGGACTTTTCTGTGAGGATCTTTTCAGGATGTACACCAGAAGCTGGTTTTTAGGGCACACATATATGCCACTTAGAAATGTTGAATTTCTCTTTGGAAAGGCTGTACTTCTCTACAATCACACCATATAGAAGGGTTCCTGTGTCTCCAAATTCACTCAACGTGTAGTGTTATTCAGCTTTCTAACTCTTGCCAATCAATAGCTGATAGATATAATGTGATATCTTAATATTTTAATTTGCTTTTCTCTTAAGTACTAATGAGTTTGAAAAGTTCTTTATATGTTTGTTACTCTTTTGGCTTTCTTCTGTGTTATTCCTTCATATCCTTCACATATATTTTTATCTGTTTGTTTTTCTATCTTTCCAATTTGTAAGAGTTCATTATAGAGGCAAATATGAAACCTCTGGCTCCTATGAATCTGATCACTTGGACGTGGTAGTGGTGAGATAATTGGAATGGGGCAGATATAATGGATTGTGCTGGTGCAACTACCCAGGAAGAAGCCCTTTTGGAATGTCTGTATTTCAGCAGATTGAGGAGGAGGGACTTGGTGGGGAATGGCTTGGGAGACTGGGAATGGTTGGGTGCAGTTACCCAGAGGTGGGACATTGCTGTGAAAGCTATACTAGGATTCTCAACAACCTGGGTTTCTGGATACCAGGCATCTCTTGGACCTCAGGAAACTCCTGTGTGGGTAGCAAGTGTGTGGAATATCCAAGCATCTGGCCCTTCTCAGACTTAGAAATGGTAGTGTCACCCTAGGCTGCTGTTCTGAGCAGTGAGGAAGTCCCGCTATCAGAGGAGAAAGAAGTCTAGCCGGGATTGGTAGTTAGAGCTATATCTTTTCCTCTCAATGCCTAGCATGGTGCCAGTTTATAAGAATTACACATTTTTCTGGAATAGAAATTTAGCTATCAGTATTTATTATTACTCTTCGTATTACTATTTCTACTACTATGCATTCACTCGAAGGATTTTCAAAATATATGTATAATGCTTATTTAGCTGATGGTTATGCTAACATGTTGACTTAAATAGTTGCATGGGAAATTTTGCAATATCCTGAGTGGCAATAATAACCTTGAAGTTGTCTTAAAATTCAGATGCATAAATCCTAAATATGTGCTCCATTTAAAAAAAAAAGGAATATAGAAAATACTTTTTTCATTTCCTCTATTTAAAAAAATTTTGATCATGGTAACATTAAAATAAAGGTTGCTAAGACAGCTGTTTAAACAAAGCTTTGCGTTAATCTTTTATAGAAAAAAATGCAATTAGATAAAGCTTTGAGAATTTCTCTTTGTGATTTTCTAAATGTTGTGGTAGAGTCTACTTTTCACCTTTGGCACCCTCTTGTGGTCAATGCAAGGCATTGATTAGGCCTTGATTTTAACAGTTGTGTATAATTTAACACTTTTTATTTATGTGAGAGACCTATAGTTTATATGAATATTTGACTTTTTTGTCATATACAACAACTTTAAGAGTAAGACTGACACTTGGAGTTTTCTTCCTGTTCCTTACTTCAGGGTATGCAGTGAAGGTGTGGCATGACCACAGTTGCTAATCTTAGAAGCTAAGTGATAATGTGATCATGTGCTCAGAGTAAATACAGTGTAGCTTGGAACACAAATTGAAGACCTTGAACTTACCTTACACTTTTGCAACTGTAATTGGGTTTGGGGATTAATTTGCCATTTTTGATGGTATATTTTAAGATTTTATAACACACATACAAACATATATTACACATATATATGATTTCATTTTCCATGATTACCTAGTTCAAATGCACTTACTGTGGGTTTATAGAAAATGTCATACCATTGTGACATAGTCTCCCTTTCTTTGAGTCATGGTATGATAATAAGAAGACATCGATCACATACAGTGTTTAGTAAAGATTTGTGTGTTATTTTCCCTTCCTTCTGCAGCACTGGTTTCAGAGAAAATTCTTCACTTGATATCCACGACAAGTAACACAAAGGACAGGAGGTAGCTGTGTAGTATTAAGTATTACTAAGGCCAAATAAGACTTGACTTACAGGAGCAGTAAATCATGGCTTTTGGGGGGAGATGTGAGTTGCAAGAAGTGCTCTTGGCTTTCAAGAACACGCTTCCTTAGATTATAGCTGTCCTTCACGTATCCTACTCTTTCAACTCAGCTCTTTAATTTTATGCTAGAACTGAGTGTGTTTTTGTTGTCTACATCATGGGACCCTTTGAGTAAATCCTTTTCCCGGGCCTGGTGGTGTGAAGGGCCAGGGTTTGAATAAGAGTCCAGGAAGTGCTTCTGGGAACAATTTTTGTATTGCCAGGAATGCTGATGTGTTGGCACGGAATTAACATTTCCCAAAACACCATCAAACACTGACTGAAAAACAAAGATGCAAGTGTAGTCACCACAGCTGTGTTCTCTTTTCCCCCAAATAGTTTCTTCTCTGCACAGTGAGAAAATTTAAGCCCCCTATTGTAAGATGAAAGTGGGTCAGTTTTGTGTACTACACTGTAAGGCAGCTGGTTGCCCCCAGTATTCATGTATCACTGGGATTGAGTTAAGGCCATTTGTGCAGAATTGTCCCTTATATCATGGATATTGGTTTTTTTGATCAAATGGAATGTTTGTGAGGGACTGTGGTGCCGTGTTATAAGAGGAATAATTTCACTTGTTAATTACATATTTATTGAGCACTCTCTCAAATTTTCAGTTTTAAGGATGAGAAGATACATGCATAAATTTCCCTGCTACAATGTAGGACATGAACACCATAAGAAACTCATATATAAAGCTATATGAGCATCCAAAGGGAGAGAGAGTAGATGGAGGGGACATGTGAATGAGGTCTGTTTAAGCTGGATGCTAAGAGTAGATCTAACTTGAATGTGTGGTTGTTGGAAAAAGTAAGCATTTGTATCAGAGAGGAGGTGGTCTGCAGAGAATAGAGAATAGGAGCTCAAAAGGGCTAATGAGAGAGGGCTTCCCTGGTGGTGCAGTGGTTGAGAGTCCGCCTGCCGATTCAGGGGACACGGGTTCATGCCCCGGTCTGGAGAGATCCCATATGCCGTGGAGTGGCTGGGCCGCTGAGCCTGCGCGTCCGGAGCCTGTGCTCCGTAACAGGAGAGGCCACTACAGTGAGAGGCCGCGTACCGTAAAAAAAAAAAAAAAAAAAAAAAAAAAGGGCAAATGAGAGAGACTTTTGGAGAAATTGCTTGGGCAGGTCAGTTGTGAGCATGAAATGCCAGATTAAAGAGTAACGTCCACTGAGCTAACGATGGAATGTTCACCCAGGTATCTCTTTCAACCGTGGACAGGACAAGCTCCTCCCATTCTGAACCTTGGACTTCTCTGCTTTCTTTTGGGTTCTCTCCTGTACATTTTGTTGTGTGAGTTCCTCTAAAGACCTTTTTTGGATGGGAATGCCACTTTTTATTTTTCAATTTTGTTTCTTCTAGTAGAGCCACATTTTCTCCTTAAATAATAAAAATGCTTTGAAGATGTTGATTCCCCCCCCCCGTCATTTACAGGTATAATACTGTAATGCACAGACATACCAGTACTCTTCAAAGGTCTAAAAGTGACTAGAACCTTTACAGCAGAACCCTACTTGCTCTTTCCATTTAATGCCATTTTACCAGTTAAGTTTCTAAAGTTCCATCTTTGCAACTAGATCATGATGGGTTCCTGGAAATATAATTGAGGAGATAAAACGTTTAGAGTGCCAGTGGGTCAAAATGGAATTCTGTGGATGTATTAACCTGGATCTGACACCCTCAGGGTCCTCAGAAAGACAGGTCAGAGGCCTGCCCCTCTTCTCCTTTCTTCTTCTCTAACTCCCAAACTCCCTTCCTCTCCTCTCCTCATCCATCCATCATTTTTAATTAATCTCCTCCAAATACATGTGCAAATAATGAAGCAAAGCGTTATGCATAATAATCACAGAGCTTGTTAAAAATAACAATGTCTGAATCTCTATATGAGGGAAATAAGAATCTACATTTTTAATAGGCTTTAAAATACTTGACTCTGATTAAGGTGGTCCAGCTATTGCACTTCAAGAGACACTGAAATAAAAGCAAGGAATAGTACTTCTTTAGCCAATAAAATTTATGAGTGTGATCACCTAGTATTTATTTCATATGGACCCATGAATGGAAAAGACATACCTGGTGGATAACATATTTATAGTTGAAGAAGATTATATGCCCAGGCATGTCCTGTTCTCTTTAAGATTTTATTCCATTTGCATTTCTATAAAAGTATGCCAGAGGATAAAAGGTAAAGTATCCTCCTCCTCCACAAAAGACTAGACTGGTTTACAGCTCCCCTAGAGAACAGTGTCATTTTAGGGATATGCAAAGGTCAGCTATTAGAGTTCTGTTGAGTATATGACACAGATGTTGCTAATCCTTTTGACTTGACTGAACTGTTCTAATTATTTCATGCTACCAGGTTTTGAAGGTCTGTTTTCCTTCCTGTCAAAAATGAGTTGTGTGAAATATCAGGCATCTTTTTTTAAAAAATATATATTATTTAATTTATTTTTTTATACAGCAGGTTCTTATTAGTCATCAATTTTATACACATTAGTGTATACATGTCAATCCCAATCACCCAATTCAGCACACCACCATCCCCACCCCCCTGCGGTTTTCCCCCCTTGGTGTCCATATGTTTGTTCTCTACATTTGTGTCTCAACTTCTGCCCTACAAACCGGTTCATCTGTACCATTTTTCTAGGTTCCACATACATGCGTTAATATACAATATTTGTTTTTCTCTTTCTGACTTATTACTTCACTCTGTATGACAGTCTCTAGATCCATCCACGTCTCAACAAATGACTCAATTTCGTTCCTTTTTATGGCTGAGTAATATTCCATTGTATATATGTACCACAACTTCTTTATCCATTCGTCTGTTGATGGGCATTTAGGTTGCTTCCATGACCTGGCTATTGTAAATAGTGCTGCAGTGAACATTGGGTTGCATGTGTCTTTTTGAATTATGGTTTTCTCTGGGTATATGCCCAGTAATGGGATTGCTGGATCATATGGTAATTCTATTTTTAGTTTTTTAAGGAACATCCATACTGTTCTCCATAGTGGCTGTATCAATTTACATTCCCACCAAGAGTGCAAGAGGGTTCCCTTTTCTCCACACCCTCTCCAGCATTTGTTGTTTGTAGATTTTCTGATGATGCCCATTCTAACTAGTGTGAGGTGATACTAGTTGTAGTTTTGATTTGCATTTCTCTAATAATTAGTGATGTTGAGCAGCTTTTCATGTGCTTCTGGGCCATCTGTATGTCTTCTTTGGAGAAATGTCTATTTAGGTCTTTTGCCCATTTTTGGATTGCGTTGTTTGTTTCTTTAATATTGAGCTGCGTGAGCTGTTTATATATTTTGGAGATTAATCCTTTGTTCGTTGATTCATTTGCAAATATTTTCTCCCATTCTGAGGGTTGCCTTTTCGCCTTGTTTATGGTATCCTTTGCTGTGCAAAAGCTTTGAAGTTTCATTAGGTCCCATTTGTTTATTTTTGTTTTTATTTCCATTACTCTAGGAGGTGGATCAAGAAAAGATCTTGCCGTGATTTATGTCAAACAGTGTTCATCCTATGTTTTCCTCTAAGAGTTTTATAGTGTCCAGTTTTACATTTAGGTCTCAAATCCATTTTGAGTTTATTTTTGTGTATAGTGTTAGGGAGTGTTCTAATTTCATTCTTTTACATGTAGCTGTCCAGTTTTCCCAGCACCACTTATTGAAGAGACTGTCTTTTCTCCATTGTATATCCTTGCCTCCTTTGTCATAGATTAGTTGACCATAGGTGCATGGGTTTAGCTCTGGGCTTTCTATCTTGTTCCATTGATCTATGTTTCTGTTTTTGTGCCAGTACCATATTGTCTTGATTACTGTAGCTTTGTAGTATAGTCCGAAGTCAGGGAGTCTGATTCCTCCAGCTCCGTGTTTTTCCCTCAAGACTACTTTGGCTATTCGGGGTCTTTTGTGTCTCCATATAAATTTTAAGATTTTTTGTTCTAGTTCTATAAAAAATGCCATTGGTAATTTGATAGGGATTGCATTGATGATTTGATAGGGATTGCATTGAATCTGTAGATTGCTTTGGGTGGTATAGTCATTTTCACAATGTTGATTCTTCCAATCCAAGAACATGTTATATCTCTCCATCTGTTGGTAGCATCTTTAATTTCTTTCACCAGTGTCTTATAGTTTTCTGCATACAGGTGTTTTGTCTCCCTAGGTAAGTTTATTCCTAGGTATTTTATTGTTTTTGTTGCAGTGGTAAATGGGAGTGTTTCCTTAATTTCTCTTTCAGATTTTTCATCATTAGTGTATAGGAATGCAAGAGATTTCTGTGCATTAATTTTGTATCCTGCTATGTTACCAAATTCATTGATTAGCTCTAATAGTTTTCTGGTGGCATTTTTAGGATTCTCTACGTATAGTATCATGTCATCTGCAAACAGTGACAGTTTCACTTCTTCTTTTCCAATTTGGATTCCTTTTATTCCTTTTTCTTATCTGATTGCCGTGGCTAGGACTTCCAAAACTATGTTGAATAATGGTGAGAGTGGACATCCTTGTCTTGTTCCTGACCTTAGAGGAAATGCTTTCATTTTTTCACCATTGAGAATGATGTTTGCTGTGGGTTTGTCATTATTATGTTGAGGCAGGTTCCCTCTATGCCCACTTTCTGGAGAGTTTTTATCATAAATGGGCATTGAATTTTGTCAAAAGCTTTTTCTACATCTATTTAGATGACCATATGGTTTTTCTTCTTCAATTTGTTAATATGGTATATCCCATTGATTGATTTGTGTATGTTGAAGAATCCTTGCATCCTTAGGGTAAGTCCCACTTGATCATGGTGTGTGATCCTTTTAATGTGTTGTTGGATTTTGTTTGCTAGTATTTTGTTGAGGATTTTTGCATCTATATTCATCAGTGATATTGGTCTGTAATTTTCTTTTTTTGTAGTATCTTTGTCTGCTTTTGGTATCAGGTGATGGTGGCCTCATAGAATGAGTTTGGGAGCATTCCTTCCTCTGCAAGTTTTGGAAGAGTTTGAGAAGGATGGGTGTTAGCTCTCTTTAAATGTTTGATAGAATTCCCCTCTGAAGCCATCTGGTCCTGGACTTTTGTTTGTTGGAAGATTTTTAATTACAGTTTGAATTTCATTACTTGTGATTGGTCTGTTCATATTTTCTATTTCTTCCTGGTTCAGTCTTGAAAGGTTATACCTGTGTAAGGATTTGTCCATTTCTTCCAGGTTGTCCGTTTTATTGGCATACAGTTGCTTGTAGTAGTCTCTTAGGATGCTTTGTATTTCTGCGGTGTCTGTTGTAACTTCTTTTTCATTTCTAATTTTATTGATTTGAGTCCTCTCCCTCTTTTTCTTCATGAGTCTGGCTAACGGTTTATCAATTTTGTTTATCTTCTCAAAGAAGCAGCTTTTATTTTTATTGATCTTTGCTATTGTTTTCTTTGTTTCCATTTCATTTATTTGTGCTCTGATCTTTATGATTTCTTTCCTTCTGCTAACTTTGGGTTTTGTTTGTTCTTCTTTCTCTAGTTCCTTTAGGTGTAAGGTTAGATTGTTTATTTGAGATGTTTCTTATTTCTTGAGGTAGGCTTGTATAGCTATAAACTTCCCTCTTAGAACTGCTTTTGCTGCACCCCATAGGTTTTGGATCATTGTGTTTTCACTGTCATTTGTCTGTAGGTATTTTTTGATTTCCTCTTTGATTTCTTCAGTGATCTTTTGGTTATTTAGTAACGTATTGTTTAGCCTCCATGTGTTTGTGCTTTTTATGTTCTTTTCCCTCTAATTCATTTCTAATCTCAAGCATTGTGGTCAGAAAAGATGCTTGATATGCTTTCAATTTTTTTTAATTTACTGAGGTTTGATTTGTGACCCAAGATGTGATCTATCCTGGAGAATGTTCCGTGTGCACTTGAGAAGAAAGTGTAATGTGCTGTTTTTGGGTGGAATGTCCTATAAATATCAATTAAATCTATCTGTTCTATTGTGTCATTTAAAGCTTGTGTTTCCTTATCAATTTTCTGTTTGGATGATCTGTCCATTGGTATAAGTGAGGTGTTAAAGTCCCACACTATTATTGTGTTACTGTCGATTTCCTCTTTTATAGCTGCTAGTAGTTGCCTTATGTATTGAGGTACTCCTATGTTGTGTGTATATATATTTATAATTGTTATATCTTCTTCTTGGTTTGATCCTTTGATCATTATGTAGTGTCCTTGCTTGTCTCTTGTAACATTGTTTATTTTAAAGTCTATTTTATCTGTTAATGAGTATAGCTACTCCAGCTTTCTTTTGATTTCCATTTGCATGGAATATCTTTTTCCATCCCCTCACTTTTAGTCTGTATATGTCCCTAGGTCTGAAGTGGGTCTCTTGTAGACAGCATATATATGGGTCTTGTTTTTTTATCCATTCAGCAAGCCTGTGTCTTTTGGTTGGAGCATTTAATCCATTCATGTTTAAGGTAATTATTGATATGTATGTTCCTATGACCCTTTTCTTAATTATTTTGGGGTTGTTTTTGTAGGTCCTTTTCTTCTCTTGTGTTTCCCACAAAGAATTTCCTTTCACATTTGTTGTAGAGCTGGTTTGGTGATGCTGAATTCTCTTAGCTTTTGCTTGTCTGTAAAGCTTTTGATTTCTCCTTCGAATCTGAATGAGATCCTTGCCAGGTAGAGTAATCTTGGTTGTAGGTTTTTCCCTTTCATCACTTTAAGCATATCATGCCACTCCCTCCTGGCTTGTAGAGTTTCTGCTGGGAAATCACCTGTTAACCTTATGGGAATTCCCTTGTATGTTATTTGTCGTTTTTCCCTCGCTGCTTTCAATAATTTTTCTTTGTCTTTAATTTTTGCCATTTTGATTAATATGTGTCTTGGCCTGTTTTTCCTTGCATTTATCCTGTATGGGACTCACTGCGCTTCCTGGACTTGGGTGCCTATTTCCTTTCCCATGTTATGGAAGTTTTTGACTATAATCTCTTCAAATATTTTCTCCAGTCCTTTCTCTCTTCTCCTTCTGGGACCGCTATAATGTGAATGTTGTTGCATTTAATGTTGTCCCAGAGGTCTCTTAGGCTGTCTTCATTTCTTTTCATTCTTTTTTTCTTTATTCTGTTCCACAGCAGTGAATCCCACCATTCTGTCTTCCAGGTCACTTATCCATTCTTCTGCCTCAGTTATTCTGCTATTGATTCCTTCTAGTGTATTTTTCATTTCAGTTATTGTATTGTTCATCTCTGTTTGTTCTTTAATTCGTCTAGATCTTTGTTAAACATTTCTTGCATCTTCTCGAGCTTTGCCTCCATTCTTTTTCCGAGGTCCTGGACCATCTTCACTATCATTATTCTGAATTCTTTTTCTGGAAGGTTGCCTATCTCCACTTCATTTAGTTGTTTTTCTGGGGGTTTATCTTGTTCCTTCATCTGGTACATAGCCCTCTGCCTTTTCATCTTGTCTATCTTTCTATGAATGTGGTTTTTCTTCCACAGGCTGCAGGATTGTAATTCTTCTTGCTTCTGCTGTCTGCCCTCTGGTGGATGAGGCTATCTAAGAGGCTTGTGTAAGTTTCCTGATGGGAGGGACTGGTGGTGGGTAGAGCTGACTGTTGCTCTGGTGGGCAGAGCTCAGTAAGAGGCATCTTTTTTGTGGCTGGGAAATATTATGATTCCTTGAGAAGAGTGTGCAAGTGGTTCTCTAAACTGGTTGTATATTAACTCATCTGAATCACCAAAAAGCCTAAAAGAGATGTTTTCTCTTGGTCCTATCCCAGGTCAAAATTTCTTGCTGAGAATCAGTTATAAAGTGTTCAAAGGTATTCTACTGTAGGCAGCCTGCCCCCTCCATACTATAGTTCCATTAACTTCTTTGAGAGCAGAATACATACTCAAATGATTTTGTTTCACATCCTTCTTCCTACTCTACTTCATCAAGTTTTGCACGTAGTTGAAGCTCACTAAATCTTTATTAAATAATTTCATTGGATGTTTGATGGGGATGGTGGAAATCAAGGTTTTCTTGATTCTCTAATTTGAATGTTTTGTTGTTTTTGTGATCTCCTAGGATGGAAAGAAGAAATTTGACAAGGAGAGTGAAAAATACTATTCTATTCTTGACAAGCATTTAAATTTGTCTGCAAAGAAAAAGGAGTCTCATTTGCAGGAGGTAAGTTTTTCCAAATGAAATGTGGAAAGGGCATTAGCATTGTCCTGTGAAGTCCAAAGTTCGAAAAGTAGACATTATCTCAGAATCTGCTCCTCTTTAATAAAATAATGATAATAAGAATATTTAATTGAGCACTTACTACAGACAGGCACTGTGCTGAGCATTTTACATGCCTTGTGATATTTAATGTTAACAGTTCTAAGAGAAAGATTAGTATTTCCTTCAATAATGAGAAAGAGTGAAACAAGGCTATTTCTTTTTCTTCTTGTTGGGCATATTTTAAATAGCAGGACCTACCAAATTCATGTTATAACATTTATATTAAGTTAAAAATACCTGTTTTTAAGGTGTTGCGTCAGCATTAAGGGGGAAAAAGATACATATACAACTATATGTTTTAAAATCTCCATTATTTTATGTCAATTTTCTGAAAGAACAAGTCAACAGTCAACGTTCCTTATATGCATATACTAACATGTACAGTGTATGCATATAAGGAATCCACTTCTTCCTTTTTTCTGAAAATTTCTTCTCATTGGTAGTGTTTCAACTATAATTAGTCAAATCGAATAGTCCTTTTACTGAGGAATAGTGATGGGATATGTTTTTTTTTAAAAAGGTTCTCTTGTCTTTCATCTTGGCAGCAACTAAATCTTGACACACCATCCATCATTCCCCCAGTGTACAGTGGTGTGTCTCAGAGCTGTGCTAGGAGTTGTTGAGCTAGTCCCCCTACAGCTCATCACTGCTCTCTAGCCCTTAATAGGGAATCTTGTACTGTGCTGAGCCTCCTTTCATCTCTTCTTCCTCTCCTCTCTGTACTTCTAGGGACTGTGGTGGGGAACCTCTTTCAAATGCCTCCTCCTGATCCTCTAGCAAAGCCACCTCCCTTCCTGAACCGTTTTTCAAGTTCAGTCTGGTCCTCTGACCTCCTTCTTCCTATGCTTCTTTCCCTGACCTCCATATTCAGCCATAAAGCATGCTTGACGAGTTAGAGTTCAAATGCAGTGGAACAGTAGTCCAAAAGGCATGGGAGGGTTGCTTCTGATTCCTTTTTTCTATACTCTTATGTTCCCCTACAGGGAATTGAATTTCTTCACTTAAAAATGTTTAATGTTGGGGAGTTTTGTTATTTAAATATGTGTTCATTATAATGAACATCTTGTTATTAACACCTGCTGTTAAAATAGGACAATTTAATATACAGCTGTGGGCCTATGGAAAGGTTTTGGGGCTAAAGTGAAATAGAGAAAAATCTGTTATTAAGGAAAATTATATTTTTAATTTTCATGGACATATTTAATCTTATGAAGTACTATGTTGTTATTTAATATTATGTTCACATATTCCAAACTTCTTAAATGCTCACATATCTCTTTAAACATTGCATTAGAATAAACCTAAGAGAGAATGCGGTATGTAGATGAAGTAGAAAGGGCTCCCCTAACTGTCACCATCATGTACCAAAGGCCATGACCAAGTACCATTTTAAAAATCGACTGTCTCAGAACACTCTTGGACATAAATCACAGCAAGATCTTTTTTGACCCACCTCCTAGAGTAATGAAAATAAAAACAAAAATAAACAAATGGGACCTAATGAAACTTCAAAGCTTTTGTACAGCAAAGGAAACCATAAACAAGATGAAGAGACAGCCCTCAGAATGGGAGAAACTATTTGCAAATGAAACAACTCACAGAAGATTAATTTCCAAAATGTACAAGCAGCTCATGCAACTCAATATCAAAAAAACAAACAACCCAATCCAAAAATGGGTAGAAGACCTAGACATTTCTCCAAAGAAGATACACAGATTGCCAACAAACACATGAAAAAATGCTCAACATCATTAATCATTAGAGAAGTGCAAATCAAAACTACAATGAGGTATCACCTCACACCAGTCAGAATGGCCATCATCAAAAAATCTATAAACAATTAATGCTGGAGAGGGTGTGGAGGAACGGGAACCCTCTTGCACTGTTGGTGGGAATGTAAATTGATACAGCCACTATGGTGAACAGTATGGAGGTTCCTTAAAAGACTAAAAATAGAACTACCATACGACCCAGCAATCCCACTACTGGGCGGATACCTTGAGAAAACCATAATTCAAAAAGAGTCATGTACCACAATGTTCACTGCAGGTCTATTTACAATAGCCAGGACATGGAAGCAACCTAAGTGTCCATTGACAGATGAATGGATAAAGAAGATGTGGCAGGTATATACAATGGAATATTACTCAGCCATAAAATGAAACGAAATGGAGTTATTTGTAGTGAGGTGGATGGACCTAGAGTCTGTCATACAGAGTGAAGTAAGTCAGAAAGAGAAAAACAAATACTGTATGCTAACACAATATATGGAATCTAAAAAAAAAAAAAAAGGTTCTGAAAAACCTAGGGGCAGGGCAGGAATAAAGATGCAGATGTAGAGAATGGACTTGAGGAGAGGGGGATGGGGAAGGGTAAGCTGGGACAAAGTGAGAGAGTAGCACTGACATATATACACTACCAAATGTAAAATAGATAGCTAGTGGGGATCAGCCACATAGCACAGGGAGCTCAGCTTTGTGCTTTGTGACCACCTAAAGGGGTGGGATGGGGGGGTGGGAGGGAGGCGCAAGAGGGAGGAGATATGGGGATATATGTATATGTAGAGCTGATTCACTTTGTTATAAAGCAGAAACTAACACACCATTGTAAAGCAGTTATAGTCCAATGAAGATGTTAAAAAAAAATTAATCTCCAAAATATACAAACAGCTCATGCAACTCAATATCAAAAAAACAAAAAACCCAATCAGAAAACGGGTGGAAGACCTAAATAGACATTCCTCCAAAGAAGACAAACAGCTGGCCAAGAGGCACATGAAAAGATGCTCGACATCACTAATGATTACCGAAATGCAAATCAAAACTACAATGAGGTATCACCTCACACCAGTAAGAATGGCCATCATCAAAAAACCTACAAACAGTAAATGCTGGAGAGGGTGTGGAGAAAAGGGAACCCTCTTGCACTCTTGGTGGGAATGTAAATTGATACAGCCACTATGGAAAACAGTATGGATGTTCCTTAAAAAACTAAAAATAGAACTACCTTATGACCCAGCTACTGGGCATATACCCAGAGGAAACCATAATTCAAAAAGACACATGCACCCCAGTGTTCATAGCAGCACTATTTACAATAGCCAGGACATGGAAGCCACCTAAATGTCCATCAACAGAGGAATGGATAAAGAAGTTGTGGTACATATATACAATGGAATATTACTCAGCCATAAAAAGGAACAAAATTGGGTCATTTGTAGAGATGTGGATGGACCTAGAGAGTGTCATTCAGAGTGAAGTAAGTCAGAAAGAGAAAAACAAATATCATATATTAACGCATGTCTGTGGAATCTAGAAAAATGGCATAGATGACCTTATTTGGGAAGCAGAAATGGAGACACAGACGTAGAGAAAAAATGTATGGATTCCAAGGGAGAAAAGGGTGGGGTGGGAGGAATTGGGAGTTTGGGATTGACACATATGCACTATTGATACTATATATAAAATAGACAACTGAGGGGAACATACTGTATGGCACAGGGAACTCTACTTAGTGCACTGTGGTGACCTAAATGGGAGGAAAATCCAAAAGAGAGAGGATATATGTGTATGTATGGCTGATACACTTGGCTGTGCAGTAGAAGCTAACACCACATTGTAAAGCAACTATACTCCAATAAAAATTAATTTTAAAAAAATCAACTGCCTCAAAATCAAGGGTAGTTTTTAGAGTCTCTAAAGGGTTATCAGGTTCTTGGTAACTATGCGAGGCCACCCTTAGATAAGACATTGCTTAAACCATCAAGAAAATGTTAACTTTATCATAACTTTCAAGTCCTCTAGAGTTTATGCTTTAATTTTCCCTGACAACCTAGCTCAATATTTAATACTTGTTAGTTGCCCTCAATCCCTTGAGCTATGATAGAATATTCATTCTGGTTTTGTATTTAGTTGGATGCTAGAAAAACATAACACGGTTAGTAACATCCTCCACTTGCCCCACTATACACACACACACACACACACACACACACTTTTTTTCCGGGAGGCACAGCCTGCAATAGAATACAACACAGATATTGTGCAGAGAAACTCCTCAGAGCATATAATGTAGTCAAGGAAAAACGTAGCTTGCTTTTTATTTATTCCTCTATCCTTCCAGGAGTCAAACCAGTTATAGGGTGATGCTGCCACACACGTATTTAATTCTGTAATACGGCATTAAAAGTCATCTGTTCCCTTCCAGAGCAGCTCTGGTCCTTCTGTCAGCACCAAGCCTATTAAGTTCTCAGAAAGACCCCTCTGTGCCTTCTCACTGGCACAGCTGACTCTTTGTTCATTTTGCTCATGGAAAATAAGTGACTGCCCATTACCAGGACTGAATTAGGGGTCAGCTTGTGTTGGTAAATCTCCAAGGCCATCAGCTAGATGGACCACTGGAGTAAACAGAATTGGAAACAGACTCGTCAAAATTATGAGCTTTACAGTAGATGAAAAGAAGCTAATATTTGATATGTGAATGGATAATTTCTTTCTAAGCAAAAAATAAGAGGAAGAGATCATAAAGGAAATGTAGAAAGACCAGAATGCATGAAAGTAATCTATTTCAAAAAAAAAATTCAATCAAATTAAAAGGCAAAGTGTTAGGAAATTTATATAATATTTGACACAGGATAACCATCTTTTATATATAAGATGTGTTTGCAAATCAGTGTGAAAAAGATAAAGACTTTAGTGGAAAAAATGGGGTAAGAATATGGAAGGGCACTTCATCAAAGAAGAAATATAAACCATAATGAATATTGTAAGTTTCAATGTCACATGTATTAAAAAGTGCAATTGAGTAATAGTAGCAGCATGTTATTTTCTTAAAATATAATATCCATTGTTAGTGAAGGTATGGGAAACTGAGCATACATTTGCTTTTCTGGTGGGAGTATGAAATCACTCAATAACTTTTGAGGTAAATTTGACATCATATTTCAATCAATGTTATATGTACAAGACAGTTGAAGTGATTTTATTGATAGAAATTTGCCCTAAAGAAATGATCATAAAAATAAATTGTGTAAATATGTTGATCCAAGAGTTATTCACAATGCAAATTTTAGAAACATCTGAAATGGCACAAAAGAGTGATTGGGATAAATATACAAATATAGCTTGGCCAAAAATGGAATTGATATGGCTGTGAAAAGTTTTATTTGGAAAATCATTTAAACACATTTGGAAATATTTTTTGGCCTAAGATGAAAAAAAAACACAGGATTTAAACCAGAATATACACTATTATTCAGGTTTTTTAAAGTAAGTTTGTGTTTGTGTGCATGTTACACATCAAAATATTGATAGTGGGGCTGCAATTTTTGTTTTCTTTACATTTTCCTGTTATATTAATGAACAATGAATAAACTTATAGTAATGAATATGTATTACTTTTATAGTTAGGAAAAAAGTAAAGGGATTCCTTTTAGGAACCCAGAGTTTGGGTTTCCATCTATCACTAAATACACTTTCAAAAGGTTCCTCTTCTTCCCACCTCCTGAATGAAGGGAATCCCTCAGGTTCTACCTCATAGCTCTATTCTTATCCTTCAGTTTGTGTCCCTACTAGCTCTGCTCCTTCCATTGTCTATAACATCTCGGCAAGTATCTCCCACCATCATACCTGACCACCTTTGCACTGTCCACTGACTGGTTACCAGGACTTCCGACTACAACACCTTAGTGACACATGTGAAATCTCACACATTTTCTCAAATTTGCTTCTCACTTCTTTAATTCTGTTAATGCTGGTATTATTTCTTGTGTCAAAATTATCTTTGACTTTTTTTTTCCCCCTTGCTTCTCACACCCACATCCTTCAACTTCTCGTTCTAGGATATACCAAACACCTTTACCCTTATCAAATAAGAGCTCTCCTTATACTCATATGCACCCAGCTTTACCATTGAATCAACACATTCTACTGTGTCCTCACTTTAATCTTCTTGAAGTTCACCTCTGATCTTGTCCACACCCTCCTCAAGCTTTTGCATGGTTTATAGGATGACATGTCATTCTCCCTATTTTGCCTCAATTCTCATTTCTGACTGTTTCAAACCAACACTTTCAGTCTATCTACCGAAACATAACTTCTCCTGACTTTATTCCCTCACCGAAACTCTTCTTTTATCTCCATGTACTCTAACCTCGCCATTCTTCAGCATCCAGCTTAAATCCTTTCTCCTCTGGGAACGATTCAACAAATATCACCTGAGCCTTTTTCCTCTATTTTGAATTGAGACAGCTTATTGTGGTTAGGGAAGAAGTTAGGTACCTGCAGAAAGAACTATGTGGTTTTCTTATGTAATTAACTTGGTTTCTTACTAGGATGACTTTGCCACATAAATAACAGCTTATACCTGTTGTTCTGGAATAATTACTACTCCTTTTCAGTTTTAAAAGTTTAGACAATAAATTACATAGTTATTCTACCTCTCCAGTACAAAATACATGACAGTTGCTAGTGGGTATGTAAGTAAGTGTCTGCTACACACTATGAGCTTGAGTACTAAAGGAATTCGTCTGAGGTAAAAGAATGTCTTTCTAAATCTTGTACTGAAGAAAAGAATTAAGCTATTGTATTCTATTAGCACTGTGCATTCTAGATGACCTTTCAAAGCAGATTCAGTATATTGAATTTAGTTGTTGAAGTCTAGGGGAAACCAGGCACAAAATTCCAAGAATCCTCTCCCAGTGGAGACACATAGGACTTAATTCCCCCAGCAATGAGTTGTGACAACATGTGTGAAATGTGGTCTACTAGAAACTCATAGACTGAGTGCCCATGGTTTGTTTTGGGGGCTTGTCGTATAGGCACCCTCTGCCCATCATGCACCCAAATTCCGGACTCCCAGAAAGAAAGCAGGTGTTCAAAATAAACCACACTGTTTGCACAGTTTCAGCATAGTGAACTACTCTTATCAGTTAGGCTGGTGGGAACCCTCCCAAAATCCACATTCCCATATACCAGCCAAGGGCCAACCTTGTAAGCAGGGCTTTCAGTGGATAGTATTCATGCCTGCTCTGCTAACTTTTTCTGCACAGTTTTGTTGACCAGAAATATTCATTTTAGGCTCTAAGATGTCTCAACATTCTAGTTTGTTACTGTGTGCTAGTTGACACAAAGACTATCTTTTAAAGTAAATGAAAGCTTCAGAAATAACTTGTGGAATAGACTATTATCTCTGAGACTGAAATTATTCTTGCATCCTTTACACCCAGTGGTGTACTGAAGCTTCCTCTTGGAGAGCTGATTTTTTCATCTCCTTCTCATCACTCGTTCAGTGATGTTGTGTTTGTGATTTGGAACTGGCTATTTTGGGAATATTTTACCACAGGAAACAGCAAATACTGCAAATCAGACACCCTCCCCCACCCACAAGAGAGCCAACTGTTAAACATTTATTAGCATACCACCACCTGTACCCCCTTACCGTTTGTTCTATACATAGTGTGTTCCTCTAAGCAATGGTAAAAAGAAAATATATATGATTTGTGTGGAATAATGACTTTGGGTGCTGAGAAGCTTCTGGTCCAAATTTCTTACCTGATTTATGTGTTCTTCTCATATATTAGTTTATAAACTTGAAATTCTCAAGTTTAAAAATGCCTACTGAGTTGCTTATAATATTGGGCCATTTTAAATTATATAAATAATTACAGAGCAAGTAGTAAGTATATATAATTATTTTTAAAAGTCTTTCTTTCAAATGAAGTTTTAAGATGCTATGCTAAGCCAGCAAACCTAATTTTATCTTTCTTTAAGCTTTTGTTTGTTAAATTATCATTGTAAAATGGCTACAAAACAATGTCCTATTCCCAAATTGTTGTTGGCAGATACTTGGTATTCCAGAGAGGCCATTCTTTTCATCTGCTTTTAGTGATCTCAGCTGGCAGTGAGGAGTGCGTAGCTGGGCAATGAAAGTAAAATCATGCCTCCCTACCCAACCAAAGTCAGTTTTAAAGACAGCATCCAAGGATGATGGTGGGCATAGAAGTGGGAAGAGAATGTGCATGGTATTGATGGGGCATGATTCATTGCTTGGAAGCTTTGCATTTGGGGGCTCTGTTACCAGTATTATCTCTGTAAGAGTTTACCTAATATGTGGCTCTGCTGTTTAATATTCTGATGATTTTTTTAACATCTTTATTGGAGTATAATTGCTTTACAATGGTATGTTAGTTTCTGCTTTATAACACAGTGAATCAGCTATACGTATACATATATCCCTATATCTCCTCCCTCTTGCATCTGCCTCCCATCCTCCCTGTCCCACCCATCTAGGTGGTCACAAAGCACCAAGCTGATCTCCCTGTGCTATGTGGCTGCTTCCCAATAGCTATCTGTTTTACATTTGGTGGTGTATACTACTCAAAGCAATCTACAGATTCAATGCGATCCCTATCAAACTACCAATGGCATTTTTCACAGAACTAGAACAAAAAATTTCACAATCTGTATGGAAACACAAAAGACCCCAAATAGCCAAAGCAATCTTGAGAAAGAAAATGGAGCTGGAGGAATCAGGTTCCCAGACTTCAGACTATACTACAAAGCTACAGTCATCAAGACAGTGTGGGACTGGAACAAAAACAGAAATGTAGATCAATGGAACAGGATAGAAAGCCCAGAGATAAACCCACACACATATGGTCACCTTATTTTTGATAAAGGAGGCAAGAATATACAGTGGAGAAAAGACAGCCTCTTCAATAAGTGGTGCTGGGAAAACTGGACAGTTACATGTAAAAGAATGAAATTAGAACACTCCCTAACACCATACACAAAAATAATCTCAGATGATTTTTCCTCAATTAAATCCAAACATTATGCAGTTTTCATGATCTTTTATAGTGTGATTCCAGCCTTGCTTCTCCCTCCTTCCTTCCACTTACTTACTCTGAAGGCAAACTCTGTCAGACTCTTTCATGCCTTTTTCCTTTTTATGGGAGTGACCTCGTTTTTATCTATGACTCTTCACAGCCAGTTATTTGCCTTAAGATTCAACTCAGAACACCACCATTTTCTCCCAGAATTTGTCTCTTTCTTGTGATTCCCATAGATTTCCATATATTTTTACATACCCCTTTTATAATAATTTTTTAATGAATGTTGTGTGCTTGCTCTGTGTGTGTGTGTATGTGCATTTTTCTTCCCATTTGAAACACTATAAGCTCTTGAGGGCAATGACTGTGTTTTCCTAGCCTCTGTATTCCCAAGACATAATAATTGCTATATTCAAACTTTTTGAAGGACTTAATTTTTTTTTAATGATTTTAGAGTAAAACAGGATTTGAGTTCCTCTCTAACAGAGAACCTTCAGTAATTGCTCCCTGCGTCATGATTTGCCTTTTTTGTGCTTTTTAGGCAGATACACAGATTGACCGAGAGCATCAAAACTTCTATGAGGCATCACTAGAGTATGTCTTTAAAATTCAAGAGGTTCAAGAAAAAAAGAAGTTTGAATTTGTCGAACCGGTAAGATTTATTTTCCCTATAAAATAGTAGGTACAGTACATCTCTAAAACAAAATTTGCATTTTTTTCTGTTGAAAATTACGGTTTTTTTAAATATAAAAGGAGAGAGAGGAGTGGGGGAGGGTGAGTAGGTAGAGCACAGAGCACTTTAGGGCAATGAAACTAATCTATAGGACACTGTAATGGTGGATACATGTTATTCATTATACGTTTTTCAAAACTCATAACACGTACAATACCAAGAGTAAACTGTAATGTAAACTATGAACTTTAATAATAATATGTCAATATTGGGTTATCACTTGTAACCAATGTACCACACTGACGCAAGATGTTAATAATTGGAACTCTGTGTGGGTAGGGGCCAAGGGTGTGTATGTGAACTCTATAATTTCTTTTTTTTTTGAATTTTTAAATTTTATTTTATTTATTTATTTTTTATACAGCAGGCTCTTATTAGTTATCTATTTTATACATATTATGAATTCTATAATTTCTGCTCAGTTTTTCTATAAACCTAAAACTGCTCTAAGAATAGCCTATTGATTTAAGAAACCTAAAATTAAAAATTAAGGTGTGTATATTACATATACCTAAGGGAATATACCTCACCACTAAAGTGACCCATTTACCAAACCTTTAGTTGAAGGGAGAATAGGTAAGGCTGTATTTCTTCCTTTGTTCCACCCTGCTTCCTTGCAAGGCTGGGACCTGCCTGACTTTCCAGTGAAGTCATTTATTTTCCTAAGTCAGTGTAAAAAGTAATGGATTCCCTAATGTAAACTGCATTATAGAAAAAGAACAGGTGGCTGGTCTTTATAAGCTTGCTTCATTTTCTTAGCATTTTTTTCCCAAGTAATACCCTAATATGTTACAATATTGCCTGAGTAGGCATCTTCATGAGGTATCATCTATGATGAATAAGGGTGAGTTCTATAGCCAAGATAGTGCTCAGTTCCAATGTGATGATGGAGTAGCAATCATAAAATATGTAAGCAATCAAATATATAATTTAAGCCATACTTTGCTTCCTAGGTCAGTTTATAAAAAATCTATTTATAATGGGAAATAAAATACCCTATTCCTATTTTAGTGGAGGTGACATGGAGAAGGGAAGATCCATTTCAAAATATATTTGAAAATTTTATTTCCTGATGAAAGCCCATCAGTGATTCCCTAAAGATGATGAGAAACTGAGACAAGGCAGAGTCTGGGAAGAGTCATCAGCCCCTGCCTGGCTCCCAGCCCCTCTGCTTCACTCCTCTCCCTTCAGCCGTAGCCACCTGACTTTCTGCTGGACACTTGGCAATTTTCTAAGGCGAGCCCTTCAGCTAGAAGGATTTAAGGAACCAGAGGCCACACCACAGGCTCAGGGATTTAACTTTAACCCTCTGTTTGGGATGACAGCCTTGACTCCAAGTTCTGTTTGCCAAAGAGCTAAGTCCTGAAACCCCTTAGGGTGAATTGATAACCTCTTATTTAGCAGATGCTTTGAGGATCTGATTAAAAATTTGGGGGGGGGGGCTCTCCGAAACTCATCTGGGGTTCATGGACAACTGGTCAGCCTAATAAGCCCTAGTCAATGAAGATGACTAATGCTTAAAATTCCTACTCCCCTTCTCATGGATTAATAAGTTCTGCCTCTGAAGTCTATCATGGTTTTTGAAGCCTCTCTCCTTGCTGGTAAACTTCCTCCTTATGGCCTGCCTCTTGGAATTTCTGAATTTTAGCTCTTTGTTAGAATGCCCCCATTAATTCTGATGATTTTCCTTCATTACCTGTTCCCATTCCCTTCAGATTCTGTGCTCATCTTCTCTGCGGTTCTTCCTCACACCTGGAATTATCCTTTTACATCTGTAGTGCCTCGCTCTCTCTGAAGAGCTATGCAGGTAGCCTATTCCCCCATCTGAGCCTCTTTTATAGCCCATCCTGTCTGGGAACAGTGAACTAGACCATTCTGTAAGATGACACCAGGTATATAAAGAAAAGGTTGTAAAATTGTTTGCTCATAGGTCACAGAAGGAATGATAAGAATTTATGAAGTCCTGTGATAATATAGGAAGAGAAATGGAAATTGTCCTTCAATTGAAATGTGTTTTCTTCTCTCCCTCTACTGTATCCCGAACTGGGACGGTCTGATGATAAGTCTTCTGTAACGCATGCCTTTCTGGTGACACCACAATCAAGGTCAATGTTAAATTTGTCCTTCTTCCAAAATATTTTCCTGGCTGCTGGATTTTTCCTATTAGAATGTCTGGCCAAACCAAATAGTACTGTCAGTTTAGTCTCCTTCTCATTTCCAGCCGCAAAGTCTCATCCACGGGGTTTTACTTAATTTCCACCCCAATGTTGAGAAGAATAGAAACGGGAGCGATAGAACATGGGCATGCTGCTCTTTAGGTTATACATTTACAAATCAATTTGCAGGAAAACTTTCAAAATTTCAAAAACAAAGCCCGGAGGAGCTATAAACATAAAAGAACATGAGGATACTTTAATATCTTTGCAGGGTTTTTTCTGCAGAAATCCAATTCCTGTTGCATAAAGTTTTATACTGCAGAAATGAAGCAGTCTATGCCAGTTTACCTGCAATTTATTTAACAAATAAGCATTAGAGTAAAGCAAAATACTTTAGGGATGCAACTAATCTCATACAGATTGTATGATATCAAGTAGAAAATATAAATAGTCCTGGTGATTCCCATTAAATAATATTCTTACTTTATGATGATCATTTGAGATAATTTTACATTGTTTCAATTAATGTCAAGATCCTACGATAGTTGATCTTTGAACAACATGAGTTTGACTTTGTGGATCCCACTTATATTTGGATGTTTTTCAGTAAATACCACAGTACTACACAATCTGCTGGTTGGTTGAGTCTGAAGATGCAGAACATACCAAGGCAGGACTGTAAAGTTATATACAGAGTTGCAAAGGTTGTGTGTGTGTGTGTGTGTGTGTGTGTGTGTGTGTGTGTAGGCGTCCTTAATTCCCAAATTGTTTAAGGGTCAATTTGTACTTACAATAAAACTTCTACAGAATATTCAGATGATATTAGGAATAGATGTTCCTACAGTGTCATTATTCTAAGGAGAATCTAGGTCTAATACAAGGGAAAAAGAGGGGGCATTTATATATTTTTTATAAATTATTTTTGAAGTATACAGAAAACCAGCTTTTTAAACTCAGTTCTCCATTAGCTTTATGATTTTAATGGCCTTTTTTCCCCTCTGTTTATCTATCATATTTTATTTAGAAAGTGATGGTAGCTAACTCATGATTTTAGACCCGTACTACCCAGTATGGTAGCAACTACTTGTGTATGTCTATCAAACCCTTGAAATGAGACTAGTTGTAGATTAAGATGTGCTCCAAGTGTGAAATAGATACTAGATTGAAAAGGCTTTAGTACAAAAAAATTTTTAAAAAGCATGTGAAATATCATTAAAACCTCTTCTATATTGATTACATGTTGAAATGATAATCTTTTGAATACATTGTATCAAAATATTAAATTTCACTTGGTTTAAATTTCTTGTGACTACCAGAAAGTTAAAAATTTCACATTGGTTTGCATTTGTGGTTCACATTATATTTCTGTCCAGCCGCCCTAGCTGCAACCTTTGAGATTTGCCAAAAAGATATTTGAGTTCAGGTCTGTAATGGGGGAAAAGAGATCATCAGCAAGAGAGAAACATCATCTCCTGACTCTTGACTGTAAGATCCTCCTACTTCTCAGAGTTGCCTGGAGTTTCTGAGAATTTTGAGGGATTAGGAGAAAAAGCTTGAGAAGTAGCTGAACATGAACAACCTACCTAAGAGAGTTTAACCCCAGTGTCTCAGAAGTCTGTTATGGGACATGAAAGTTTGTGGTTCAGAAGACCAAAAGAATCTTTTTATGACAACTCCTTTATGGTTCATTCAGCTGCAGTTGGTGTATGTTTTGATTATAGCCTTTGAGCGTACTTAGTTGGGACTAATGTTTTGTGAGCAACTACTATGTGTCCCATGTTTTCTGTGTTCTCCCACATGAACCCCACCACGGCTTTATTATTAGTGGTTGTTATCCTTCCAGATGAGGAAGTTAAGTCACAGAAAGATTATTAGTTGTCTGAGGTCACAAACCTAAAGAGGGGGAGAACCAGGAATCGAGAACCCAAGTCTGAAGTTACAGTTTTGTACCACCTACTGCTTTAATGGCTACTTGATTACAAAAATTAGTTCTTCTTAATACTTGCTCTGACCAAATAAAATGGATGACCCTAGAAAATTGGATTGTAAAGCTACTTTGATTCCTTAAAATTAGAAAAAGACAGTAAGAGATTGACCTTTACTTTGGTAAAGGTACTTGAGTCAGGGCACATACCTGTCCATTCATTCACCTGTTCTTTCATCCTTCTTTCATCATCCTGTTTTAAGTTGTCTCCCCAGGCCACAGGTGACTGGCCACTTTCCATGTAGAGACAGAAAAGTATAATGGCTGAGTGACAATAAGATGGAATTTGGCTTCAGTCGTAATAACTGTGTTAATTTGGCACGCTTTTCAAAGTCTGTGTGCCTCAGGTTTTTATCTGTCAATCAGGGATAAAAATTTGTATGTAGTTCCCAGGATTGTGATGAGTCTCAACCGATGCACAGAGTAATTGCCTGGTTCATTATTAACATCAGCAAGGTATCAGCTAGTGTGAGCTCTCACATGGACTGTTATTACTAGATATGAAAACAGTATTGATGAATCATTTATTAGTGTGGCTTCAAAGCCAGATAAAGCTTTTTCAAAAACACATTTTTAATTTTAACATTCTTCAAAGTATACATCTAAATTCCATAATAACATTTTCACTTTAGAGTATTTTTTAGCCTTCATTTTAGTCTTTTTGAATTATGTTTAAAATTCATATGATAAATGAAAATAAACTATTAAATATAAACTAAAGCACACTGCTTTTGATCCTCTTCCCTTATTCTGCTGAATTTAATTTTAAATCATTTTCTGAAGAAAATTTCAGGTAATTTAGTTAATATGCTTTAGTTTTTTAACTTATTATATCATGAAGTATACTATAAAATGCTTTGTGGGTTCTCTAAAAAAGTTTGAATAATTTTGAGACTGAACACCAGCTACTTGCTAAGTTAAAAAAAAGACTATCAGATAGTATATAGACTTTCAGGTCTTGAAAGTCAAACCTTTTGTGTTCTTTTTCAATATGATTGGTTAGCCTTAATGTAGAAAATTTAATTTAGGGAAAATTAAAGTGAGACTATAAGATAATGTCATTTAAAAAAAAGAAAAACACTGTAGGACTAAAGGTTACATTTGTATCCTGCTGAAAAACCTAAGTGCAATTGTTCTATAAAAATGAAACCATAAAGCTCTCCTCAGCTCGTATATTTTTAAATAAAAACTGTGTTGGTTTTTGGATTTAGTTCTAGATACTGTCATTGAACATCTGAAATTTATAATAGCAGTTAGATAGTGAATAGAATTTTGGGAAAGTAAGAAAAAAGCATCCTATGTGTTTGGCTAACTCATCCCCTTGTACTTCATATATGGGAAAAGAATCTAAAAAAGAGTGGATATATGTATATGTATAACTGATTCACTTTGCTGTATACCTGAAACTAGCACAACATTGTAAATCAACTATACTCCAATAAATTTTTTTTAAAAAATTAAAAATTAAAAAAATTTTAAAAAAAGGAACCAACCAAAAAAAAAAAAAAATCCATCATGTAAAGGCCTGTTCTAAACGTAGCTTCTGCTGGGCTTAATCACATCAATGGCCACGTTACCTTCTTCATTCCCACCCATTTAGTTGAAAAGATAAGCTGACTGTTCTGTTCTTCCTTGGTTTTGTTCCTTTACCACAGAATTTTACCTCTCCCTACTGCCACTTCATCTGAATTCCATCCCCTTGAGATCTTAGAAATTCTTACCTTCAGGAACTCCAGTGAGACTTTACTGCTGAGGCAGTATATAGCCATGACTTCAAAAAATTTTGGCTTTTTAAATTAATTGAATCTATGTGCATATCTATTCATTCATTCATTTGTTCTCCCATCCTTCTTTCATCACCCTCTTTTAAAAGTTGTCTCCCTAAGCCACAGTTGACTGACCACTTTCCATCCTTGACTCTCCTTTTTTTCTTCAGTTTTCTCATTTATTGGGTTAGATTTTGATACTTTTTCATTTCCATTCAATAAACTCCTCTGAGCATCCATGCATTAGACTTAAAGCACTCTGTAGTCGTTCTGAAGCTGTCCTCTAACATGTTTCTGTTTCCTCCAAGTAAAGAATAGCAAAGACTACAGCAGTAACTTGCAGGTCAGACACCTGTACAGGACGAAAATTGATCCCTTGCCTTTGCCCTACTTTTCCAATCTTCTTAGAGATTTCAGTGGCCAAATGTAAACATCTGTATAAGATTTTGATCTCTTTTAGTACATTGTGGTGCTCTGTGTATAAGTGTTTGCTTTATTTTTTTAAGAAAAACAGCCTTATTGGGTTGTATAATAATACACATACCATTCTATTCACCCAGTTTTAATTCGTTTTTGTCTGTGGTGTGACATAGGTGTCCAACTCTATTCTTTTGCATGTGGCTATCCAGTGGTCCAAGAATTCTTTGTTGAAAAGACTATTCTTTACCCACTGTATGATCTTGGCACCCTTGTGGAAAATAAGTTGACCATAGATGTATGGGTTTACTTCTAGACTCTCAGTTCTCCTCCACTGATTTATATGTCTGTCCTTGTTCCATATCACACTGTGTTGATTATCCCAGTGCTGCTCAGCTCAGACAGCAGTCATCTGGAATTACTGGAATTACTCCAAATTGCTTCGGAGGTCTGCCCCTCACTTCCATGCTAAACCCTGACACCTTTTTTCACTTTGCTATTCACAGTATCACTGGTAACTGTGAGCCCTTAAGGCTTGAAACCTGGTGATTAATGGGCTGGGAAATTATGAATAGCTGTTCCCTAACTGACTTGTAATGGGTTTTGCTAAATGATTATCTATAAAGGCAGTATCAGTTTTTACATTTGGTCAGGTTTTTGGAGTGGAGAAGTCATTTGATTCTAAAGCCCTTGGGAATAATGAAATGCTATATGAGTCTGTCCTTTTGATAAAAGTGCCTTTCTTAATATTAAAACCTAATCTGTCTATCTAGTAATTTGTAGTGATTGTTATTGTTATTTAAAAGTTAAGTTTACTTTAAGGTAAGCTGAGACAGTAGTCTTTTTCCCACCACTCCACCCACATTGAACAGAGAAAATGACACGTGGGAGATGCAATTCTTAAAGATTGTCAGACTGTCCTATTAAGTTTCCTTAATTTAACATCATGGAATTTATTGAGGATGAAATGAATGAGTATATATTCAAACCTAAGAAATATTTAACTTTGCTACCATCTAGAGGCAGTTACTTCATACATGCTGTCTTTATTAAACTTTCCCAGATGCTACTTCCAAAGTAGATGTGGAACAAAAGTAAAAGATAGGTGGTTCTTTGTATATAATTTTTCTGTACCTCCCAAAGAATTGTACTGTTCCTAGTGGGTGCTCAGCATGCATTGTGAGATTAAAACATATTTGTTTGCTACTAAATGAATCTGAATTTTACCAGAAATTGCCAATAGGAGATGGATCTCAGGGAATTGGGTGTTTCATGGGAATATTTACTGCAGATATTCTTAAAGTATCTTCTTTATAAGTTAGATTCTTTGTACTTAGCATGATATTAGAATAGTATCTTTCTTTTATGGCATCCAGTTCCTAATAAGACAGTTTAATTGTGGGCTAATTATAGACATTAAAAAATTAAATGATATTCCTTCCAACAACTTCATAAACTATTATTCAGATATTTAGAAGACCTAAATACTTCAAAAGTATTTTCTTATTTTGTCTCTGAAAATCTCTAAATCTACACATCCAAGCCTCAGTTAAAGGTAATTTTAATCCTATTTTAAGATACAGTTCTTTTTAATTGGGCCACAGTATGTGCAAACTATATATCTTAAATTATTGGGTAATTTAACAAATATAGCATACTTTTAGTAAAGGATAAGCTATTGAATTTTAGTTTTGATAATAATTATTGATGTAAAATTGACAGTGTAAAATAGTTCTAAAATTTGCAAACAATACATTTTGACACATTATCAGGAACTGTTGAACAAGTGAAGGAAATTCTTTAAAATATAACAACTTAAAACCAATTTGAAAGTATATGCTTTCCAAAACGAACATAATTTTGTAAGAAGTTGACTTGTTATAGGAAGAAGAGCATTAGGTCATTGTAGAATCAGTATTTAACTGTTGGAAATCATAACACACATACATACCAGTTGATGCTTAGCTGAATCCTCCTTCTTCCCCAGAGAGAGGAAATGACGGGACGTTATTCACATACAAAAATGGTTTCAAATTGTGTTTCTTCCTTAATTTAAAATAATAGTTTACAGACATATTATGCTATTTGAATTAGAAGAACATTAGCCACTTCTCAAAAATATTTTCTAACTTTATTGTAGGAAGAAGTTGTGGATGAGATTGAATTGGTGGACATGTCTGTGGAATAAAATCCCAGTGAATTAAATGAAAAAATTTAAGTAAATTATTTTTTAGTTATAACATTTCACATAAACAACTGTGTCCTGTAACTCTATGGAGAGCTGCTCTTGCTTTACAAATAAGAACATCATAAACAAGCGCATCTGAATTTGGGATTAGAAGGCTAGGATCATAGAAATTGTGCTTTTCTAAAGGAGATTTTACTCTAGCTCTTACATGAAAGATCTGTATCTAGCACCATGTTTTTGCTCAATTCTTCCCTCTGTTTTGAGTTCTTCCTGCTGCTTAAGTGTTGTCTGTTTAATACCCAAACCAGTACTGCCACCTTGTGATATTTTTGTTAATTTCATCTGGCCATCCTTATTCCTTTCCTTGGGTACTTTTTTCTCTAATTTACTGGTTTAGTCTTCCTCACATCTGCACATGTTTGACCTCCCTATTTTGGTTAGAATCTCTTCTATGTTCCTTTGGTCTTTATCCCCATTAATATTCTCTCCTGGATATTTCGTCAGTGCATTGGAAGATTAGAGTACTTGACTTGACACCTGTCCATGACAAGACTTAAATATTAAATCACATCTACCAAAAAGAAAGGAAAATTTAACTTCCATGTCTTCTGTTTCACATCCATAATTCTAGTGCCTACTTAGGTAAGGAGATTCAAAATTTGTTAGCTTGAGAGATTAGAATGAAATATAATTTCTCTAATTTATTATATTTGATCATCATTTTTAAAAAACACGTTTTCATGGTTTCTTTTGTATCTCTTTATTTTTGCAGCTTTTGTCATTCCTTCAGGGTTTATTTACTTTTTACCACGAGGGATATGAACTCGCCCAGGAATTTGCACCATATAAACAACAGCTGCAGTTCAACTTGCAGAATGTAAGACTATACCTGTTCTCACTGCCTCTCCTTAGTGAATAAGATGATCCCAGGGCAACTGAGTTATGACCAAATTGAACCTTGGAATCTTTTAAAAACTTATCTAAGTACAAAAAAAGCTCACTCATTTAGAAAAACCACTTAATAAATTTACTATTTTTTTTTATAATTGCTGGTTGAAAGTATGCCAGGAAAGAGTAAATCTTATTAACTCTTTAGAGTTAGAAAAATATATACTGGCAAATTTCATAAAAATAAAAATATCTGAGGTGCAGAAACATTGGAAGCTTTTGCCTTTATCTAGTGTTTTCATTATTTTACTGGGTGACCTTAGGCAAGTTGTATATCCTGAGAGGGCAGAATTTCTGTATTTGTGAAATGAACAGGTGGATTTTCACACTCTGTCCCTTTCCTCCCTGAAGTTGTACTATTACATAGCTGATATTTAGTGTTTTGTAAAAATAAATTTAAATGTGGGTTTGAAGCATTCATAATAACTGCTTTAAAGCTACAGGGAGAATTATTTACACACATCCTATCTATTTCTGTCAGGGTTTATTTTGTAAAGTTCTCCAATCAATCCTTTTAATATCTGATTGCATAGTTAGACAAATTCTGACTTATGTATGCTGAACACCAGTTACACTTCAAAAAAAAGTTAGCCAATCCATTTCTGCATTATCAAATATGACAACAAAATCTTAATTGTTGAGGATTTTGTATAAATTAAAAGTTATTTCTGAAACCCTGTCTAGTACTCTATAGCTAAAATAATTTGTGAAGGTTTCACTTAATTTTCTATAAAAAGCCTGCCTTTCACTCCTTACCTGATTCTTGCCATTATGAAGATGTTCAGCAAATAGAAATATGGAGTTGGAGTGTCCCATGAGAAATATGTGATTGGATTTATTCCACCTGTGTTTCGAGTTTAGCTTTTTATTTAACCTAGATTTTCTAGCAGAATCGATTTCACGTTCAATTCATTCCATTGTTTTTCAATATGGAATGCATTTGGGCTTTTTTAGTAAATATTAAAAGGGAAAATTATAAAATCCAAAGTATTTTATTATTTATTTCCATATTAAATGCAATTACAGTAAGATTCCTGGGATTTGAGAACAGGAGACGGGTAAAGTGTTAGAAAAAAATCTGATCCTTATGTTTAAAAGGGAAAAGCGGCAAATTAACTTACTTTGAGATTCAGATCTTTTAGTAGGGGCCATAACAAAATCTTAGAGTTGGGTGGTGATGATTTTTATTTTTCCAAATGAATATTGTTGAGATAATATGGCCTGAATACAAAATTGATTTTCATAGAGAAAAGCCTTATGCTTTCTGTGTCTTCCCTTAAGTAAACATGCTATGATGTGAATAAGCTATTTCTTACAATAGAAGAAGTTAGAACTTGGAAACCTGTTCATTTTTATGAGTTAATTTATGCACTGACTTCTTGATAACTATATTAGGATTTCTGAAAAACAAGCTAAGTGATATGTCTTCAGAAAAGTGCTTGGAATAAAAGTGTTGAACTTTTTTCTTGGTAAGTGCCACATATATCAAAAGTATGTGGATTTATTTTAACCCCCAAAAGAAATTGAGTCCCTGTGTATCTTCCTTTTTACCTTAGGTATTATGGCATATAGAACTCTATTTAGTATTGTGTATTTGTAAAACTATAAGTTGTCCCCTAGGTAATGTTAAGTGGGAAATTGGATGAAACACACACACACACACACACACACACACACACACGGAGATTCAAAGAGAAACATGCAGAAGGTCATTCAGCAAAGTTTCACTAAAGTAATTCAAAATTAGAGCCTAGGATTCAACGGAGAGGGTTGTGGATATGTTGAACAGTCCTGAAAGAATCGAGGTTATCCTTTGCACCATTTGCAGTTTTGAAACTTTAGGCTGGAGGTTCCTCAAAACTGACAGAAAACAATGAAGGAAATTGTTGTTTCTGTTTACTTAAGACAAGGAATAATTTTGAAAGTACGCGACAAGAGGTAGAGCGGTTGATGCAAAGGATGAAATCTGCCAGTCAAGATTACAGACCACCCAGCCAGTGGACGATGGAAGGCTACCTTTATGTCCAGGAGAAACGTGAGTTGCAAAGACAGAAGTTAATGTCTCTTATGATTAACATTCTGTTTCTGTGAGAAGTGAGTTGGTTAGGTTCTCTTCCTTCAAGTAGGAAGACTGAAATTCCTGACAGCTTTATCCTACTTAGTCTGCTCTGCCAACCACTGCCACCTAAGTGTGGAAGTTCTTCCCCTTTGCACCATCAGATTCTCTAAGTTGGTATGTTATTGAACTTGGAACTTACACTTTTCATGATGATATAGTAACACGAGTTCAGGTTTAGAATTTAATTGTGATATCTAATCTCAATTTAAAGTTTCATGGAGAATTAAAAATCAAAGCCTTTATCAGATGAATCATCTTGGTGACTTTGGTAATAGTTTTCCCCTTCAGCAGCATTATTTCATTTAATTCTGTGCTCTGACAGTTTTCAGGAGTAAAATTGGCAATTATGTAATGTCAAACTGGCACTCTTTACTTCCTGATGTTAGGAAATAAGCATCAGACCCAATAGAACACTACTATAATTGCCTCACACTAAGAAAGTTTTTCCTCACAAAAATTAATAAAAAGCCCTTCAAACTTGTATAACTAGGGTCCTTTCTTGTCATAAAGTGGAACGAGTGTGACTAAATTAACTCTCTATTTCAAACCAGAATGCCCTAAAGCACTCTCTTACTGTTTGTGCTAAAGGAACAGTTGTTTTTTATTTCCAGTGCATCATGGACCAGTGTCCTCGTAAAACACAAAATTACGTGCTTGTATTTTGCAGTAATCTCAAATTGCTCTGAAAGTTTTGAAATGCTTATTCTCACTTTCTGTACTTTTTCTCACATACTGGGACTCACAGACTACATGCAGTAGCACTGCTCCAAGTCTCCCTATCCGTAGACAATACATCAATGTAGTTGTTTTGGTTAGAAGACATTATAGTTAAAGGGTTTGAGATGCGGAAGCTGTAGATGTTTGGTTGACTGTGAAAGTTTTTTGGACATGATGCAAAATGATCACTAAAATGCCAACATATTTTATATTTTACATGCCTAGGTGATGCTCATTTGTTCCTTAGCAATATGCAAGCGAATAACAGTTTGATCCAGTTATCTTGGCAAACATTTATTACTACATAGGTGGTAGAGGGCTGCTGGCTCAGGAGGTCCGGTTCCAGGACTTCCTCTCTCGTAACTATCTACGTTTAACCAGTCTGCTGCTTTCAGATGTTAAAATGGTAAATCTGATTACCTGCCTATCTATTCTCTAATTAGAATATCATAAATAGGTTTTACCAAAATTTCTTGAAAAAGACCGATTCTTTGGTCATATATACAGTACATGGATTTGACTCAGGACTCTAAGGAAATGTTTGAATACTGAATAATTATTCCATATTTGAGAGCCTCACTGTGAGGGCACCTGGAGGGGAGCTCACATTTTGCTGAGTGGAAGAATTTGTGGATAATGAGGCCTGTTCAAACCTGCATCTGGTAGAGGAGGTGCCATCCTCTTGCCTGAAGAGTTTTTATTCATTTTAACTCAATAATACTTTATTTCTTGAGATTCCCCCCCTCATTGTTAACACAGTTGTTGAAAGCTTTGTGAGTATACAATATCTTGTTCTAAACAAAAAAACTTTGGATTACCTAGCAAAATTCTTGTGTACATAACCTTCAAATATGCCCTGTTCAATTGCTACTTGGTAGTTTATCCATTGGATGGTGCCGTGGTTTGCTTACCCATTCCCCAGCTGTTGGAATTTGGATCAAACTAAAAGCATAGTTCCTACCATACGACCCAGCAATCCCACTACTGGACATATACCCTGAGAAAACCATAATTCAAAAAGAGTCATGTACCAAAATGTTCATTGCAGCTCTATTTACAATAGTCAGGACATGGAAGCAACCTAAGTGTCCATCAACAGATGAATGGATAAAGAAGATGAGGCACATATATACAATGGAATATTACTCAGCCATAAAAAGAAATGAAATTGAGTTATTTGTAGTGAGGTGGATGGACCTAGAGTTTGTCATACAAAGTGAAATAAGTCAGAAAGAGAAAAACAAATACCGTATGCTAACACATATATATGGAATCTAAGGGAAAAAAAAAAGGTCATGGAGAACCTAGGGGCAAGACAGGAATAAAGTCACAGACCTACTTGATAATGGACTTGAGGATACGGGGAGGGGGAAGGGTAAGCTGGGACAAAGTGAGAGAGTGGCATGGACATATATACACTACCAAACGTAAAATAGATAGCTAGTGGGAAGTAGCCGCATAGAACGGGGAGATCAGCTCAGTGCTTTATGACCACCTAGAGGGGTGGGATAGGGAGGGTGGGAGGCAGGGAGATGCAAGAGGGAAGAAATATGGGGACATATGTATGTGTATAACTGATTCACTTTGTTACAAAGCAGAAACTAACACACCATTGTAAAGCAATTATACTCCAATAAAGATGTTTTAAAAAATAAAAATAAAAGCATAGTTCCTTTAATAATTTCAGGGCTGGATGGGTGGACAAAATGCAGTGTTTTATGCACCTGTCTGATGTTGGTATCTTTTGTTCTAAGATACCTGACTTCTGCTCTGAGTCAGGCTGAACTGATCATAAAGTCCTTTGTGGCACTGACCTTTTTTCTGAGAGTTCCTGTCCCTCTAAATGATAACATCTACTCTTAGGCTACAAAACTCAGATAAATCTTCAACTCTAGTGTCTCTCTGTAGCCTGGGACCAAGTCTGTCCATTTATCTTGTCAATTAACTTTGAACCCACACCTTCTCTCATCTCCACAGTCTTGCAGTGACCTCCTAACTGTTCTCTTTTCACCTCCAGGCTTGTCCAGCTCAGTCCATTCTCAGAGAGCTTCCAGCAGCTCCCTGCAGTGCTTGCTTGGTTGTGCCTCTCCTGTGATGTCCCTGGCTGTGCATGGCATTCAAGGCTCTCACAGTTGGGCTCCTCTCTTTTTAGCATCCTCTCTTATGATGTTGTCTTCCTGCTCCCACGGCAGCTTCCATCTCCAGTTTTCTCTATATCTACCTGTGTTATTTTTATAGCTTTAGCGAGGTAAACTTGGCATGCATCAAATTGCACATATTTAAAAAGTACAGTTTGATCAGTTTTGCCATATGTATGCACCTGTGAAGCCATCACCACAATCAACATAATGAACATATTCATCACCTTCAAAAGTGTTCTTATGCCCCAATATAATCCCTCCCTCTAATTCCCACTTACCATCCACCCCTCTTCCCCTTGCCTAGGGATTTAAAAAGAAAAAAATGAATGGATTTATATGCTGTTGGAATTATTTTTCTATAAGGGACAAGTATTCAAAGCCCCTTTCTACTTGGAATCTTTGAAAGCATTTATATTAAGAAAATCTGACCAGTTCACTAAGACATATTGATTGTACTCTTGCTGTCACTGAATAAGTCCTGTGGGGAACAGAAAATGAGATGGAGAATATGGCTTCAGGGTGTTTATTCTGTAATGGAAGGAACAAGATTAACTCACACAACTAGCAACCAGTGATCAATAGTAAATATCAGAGCTGTAAATTGAGTGATAAATGGAGATGGATGTAATGGGGTGGTAGCAGATTATTGCTGTTTAGACATAGCATTCCACTTTATCTGGATATGTGGTTTGTATGTTACCCACCTCTAGGCAAACATTAAATTACGTTCTAGTAGACTCCAGTTTAACCAGGAAGAGCATGGGGTCCAGAGTCAGACAGAACTATGTTGGAATTTTATGCTACCTGTTAACTGGGTGATTCTCGGTAGGCAACTTTCTGAGTTCAGTCTCCTCATTTATAAAAGAGGGATATTTATATCTGTCTCACAATAATATTGCAGGAATTAGAGATAGTGTATGTAAAATGTCTTTGTTATCAGTAGTGGTGCATAATAATACCACTGTGCTTCTAGGAGCCCTTACTATTCTGTGTAATTTATATTTGTCTCATTTAATTCTTAAGACAACTCCTGAAAAACATCATTCCTCTGAAAAGAACAACTCCAATCACATGTCCTATTGATGAAGAAAGTAGCACCATCTGCAGCTCTTAAGCTTTATTTTCTTTTATGTAAAATGTACTTTATAATGTCTGACTTTAAAAGTTCCTAGATAAAATGTTGGCACTTAGTAGGTATTCAGTGAATGTTAATTCCCTCCCATTCCACAGACATCATCTCAGCAACCTCAGATGATCACTGGGTAAAATCTTGTTTTGTTTTGCAACTTTATAGCTATAATAAATTCTATTTACCCAGACTTTTTTTAGGGACTTCAGAGTTGCTTGCCTAAGAACGTCTGCCCTGGTCTGGTGCCAGGCAACTTTAAAGAAAGCAGCATGTGTGTGCAGCACACTTGAAGATTGAATGCATGAGGTTCTGAACTTAAGATGGAGGCAGGAAAAAACACCTTGGGTCTAAAATGTCATCAGAGTGTTGCAGCAGCTTTATTTAAAAATTATAGTCAATATTTCTTCATAAATCGCTTCCTAAGTAGTAAAGTCACTATAAGGATTTCTATCCAGCCACTTTCCACTAATCAGCTCTAAGCCTGTAAGTGTTTTACACCACATGTAACAGAGTTATCAACAAGTATCGTTAAGTATTATAGTGTGAAATGGTCCCAAAACAGAATTGAAGTTAATTGTAGTAATCCTTTGTGATTATCAAGTATATAGCTGCACCCCATAATTTTAAAATCTGGAGTGGTTAAAGCTAAACATGACACCAAGGGCACTATTATTATAGAAAAAAAATTCAAATGGCTCATGAAACACTTTTCTCAAGTGGTGCATCTTTACAATTCAGTTTCTTGCTTTTGGATATATGGTTGTAAAACCAAGCCAGCAATAACATTGTACATAATTGTTGCTAGAGAGATCCAGGTGTTAAGCCAAATGGGACCCTACATGAAGAAGCTATAGGAAACAAACTCCATTTTCAACCCTCTCAGCCCTCTACGGCATTTGGGTGCAGGATAATTGACTTCCCTGGGGAAAAGCTGAAGGTTTTCTACCCAGGTCATGAAAAAATTGAACTTATGGTGCATCCCTGTGCCCTGGTGAAGCAGCATTAAACAGTTTTTAAGACTACTGGATGATTAAGTGGCACACTATGGGAAAGGGTTGCACACCACAGCAGGATTGTGTTTATGGGGAAAAAGAAAGTGAGCAGTTTACATATACAGCTTTTAATATAAATGGTAGAAGTTATTTTCCTTTTAAAGAGTAATTTGAATTCACTTTTTTCAGATTAGTGTTAAGAGGAAATAGCTCTATGGTCAGTAAAGTCTTAGAGAAAGATGAGTGATTCATTCCTTCTTTCACTTAACAAATCTTTATTGAGGAACAACTGTATGTCTGGCCCTGTTCTAAGGATTAAGAATATACTAGTCAGCAGGACATCACTTGTTCCTGTGCTCATAGAGCCTTCGTGATGGAGACAGACAATAAATTGGGTGAATTAGTAAAATGTTAGTCATATCAGTGGTAAAGTGAAGAAATAAAGTTAAAACAAGAAAGAGACATAAGAAATATCAAGGTGAGGGTGTTGTGATGTTAGCTATCTCTACAGAAAAGGCCATTTTATAAAGGTGACATTTAGTAAAAGACCTGAAAGAAATGACATTGTCATGCAGCTATCTGAAGGAAAAGTAGTCCAGTTAAGTGCAAATGCTCTGGGGTCGAAATGCATTCACTGAGTGCTGAGATCAGCAAGGGGGCCAGTGTAGCTGGAGTAGAGTATATGAGGCAAAAGGCAGTGAGATCAATACTGAGGAGCCAGATCATGTGGGGCCTTTGGTTTTCATCTGGGGTAATGTGGGAAACGACTGGAGAGTTTTGAACAAAGGGGTGAAATGACCTGGCTAAATTTTTAGCAGGGTATTTCTGGCAGTTTCAAAAATAGAGGACAAAGATAGAAGTAAGGAGACCTGTTATAGTACCTCAGACTGTCATTTCTCATTCTTCCTACCTCTACGGGATGCAAGTATACCACTTTTACAGATGAGATAACTGAAGTTCAGATCTAAAGTAACTCTTGAGTTTACAGAGTGAGTGTCGGTACTGTAAATAAAGCCAAGTTGTTTGGCTGCAAGACACTCTACCCTACACCACTCTTGCTCCAGACTAGCCTTTCTCACTCACAGTAAGCATTCCCAACTTGCATGGTCTATGGAAATACTCACTTGTGTTTCATAGCATCGAAAACTGTACAAACTTAGATACAGATCATTTATTAACAATCTGTAATGTTTGTTTCCTTACACTAGGACCGCTTGGTTTTACATGGATTAAACACTATTGTACATATGATAAGGGAAGTAAAACATTTACAATGAGTGTTTCAGAAATGAAATCCAGTGGGAAAATGGTGAGTTGTTTTTGTTTTTTAATTGAACTTGTTATTTAAGTAATGGAAGCAAAACAAACAAAAATCATGTGTGCTTATTTTTCTAATAAACGTGCTCACAATTTTTAAAAATTGAAAAGTCAAAAATTTTTCTCTCGCTTTAGTGACCTTGAAGACTTATAAAGAGTGGCCAGGATTTTTCTTTTATTTTGGCCATGGAATGTTTATAAGCAGTTATATTAAATGTAGGGACACCTTGGTAGGTGTCATCTCCTATCCCTGGCAGCAGAGTTGTTTGCGTTGTTGGTTGGCCAGCAGCTCATAGAGACTGTCAGTGGCTGGTCCAGGCTCACTGCGTCTGCATCTTTCTTCCAGGTGGTCTCTTGTGGGAGCCCGGGTTTGCCCCTGCATGCCACTTCCTTTTCTGCACTGTGTACTACTTACTGAAACGCTGGCCAACAAAGTTTCTCAGAAGAAATCAATCAATGCTTATTTACCCCTAAAGTAAATCAGTCACTGAATGTCTCGCATGGGTAGTGAACAGTACAGAACAAAGTGTACCTTATATGCGGAAGTGCTACAGAATACAACGCCTTTATTGCATGTAGTGTACACTCTTTTTGTGAGTTAAGATATGAATATGGCAAACAATTGGACCTGTGAATTAAATAATTGAGCCGTCATCTAAGAATCCTAGAGCTGGGAGTTATCCTAAAGATTATTTAGGCTAGCCTCATTTTACCTGATTAAAAAATAAAGACAATAGAAAGTAAGTGACTTACTCAGCTAATTTGTGGTATAGATCATGGCAGAGGTAAATGTTGATCTAACTTAGACACATACTCAAATACATCAGCTGAAACTTATTGTGCTTGGGCATTCATTAGAGTCTAATAATTCAAAGTAAGAGACATAAAATAAAGGAGAACATACCAGAGAAAAAGAAACCTTAGATGGCTACTCTCACAAGAAGTTATTAAATGCTATAATCATGCCTAGTTTCTACTCTAAAAGTTTCATAAGAAAAGATACTGCCCAAAAGTCAGTTTATGTGACAGTCAGCGAGCTAATAATAAATAGACCAAGCCAGAGTTGTATTAATAAAAGAGATTTGCAACCAGAGACAATAGAATTAACCAGGCATTAGGTAAATATTCCCCTTAAAATTGACTGGCATTTCAGGTATAGAAGAGAATTATGAATTGAGCCTATGTTGGATCCTGTCAAAAGAGGTTTAGTTTAGTTTTAGCAGCAGACTACTAGTCGGTTACCAGCAGGGGAATCACGTGGTGTGCATGATAGTAATAGCATTATAGCAAGTATCTACTAGAACTTTATTATTTTGGTAGCTCTCTTGAGGTTTTGAGCCAGCTATCATTTAATACTCTACGGCTCCAATACAAACACACACACACACACACATATTATAGTATAATTTAACTTTATAAGTAAATATGTTGAAGGGTACTAGACAGGCATGTCACAGAATTCTTTGAATAAAACATGTATATGTGATTAATTTATTAATAAATGGTTTGGTGTATTACAGTTGGGCAGTTAACATTAGGCAGAAGTCTTTGTATTTATAGAAACAGGATATGATTATGATCTTTATACATAAACTGTACTCTAAGTTGTCATTTTAATATGGAAACTTTAGGTGGTGTATTTAATATATTTCAGTTCACCTTGTCATCATGTCAGTAATGTGCTCCACTTCTTGTTTCAGAATGGCCTCGTTACTAGCTCACCAGAAATGTTTAAATTAAAATCCTGTATCCGACGAAAGACAGATTCAATTGATAAACGATTCTGCTTTGACATAGAAGTAGTCGAAAGGTTTGAACTTTTCACTTTACATTTTTTAATAATCTAAATTATTTGTTTCTATGTATAGATGTAAATATGAAACAGCATAAAGTGCTTGTTTTTCAGTCTCTTTTTTAAAGACAATATATATGTTTATTTCATTCTTTCACTTGTTTATTCAACAAATAAGTATTGCATGATGCCTTCAAAAAAATAAATCAGACACAGAGTGCTACCAAAGGGTAATATCACTCAGAGAAGAATCTGGAAAATCAATAAAGATGACTGCCTTAGGGGAAAGTGCATATTGTGGGCCGAGGTCCCCATCAAAATGAAGAAACCTGACGGCATTGTTCATGGCTCCTGGGTCAGCCTTTTTGTATGGTTTTGAAATCTAGTGGTCTTGTTCCCAAGGAATAATAAGACACAACTGCAAATTCCATAAGCTTCCTTTAGCCAGTGAAAATCAGTGCCTACCATGTACACAACACTGTTCTGGGCATTCTTAGCCACAGAATATTGGGAGAGACATAAAGGTTGTGCATTCAAGCTTATCATGTAGTGGCATTATTTAGCTCTGTTCCTTTATTGTTTCAATACAAGTAGAATAGAAACAAAATAAGGAGGATTATGTTTCTTGATCTGTGTTGCATTCCATAATCTATTTTTCTTCCCCTGCATTACCACTATGCTTTTCTGAATATCTCTAGCTTTGTGTGTGTGTGTGTGTGTGTGTGTGTGTGCGTATACACTGTATATATACTCTGACATACTATATACACTGTTATATACTATAGCTTACGTACGATAGCTTGTTAACTGTTTAGTAGGGCATGGCCTTGTTCTTATGCTTGTTTAAAATAGTGTTAGCTATTTTGGCCCTGTGTTCTTATGCTCTATAGATCTGCTTATTAAGTTTCCCTTTCTCTCCAAAACATCCTTTGGGATTTTTGACTGGAGTTCCATTAAAGTTATTAAATTTCAATAAATTAATCAATGGTGAGTTGAACTCTCCCAAGGATTTTACATATCTTTTACATCTATATTTTTTTCAGATTTGTTTTCGGGTATATTCTTTTTATTTAAATTTTGAATAAAGTTCTTTAGTAGAAACTCTTTTTTTGTTTTATGGTTAAGATTGCCATAGAGAAAGGCTATTAATTTTTTTTTATGTATCAATCTATATCCAGTACAGTTGTTGAACTCTTGGTTTTAATAGTTTTGTGGTAGGAACTTCTGGTTTTTCTATGTAGATAAATACCAACATGTTAGTGGTTTCTCTTTTCTTTTTTCCGACACTTTCTAGATATATCCTTGGAGCACACTGTTAAACTCTGTGCTTTAGTTGTTTCATCTGTAAAACAAGGATAATCAGTACCCACATCAAAGGGTTGTTGTGAGGAATAAATGAGATAATAAAGGAGACATACTTATAACACAGTGCTTGGCGCATAATAAACAGCCAACAAGTATTGATTGTTGTTATTATTTGTGTTTTACACTGGCTTAAATTCTCTAAGATAAAATTACCTTGATCTTTATAATACGTTTTCCCTTTTCCTATCAGTCTAATGAGCTGTTTTCCTGTTTACTTAGAGATATATGCCTTTATCACAGTTTTAACTCACTCCAGGCTTTTAACCACAAAATATTTAAATGAAATTTCCTTCTTCATGTACCTTTTCACAGAACCCTCTAGTTTTCTTTTTATCTTATGGACAGCCTCCACAATTAATTAGATTAATTTTACTTTTTTCTGAATTTTCTATTTTTCTCTCTCTTATATTGGTTTCCTTCCTCCCTTTGCTTGCTCGTTTCTTGAAGCACATCCTCAAGTTGCTATCTCAGAATGGGTGCATGGGAGAGAGTTGTTTTTATACATATTAATTGTAATATTGTGATCATTGTATATGTAAACACTTTGGTTTTAGTGTCTTCTTAATAATTGACTAGTTATAGTATAAGGCTTTCCATATTGCTATATACTCATTGTAATTATTTTTAGTGACTAGTTGTACCACGTTGGGTCATAATCTTAATCATTCTCATACTGTGGAATGTTTCGGTGCTTTTGAACTTCTGTGAATGTAGCTTTTCATCCTTTTTGGTCATTTCAGGGGAAATAGTATGAGCCTAAGCTCCTTCAGATAGTTTTATACCTAAAACACTTATTGATTTCATTTTTAAAATTCCTTCTCTTTTCTTCTCTTTCCTATCTTCTTTTCTCTCTTCATTTCTTTTTTCTCTTTCCTGCTTTTTCTTCAAATTTTACTTTTAAAGTTAGCTAAGAATTTTAAAAAAATAATTAATGTGTAAAGGCATAAAAGTAGTAAATTGAATATATAAAATATTTTTTAATAGGCATGGAATCATCACATTGCAAGCCTTTTCAGAAGCTAATCGGAAACTCTGGCTTGAAGCCATGGATGGGAAGGAACCGGTAGGGATATGACATATTCTGTAATTTAGATATTATTGCTCTAATAATTGCAAAGTACATCTGAAAAAAATTTTGTATGTCTATAGTGTATTTGAAAATATTAAAATAGCAAATAGAAGAGTAGAGACTCTTACTGTTTTCCTGGTGTTGCGTCACTGGCACATAACACCAACTTCTTAATTCATTTCCCCAGGGGACTTCCAGGACTAATTTAAAACCCTAAAATTACTTTTAAAAAATTACTTATTATCATTAATTTGGCTACATTGATTAGATTATTTTATTTAGTTAATAATTCTTGAGTGCCCACTCTGCAAGGCCTGTGCTAGGCTTTATGATCAACATGATGAACACGTTTCAGGGAAAGAACTAATCCTGGTCCTAGACAATTGTTTAAAAGTCTCCTTTGCTAAAACTGTTTGTGGCTTGACATTTTCCCTCTATCCAGATCCCCATTTTTATAATAGTTATTTTGATGTTGACATAATTTACTTAAAATTATCAGGGAGGCTTATATAAAAAAGGGAATAAATCATTGATGACTTTTGTGAAGAACACTGCAATAAATGATTAGAGGGATGAGCACACAGAGCAAATAGGATGCACCAGCCTGTCCCTTGAAAACTATCTTTTAAATGGCGGAGAACCTGTGACCATTCTTCTGAAAAGTACCTATGCAACAACACAGCTACACAAAGTGTGGTCCCCAGACTGAGTCCATCCTACAAACCGTTACCAGGCTACAATAAGATGAGTGCAGAGATTATGATTAAGCATCTGGAAAATGTTATAGCAATGAGAAGTCATTTTACATCTGTTGAATTTAATAATAAAAAATTTGGACTCTGCATCTATTCTTTATTATGTGTATTACCTTTAAATTTTATTGTAATTTATAAAAATGTCAGTCAGTGACAGATTAAAAATTAAAAACAAAGGAAATTGGTTCTTTACCACTAACAGTTGAGGGGCAAGCCCTGACCTAGAAGAAATTTAGAAGACAGTGTGATAGCTCAACAAGTACAAGTTAGGATTGTACACACTGAGAAAAAAACACTAAGCAGATAATTTAAGGAAGGAACAATCAGGTGAAATCCATCATGAGATACTTCCTGAAGAAGGGAAATTATGCATCATGTTGGAGAATAGAATAAGATGCTTAGATCAGAGGGAAAGAGGTAAAACTTTGCCCAGGGCAGGACAGCCGGGGATGGAAAGGAGTGGGAGGCAAGATTGGAAGTCAGGCTGGGGAGATGGCATTGTGGACACAGTAGTTGTAAGACCTTGAAATCAAGACACTCCCTTTGTGTATCAATGTACCAATATCACCCTGGTAATCTTCTCTGCTGGGTCATTAATTGCAAGTAACTGACTGACTTCCTTTGTTTTTTAGATTTATACTCTGCCTGCGATTATTAGCAAGAAAGAAGAAAGTAAGTCATTCTAATAATTATTTCAAATGTTATCACATAGATTTTTTTTTTTAGTTGAAGTACCATATTAGTTTCAGGTGTACAACATAGTAATTTAATCTTTGTATACACTGTGAAGTGATTACTGCAATAAGTCTAGTACCATCTGTCACCATACGATTGTCCCCCTTCATCCATTTCACCCACCCTCCAACCCCCTTCCCTTCTGATAACCATGAATCTGTTCTCTATATCTGAGTTTGGTTTCATTTTCTTTGTTTGTTTTGTATATTCCACATATAAGTAAAATCATATGGTATTTGTCTTTCTCTGACTTACTTCACTTAGCATAATGCCTTTGAGGTCCCTCCATGTTCTTGCAAATGGCAAAGTTTCCTTTTTTGCAGCTGAGTAGTTGTCCATTGCGTATATATAGCATGTCTTCTTTATCCAGTCCTCCACCAATGGAAATTTAGGTTATATCCATATCTTGGGTATTGTAAATAATGCTGCAATGAACATAGCAGTGTATATATCTTTTTGAATTAGTGTTTTCATTTTCTTTGGATAAATACCCAGAAGTAGAATAGCTGGATCATATGGTAGCTCTGTTCTTAAACTTTGAAGTACCTTTGTACTATTTTCCATAGTGGCTGCACCAATATACTTTCCCACCAATAGTGTACAGAGTTTCTCTTCTCTCCACATCCTCTACAAAACTTGTTATTTCTTGTCTTTTTGATGATAGCCATTATAGCAGGTGGGAGGTGATATTTCATTTTGGTTTTGATTTGTATTTCTCTGATGATTAGTGGTGTTGAACATCTTTTCATGTGCCTGTGGGCCGTCTGTATGTGTTTTGGAAAAAATATCTACATAGATCCTCTGCCCATTTTTTAATCAAATTGTTTTTCGCTATTGAGTTGTTTGAATTCTTTATATATTTTGGATATTAACTCCTTATCATATATGATTTGCAAATATTTTCTCCCATTCAGTAGGTCACCACTACATTTTGCTGATGGTTTCCTTTGCTGTGCAGAAGCTTTTCTGTTTGATGTAGTCCCACTTGTTTATTTTTACTTTTGTTGCCTTTGCTTTTGGGGTCAGATTCAAAAATTCCATGCCAACACTGATATCAAGGAGCTCATTGCCTATGTTTTCTTCTAAAAGTTTTATGGATTCAGGACTATTTTAAGTTTTAATCCATTTTGAGTTGACTTTCGTGTGTGGAATAAGATAGTGGTCTAGATTCATTTCTTTGCATGTGTCTGTCCAGTTTTCCCAGCACCATTTATTGAAGAGACTATCTTTTTCCCACTGTATATTCTTTACTCCTTTGTCATAAATTATTTATTCATATATATATATATATATATATATATATATATATATATATATGGGTTTATTTCTGGGCCCTCTACTCTGTTCCATTGATTTATGCATCTGTTTTTATGCCAATACCATACTGTATTGATTACTATAACTTTATAGTTTAGTTTGCAATCAGGGAGTTTGATACCTTCACTTTTTTTTTTTTTTCTTTGACTTTTTTTTTTTTTGGTTTGTTTTTCTCATGATTCTTTTGTCTATTCAGGGTCTTTCATGGTTCCATACAATTTTAGAATTATTAATTCTACTTCTGTGATAAATGATAGGGATTGCATTGAATCCGCAGATTGCCTTGGGTAGTATGGCCATTTTAATGATACTCATTTTTCCAGTTCATAAGCATGGTATACCTTTCCATTTGTTTGTGTCATCTTAAATTTCTTTCATCAGTGTCTTAGAGTTTTCAATGTACATCTTTCACCTCCTTGGTTAAATTTATTACTGGATATTTTACTCTTTTTGATGCAGTTGTAAATGGGATTGTTTTCCTAGTTACCTTTTCTGATATTTTGTAATTAGTGTATAAAAAGGCAACAGATTTCTGTATATTGATTTTGTATCCTGAAACTTTACTGAATTCATTTATTAGTTCTAAGAGGTTTTTTTGGTGGAGTCTATAGTTTGTTTTCTCTATACAGTATCATGCCATCTGCAAATAGTGACATTTTTTCTTCTTCCTTTCCAATTGGGATTCCTTTTTTTTTAGCCTAATTTCTGTGTCTAGGACTTCAAATATTATGTTGAACAAAAGTAGTGAGAGTTGACATCCTTCTATAGTTCCTAATCTTAAAGGAAAAGCTTTCATCTTTTCACTATTGAATATGATATTGCCTGTGGACTTGTCATATATGGCCTTTATTATGTCAATGTATGTTCCCTCTATACCCACTGTGTTGAGAGTTTTCATCATAATTGGAAGTTGAATTTTGTCAAATGCTTTCTCTGCATCTATGGAAATGATCATATGATTTTTATTCTTCATTTTGTAAATGTATGTATCATGTTTATTGATTTGTGGATGTTGAACTAGCCTTGCATCCTTGGAATAAGTCTCACTTGATCATGTTGTATGATTCTTTTTATATATTGTTTAATTCAGTTTGCTGATATTTTGTTGAAGATTTTTACATCTATTTTCATCAGGGGTATTGGTTTTCTTTTTTGTGGTGCCCTTGTCTGATTTTGGTATCAGAATAATGCTGGCCACATAAAATGAGTTTGGAAATGTTCCCTCTTCTTCAATTTTTGGATGAGTTTGAGAAGGATAGGTATTGAATCTTTGGATGTTTGATAGAATCCATGGGTGACACTCTCCGATCCTGTACTTTTGTTTGTTGGGATTTTTTTGCAATCTCTTTACTAATAATCAGCCTATTCAGATGTTTTATTTCTTTATAATTAAGTCTTGGAAGATGATATGTTTCTATATTCTAGGTTATCCAATTTGTTGGCATATAATTGTTCTTAGTAGTCTCTCATGATCCTTTGTATTTCTCTGGTATCGGTTGTAATTTCTCCTCTTTCATTTTCGACTACTTATTTGAGCCCTCTCTCTTTTATTCTTGGTTAGTCTAGCTAAAGATTTGTCCATTTTGTTTATCTTTTCAAAGAACTACCTCTTGGTTTCATTGATTTTTTTAAAATATTTTTTTAGTCTCTGTTTTATTTATTTTCACAATGATCTTTATTACTTCCTTCCTTCTACTACCTTTGGACTTCATTCTTCTTTTTCTACGTACTTTAGGTTTAAAGTTAGATTGTTTGAGATTTGTCTTTTTTCTTTAGGTAGGCCTGTATTGCTATAAACTTCCCTCTTACAACGGCTTTTGCTTTGTCCCGTAGATTTTGGAATGTTTTATTTCCATTTTCATTGTTCATATTATTTATTGATTTCCCCTCGGATTTCTTATAACCCATTGGTTGTTCAGTAGCATGTTATTTAATCTCCACGTATTTGTGATTTTTCCAGTTTTCTTCTTGTAGGTCTAGTTTCATACCATTGTGGTTGTAAAAGATGTTTTATATGATTTCAGTCTTCTTAAATTTATTGAGATTTGTTTTGTGGCATAAAATGTAATCTATCCTGGAGAATGTTCCATGTGCACTTGAGAAGAATGTGTACTCTGCTACTTTCGGATGGTATGTTCTATATGTGTCTATTAAGTATATCTGGTCTAATATGCTGTTTAAGGCCATTGTTTCCTTATTTTCTGTCTGGATGATCTGTCCATTAATGGAAGTAGGGTGTTAAAGTCCCCTACTATTATTGTATTGCTGTCAGGTTCTCCCCTTAGGTCTGGTAATATCTGCTTTCTATATTAAGGTACTCCTATGTTGTTTCATATATATTTTAAAATGTTATAACCTCTTGTTGGATTGACTCCTTTATCATTCTGTAATGCCCTTCTTTGTCTTTTATTACAGTCTTTGTTTTAAAGTCTGTTTTGTCTGATATAAGTATAGCTACACCAGTTTTTCTTTTGTTTTTGTTTTGTTTCCTTTTCTTTTTTCATCCCTTCACTTTCAGCCTGCTTGTGTCCTTAGATCTGAACTGAATCTCTTGTAGGCAACATATAATTGTGTCTTGTTCTTTAATCCATTCAGCCACTCTGGCTTTTGATTGGAGAATTTTGTCCATTTAAATTTAAAGTAGTTATTAACAAGTATGTACTTATTGCCATTTTGCAACTTGTTTTCTGGCTGTTTTTATAGTTCTTCTCTGTTCCTTTCTTTTCTTGCTCTCTTCCTTTGTGGTTTGATGACTTTCTTTCATGTTGTCTGTAGATTTCTTTCTCATTATCTTTAGTGTATCTACTATAAGTTTTTGGTTTGTGGTTTCCATGAGCTTCATATATAGAAAAACTAAGTGTGTGTGTGTGTGTGTGTGTGTGTGTGTGTAGTACTCTGTTATAAGCTGATAGCAACTTAAGTTTGGACACATTCTAAAAACTGTACATTTTTACTTCTCCCACCCTCATTTTATGTTTTTGATGTTATATTTACATCTTGTTTTTGTATCCCTTAATTATTGTAGTTACAGTTAACTTTACTACTTTTGTCTTTTAACCTTTATACTAGCTTTATAAATGGTTAATCCACTAACTTTACTATATATTTGCCTTTACCAATGAGATTTTGACTCTTCTATGTTTTCTTGTTACTATTTAATACCCTTATTTTTCATCTTGAAGAAGTCCCTTTAACATTTCTTATAAGGCACATTTAGTGTTGATGATCTCCTTTAGCTTTTGCTTCTGTAGAAAACTCTTTATCTCTCCTTCAGTTCTGAATGATAACCTTGCCTGTAGAATATTTTTGGTTGAAAGTTTTTTCTTTTCAACACTTTGAATATATTGTGCCATTCCCTTCTGGACTTTAAATTTTTTGCTGAATGATCAGATGTTAATCTTATGGAGCTTCCTTTATATGTAACAAGTTGTTTTTCTCTCGCTTCTTTTATGATTCTCTCCTTGTATTTAACTTTTGACATTTTAATTGTAATGTGCTTGTTTTGGATCTCTTTGGGTTCATCTTATTTGGAATTCTCTGTGCTTCCTTGACTTCAATGTCTGTTTCTTTCCCCCAGTTAGGGATGTTTTTAGCCATTATTTTGTCAAATAAATTTTCTTCCCCTTTTTGTATCTATTCTTCTTCTGGGGCCCCTACAATGAGAATGTTATTCCTCTTGATGTTGCACCATAGGTCTCTTAAGTAATCTTATTTTTTTTTTCCTTCTGATCTGCTAGGATGAATTCCACTGTCCTGTCTTCCAGGTTGCTGATCCTTTCTGCTTCATCTAATCTGCTATTGAAACCCTCTAGTGTATTTTTCTTTTCAGTTATAGTATTCTTCAGCTCCATGATTTATTTTTGGTCCTTTTATTTTCTAACTCTTTGCAGAAGTTCTCATTGTGTTCATCTTTTCTTCCAAGAGGTCAGTGAGCATCTCTATGTCCATTACTTTAAACTCTTTAGCAGGTGAATTACCTCCATTTCAGCAAGGGTTTTTTTCCTGGATTTTTATCTTTTCTTTTGTTTGGGACATATTCCTCTGTTTCTCATTTTGCTTATCTCTCTGTGTTTGTTTCTACATATTAGGCAATACAGTTACCTCTCCCAGTCTTGAAGGAGTGGCCCTGTGTAGGAGATGAACCTGATTTTTCAACCCTGCCCTAACTGTTTGTTGTCTCTGGAACATTTGTAATTATCTAAGCAGTTTAATTTTTTTTCTTGATAAGTCCCAGAGGTTGTGCCAAGACCTATCAGTGTTCCAAAGGGAGGGATCTAATTCCACACCTAGTTTCAGGCTGTTTGGAATGAAGACCCTCAGGTAGCAGCTTTTAAAGAACACATATATATATATATAGTATTGTGTGACCATGGTTGTAACTCCCTACTGGCCTCAAGACCAGGTGATTTGGAGGTGTCCCCTTGGCGACAGTTGCAAAAGACAGGGCTCCAAATGAGTGCATAAACTCCTCTCTGGGAGGTACAGTTGATCTGTCATGAGGCCAAGGGATAGTGCAAAGGTGGCATCCCCCAGTCTATATTCCCCCAGAGCTCCTCCATAGCTTCTAGATGTGTGGTAAACTTGAAGCCTTCCCCTCAGGCTTAAGCTCTGGGACAAGTAAATAGGGCTTTTTCACAGGAAGTCTGGGGGTGTGTTTCAGTATGTTGTCAGTATCTTAGGGGTGGTTCCGTACCATGAACTGTCTCCTCAATTATTTCAGAGCCATAAGGCCCAGAAATGCAAGCCTCCCTGGACACCATAGTCAGGTGCTCAAGGGCTCTCTCGTACGTGGAATGCATGTGCCTGCTGGCTTCAGTGGGCCACAGGAGAGCCTGGGGTGGGACTGCTGGCTGCAGTGGTGCTGCAGAAGCACATGATGGTCACAGTGAGGCTGATCTTGGGTGGCCTCAACCTGCAGTGGCTTGAAGCAGAATTTCGGTTGCCCAACCAGAGATTGAAGTCAGGCCATGGCAGTGAGAGTGCTGAATCCTAGCCACTAGACCATGATGAGGGACAGTGGCCAGTGACAAAGCCCCTGGCCTTGAATTCCCACAAAGAAACAGAAAGTAGTGAAACAAGTAAAGTGTTTATTAGGAGGCAGAAAGGTACATGTGAATAGACTCAGGCAGACTCAGAGAGAGTCGCACCCTCTTGGTAGTTTGAATCACTTATATGGGGAATTTCTTCCGGCCAATCATCTTGTTTTGCCTGGCTCTGAATCTGTATTTGGTTTATCTCAAGGTCCTCCCATGTATGCACGCACATCTCTTAGCCAAGATGGATTCTAGCAAAGAAGCCTATGGGTAGGTTGACATCACTTATTATGGAGTGACACCCCCTCCCTTTTGACCTCCAAGGAGCCTTTCTGTGCATGTATAGTCAGGAAGGTCTCCTTGACTTCAAGAATGAAGAATATGTGGTCTCTTTATTTCTTATTGGGGCAGGGCTCAGCTTCTCCTCCTTCCTGTTATTGTTTTCATCATGGAGTATCTGTCCATAGAGGACAAACTCCAGCTGCTCAGCCTGGGGCCCATCTATCTCCTGCCTCAAGGCCACAGGAACACATGGGGGCAGTGTGAGATAACAGGCTGCAGCAGAACTACAGGGACACGTGAGGGTGGGGTAAGACCCCCTGGCTTCAGGGGGACCAGAGGAGAGCGTGGAGGCAAGTCAAGTCCTTTAACTCTAGCAGTGTGGAGTGAGAGCACAAAAATGGTGCTCACCAGCACCTCTGTCCCAGGAGAAAGTCCCAAAGACCTCTATAGACCCTTTAATCTTAGCTAATGAATCTCCTTCATGTATGGTCTAGGAGCTTTTCAAACTTGGTTTTGCATTGGGTCCTGAGTTGAATGAGTCTGCACGTGAGCCCTTTAAGAGCAAACTTTTCTGTCCCCACATCCTTTTGTTGGTTTTCAAAGCCAAAAGTATTGGGCACTCATCTCTCCAGTGCAGGTTGTAAGGGTTGGGGTACCTGATGTGGTGCACGAACCCCTAGCTCCTCAGGGAGAAGTTCCATATTTGTGAGATCCCTTGTGCTTGTGGGTTGCTGTGCCAGAGGTGAGGTTTTTGGTGAGACTGCGCTTCTGACTCTCCTACCCATCTTGATGTGGTCCTTTTATCCTTTGTTGTGGAGGTGCTGTTTAGCTAGTTTTCAGGTCTTTGTCAGATCCATATGTAGTTGTAGATTTGGTGTGTCCATGGGAGGAGGTGAATCCAGGATCTTCCTATGCTGGCATCTTAAACCAACCCCCATCATGTGGTTATTTTTATCACAGAGGTATTATGTGATATTAAAAGTTAACTCTGGAAAAATCATAGTAGTGCACCTTTGATCTGATGGTACTCAGCAAATTTGAAATTTTCATTCAGAGTTTCTCATGTTAAAACCACTAACTACTGGGCTTTATAGTAACCAAAATTATTTTATTTATTTGGCATTTATTACTTATAAGTATGTACCCTGCTTTATCCCAGAAAGAGATTTGAGGCAATTGATATTTTGTTTGATTTTCTTTTTAACGGCAATAGAGGGTTTCTTTATCTTATTTTCTCTGCTCCAATTTACAAAACTGAAGATATGAACACTGCTAATTTTAGGGGATTGTGCCCAAGACTGTGAAGTATAAGGACATTGTCATAACACATGGGATATGTAAGAAAACATGTTGTGGCTGTATTAATACTGAATTTGTGTCAAACCATTCTGAATGAACACATTTTATGTATTTTCCATCATATTCTGAATCCTTTTTAGTCATCTGCCACCTTTAATCCTTGGTTAGTTTAGGGTATCTTCATATGTAATTTACATATACAAATTATTTGACATTTAAAATCAAATTTTATATGTTTCTAAGGTTATGTGTATATCCTTTAAAGCACTTTCAAATTTTATTTAACTCAATTGACTTTCATGATGTCTAAATTTATTTTTAAAACAGCCTTAATAAGCCTGACTTTTGGATTGTTATTAAAATACAAGTTAGAATGGAGTAACAATAAAAACTGGGAAAGCACTCATTTGAAAGTAATAAATATTGAGTGTATTCAAAAGCCTATCATTTTATCTGGATGAAATGCTTCCTAGTGATTAATTTCAGAAATTATCAAAAGAAAATGCATAATTTAAAATACCTTTAATGTTAAAGAGTTAAAATAATATTTCCAGTTTTTATTCTTGTGTTCATTTCTTTTTTGCCAATCAGAGTGATTAGTATAAAACCTTTCATTGCCCACTTTTATCTAATCAAGGAAACATTAACCAACCGATAAGAGGTTTGTAAGTACTTAATGTTCATTCTAAACAATTACCTAAAAAATAATCTGTTGTGTAATTTGCATTTGAGTAGAGTTTGAAATGTGTTTTCTAACACTGGTTTCATTGTTCATATCCAGTATAAAGATAGTCCTTTCAAATTCAAATGAACGTACTCAAAGACAAATCCTTCCTGAAAAATAAATGAATATATATATAAGATATTGAATAGAGCTTTTGAATGGGGACGTGGTCAAGTCAATCAGAATATATTTGATACTTAATGCACCTTGGAACTAGGGTTTTTATCATAACTAGGTAATTTGAGTGAGAAAGTTATCAAATGTACTTATGCTGTGATGGAGGGAGTTTGGGCTTCTTGTAGTAAAGACCCACTCTTCTGGAAATCAGCTTTCCTGTAGTCTTAGGCACCTGAAACATCACTATGCCACCATGTGTAATTATAAATTGATACGTGTTTCAGAGAAATAGGTGTCTGAGAGTCCATGTGTTTGTATGATTTATCACATTCTGGCTCTTGATATGATGTATCAGTTTTCCACCCAGTTCCCTGAACAGGAGGTGACAGATTCCATCTATTCTCCATAGTTCTCCATGCAGGCCTTTCCTGAGATGTGTGCTCAGCACATATTTGCTCTTATTCTTATTCAGTGCCACTAGGCTTTTATTGCCCAGGGGGAGATTTTGATCATGAAAAGAATCTTTAAATTACCTTTGCTCTATTGATAGGTAGTACTTGAAGTTATAAATCTTAAACCTATTTTTGAGTTTTATTTTTATTATTTTGTCTTAAGCCATAATTTATCTTTAATCCTATTTTTAATCAACATACAGCTCTTATTTATAAATGTACTAATTTTAAAAGTAAGTCATTTTCACTTCTTTATTTTTCCACAAATTTGATAAAATTCTCCCACTTATACATTTAATCAATCAAGCGTCTACAGACATGTCAAATTATAAATACAAAACTAGTAAATTTCATTCTCTCAAACTCAACACCCTAATGAGACAAATTTGTGATTCTGGCAGAATATAATCTTCCTAAACACCAGGCATCTTTTGTAGTCTAGTAAATTTGCTTATAAATGCAGAAAATAATACCTTTTTAAGTATTCTAAACGTTCTAAAAAGTTACATGTGAAATTGTGTAGTCATTTCAAAAGGTCTTGCTACATTGGTATAAAGCCAAGTTATCCAAAATTACACTTGTTTTGGGTTGTTTTTACACATTCTTGGAGATTCATATTTGCTTACCTGAACAGAATCAGTACTCTGTTTTAAAAATCAAGACTATGGCATATGCCGCCAATAAAAGAAACTCTGAGTAATAGAGGCACAGGATTGATTGCACCTTCTACAGCTAAGCTCCCCCTTGCTGTGGGGTGGACTTTTTGGTACTGCCAATTTGCGTGAGGGAGGCTTTCTAAACATTTTCAATCCAACATACAATGAAGTGCCTTTCCAAGTCCTCAGAATTTAATCTTTTTTTTTTTTTTTTTTTTTTTTTTGCGGTACGCGGGCCTCTCACTGTTGTGGCCTCTCCCGTTGTGGAGCACAGGCTCCGGATGCGCAGGCTCAGTGGCCATGGCTCATGGGCCTAGCCGCTCCGCGGCAGGTGGGATCTTCCCGGACCGGGGCACGAACCCACGTGCCCTGCAGCGGCAGGCGGACTCTCAACCACTGCACCACCAGGGGAGCCCAGAATTTAATCTTTTTGCATATAATTTTGAACAATCTACTATATCAAGGCCTAAAATTTATTAATGGACTTTTGAATCTCTTCCTCAGGCTGTAATTTTACCCCTTTCTCTTTTATCATGTCTTATCAGCCACTATTTTTCCAGTGATTTAATGACTCCTAGGACATATCTTTATGCTAAACAGTATTCCAGATTCAAGCACTTGATCCTATTAAGAGTAGCATCATGTTTTCTTCCTAGTAATAGGTCCAGAATTTTATTTGTTTCAGTTCAAAATTATATGCCAGTGATTGTGAAGTTCTCAAACCTCTTTCTCTGATCTTGAATAAATCATGCGAGTTCATCATGTTATGAGTTCAGCATCTTGTGTCTTCTTTATGTTTGCCCCTTCCATCATTTTTCTACACATCATTTTGTTTTCTGAGATCTATGTCCCTTTTTGACACTTGACTCTCCCCCAAGGTGGCATTATGTCAATTTTAGTCTGTAACTTCTCTCACAGTTGGTATTTGAAACCAGTACCAGCCTTGATTCATTTGCCATCTTGAGAAGTGCTTCTTTATAGCCTTGGTAATTCAGATGGATTCCACTGATCTTAAATTATTCCTGTTATCCTTTGGAAACTCAGTTTTGCTGGGCATGTGTGTTTTTGAACTGTGGAAGATAATAGTCAAGCTTAGGATGGTAAAATCTAAAACTAAGATAAAAAAAACTGTTTTGAATGTCAGCAATTGGGAGTAGTCTGTGCTTTCACTGAAAACCCTAAAAGCAACAGACAGACGAAGAACTATCTAGTGTCCTAAAATAGGGCCATACTGTGAATATACAGAGAACATATGCTGTTCAATGGAGAGTGAAACTATGCTGTGACTGTAATGGGACTCTTTACAAGCCTAACCTGAAAAAGTCTCCCTACTTTGTGGTTACTCTTAATTTACCATTTTCAGAATCTAGATGCTGTACATGAGACTAGCATAATTTAGTAGAGAAGGAAGATTTGACTCGTCTTTATGAAAAAAGCATCAAGTTAAAAAGCTAAGGCGTTGGTCAGTTACAGGATATTAAATCCACAGATACTTTTCTGTTTGTAAAATATACCACAGTATCCTTTTCTTGAAATTATAAGACTTTGGGAATGGATTTATTTTGAGAGTACTTACTACGCAGATTATCACTCAATTAAGATTAGAACTAAAAAAAAAAAAAAAGAGATTAGAACTAAACTGTTCCTCAAGCCGTGCCATTGAAAATATAATTCCGCCATTTGAGCTCATTTTTCAAAGAAGCAAATTATCTGTCTTGAGACACCGTTTCTGTCATGAGACTTTCATCATGGGACTAGTTGTTAACAGGGACAGAGGCAGTTGCCTTTTTTTCCTAGGCTTGCTTTCTCTGGCAGTGTCTCTTGGTGCCCTGAGCCTTGTCCCCACTCATACATACATTTGATTTGGTGGCTTTTCAGCTGGTCCCTCTACCCTAGGTCTGGAGAAATTGGGAATTGCGAAAGGAAAGGTTTCTAGTTCTCATTCTCTCATGCAATTCAGTTCAACGATACTCCATTTTGGAACTACTTTATTCCAATCATTGTGAATAAGAAAAAGGAAGTTCTTTCAAATGATGTTTCTGCTATTAAAAGTCACTACTCATCTGTGTAGTGGTAAAGTCTCCTAACATTCAGTTCTCATGTACAAAATCAAAGGGATTGGACTAGAAGATAATTTTATAATTTCCCAACAACTCCAAATTTCTACCACTCTGTGTTTCAGTGGCTTTTCCCATGTGTACCCAGGGAATGTATTCTCCCCAGCAACAACAGAAAAAGTGAACTCAATCTTATCCTTGGCAAGCGCCATCTGTCACAAATGTTTTGGCACTTCCTACTGCTATTTCGATAGCTCAGCTCTTCTCCCCAAGGCCACTGAGCAAATACAGTTCTGTTTCCATCACTGAGACCCAGGAAGAGGGTCAGAGCTCAAGTCTTCTTCATGGGCAGAGCAGAAAGAGAAAATAGTTTGGGCCGGGGCTGTGGAGAGTTAACTGCTACCTTTAGGGAAAAGAGAAAATGTCCTGTGGAAACCACAAACGCCATTAAATGCACTCATCTTCTTTTCCTGTTTCTTTCAAGCCACTTATAGTATGATATTAGTTGTCTGTGATAGGGGCCTTTTAATCTGAAATGGCAGACTAGAAATGTGAATTGGAAATTAAAGACAAGTGCTGCTTTGTTTTGTCAACCCTGAGAATGTATTGTAAGGCCAAGTAGATTACATCTGTAAGGACATGCTGGGTTTTTAATTACTAGGAAATTGAAGGTACAAGGACTTTTGCTTTGTTAGCTGCATGGAAAACAATTCTTTCTTTTTTTTCCTCCTCATGGCTTTTTGAATTCTGTTGAGATTAATAGCTTTTGTGCTGCTAAACTGCCTTATGGAAACTTTACTTGAGTTTCAATAAAAACTTCAGCCCTGAATAGTTGCTGGAGGGAAATAGGAATGTTTCTATTTAACTTTTGATTGAATAAATTAAGCTCTTTAGTTAGCCAATCTTCTTCTTCACCCCCAAAGGCCAGGTATCATTAATATTGTAAGATGTCAATTCCTGGGAATTTGTGGTAGTTGTATTTTGCATACCCCTCTGGTCCTCTCTACAGAGAGATACTGGGCTGGGGTAAGAGCCCTGGAGAGGAGTTGACAAAAGCAACTCCTGTTAGCTGATAAGCTCTATCCCTTGTAGAAGCCAGAGAGGGTACTTGAGCAAGCCAGCTACAAACCAATAACTAGCCAGCTATGGATCAGTAAGCACGTGTTGTCTGCCTACTCTGGGCCAGGCACTGAGCCCTGATTCAGTAGTTCGTACTTCAGACAGATGCATATGCTCCCCTCTCTACCGCTGCAGCAGGAGTACTTGCCCTCCACTAAAGAAAGAATCAGGATAAATTATCAGCTTTTAATGGTGTGATTTTGTTTAGTAAGAACCCCTTCCACTGACTTCTCATTTGAACATTAAGGAGTTCCCAGGTTTTCTTTTTTAAGCTATAGAGACCTATTTTTGCTGAATTCTCATTAGCACTAGCATACTAAGTGTAGTAACCCCTTCATGGCTTTGGAAGGTGGAAAGGTTTCCTTTACCGAATGTGTTTGTCTCTGACTTCCCTCAGAAGCACCCCTCCTTATGACTTCCTCCTCCATCACTCACTGGGAGACAGAGGGTGGTAAAGCCTGTTTAAGCTATATCGCCTTCCTCTCCTCAGACCTCAGCAAAAACTGCTGAGTGCTTGCATGAAGGCACTGTTGATCAGTAGTTTGTAAGGCAGCCATGAAGGGTGCTGCCTTTTTATATGAATGGACAAATCAGTAGCCAGAAACTCGGATAAATACCAGTTAAGCGAGGAAAAGCGAAGTGTGTGGGATTGGCTTTATTCCATTTAGTCCTTTTTTTCCATAACAATCTGTTTAAGTTGTACATGATTAAATCAGAACTGGCCAGGTTATGCTGTGGTCTCAGAGACTTAATCACAATAAAGGTTCGTCTCTTGAATATGCGATATGTCCATTCAGGTCAGCTGTGATTCTCTGATACATAATTTTTACTCTAAAACCCAAGCTCATGTAGTACCTTCTCTCTGTAACATTGATGATCTTGTACCAGAGGGGGGAAAAAAATGGCAGACTCCCGCAATACATACCAGCTCTTCCTAGCTGATGGATAATGACATTTGTGACTTCCATTCATATTTCGTTGGCTAGTGCATATCATATGACCAAGTCTGTCTTAGAGGGAGCTGAGAAACATAATCTTCCTGCAGGAAGGAGCAGCAAATATGAGTGAACAGTAATCCCAGGCTACTACAGTTCCGTTCCAATGAGAGGATGTGTTTGTTCATTGTGATTATTGAAGTTTAATGAGAGCATAGGGACATATATGTGAATATCCAACTTGTTGTCTCTTCAGTGGTCAGCTAGATTCACAGGGCCTGAGTGGTTTATGCCTGATCTCCATTTTTTTAAAGAAATAGATCACTGTGGGCTTCCCTGGTGGTGCAGGGGTTAAGAATCCCCCTGCCAATGCAGGGGACACGGGTTCGATCCCTGGTCTGGGAAGATCCCACATGCCATGGAGCAACTAAGCCCGTGTGCCACAACTACTGAGCCTGCACTCTGGAGCCCGCAAGCCACAACTGCTGAGGCCCGCATGCCACAACAACTGAAGCCTGCGTGCCTAGAGCCCGTGCTCCGCAACAAGAGAAGACACCACAATGAGAAGTCCGCACACCACAACGAAGAGTACACCCTGCTCACCCCAACTAGAGAAAGCCCACGCACAGCAACGAAGACCCAATGCAGCCAAAAATAAATAAATAAATTTATATTAAAAAAATAGATCATTGCCCTGGCCCCAAATATTTTAAAAATAAGTAATATAGTATGCCTCTGAAAAATAACACTTCTAGCAGATAGTACCTCAAGCCCCCGTGACTTCAGCCAGGCCCCAAGAACACATGCGATTGACATATGTAGATTTTATATTCTCCTCTAGCCAATAATGATGATGGTGATAACAGCCACCACTTCTGCAGCACTTACTATATTCCAAGTGCTATTCTAGGAGCTTTGCAAACGTTAATGTATTTCATCTGTGAATAGCCCTGTGAAGACAGTACTACTATTATCCTTACTGTATAGAAGAGGAATCTGAGGATGAGAGAGATTAAAACTGTGTCCAGTAATACAGCTGCTAATTGGGAGAGTAACTACTGTCTCTTTCATCTGGTTAGTACTAGTGGCCGACCCTTTTTTTTTTTTACCGTTTCTTCTTTTTCTCAGTGATGTGTGGATAGGAGCACATGGGGAAGGAAACTAGCATCTGATTAGGTTTGTTCCATTGTTTTCCACTCTTCAGTGCTTCATGTGGATTTTGTCTTCATCTTACTACAACCCTTTAACATAGGTATTGTTATTTCCCTCATTTTATAGATGAAAGAACTAGAGTTCATAAAAGTTAATAGGCACACTTCCATCCACAAAGCAGTAAATAGTAGAGCTGAGATCCATCCCAGGTTTGCCTGGCTCTAAGCAAAGCTGGGTGCTACCTCTGCACCACGGAACCTCTCTATACTATTTCAGGCAATAGAAAAGGATGTTCAAAGGAAACAAAACAAAAATGCATGGTTATTTTTGCCAACACAGTGTATTTTTTCACATTTCTGAATTTATCGATAATGTTTTATTTACTCACGTGAAGAGAGCTAAAACACAAGGTCCATGGGACACATCAGGACAGTGGCACCCATGGAATGACCTGGCAGTCAGACTGAATGTTTGTAAAATTTTCTTCTTCATAATTAGCCTGTGATACTGGTTTACTAAGATAGAATGGGGTATTGCCACCAAATATCCCAGTATACCTTCAAGATATAGCCTGGTTATTACTTATTTTTCTCAAAATGGATATTTAAAGAAAATCTGTTTTTATATATCACAATTATTTTCGTTCATTTAGCCAAGGTCAGGTTTTACTGAAATTTTAAAAAAATGGATTTCTCTTTCTTTTAATACTTTTTATTGAAAAGTTGAAAAATGTGACCTCAAGAACCAAATGTTATAAATGTCAGGAACTTGCAGTTTTAATTGATACAAAATGCTAGTGTATCATTTTTACCAGGGTTACATTTTTTGGCTCAGTTTCTGTTATTAAAAATGAAAATTAAGAATTGATTCCTCACTTCTCCATTCTACCTGTTTTTTTCCTATGTTCAATAAATATTTTAAATTATCTGAATATATTCATACTATAATGCTGTGCTTGGCATTTTGGGTTATTGGAAGTAAGCAATCCCTTCTTGGTGCCCAAAGAAGCTCCCCTCTCATGTAGGTAGTCAGCTCTAGAAAGATGCTTGATTAATGGCCATTCATTCTTGTATGTTGAGTTCACCCAAAGCATTCACTGAGTTCTGTTCCCTTGACATCTAAGGCACTGGGGACACACAAATAAATAAGCCAGTTTGTATTGGTAGCAATATATATTTTAGTTTTGGCATTTTTACATGTTTAAATCTATTTTTTATTTCTAAAAACTAATTTAAAAGATATATAAAATAGTTACAAAATCCAATGAATAAAAATGACAATTTCTACCTTCTGTCCTTTTCTTTCTTACTTGCAATTTGCATGATCTTTCTAGAGATTTTTCCTAGGAAAATAGAAACATTCATACCCTCAAATTTTATGTTTTAAGAAATTGGTTGGTATTGTCCTATAGATTACTTTTTTTTGCCTAACAACGTATAATAAATATTCTACCAAGTCAGTACCTCTAGAGTTTTTTAATTTTAAAAAAATTTTTATACAATTTTTAAAGGTTACTTTCCATTTACAAAATTATTACAAAATGTTGGCTATATTCCCCATTTTGTACAATACACCCTTGAGCCTATCTTACATCCAATAGTTTGTACCTCCCACTCCTCCCCCACTAGTAGCAACTAGTTTGTTCTCTATATCTGTATCTGCTTTTTTTGTTATATTTACTAGTTTTTGTATTTTTTAGATTCCACAGATAACCACTGGTAACCACTAGTTTGTTCTCTATATCTGTGAGTCTGCTTCTTTTTTGTTATATTGACTAGTTTGTTGTATGTTTTAGATTCCACATATAAGTGATATCATACAGTATTTGTCTTTCTCTGTCTTACTTGTTTCATTTAGCATAATACCCAATTGCTGCTATTCTTTTTTATGTCTGAGTAGTATTCCATTGTGTGTATATATACCACATCTTCTTTATCCATTCATCTGCTGATGGACACTTAGGTTGTTTCCATATCTTGGCAATTGTAAATAATGCTGCAGTGAACATTGGGGTACATGTATCTTTTTGAATTAATATTTTGGGTTTTTTTGGATATATACCCAGGAGTGGAATTGCTGAGTCATATGCTAGTTCTATTTTTAGTTTTTTGAGAAACCTCCGTACTGTTCTCCACAGTGGCTGCACTAGTTTACATTCCTACCAACAGTATACAAGGATTCTGTTTTCTTTACATCCTTGGCAACAGTTGTTACTTGTGTTTTTGTTCTTTTGTTTTTTTGATGATGGCCATTCTGACAGGTATGGGATGATATTGCATTGTAGTACTTCTAGTTTTTTGATTTCTCATTTCTAATCTCAGATTTCTTAAACTTTTCAGTCAATTCAGTTTCAGTGATTTTCGTTGTCTAGGATTTCTTCAAAGTTTTTTGTCTTTCCTGGCACCTATTTTTTTAGCATAATTTTTTGATATATATTTTTCTGTCTGTGAATCTGTGTAGTTACATGGATGTATTTAATCCACCATCTATAAATGGAAACCAGTTTTAATTTTTTATTGGTTTGAATTGTCTTCATATATTATGATTTGGGAATATTAAGAAATACAATATGTGCACCACATCTGATGAAAAATTTTATTATAGTATCAAAAAATTTTTAAAATTTTCCTCTGAGTGTTATTTGGTATTTTTAAATCCATTCTCTTTAAACAAGTTACCTAACTTGATCTGGCCCCCAAACCTTAAGAAAATTTGAAAAATCTGAAGAAAATCTGTCAAAAAGCAATGAAAATAAATTGCTGTTTCATAATAGAGGATCTTTGGGGGATTTTTAGTGGACTTACTAAGCATATTTTGAATTATTTTGAATATGATTCAAAATGCAATAGAATAGAACATTGAGCTTGAATTCAGGAGACCTGAGTTAAAATGTGGCTCTAGATCTTAGAACAAAGAAAAGCAGTTTTCAGCAACTTGGTGAACCATCTTAAGATTGCAAAGCTTTCTTTCTACCTCATAATGTTGTTTTGAGAATCTCATGGGAAAAAAATATGTGAATAGCTATGTAATATAATTATTAATTATATCTAATAATATAATTATTATTAGATCTATGTTTCTAATGAAGCAAGTTGATATAAAAACGTTGGTGAATGTGAACCCCCCTCCTTCACTTCTACCCCCAAATAAAAATTAATATGCTAACCAAAATATTTGACAAATTCAGTAACAACCCCTGTGCCATCAAGCCATGAAACTACAGAGCCAACTGAAGCAGGAATGCAAGTTCAACATAAATACTTAATATGATTTTCTTTTACTTTCAGTGTACTTAAATGAAGCAGGGTTCAACTTTGTGAGAAAATGCATTCAAGCTGTGGAAACGAGAGGTCGGTGTTGCCTGATGGGTACACTGTTACTGTTGTGTGATCCCTTCTTACATAGAAACTGCTCAGAATGAGGATATACTTAGTTATTAACAGGAGATTTATTTTAAGTAATATATGAATTATAAGTTATACAAACACATAAGTAACTATACTTTGAACTTCAGTTTACCAAAATCATACTACAGACGTACTTGATTTTTAATGAATTTTCATAATATAGCCTCATTTTACTTCTTATTGATGGACTCTGTTTTTTTTTTTTTTTCAAGCTTTAGGAAGGTAAGATTCCTAAGGAGCTTGAATTCAGCTCTCCTCTTTCCCTACATTATATCTCAGAGTGATTTTAGTCATTGTCACAATTTCAGCACCTTTCCTCATTCTAGTTATGACCTCGGTCCTGAAGTCCTCTCCAGTTGCCTTTTACTTCCTGGAAAACTTGTCTAAAGCAAAACCTCCTATTGGGCTTTGGAGTTCTTTAAACTTAGATTCAAATTTTGGTGCTGCCACTTAGAAGTTTTGCGAAGTTAAGTAGGTTCCCTAAAATCTCTGAATCTGTTTCCTCACCTTTAAAGGGAAGCTATCAATTCCATCAAACTGTTAAACATGCAGGACTCTGTGACTGAGGAAACAGAGTATGAGAAATACTTATCATCCCTTTCCATCTTGGATGCTTTTTTATATTCAAGTAGTGGTGAATAAGCAGGTGTACTTCGCTATTTTGAAGCTCTTTAGACTTTCAAATCACTGTTCAATGTCTGCTCTAAGAAATATATGTCTGATGGGTGTTTCTAGGGTAGGTTTGCTAAAGTTAGACTGTAAAATTGGATACATAGCTTTCAGATTTTGTGTAGGCATATATCTGAGTTTTTAACATTTTGTACTTCAGAGGCTGTGTCTTAAGCCATTTTCTTGTGATTTTTCCTTCTCATTAGGCATCACCATTTTAGGTCTTTACCGAATAGGAGGAGTGAACTCCAAAGTTCAGAAACTCATGAATACCACATTTTGTAAGTTTTGGATGAAGCCAGTTACTTACTTAATTTTTGCATTCTTAAAGAAAATTCAAACCATAGGTTTCTTTGAGATCTAGATTATTGCTTATCTTTGAGTATTTTCAAGTCATATTTAAAATTAATATTTGTATTCAGCTTTTAAAGTCCATTGTAATAGAAGAACAATCAGAATTTGAGAAGGGGCCCTTTTTATAATATTGGACTTTTCCTCAAGTATCCTTTGATTAGCTAGAGGTACAATAGGATTTATGGATGCTGGGATTCAGATTGCCTGACTTGGAATCTTAACTGGGCCCAGTTAAAAGCTTTGTGACTTTGGGTAATTTGCTTAACTTCTCTGTGCCTTCACCTCCTTATTTGTAAGCCTAATACATAGTAAGTGTGCTGTGATGTTAGCAATTAGCAAACATCTGATTTGAAAAACTATATTCCATTAGAAATCTTTGAGGTTCAGTGTCAGAGTGAGCTTTGCACCAACTCATGCAAACAACAATCCTAAAGTTAACTCCATTGGCATTCTAAGAAATACATGCCTCTCTCTGTGACCTACTTATGTTAGTATCCATTTTCTTAATGGTGTGAGTGATGTTTTGAATTGCACAGTTTAAACATCTTATTTTAATTCTTTTCAGCTCCCAAATCCCCTCCTGATATGGACATTGATATTGAACTGTGGGATAATAAGACAATAACAAGTGGGCTGAAAAACTACCTCAGGTGAGGGGGGCTTAACTCTTGCCACTGTGCTGTGGTTTCTCAGTCACCCTCTTGGGCAGTCACCACGGATCCCAGGGAGCCCCTGTTTCTTAGCTTCACTCCTTAACACAGTTCCTTCACTTAAGGTGGAATAGCACAGGGTGGTAATGGTTATGTTTAGTGTTCTGGAACTTATATGTGCTTGTTCAAACAATACACTTAAAAGGCTGCAATAATTTATGAATACTAAATAATAATTTCTGTTTCATGTTAGATTTGAATTCGGGTTTTCATGTATTTTTTTAAGACACCACAAGTTGAATTTGAAAAAAAAAAAATTTTAACTATTGCCCCCATATCTGAGAGGGATTTTGCTCCTATGGTCCAATAGTTCTCACAAAGTTAAAAAAAAAAAAAAAATTATCTCCCAGCCTCCCATTTTAATACAGTGGTGGCAAGAAGTGCTCAGGGGCATTGGTATCTTTGAGGTCTGCATTTTAGAACTACCTGTAGACTCCCTGCTAGGACTTTATCAAATGCCTAATTACCCAATACTTAAAGAAGCACTGAAAGGTCAGGAAAAATCAGAAGATACTGCCATTCTAAAATTTGCTTCATTCTCTATTGTAGGTGCCTGGCAGAACCACTGATGACTTACAAATTACACAAAGATTTTATTGTTGCTGTTAGTAAGTACATTTCCACTGGATGCATTAAAAATGATGTGGTTTTATGCTGTATTAGAGGTGTAAGTTTAAACCTGCTAGCTAACATTTTCCTGTCTATTGCTTAAGAAACTGTCATTCTCATATTTAATAGTTTACAATATGGTTATGAGAAATCACAGAGTGAACTAAAATACTTTGTTACTTAATAAGACCTTATTGGGGTGGCGAGTATGATGTCATTAGAAAGAGCTGTGAGGAATTATTCGAATTACATTTTACTTGATTGGTGAATGTCAGTTTCTTACAAGAGCAATTTCATGGTTAAATAAACAAGACCACAAATCTGTACAGTCAGTTATGCCAGTGCTTTCACTATACACATACTCACATGCTGTGCTCCTAAATCTGGAGAAAGAGTCAGATATTTTTGGCAGGCAGCAAGCACCTTTTCTCTCTTTTTATATTTCTTGATGATGATCAGATATTTATGTTGTTTCTTTAGATCTGTGACTGCCATAATGTGATATGAATAGATAGGCTTAATTCAAAATTGGGGGGGGAGGGGAAGGGGCCAGTGACAATCTTGTAACCTGAGAAGTTAGAAGTGTGTACTTGTAAAACGTTGGGCTCAAAGTGCCAGGTTGCCATCTGAGCCCATCACAACAAGTTGTAACACTTAGGAGTTGGCATTTCATTGTTAGGATGTATGAGGTATGACTGTAACAAGAGTATTTTTCACAGCCTAAGAAAGAAATCAGCTGCATTAGTTTACCCCACATTGTAATGTCACAGGAAGTATTGTCTACTGACAAAAGTGTCAGGTAAAGCTGAATGATCTTGGTTTTCAGTCCAGCGTACATGACTGACCACATGATCTCACAAACATCTATACTACTTAGCTTTCTCCTGAAAGCTCTGCTCTCGACATCCTCTTTATAGAAATCTGTCTTTGTAAGAAGAACAAGACCTTAGAAAATATATAATCCAACCTCATTTTATTAACTAGGAAATCAGGACCCAGAGGGGGCAGATGACTTTGTCCAAGGACACTGGTAAATTCATAGCAACATCAGGACTACAAGCCAGCTTTTTTGACCCTTAACCTAGAACACTTTCTTACAAAAATTTAGTTTTATAGAAAACGGTGTTTGATCCACTTAACTAGGATGGCTCAATGAGCTGGTTGTTCTGATACAAACATTTGGTCACAAGATTTTTTTTCTTCACTTCTGTGACAAATAATGATCATATTATTCACTACCATGATAATTAAAATGTGTCTTATGTATAGGAATTTATCTTTTGTTTGGGTCAAGGATCATAAAATTAGGTATTATTTGGGTTCAAGCAAGAGAAATCCAGCTCAGGAAAAAGGGGGAGTTATTCAGAGACTAAGGGGAGTCCCTCAGAATTCCTTGGCAGAAGATGGGTCCCACCTTCCATGGCCTGCAACCAGGAACCTCAGAGTAGGAAATAGATGTTTCTCTGCCCATCCTCCCAACTCTTTTTGGAGGGTCTCTCATTTTTGTTCTTTGCTGCATATCTGCCTCATTCTTATCTTCGCTTCCAGACAGATTTTTCTTGGCTTTCTACCTGGTTTTACATGATGTGCCTTTTCACGTGTCCAGCAGGCAGATCAGTTTTGGTGTCTCCATTCCAACGCCTGGGAGAAACTTCATGTTTGGCCCAACCAAAGCCAGGCTCTTTCCTTACCTCATGTACAAATAGCTGTGCCCAGAAGAGATGAAGGTCCCATAATATAAACCCTATGTGTTGGGCACTTTCTGAAGAAAGGGCTTGGCAGGGTGAGCAGTCAACCCAGAATCTGTGTATTTTTGTAAGAGACTATTAAATAGATTCCTTGTTCTGAAGCGTTAGAAGTTTCTCTAGGAGACTTGTCAACATCTTGGCTTTTGCCTTGTAGACTAGACTTGCTTTAGATGATTTTTTGCTTTTCAGATTTACCATTGTCAGCGTGGGCTTAAAAATCTACCAGGCCTTTGTTTGTGCAATAATCCTGACACCTCACAAAAATAACTCCCTGCCATCTTTGGATCTATAAAATTTGGAAAGGAATACCTGCTTCCTCTGGTTTGATGGAGTCACTTGGAGGTTTCAATGCGTTAGAGTGTATTGTAGTACCTGGCACATTAGGCCATTTGCAACAACTGCTGTGATCACTCACGTTGCCAAAGGTTTTATTCTGTCCTTGTGTAGCAAAACCCAAGGAGGAGATGAATTATGGTTGTATAGAAGTATACAGCTCAGGGGCTAAGAGCACATGTCTGGATTAGATAGAACTGGGGTTGACTTCTCTACTTACTGATTGCAGACCATGGACAAATTACTCAACATCTCTAAGCCTTAGGAAATGATAGTGATAATGCTTACCATGTGAAGCAGTGCTTATAAGGCACAATGGGTGGAAGTGGTTATGATACTTTAATTACTAATGTTTATATATGCATTTTAATACAATTAAAATTTGAACCTTTGCAACCTTTTTTATGTTACAGAGTCTGATGACCAAAACTACCGGGTGGAGGCTGTACATGCATTAGTGCACAAATTACCAGAGAAAAACAGAGAGATGCTGGACATCTTAATAAAGCACCTGGTCAAGTAATTCTCTGACTTATATTGTTCACTTAATTACTTGTTCAGCTGTTAAACTTAAGCATGTTCATGTCCTTTTAAAGGATGTGATGGAGCTATAACCTTGCTATTATAATCAGAGTCCATTGAATGTGCTTAAAAAATGATGTGGCAGTTTGTTTTTAAGATACATCCATACGTGTGTGTGTACCTGTGTATGTTTACGACATGCAAATAATTATATCCTTGCAACTGTTATACTAATGATGGAAAATTTTCATGTCAACTTAAAAATATATGAAGGGGTATATAGCTCTTTCCCAGTTCTTTTAGATACATTGTAAGCCCAAAGTTTGAAGACCAGTTCTCTATTCTACTAGGGTCACCAGGTTATACCAGGTCAAACTGCCACTTGAATGTTAGCTTCCTTCTCCAGATTCATAGTATCTGTCGGTCTCTGAAGATCTTTCTAACTCCGCTGTTAGTTCATCTATGTATTTAAAAATCTTGATAGATAGATATTGTATTAGTCAAGTTTCTCCAGAGAAACAGAACCGATAGGATATTGTGTGTGTGTATGTATATATATACACACATATATGCATATATGTGTGTATATATATATATATATACACATACATACACACACATATGTATAAGAGAGAGATTGATTGATTGCAAGGAATTGGCTAAACAATTGCAGAGGCTGATTTTAAGGCAGGCTGGAGACCCAGAGAAGAGTTGATGTCGCAGCTTGAATCCAAGGCAGCCTGAGGCACAATTCCTTCTTCCTCAGGGACCTCAGTCTTTTTCTCTTAAGACCTTTAACTGATGTTAAATGAGGCCCACCCATGTTATGGACAGTTGTCTGCTTTACTCAAAGCCTACTGATTTTAAGGTTAATGTCATCTAAAAGTACTTTCACAGAAATATCTAGAATTGTGTTTCACCAAATATCAGGGTACTGCAGCCTAGAAAATTTGACACGTAACTTTACCCATCACAGATCTATCTTGACTCACGCACACACACACACACACACACACACACATTTAATCAAGAAGTTTGTTAGCCATGCTGCTGGAAACAAAAGTCCAAATTCAGGTTTTAAACTTACTTAAAAATTCCCTTATAGCCCCATTTACAAATAGGAACATGTTTTGTCTTAATGAGTACCACGATTCACAATCAAATGATTAATCCTTCCTTGTTTGCTACAAGTAGTAACCCAATGTATCCTAATTTGAGCCATGCACATTTGAAACAGTGATGTACATTAATCAGCCTCATCTTAACTTGCAGACTTTGAGATAATATGAATTTACCCTCCTTGAAATAAGAAGGAAATCCACTAGGAATGACTTCATTTCAAGTTCATTTTTAACTGTTGCCCATATCAGCACCTCTTTTAGCTAATGAATAGGGACTCACTATCCTTGGTCAGAATTACATAGTCTTGAATTATGCTTTTTGAGTTCTGTGACCTCTTCATGAAACTTATCCATACTGTATTTAGTGGGCATTCTCTTGCTGTATTCAAGCTAATTTTTTAGCAAAGCCTTTTAAAATGTACCTTTAAAGTTTCATGAGTGTCACATAAAATGGTTTTGCTTAATTATTCAGAATGTTAGATGAACACAAGCTTCACCTTTAATTATGAATGTGATACAGGAAATAGCAGAGAGAGAGTGTCTAGCCACTGAAGAGTACTTAAAATTCTTCTGCCCAACCTTCACCACCATTCCTGGCTCTTTCTTGAATCTGTAAAAGGTCAGTCTCCACTGTCTGAGCAGCAGCAGTAGAATGTGTGCCCACATCACCAATGACTTACTTAAGTAAACTAATAACACTCTTGGTCCCTGGCCACCTTATTGACTTAAGAAAAGAGAATTTAAGATCAGTGACCTGGATTGGTCACTGGCCTAAAGAACCAATGACTGATTCCAAGTCTCCATTAATTAGCTCTGAGACATGGTATAAATCATTGATGTACTTCTGAAAATACTTTGTCTTTAAAACAAGGACATCTGTGGAATCTGCTTTGTACACAAGTTGAGAGAATGAGTTCCAGAACTGGCTGAAATGTGGAATGATAAGGGTCTGTACTGACTGACTAGCTCAGCAGAAGGGAAATTCAATGAAGAGAAAATAGGTGATCAAAATATTTTATCTTCTGAACACCATAGTCATTAACTCTCCTTTTCAAAACAGACCAGTTTTTTATGATTTCTAAATTTATTCCCAGTGAGCTTAATTTAGTCATATTCTAGGTTACTTATATTACCAGGAACTCTTACATTTTAGAGTACATCAAGGGTACCTAGAGTCAGTTTAATTACAGGGAAGACTATTATTTTAAGACCATATTTTATTCAATTTAACTCATTTTATTTAATTCTCTCAAACTGCTCTAAGGATTGTCATTCTTACACTTCGTAGATGAGGGAACTGAAGCCTAGAGAGAGTTATTAAATAATGGACTGATTGCACCCAGCTTCCAAGTTGGAAGGACCCAAGCTTTAAATACAGACAGGCTCACTGCCTTTACAGATGACTTAGTAGACTCTCTAATACATATTAAGCAATTAATATAATATTTGGTTGTATAAAAAGGAAACTTGGAATGAAATTCTTATACTAACCAAGAACCTTCTGAGCTAGTGCTGTCTTGGGCACAAGGGGAAAATTCAGTCAGTGGGACAGTCAGCTCTTCCTGTCCTATGCCAAAAGTCACATGGATAATCCAGAATCCTAGATTCCTCATAAAATTTTACTTTTGTTTCTAGAATGAAGTGAGTGTGCATACTCAATCAGATATAAACATTATCTTATGTTCCTTCCTAGAACTTTATATTCTAACAACCTGGCTGGGAGTAAGATAGAAAAGGCTAAGGTTAACCTAGGAGACTGGTTAAATAAATGAGATTTCCTATTAATGCATCCAATTTCCAAATTAAATCAGTTAACTAGTCAAAGTCATTTTTGAGAGTTTACTGGGATTACTTTTCTAAGGTCAGTAGTATCAGAGCCCTTTCATTTTATTTTCATTTTCAGGCCAGCACTGATGCTACCATTATCTCCTTGTCTTACTGTTTGCCTAGCCCAGTGCTCAGCACTAGGGAGGCACTTAGGGAAGTTTTGGATGGATGGTGGATGGTGGATGGATAGAAGGGAAGTAGGATGGAAACATGCCCTAACCAGTCATCTTATGTGGGGAGCTCAGGGGTACTCTTGACTTGAAGTCAGGAGACCCAATTTGAAACAAAATCTCTGTTCCTAATTTGCTGTGACCTCAGGTACATCATTTTTACTTGAGGAGCTTCTTTTTGAAAAATCTGTACAATAGAAAATAACTGGCTTCCTGGGAGGATTAAGTGCAATATTATCTATGAAAATGCCTGGCAGTAGGTTCTCAATATATGTTTAGCAAATCCGAATATAATTATAACCAGTCTACTCCTTTTCTCTACTTTTAAAAAAAAATTTTTTATCAAAGTAGTATAGTTGATTTACAATGTTGTGTTAATTACTGCTGTATAACACAGTTATTCAGTTTTATATATATATATATATACACACACACACATTCTTTTTATATATATATTCTTTTCCATTATGGTTTATCACAGGATGTTGACTATAGTTCTCTGTGCTCTACAGTAAGGCCTTGTTGTTTATCCATTCTCTATATAAAAGCTTACATCTGCTAACCCCAACCTCCCACTCTGTCCCTCCCCCAACCCCCTCCCCCTTGGCAGCCACCAGTCTGTTCTCTATGTCCATGATTCTGTTTCTGTTTCATAGATAGGTTCATTTGTGTCATATTTTAGATTCCACATATAAGTGATATCATATGGTATTTTTCTTTCTCTTTCTGACTTGCTTCACTTAGTATTGTAGTTTCTAGTTGCATCCATGTTGCTTCAAATGGCATTGTTTCATTCGTCTTTATGGCTGAGTAGTATTCCATTGTATGTATGTACCACATCTTTATCCATTCATCCGTCAGTGGACATTTAGGTTGTTTCCATTTCTTGGCTATTGTGAATAATGCTGCTATGAACATAGGGGTGCATGTATCTTTTTGAATTATAGTTTTGTCTGGTTACATGCCCAGGAATGGGATTGCTGGATCATATGGTAACTCTACTTGTAGTTTTCTGAGGAACCTCCATACTGTTTTCCACAGTAGCTATACCAACTTACACTCCCACCCACAGTGTAGGAGGGTTCCCTTTTCTCCACACCCTCTCCAGCATTTGTTGTCTGCAGGCTTTTTAATGATGGCCATTATGACTGACAACCAGTCTACTCTTAACCGTCTGTTCTAAAAGAAGTATAGTACTGTAGGAAATACCAAACAGCTGATAATCTCTCTAGGGTGATTGAACTCAATTTAGGAAATCAGGATTTTTTCCTTCGATAGATTAACCTTTGTAATTATGTTTTACTTTGGCCAGTGTTAACTTTTTACATCTTTTTAGACTATACCCACTAATGCCAGTTGGGAGTAGCTGAACCTGACTATTTGGGAAAGTTAGCCTGTAATGGCATGTTTATATTTTATGCCATAAGTTTAGTGGTTGAGAACATTTAATAATTATTAAACGTATAACTTAAAATATTTTGTTCATCTTATTTGCAGAGTGTCACTACATAGCCAGCAAAATCTCATGACTGTCTCAAACCTTGGTGTCATATTTGGTCCGACTCTAATGAGAGCACAGGAAGAAACTGTGGCTGCCATGATGAATATTAAATTTCAGAATATTGTGGTTGAAATTCTGATAGAGCACTATGAAAAGGTATACTGAATTTTCATGTAGAAGTATAAAATTTTATCTGGCTTCTAAGAAGAAATTTTGCATTTGTATCATCTATGATCCTCACATTGTGATCTCAGATCCCTATTTGGTATCAGTCTTGTAAATTTTGTGTAAATTACTTCTTCATGAGGACTTTGATTTTCTTTTTTCTTGTTCAGTTTTTAAGTGCTTCTCAAAATCCTCTAAGTAAATGATTTCCTTTCTTTTGACATTATTTACTTGTCAAGATTTTCTTCTTTAGTATTTATATAATTAGTTTTTTACTCATACTCAGAAAATAGAATCATTTTGCGGTTAAGTCTATTTTAACTTTTTTAAGCTTTTTGGAATTAGACTCTCCTTATACAGCAGAGCTAATATTCTAGATAAAACAAAAGAAAATAATCAGGGAACAGTCTTGAAACCCTCTCTATATCCAATCCCTAAGGAGGCTTTCTCTAAAAGAGTGAGATCTTAGAATAACTATAAAAGTGAGAAATTGGGAGAACCAAGTTGATTGGATTATTAAGCAAACTCAGCCACTGAAGGTCTAAACATTGTGATCCATTTATGTCTGATCTAGTCCTTGTGAGGGATGGCAGTGCCTCTCTCCTTCCCCAGTTCCTTTCTAGTGCCTGTAGAAGGATACCCTTGGTACCTAACTAAGACTGTAAGCGCTCTTAAAACCCAAGAGTGCACGGCTGCATCCTATAGCTGTGCTCAGACCTCTGCCTGCAGCTTGTCATATTCTTGACAGTTCAGGGCCAACAGCATGCCAGCACCTTCTCCTGAGAAGCAAGGGGCTGCTCAGCTGGGGAATGGTACAAAACGAGCCTCTTCCCCTCAGGTTATGTTCAGCATGAAGGTGAAAGAGAATATCATAGTAAAAAGAATCAGTGTGTCTTGACATAGACATTTGTTAATATTTGACACATTTCTTAAAATTATTGGAAAATCTGAATTTCACTATTGGGGAACGGGGAAGAATAAAAAAGAAAACCCAGAGGAAGCATTACTCAGTGTAAATGGAAAAGTTATAAATGCTTTAGGATATTTATTTTTTGTATCAAGCATCTCTTGCCATGCAATTGATGAACTAACGTATAGTTCTAAGATTATTTAATAGCTCTCAAAGCCAATTTTATGACGAAAATGTCAATTTCACCTTTTTATTGACCTCAGTCCATTTTTCTTCTACGTAGATTTTTCATACTGCCCCAGACCCAAGCGTCCCTCTTCCTCAGCCTCAGTCTCGATCTGGATCCCGAAGGACACGTGCAATTTGCCTCTCCACAGGCTCCCGGAAGCCCAGAGGGAGGTATACCCCATGCTTGGCAGAACCCGATAGTAAGTGTACTGGCCTCAAGGAGATGCCTTCTTCATTAATTTGGCTTTATCACACTTTATTAGTACTTAGGTAGAAATAGAAGATATTCTTACTGGTGCTGTCGTCCCAGCACCTGCCCCCCCACCCACCACATTATGTAGTCTCTGTCAGTATAGTTGGAAGGTACCTTGGACAAGCAAATTCATTCCTGATACAAAGGGAAAAAATAGTTTGTGCAATGCCCTTTTTCTCTGTAACGGTGATTAAGTACATCGGGTGCTACTTCGTAGCAGGTTTTGTCCTGTTGTCAAAGTCATAGAGAAGAAAGCAAGAGAAAGCCTGGCTGAGGCAGTCATTTTCTTTCCTCCTTTCACATTATGTTCTTAAAGCGTCATCTCTTGGGTATCAAAGGGTCTGAAACAGAGAGAAAAGAAATAAAAAGAGAATCTACACCACACATTGTTGCTAACTTACTATTCTGAGCCAAGCCCCACCATAAGGTGGGTGGCAGCTTGAGCCCAAATCATGTGTTAAACTGTGGCCATTTTCATTTTATTTTTGACTCCCAACCCTCTCCCCACACTCCCAGTTTTCCCCACAATCAGTGTTAAATTTTTAATTTAGATCTACTATTTGAATACTTTATTACAGCTTCTCTGATTTTTTTCTTATACCATACTTGTAGAAACATTAAAAAATACAGCCAGTTAAAATAGCCAGTTTTCTTATGTTGCTACATTCTTAGCAGAAAAAGGAGAAAAATCCTTTCTTTAAAAATTTTGAGGAGCTTATAACTTGCAGCTGACTGTTAATGGTGCCTTTGAATGAAGGAGGACTCAGATACCATTGTAACTCAGAATCACCTAAGATGAGAAAAGTAAAAGAAGGCAGACATATGTCTCAGCATTTCCCCCTTCCATTGATTTCTTTAATATCATCAAGAAATCTTGTTTCTCATACTTGTGAGTCCTGTTTCAGAAGCAAATTTTGTCTGAATTCAACTCAGCCCACTAATGCTTCAAGAAATAACATTATTTCATCCGGGCAGGGCACATATAAAAGCTCCCTTGAATAGTATTTAAAAAAGCCTTCACCAAGTTCAAATGCATATTTTAAAGCATTTCTCCAGAACTGAGGAACAGTCCTCCATAGCATGTAAAGGCCTATCACTTCAGTGGGGTCAGGTGGCCACGGAGCACATGAGAGCTGGAGAACAGAAGGGTTTGGGGGTGCCGGTTTCAACAGAGAGCCGCTGTTCTTTTCTCTCCCACCCCTGCCCCTGCTCAGGCGACTCCTATAGCAGCAGCCCGGACAGCACACCAATGGGGAGCATTGAGTCACTTTCCTCTCACTCCTCTGAACAAAACAGCACGACAAAGTCCGCTTCCTGCCCTCCCAGGGAGAAATCTGGAGGGATTCCTTGGATTGCATCCCCATCACCTTCCAATGGACAGAAAAGTCTTGGTCTCTGGACAACTAGTCCTGAGTCAAGTTCTAGAGAAGATGCAACCAAAACAGATGCAGAATCAGATTGCCAGAGTGTCACTTCGGTCACTAGCCCAGGAGATGTGTCCCCACCCATAGACCTGGCCAAGAAAGGGCCTTATGGGCTTTCAGGACTGAAAAGAGCCTCAGCTTCCTCTCTCAGATCCATCTCTGCAGCGGAAGGTAAGCCAGCATAGAGCCTGTGCAGGATGTCATTGTTCCTGTGTCACCTGCTGGATTGTTCAGTATGGTTAAGGAGGGAAAAATTAATAGTGAAGGGACAGAGAATGCTTAACTGCTTTGTTCCTGAGCTAGGATTTTTAAAACTCCTGTATGCTGTGACATTTTTTCTGAATCTTTCCATCTCTGTGAGGTGATGTCTTTATAATTACGGTAGACTGTGATCTCCCAGAGTGATGGGCTGCTGTGCTCAAAGAACATTCTGTCCCTTCTCATTTGGGCTCAGAGAAAAATGCCTCCTTTTGTTATGTGCATGGACTGTGTTACGGCTCTTATTTTGTCTAATAGCACCTTGCCTGTTTTCTTGGGCTTTCTCTTTAGGAAACAAGAGCTACAGTGGATCCATTCAAAGCTTAACTTCCATAGGTTCCAAAGAGACGCCCAAAGCCCCGCCAAACCCAGATCTGCCTCCCAAAATGTGCAGGAAGTTAAGGCTAGACGCTGCCTCCAGCAATGGTTACCAGCGACCCGGCTCCGTGTAAGTGAGAGAGCCTTTGTTTGCTATTTGCTGTGCTTCCCAGGGGTATACAGGGGCTGAGTGGGTGCATAAGAACTCTTAGGGTTCCCAAAGCCAAATGCTCATCTGTGGAGTGGGTGCCATCAACTTCTGCAGGACCCTGTCCTCTTTTACAAGTAATGTGAAAGTTAGTACGCTTAGGATATACATATAAAATCTCATGGGGAGACTCTTCAGGCACTTTCCTTAGAAGCAGAGCTATGGCTTAATTTAAAGACATGAAAACAGATGTATAATATAGTGGTTTGGGGTTTTGAAACTAGACGCCTTCCTGTGAAAGCTAAACATCCACCACTCAGCTGTGGCGACTGCCCATATCCTTGACCCTCCCTCTCTTTGTTAGAAATATAGCTGCTTTCTATCTGGTGAGGGTTGGTTTTCTCTCCTCTCCATCGTATGTCTCCCCTACCTGCGTACTCACTGATTTAAACTCCGAGAGAACAGGGAGCATGAAAGTCAAGAAGGAGTGCTTCTAATTGAAAGAAATGACCCAGAGGTGTAAAGGCCGAGAGGGTAGGGTGTATAGAATGAGAACAGAAAGGGGGCAAAGAGGAGAAAATGAGAAACTGGAAAAGCAAGTAAGAGAATCCAAAGAGGAAAGTTTTTCTCCCTTTCATTTTATTTTCCTGACTTTTGCTGAGCTTTCCCAAATGCTGTATGAGCTATTACTGAGCATCCTTGCATATTGTTATTTCTTTTAAGGTCCACAGTGTCCTTCTGCAGTAGGTAGTATAAATCTTGTTTTAGAGATAATTAGAGCTAATACTGGAAAGTTAAGGTCCACACACACTCAGCCAGTAAGTGGCAGAGCTGGGCTTGTAACCCAGGGTTCTCCAACTTGAGTCTGTGCTATTTCTCTTATGCCATGCCCATTTTTAATATGGTGGTATTCCTGACATTTTAATTATTCATTGCAAGTCCAGTAAGGCATTTTACTAAGCCTGTTTCCATAGGAACAGCATCTTAAATTTATTAGTACATCCCTTTCTTTGACAAGAACCTTTTGTTTCAGAGTGTGTTTCACATATGTTATCTCTCATGTTCAGAAATCCAGCTACCACGATATAGGCAGATATATTTGTAACTCTGTCTGCTCTAGTTCTGGTGTGTATAGTTCTAGCCCTTAAGAGAAATTAAATTTTAAGCCAAATATGTCAAGGAAGATGGGAGAATATAAACTCTCTCCTTTGTGGGGGAAAGAGAAGAGCTTCTATTTTGTGATTTTTACTGATAAAGTAGAAATTAAAATGTAGAGACCGTATGTTCTGTATTAGGTGTAAAATGATCCTTCAGATTATCAAATGGCTCATCTCTGGGGAAAAAAAGTTTGTCATTTAAAGAAATAAGATAGTTTTTAAATATCTAGTTTAAAAAATCATTCAAAGAATTTTATATTCTCTTCTAGTAAATATAGGAATTTTTCTAATTATCTAGGGTACCTTAGTTTTAGTTCTTTTCACTCTCTACCCAATAGTCTCACTTTTCAAATAGATGCCTTTCCCTCATCATGATTTGAAACAAATTTATTTATTGGTCATATTTTCAGAGTTCTCTCTTTTCACTTTATAGGAACTGTGTTCAAATATTTTAAAAATACGTGAAACAATTTTAGAATTAGTTTTGTCTTAGCTATCAGAACACAAAACAGTTCTTTTGTCTTGTTGATGTGACTCCTCCCTTGTGGCTCCAGGGGAGTCAATGAAAAAGTGTTCCTTTTTTCCTGCTCCCAGGGTTTTCTCAGGTACAAAAAATGCAGGCAGTAAGATCCCCAGAGGAAGTAGCTGTAGGTTTATTACTGTCTGGTACTTGGTGAGCTAGAGACTAGATCTAAAAATTTCTTCTACATTAAAGCTTAAAACAATTAAAATTCAGGTCAAATTTTGGGGACAAATGTTAACTAATTTTTCTGTTTGGGTTAACTGATAACCCTGAATTTTGCTTTGAGCTGCATGATTTTCTAATGAATTTTAATAAAACTTGTATTTTAAAATTATTTTTCAGTGTGGCAGCAAAGGCCCAACTGTTTGAAAACGTTGGTTCACTTAAGTCAGTTTCTTCTGGGCGGTAAGTTCTCAAAACTCTTCAAGTAAAAAACATAAAATACTGGTGACATTGTGTTGACATGGCAGGTCATCTTTGACAGCTCTGCCCCTCAGGTCTGCAGATGGTCAAATCCACCTCTGCTGTCTTCACAGGGAAGTGGTCATGACCATATACAGCATTTCGCATGTCAAAATGTTACAGCAGTGCCTTGTTCGCTAAAACCTTCACAAAGGAAGGGGTCTAAACAAAGAGGTTTTCTGAAAGACACAAGTTGCTGTAACCCTTTGCATACCAAAGACTCCTTTGATAACAGTTAGTTTGTGGAAATTTTTCAAATGTGTATTTTTGACTTGTAAAAGTTAATAGAACTTTTTTTCTGGAAGAAGCTTCATGAATATGCATTAAAGACTGCTTATTCTTAATGGCCACTATGGTGCTGTAGAACTGATTGCCCCAGGGGGCTCTGGTGTTTGAGTGCAGTACTTCATTCAGGGTTTCCAGATTTTACCTTCCGCTCCATTGTTAGAAGGACAAGAATTGTTATATCTTGCTGCTCTTCATGTGCTTGCTTCTAAGGTACCTGCTTCCTCTTCTCTCGGTCCAAATTGATTCTTCTCATCTGCAGTGGACTTTGGGTTTTAATTTTGAATATGTCTAAACTAATGGAATTTCTTAGTATTTTGCTATTTGTGATATTTTTCTTTTTTTTTTCTACCATCAGCAACTAGTACAGGTTGGAAATATTCAGTGAATGCTTGTTGAAAGAGGATATAAATGAGAACACTTGAAGGACAAACCTTGATTTTTTTTTTTTTTGGATGTACTGACCAAAAAAAAATCAAGGTTTGTCCTTCAAGTGTTCTCATTTATATTCTTGACCATATAAAAGTATGTGAACTTTCACAGCAAACATTTTTTAAGCACCTACACAATATTGGGCTTTGTCCTAGTTACTAGGGATAACAGTAACCTTCACACTCTTTTTTTCCAAAGCTTCGTGAGGGTGCTCCTATGTTAGTGTTTTTAACTCCACAGAGTAGAGCCGCTTTGGTATCTCACTAGGACGATGGTCAATGCCTTGCATTTATATAGCAAATCCCAGCGTACTTGCATGTACCTTACCTCTGTCTGTAGCATCTTCACCTTCTTCCTTTTTATCAAGGCATGGTGAAAACTAAGCACTGTGCATGTCAGAGCAAACATGATCTCTCTGAGACTGTCACTACTGTTAGGCCTTAGTGTAAGGGATTTAACCTTGCTACTTCTGTCTGTCTTGCTAAATGATTGAATTGCTCCACTAGATGGAGCCCTTTTATTAGGAAGCTCTAAACAATCTTAAGAACTCAAGTACTGGAATCAGAGATAATCTTTTAAGAGCTTTAAGACAGCAAGATATTAATGAAGTAAATCAGTATATGACAGTAAATTAATTACTCTGTTATACAATAAGCTTACTCAGATGTTCAACAATCAATCTATGCATTTGCAATATGCTTTTACATTCCAAATACTCCAAATCCACTTCTAATAGTTGTCGGCATAAACTTAGAGCTCACTCAATGATACATTGAAGTTTAAGTCTTCTCTGTCAGTCAGTGTGCAGCACTTGTGGACAGTGTCATAACTTTTCACCTGCCCTTTTATTTTGCTTAACTTTGTCTGCCTTTATCAGTTTAGGTAAAACAGTTACCTGTTGCGGTCTTCAAGGGGTGATCTTATGTGGGAGTATCCCCATACAGACTGTGTTTGCCCAGTGCCTTTGGTGAAAGAGCTGGATTTGATGTAGATGCAGGTCACATCTTTTCTCAGGGTGTGCCGACAGCTGTCACCTTGGTAGGGGGTGTGGCTGGTGCTGGAGGGACTAGAGCCTGCACAGGACGTGAGGCATGGCTTTGCCTCTGCTTAGCGACTGTCACTGTCCTACCGGGGACAGGGTCTGATCCCACGTTGCTGGAGCAGAAGCCCTGAAGGTATGGCCTGAACTGGCTCTGTTCCCTTTAAGTGTGTGTTTTTCCCTCTCCCTGCACCAGGACCCTTGCCCCAGAGGGGGAAGTGCTAAAGCAGGTGGGGCCCATGTAGGCTCTCAGCTCATGTCAGCTGCAGACAGAGGTCCGATGCACTGCCTGTGCAGGTGCCCATGCCTCTGCTCAGACACAGCCTCTGGTGCAAGTCACCTTCATCCCTCACAGCCAATCACTGCCCTGACCTCTTCTGCCCCTACCGTGTCATAGAACTGTTCCGCAAGGCAGGCAGGACGCGCACAGACTCTCTGTGTGTATGGGGGGCCACCACACACACACAGAGTGTGGAGTGGCCACCGTCAGAGATCTGGGTCGCTTCTGATGCACTGCTTGAGTAAGTGCCACCAATGGCTGCCGCTGCCCCACCCAGGCTCTGCCCTGGCACCGGGTCACCTCTGCATCCCACAGTCAAGTCTTCTCCCTAGTCCTTGCTGTCCCAGGTCCAGTGCTGCACTGTGATGTGGAGTCTGTGGGGCTGGAGCATTGGCTGGGCTTGATCTGGGCTGCATGTGGTGAGGCAGCTGCCAGAAACCCAGCAGCCGCTAGGATCAACCTCTCTCCGCCCTGCCAGGGGAAAAGCCAGTGTGCATGTGCTCTTCCCAAGGGGAATCCAGGCTTCCCACAGCCCTCCTGTTGGTACCACTGGTCCTCACCAGCCAAGGGCACTTTTCTCCCCCACATAGGCCCTCAGGACTGGGGCACCCAACCTGGGGCTTGTATCGCTCCCTTCCCAGGATAGCTCTCTCCCTGTCTAATCTCTCTTTTCCTCTGAGTTCCCTCCCAGGGGTACAGATCCTGACCCAAATGCTTCTCTTCCCTTCCTACTCAATTCCATGTGTATCTTTCTTGGTTGTTGTACAGGAGTCCTCCTGCCAGTTTCCAATTTGTTTTCAGTGAGAATTGTTCCACATGTAGATGTATTTTGGATGTGTTCATGGGTGGAGGTGAGGTCCATGTTCTCTTACTCTGCCATCTTGGTCTGAATTCTTGGAAATCCATTTTCTTTATCTATGAAATGAAGGTCACAATTCTGTTTCTGACAAATTCTGTACAAAGTGATGTATTTGAAGTACAGGGTAAATTCTCCATAGACGGTCTCTACAATAATAACTAATATTTTTATAATTATTATTATTGAAACTGCTTGCTTAAGATCATCAAGCCTCTAATTAATATGTGTTTGGTATTTGAACATTAACTCTTAACAGTCATTTGAAATCCTTTTGTACCATTAAATACAACTAAACAACAGAAGTTGAGGGTATTTCCCTTACTAACCTCCTACAATGCCTATTTTGCTTTCCTTCTAGGGAACTTAGGATACTCTTGAATTGGACCTCGAAGAATGGTAGAACTGGTAGTGGGTGGTAGAGAGACTAGCCACATTTGGGAAAGAGACCAGTTGGGAGATTTTAGTGGATAGTCTTGAGCAACAGAAAAATAACACCTCTGGATTCACTGCAGGCTCTGAGAGTCATTGAGCAAAGAGGTGATCTAATCAGTGATGCACTTGATCAGGTCATTCAAGTGGCTTTTCAAGGAGGTTGTTGAAGGGAAGAGAACCATTTAAGGTGGAAGTGGTGATATTTTAAAGATATTTTAAAGACCTTAATTAGGGCATTAACAAAAGCATGAAAAACTGTAAGGAGAATTTTATGGCTAGAACTAGGATTGAGCAACTGCTTTGATACTGGGAATGGGAAGGTTCCACGTCTTCGAGACTGATTGTCGGAAAGAGTGATTGATAACTTAGCTCCTGAGCTTAGTTTATGAGCGTATGGAGAGGCGCAAGGAACATTTCGGCCCCTGTGTTTGAGGAGCCTGAGGACCATTGAGAGGCAGTTAGAAACGTGCAGCTGGAACCAGGAGAGGGCATGAAGTTTGATGCCAGAAACTTCTGCACAGCAATTATACTGTATAGATGAAGGCGTGCTTACCCAGTAATGGGGCTTACTGAGGGAAGTGGTAAAGTGGCTGGGCATTGGTCTTTGAGGACTGGTTTCATTTAAGGGTCAGGCAAAGAAGAAGGTGGAGGAATCATCACGAGGAGAAAGCAAGGTCAGTGTGGTAGAAGCTACCAAAAAGTCAAGGAGCTCATGAGAGGAGGGCACTGGTTTTAACCTCTAAGACATCACTGGAAATCTTTAAGAAATCAGGTTCAGTGGAGTGGGAGGGGCCCCTCTGCAAGGGAACTTAACCTGCCAGACTTGTTAAAATGAATATTCCTGAATTTGCCACAGACTCGGTAAACCATAGTATCTGAGACTGAGGCCCGGAGAAAATGTATTTTTGCCAACCTCCCCAAGTGATTCTTAGGTACAAAAAAAAGTTTGAGAACCACTGGAATAGAGAAGAATGTCATAGTACTTAGCGTGACCCTAAGCAGACATTGGTTATTTTATACTTGTTTCTCTTAACCTGTAAAATGCTTTCAAGAGCCAGATGTCACTAGGCTCTGCCTCACGATTACAAAGGCCTGTGGAAAACAGTACCCTCAAAGCTTTCAGCTCTGTCTCAATGATTTATACCTGGGCAGTGGGGAAATCCACTTTAAAGTAATATAATTTAGGCAAGCTGTACCAATATTTTCTGAAGGTTGAGTTGAGAATTAGAATTAATTAAGAATTGAGTGCCTGGCCCATTATAAACAATCAAATTTTCTATTATTATAATTTAAAACCAATATTTTGTTTATAATTACAAAGCACCAAAGCAAAGCTCAGCAGTCTTCTCGTTTAGTGAATTTGAGTTTTTAAAAGGCTGTAAGTCATTGGTTCAGAGCACACTGACACATGTAAGACATACGTAAGATAAAGCACTGTGACACACATAAGAAAGACAAAGGAAGCCATAGTAATTAAAAATAACTTTTTTTTCTTTTTTTAGGGAATATAAAGAATACTGATAAACTAAAAAAGTGAATAAAAGTCACCTCTCATTTTGTCACCTAAAGATAACCACATATTGTTGCACAGCCATCTAATCTTACCTGTTGATAGTGGTTCTCAAACAACTTATACAACTAAAAACATTGTTGAGGACCTCCAAGGAGCTTTTGTTTATATGGGTTATATCTATTAATATTTATTGTATTAGAAATTTAAACAGAAAATTTTTAAATGTTTATGAATTTATTTAACAAAAATAAGCTCATAACTAATGGGTGACAATAGCAAGATGCAGGTGTGATTATTCACTCTTATTAACAGTCAACAATTATTAATAGTAGAAGTGATTTTTCAGTGACATTATCTTGAGACTTTACAAATGACATTTAAGTGGATTCACCAGATATGCACTAGATCATCAATCAGGAGATGTAGATTTTAGCCTGACTCTGCCATAATGTTCATTTCTCTTGGCCTTCATTTCTACATAAAGAGGATGGACCAAGGAAATATGTAGGTTTCCTTTCAAAATCCAAACTCATTATATGACTCAAGTCCCCTGGATGATCACAAGTCCCCCAGCATATGCTGGGGTCACCCTTTTCTGTACAACCAAGTCAGACAGTTTATGTGCCTACCCCCCAGTCATAACAGGGTCTCGCCTTCCCATCTCTTCCCTCTTCCAAAGGCCATATTTCTAATGTGTTTAAGACAACAGGAGTTGTTTCTTATCCTCCCCTAAGCTGGGCCACACAGAAGCCCCCTCCTCTGCTGTTGCCGTACACCTGCCATGCTGCAGTCAGCTTCTATCCCTTAATGATGGTCACTGCCAGGACCTCAGGAACTGGCATGATTTTACATTTCTGCAGATCTCCTTAATATCTGTCATAATAGGAAATAAATGGATTCTCATACACATTCCATTAGCTGTCAGAGTAGTGCCTCTCAGGGTCCCACCTACCCCTCCTTCCAGATTTCCCTTGACCGCACTTTGAGAACTGCTCCTCTGTGATAAACACAGAAAAGGACCCATGAAGGTGGTGTTCGTGGTATTGTTCCCACCATGGTGCCCAAGAAAGTACATGCTCAACAGAATTGTTGGGCAAATAGATAAAATACACATTTTAACCTAAAAAGACTTTTTTATTCAGTTTTTCACTCCATTTTTAATGGAGTTGCAATATTCTTATCTTTGACACAAGCAACTTTAACTCTACAAGCTCCTGTAAGAGATTTTTAGCATTGAGAAATCCAATACTCAGACATCCAAGCCGGAAACAGCCCATATTTGTTGGCAAAAACCTAAGAAAAGAGTAATATAACTAACTTTAAGAAATCTCCAACCAGTGACTAAGAAGCAAATGTGCGTTTATTGCATTACCTATAAGTGTTTATTGCGAATTGTCATAGGCAGTTTGGAGGTCTTGCCAATGACCAATTTTTCTGTAAAATTTTTGCCTTGCATGCTGACACTGTTTCATGTCATGTTTTCTTCTATAGCATTATTCATAGTAGCTACCTAATAATTCATTGGATTTGGTGTATTTTGTTTATTAAATCGTCTACTGATGAATAATTAGATTGTGGTGATTTGTTTGTTTTTAGGTTTTCTGTATGTTACTGCTTTGGCACCTTTTAGACTATATCTTCCTACTCCCCTCAGAAGGGCATTCCTACCCACTTCAGAAGTGAAATTCTCAGCATACAAAAAATGTGTGTGAGAGACAGTGAGTGTGTATGTGTGTTTAACATTGTTAAGTGGCCCTTCAGAAAACATTATATCAATTTTGATTTGGTGAATTTTTTATTTTGCTTATCATTGAGTATTGAGAATTTTGCACACTGACCCTGTCAAACCTTTAAGTCTACTCGTGAGCATTAGACAGTGTTTAGAATTAGGAATAGGGCTTGTGAACAGATCATCTTCCAAATGATAAGAGAAGAAATGGCTTTCAGGACAGCAGGCATCATTACCTTACTTTCCAATGCGAAAGGAAGCAGGATTCTCAAAATCCTTTTCAAAGGATATTAGAATCTTGTGAACAGAGACTCAATAGGTGACAGTGTTATTTTTACATCTTCTTCAATACACCAAGGCAGTAAAAGAAGAAGCATTAGCACCTGGAAAGAAAACTTCACTGACACAGAATTCTACATTAAATCATCAAAGCTCTCTGCTGAGTTAACACCTGTAGATACAGAGCTCAGCAGAAGAAAATTATACCTGTCTAGTCACATGCACAGGTAATTGAAAAGTCATGACAGATATTATTTTGTGCTGTATATTTTGACACATTTAACAGTATCCATTTATTTAGTGATGTAATTATTCTGTATGTGTTCCCTCACCATCCAATCCCATAAAAAACTATAAGGAGAACACTCATGTCTGAAATATTAATATAAATAATTTGGTTGCATTTTAAAGTATATGAAAAATTATGTCATTGCAAGGATTATTATATCTTAATCATTTCTATAACTCTGGAATTTGTTTCCTTATGCATGCCTTAATTTATCTTAATGATTCAAAGTAATAAGACAGTGATTATTGGTGGAAATCACTGCTGCTAGAAAATTTGACTTTTTAAAAAATCTTTACATGTTTTTAGAGAAGAGGCTCTGCAACCCTCAATTATATCAGATATCAGATCACATTATATCAGATCGAATTAGATCAAGTTACACCAAATTATATCAGATCAAATGTCTATACTTGACTAGAAGATTTATAGGAAAAGCTAGTAGTATCATTTCTATATAAGATCACCATAGTCTGATTCTCAGAAGTCTTCATAACTGGGTAGCATCCTCTCCCCGCACCCCTAACCCATGTCAACCAACACACCCACGTGCACACATTCACATGCACATGTGAGCACATGGCTGTTCTTTAGTGTAAAATCTTGTCCTTCTCTGGGTGCCTCCACTTCATCAATTTTTCCTTAGACCATGTTTCATTGGGAAGTGGTGTTGTGTGCCTACCACAGACTCTCCTAGCAAAGTTTCTGAAAGTACAGCCTGAGACTCACTTCATATGAAATAGACTCTGGGGGCAGGGCCATGGTTTTCCTCTGTAAGCTTTCCCATCTTCAGGTAGCCACTTGGGAACCCTAGTTTAAGTGACGTAGCCTCATTCGGGAAGTTTAGAGATAAGACCCAGGGTCTAGCTCCAATAGGGAAATGTAATCATAATGTAACACTGTTACTTTGAGGGCCTCAGATGGCAAATACTGCTGATGCTTCTTTGCAGATGAAGTATTGATTGGGACCTCAGGGAGGAAAGACAAGATGCCTTGAATCTTTAAGAGGACTTATCATGTAGAAAAAGAGTCCAGAGCACCTTCCCTTTTTTTTTTAACTCATTAATTCAGTAAATATTTACTGAGTTACTATTAAGCATCAGGCATTGTTCACAGAGGTTACATTCTAACTGGGGGAGAAGACAAGAAGTATCAACAGTGGCACCAGAATACCATGCAGACTTTAAACTGGAGAATATGAGAGTTGCCTGGGCAGCTATTTTACAGTGTGTGGTCAGGGAAGACCTGGCCTTCAGTGAAACTCAAGAAATTTAAGATAAACTAGAGGGCCATAGCCGAGTGAAGATCAAGAAAATATCTCAGAGCGAGGCCCAGCCAGCCCTGAGGTGGGGATGGGTTTGGCGTGTTTTGGGAGGAGAAAGAGGGCCGGTGTGACCGACGTATAGTAGGTGAGTAGAGGCAGGTACAAAAGATGTAGGAAATTCTGGCAGTTTCCACATTGTATATGGTATGGAGACCAGAGGTGGGAACCAGTTCAGGGTTGTTTTCAGGGAAATCATGTGATCATCAAAACCTTTCAAACTACCCTCTGGCTGCTCTGAATAGAACTGATTGCAAGGGGACAGAAGAGGAAGCCCAGAGGATTTAGGAAGTTAGGAAGCCGTTCAGTGAGCTATGCCAGAAATGATCTTGGCTTGGACTCTGGTTGTGGTAGAGATGGTGAGAAGTAGGTGGAGTCAGGTCATTGGATGTTGCAGAGTAAAGGCGACTTCATTGGTGACTTGATTAGCCTCCTCAGGTGATGGCTTTTTTAGTGTTGGCTCAGATGGTTTGAAACAGCTCTCATATAAAACTCTGAAATCCTGGCTTCCCTTAAAAAAACAGAGTTTCTGGCTACTTGGAACCTGAACTCCCATATGAGAACAGACATCAGAGCTGAGCGCTGTTTTCCCTTTTTAAGACATGGGTATACTCTGATTTACAAAGACGTGTCCCCACGTCTCCCTGACAGTGAGGCTGTTGTTGGTTGCCATTTATCATCAACTTATTCTATTGTTTTTCTTATTTCATGCCCACTTAGTTTATTTACCATTCCCTATATACCTTTTAATTTGTGGATCTCACCTCTTATAGTCTGAAATTAAAGTGGCAAATAAATAAATAGGGCTTTAAGGTACCTAAGAACCTCTATAGAGCTGAAAAATAGCCTATTTAGCAGAATACTAACAAATAATAGTGTTCTTTAAAACCAGCTTATTTTGTTTGTTGTAAGTCAGGTGATTACCCTTGGGGGCATTGCCTGGAAGCACAAGAAAGGCTTTGGGTTGTGCTGTCAGTGTTCTCTGGTTGCACAAATGTGTTCACTTTGTGAAATGCACTTATGCACTTACATGTGCACATTATGTATATCATGCTTCACTTATAACTAAAACCGGTATCTTTTTTTTTTTTTTTTTTTTTTGGTATGTGGGCCTCTCACTGTTGTGGCCTCTCCCGTTGCGGAGCACAGGCTCCGGATGCACAGGCCCAGCGGCCACGGCTCACGGGCCCAGCCGCTCCGCGGCATGTGGGATCCTCCCGGACCGGGGCACGAACCCGTGTCCCCTGCATCGGAAGGCGGACTCTCAACCACTGCGCCACCAGGGAAGCCCCAGTATCTTTTTTTAAGAATAGTTTTAAGTATAAATATACTTGAGCATTGTGGTTTTCACAAATTGTCTTTTGCTCTTTCAGCCAAGCCAAAGCCATGTACTCCTGTAAAGCAGAGCACAGCCATGAGCTTTCCTTCCCACAGGGAGCGATATTTTCTAATGGTAAGTACACCCATTCCCTTTGCTTAAGTTTATCATCATGGGGAGGAGGAAGAAGGAGTGGTGTAGCGATAAGAGTCTAAAGTAGAAGCCAGGAAACTCAGAATCATGTCCAACCTCTCATACCTGTACAAGTGAACGCATCAAATCCCTCTAGACCCCAGTTTCCTCCCCTGTGTCAGAGAGAGAGTGATTGATTATATAAATGCAAAAGGCATTTCCAGCTTTACAGGTGCTGTGACACTGTTTTGACAGCTTGAGTATATATGCATACAATCTGATGTGGATTTTTACCCATTTGTGTATAGAATTATTTGAAGCTAATGTTGACTGAGTGATATTTCTTTATGTATTTTAATTTTTGCCAGTGTACCCATCAGTGGAACCAGGATGGTTGAAGGCAACATATGAAGGCAAAACAGGACTCGTCCCAGAAAATTATGTTGTCTTCCTCTAATACTTTTTAGTGGATGGCAGTATCTTCATGGTATCCATGGTAACAAATAATAAGTGCTATGATTTTATCTGACACAGATATGGGGATCAGCCTGCTAAAATGAAAACAGTCAATTTCTACCAAGTTTTACACCAGCAGACTATGTGGCTCCCTATTAATGGAAAGGGGAAAAATGTTTAAATTGTTTGCCATTCTTTTTAATTTTGGCTAGTTTCATATTTTAAAATAGCTTATCCTCCCCTCCCCATCCCCCCTTTTTTTGGAAAAGTAACTCTCCACAATGTCTCTTTCATAATAATTATAGAATCTCAAATACTGTGTTAAGTACTATATTCCAGAAATTTGGAAACCAGAAATCTGCTATAAGACTTATGAAATCTGCCCTTTACTGTCTGGTGTTCTCTGAGAAACCTTGAAATCATTACTAAAAAATGTAATTTAAATTGTTCATTTATTATTTTTTCTTAAAAATATACTGCTTTTATATATGATTGTTTTGCTGGTCCTAAACATTTCAAGGAAATAAGGAGTTTTTCTTAACATAGGTTTATTTTTATTTGTTTACCAAGTAGATGATAATATTCAAAAGCAGTAATGAGTAATGTATATGATGTCTGTAAATGAAACCAAATTAGGTCGTACACTGATTCCACTGTAAACATTCTATCCAGCATTCCAGATGCCTTCTCTGGGCTTAGAGCAGGATTCAGCAAACCATTTCTGTAAGGGCCTGATAATAAATATTTTGGGCTTAACAGGTCATGTGGTCTCCATCACACTACTCCACTCTGCCATTGTAGCAGAAAGCAGCCGTAGACAACATGTAAATGGCTGTGGCTGTGTACAATACTGCTTTCTTTCAGGACACTGAAATTTGAAAATCATGATTATCACGTGTCATGAAATATTAAGCTTCTTTGACTTTTAAAATTCCATTTAAAAATATAAATGTTTTTAGCTGATGGGCCATACACGAACAGGTGACAGGCCAGATTTGACTCATGGGTCATGGTTTGCTGACCCCTGGTTTAGAGGATGTGTAAAACTATCTTTATAACTTTGAGATTTTATGAAATTTTATTCCATTAACATATAAATACTGATAAATCATATGCACATATCCTCTGCTGGTAGCATTATAGGGGTATCACAAATGTATAATTACAGTAATAGGAAAACAATGTAAAAGTGCAGTACACAGGCATACAACTTAAATTCTACTTGTAACTCTGTAAAGTGTCAAAGTATTTTATTGATATCTAATTTTGGCTTTTGAGAAATTGTCCTACAAATGATAAAGATGCTGTTTTAAGACAGTGGTAGGGACACTATGCCTTCTAAAGTCTACGCTTAGTTGAAACATAATCTAAACATAAAGGTACAAGATTCTTAAATTACTTTGAACCAGAGATTGAAATTGTTTCATCATCTCTAGCAGGAATAAAGTCATACATAATTTTCTGTTATGCCTTTCAATTTACAGCCTTTATTAGGAATTTCACTGAATTTATAGGGCATAGAAATAGGTGTTTACTATCCATTTATATTTACCATCAACATCTGATCATTCATCAATCATTATTTCTATTATTTCTATTTTAATAATCCTCATATTATTTCTATACATATCTGCATATGGCAAAGAGCCTTTCTTCTCAAGATTCCAAAAAGCTGGTTCCCTGCCATCTACTGCCACAGCACTAGCCCCCTTGGCCACAGTATTTTACTTCTTACTTCAGAGTTCTTCACTGTACAGACACTCAGGTATTGACTGTAGACAGTTCTTTGTACGTGATATTATGATCTGTAATCTCAATCTCTTCTACTTTAAATTAATGTTTCTAGAGTCAATAGGTTAAATTATACACACACACATATACAACTATGTCTTGGAGCATGTATGCTTTTAAAATTAAAAATGGAATAATGGATTAGGATTTAAAGGTAAAGAGAATAACAGTAGGCAGAATCACAACCAGAAAGAAATATCAGTGCATTGAAATAAAGAAATAAAAAATATTTAATGTTGTAAAAATTAGTAATATAATGAAAAAATCTGATACATTTGTCTCCTTTTTTTTTACCTGCTAGTGTTCATTTTTTACACTATAATTTTGTATTGCTAGAACTTCTTGGTCTCTGGATCCTTGGTGGTCCTTAGTAATAGTAATTGTATTGCTGACACCCTGACTACCCTCTGCTGGAACAGAGGTAATCTCTCTAGTAGACCAGTCCCTTAGTCTAAAACACCCTCAGTTAAAGCACCCTTGCAAGCATCTGGCATCCTACTAAATTAGAGCCTCTTAAGGCAAATTGATTTTCTTTCAAAGACCAACTTGACTCCAAAAAGTGATTCAGAGTGCTACTTCACTTGCTGCTGCATAGAGAAATCTCAACCTTCATTTTATTTTAACACAGGCCAGAGTGTTCCTGCCTCTGAGTTGTCTGTGAGCTAATTCCACAGATGCTCAGTGAGGAATTAAAGCATTTGCTGTTAAAGACATGGGCGTGAGGCCCCTCTCCTTTCTCTTTGTGAGGCATATATTGTGGCAGTACTTGATACGGTCCCTGTTTTGAAACAAACTACAAAAATGCTTGTTCAAATTGTGCTTTTGTTTGAAGTTTTAATCTTACAGATTTGTGAGGATAGTCTTTTTTCTTCATATTGATTGTGTGTGGAAGCAAGTCATGGCCATATGCTAGGGATAGACTGAAGCTGCTTTTCCCTAGAAATGTTTCCAACAGAAAAAGTATTTATGAGCATTGGGAAAATCAGGATATGTGTTCTAAATCACATGGAATATTAATTACACAAGAAGGTAATGCCAGTCACTAGAAGAGGATCACATTTGAAATTATAACAGCGTTTCAATAATGAAACCTTAGCTTTTCAGAGACATGGTAAAGATATGTTAGAACTGCCATATGCACACCTTTGAAACACACAACGTGGGTGCCCTCGTCACTGCTGACAGTATAATCAGTATGAGAGTGAGATTGATGAGTCCAAGTCAATCATCTCATCTGTTATGTGAAAAAACCCTCAAGTACAAAACTTTTACGTATATTACAGGTGATTTTGTTGTGCTGTAATGCCGTCAACTTATAGGAACTAGTCAGTTAACTGAAGGCTTTTTCTGTTGTGTGTAAATGTCTGAGCAGTGAAATAATCTTTGTATTCCTCTAAAGTCTGTGAAGTATGAGAAAGTGCCGTTTCTCCTTGTTACATGAGAGTGGTTTTACCAGTTGTGTTGGCTCTCTGTGCCTTGCACTGTGAATGGGCATAATCAGGCTTCCCAACAGTGGCTCTTTCAAGAAGGGTGGAGATTTTTTTTTAAATGCACCTTACAATCCCAAACTATCCAGGTTCTCAAATAGCAAAAGTAGGAAAAGAGACATAATGATTTGGAGTTTATTCCTATTCTGTGATAATTGACTTTATATATTGTGGCGTGCCTCCTACAAATCCACCATGATGTAAGGAAAGTAAATCTGGCCCTGCAGTCCTGTGGAGACAGCACCTGCCGACCTCTACACTCTCAGCCTCATCTTCAGGTCTGTCCGTGTCCGATGTGCAGAGGATATCATTCACATGGATGCTGATTTAGAAGAGTCCCTCAGAGCCTTTCTTCAAACAACTTCAATTTTTAGTATGCCCCCCAATTATGTATTTGGGATGCCTTAATTATTTAGAACCCCATCTTGATTTGTACTCTATTGACTGAAGTTAGAGGAGGTGGACCAATTTAGGAAGAGATTTTATTCTTTGGTTTTACAATACATTTGTAATTTACAGCTATTACTATGTCCTAAGATCAGGGAATTGGACCCCAAAGTCATATCTCCTGGTAAAGAAAAAAGGCAGAGACATGATTATTGTCTAGAAGTTATTTTCCTCTTTAGTAAAAGTTTCCCACTTAGGGTAGAAATTGCTTTTTACTTTTCCCTCCTACCTTGTTTGGTTACCTTACAAACTCAAAACACTTTTTCCAGGTGAATAGTCTATTGAATAAACTTCTGAATAGTCTGTATCCTACCTGTCTCCCGTTGATCCACAGACTTAATTCAGGTATTTCTCAACGAGTCTCACATCTCCTAACCATATTCACTGTATCCGTTTTTTGTCACCAGTATCTCTGTGCCTCAAATCTATGTGGTAGTGACCTCAGACAAATTCACACTTAGGAATGACATGGTCTTTTAGAGGATCAGATCAACAAATAGGATTTTTCACTTTTTTTCAGGCAGTTGCATTCACTGTTTTAAATAACAGATGTCAGATAAGTTGATAGCACTCACAGCAAGCCACAGACAGAAAACTGATGTGCATATTCTCGACCAAAGTTAAGAAGCTATTTCATGACTTAGAGAACCCAACAGGTTATACTCTTTCCTTGGCACTCATGGGAGAGATGCCAGGTTCAGAGGTTGAACATTCCTTTCTTGGTGCCATAGGAAAAAAATGGAGTCTGTGTGCTTGCTGAGGAGTCTCAAAAGGCAGGGCCATTTACGGTTATCACAAACATAAATATCCTCCATCATCCACGATGGGCATGTTCAGGGCCACGTGAGGACCTTCAGTGTTGGGGAGAGTGCCTACCCCACCTTAATTAGATGATCACTTTCTCCCCTTTTACCATCTCTTGGCAGTGTTTCCCATGGTCTTTACCCTTCCAGAGCCCAACCTGGACTTGAATCCATTGCCTCTTAGATTAAAACTGTGCATTGTTTTTTATATGGCCATTAGAGATTTTATATCTGCCTTTGTATCTTCAGTCATGATGTATGCTTAAAAGCTGAGATATCACATATTGAGGGCTGCAATTTCAAGAGTCTTTTTGAACTTTGAGCTGAAGCCTTTACAAATAAATAAGGAGTGTGGCAGGGAAGATGACTGTTCTTTTTTGTTTTGTTTTGTTTTGTTTTTTAATTTGAATCCTATTTATATACTGTTAAATTTGAGGTACTATAGTTTATATAAAAGCTAAATATTTAGATGACATATTTCAGTATTAGGAATTTTTCTGCAGCCATTAACATAACAAGTTAAATAATAAATATGATGAAAATGATTGTCAGTAAATTATCATATTGAATTTTTTGTTTATTTTGTAGTGTCTTGTATTTATCTGCACTTCATGTATATATATGCACGCATACATATACAAACATGTAAATAACTTCATGTTATTCCATATCTAAATTGCCACAGTATCTTTAATGTATGTTTACACTGTATTTTAAATTACTTTAAAAATAAACTATGTAAGCACATTTTAATTTAGTCCTTGTACTTGAAGACCCAGTGTGTTGGAGGACAGCTATCTTGGATTCATATAGAAAAAAACCCAAAGTTTCAGGTATTGTGAATGGTCATTTTGGGTGTGGCTGAATGGAAAAAAATCATAGCAGAATTGATAACTTTTAGATCCTGATAATTGGACCTTTTCCCGAGAAATTGGCATTATGAAAGATCAAGAAAATGTTAATAATGCAGATGTCTACAGGAAGGAGAATCAAACAGATCATAAACAAATTATCAAAAAAACAGGTATGCAGGCTTACCTGAAAATAAGTCTGTGGAAGTTTACAAATGTGCCATGGAAGAAGCATCAACATACAAATAATCCCCTTAGATTTTTATTAGTTTTATGACCCTTTTGGTCACTGTTTGACTTCTAGCTAAAATTTTGCTTTTCTTCATCAAAAAAAAAGGGAATCGTGTATTTATTTTGCACTGCTAAATGGATTATTAGAGTGTAACAAATCCTTGCAAAAACTAAGCCTGACAGCTTAGTAACAGGACCATTGGGCATACAACCTGATTTATTCAAATGGATTGTAACTTTCTTCAATATCAAGAGGAGAAGCAATAAATTCACGACAAAGACCTGTTGAGCTAAAAAGGTATTAATGTGAATAAATTCCAGTATGATTAAGCAGGAAAGAACTGTTAGGATAGGTAATAGAGATCATTGTGGATCAGCTACTGTTTGAGAGTACTGGGTTAGAAGGAACTGACCTAGATGGAATCTCTTATAAATGATATTTTAGAAATAATGAAAACAAGCCATCTCCTAACAGGCAAAGCTGGAAGGATTTGAGCAACAAAATAAGTTATGTAGTATTGGATAATCGGATTATAATCCAAAGTATAAAATATCCATGAATCCACACTGATATAAGGAAATGGCAATAAATTTCATTTATATAAATAAATGTAAAATAGGAGAGAAGAGGCAAATATTCTTTAGAGAAGAATTTCAAATAACCATTAGAATTTTATTACCCTTCCCTCTAGGGATTAGAGTTTAACCCTTCCCCACTTGAGGAAATGCTAGACTTAATGACTAGCTTCTGAAAAGAAAAGTTCAGAAAAACTATTGTGCCTTTACAGAGGAAAAGCCTGGCAGACAGGATCTTAACTGACTGATAAAAGTTAACATTATCAGTGATATCTGTGGTTGTCTTGTACCCCGTAATATGATGTGATGAGAAGAGCATACCTCTATGGGTTTTTTTCCCAAAATCCATAACTCCAGTCTAGTCATTAGAGAAAAAAAAAAAAAAATCAGACACATCCAGATAGGGGACATTCTACAGGATAGATACTAGGCCAGTACTTCTCAAGATTGTCAAGATCATGAAAAACAAGAAAATACTGAGAAACTCACAGATCAGAGGAGACTTGGGAAACTGGACCCCCTGGATTACATCCAGGAAAGGCAAGAAGACATAAATGGAAAAACTGGTGTTGTCCAAATGAAATCTAAAGTTTAGTTAATAATGTAAAAAATTAAAACAGTAACAAAAAGTAGCCACAAGATAGTGACATGTACTGGGGACATCTTATTTCCTTTTTGGAATTTAAGTTACTTTTATTCAAGATTTAAATACTTTTACTTGTTTCCCCCTAAATTGTGTTCTGTATGTGGGACATGTTGTCTGTTCATCTCTGAGTCCAGGCAGCAGATCACAGCTTGGTCTACAGTAGGGTCAGCCCCTTTCTTTAAATGAATGAATTCGTTAACAAAGAAACAATCATATAAATATTTCTAGAATTTAAAGAATGCAGTTGTAGGCTTGTGTTGTTTTTGTGTCTGTGTCTCCTTGCCCAGGAGTAGTGGAATTCATTCTTTAACACCCTCTGAATACATGGTTCTACCTTGGAGTTATAATGGAGAAAACATACCCTTCCCCCATGAACACTGTATGTTCTTAAGGATAGAGATTATGCAAGATTTGATTTTCTCACTGTTAGAACTGTAAATACTTGATTAAGCTGGATGATTTGGGAGTGATGTTGAAGAACTCAATTTTTTAAACCATTAAATACAAAATAACCCCAAATTTTGAAAATTAAGCTACACTAAACTTACAGTTGAATTTCTTGGGCCAGAGAAGTTGAGTTCTTAAAATTGAAATTTTGCACAGCCAAAAATTGAGAAGCAAAAATCTTTTCTAAGTTTCTTACACAGCAATTCTTCCTATTAAAAAAAAAAAAAATGGTGTAGATGAGAACATTTGAAACCTCTTCATATGGGATACACTTGGGAACACAAATCCCCAAAATACTGATTGAATACTTACAAGTGCTGCTGCTGGGTCAATGAGCCAAGCATGGCATTCAGCAGGACTCTGCCTTTTAATAGAAATAAGTTATCTGACACATTCTACCTTTCCAAATTACCAGCAGCCAATCTACTAAAAAAGAGTCCCTGGGTCAGCCTGGGCTAGAGAAAGGAAAACAATAACATATATCTCCCAATACTCATCATGTATTTTGATATTCACTAAGTTACATATCTATGGACAAGCAGATTTTTCACAGAATGAATGAGTCATAAGTTGCCGTAGCAACTACAGTTCAAACGGCTCTCAAACATTTTTGGAGCAACTAAAGCAGAATTATTTCTTCAAATAAATCATTCTTGGAACCCAATATGTTAAACAGATATGAGCCAAGCTGCTAGTGTGTGCTTCTACATGTGTTAGGGAATGTTTTCCCTTCCCCCATCCAGGCCCACAGCTTTTGGCATCTCTTAGAATCCTTACGGCTTTTGAGAGCAAGATTTGGAAATGACTTAGTCTAAATCTCTCATATCGCTAATTAGAAAACTCAGGGCCATATCAACATGTTTTCAGTAGAATCCTGGAATTCTCTCTCTGCTGTGACCTGACCACCAATTTTTAGGTGTGTGGGGAGGGCAACTTGTCACATGCTTTGACCTTTAAAAAGTCTAACTTTATCTGAAAAGGATATCCTCTGATGAAGAATGTCTTCCCTGATGGGTACACATGGAACAGAAGCCAAAAAGTAATATTCAGCCAACCTTGGCTATTAAAAAAAGGAAGAAAAAAAATTATTTTTCTTTTTGGTGTGTGAAAATTTCTAAAAAATCGGTATAAAAGATCTAGCCCAGTACCTTGTACCTAGTAGATATTACTGGATAATAATTATTATTAAAGACTTCAGGTGTTTGGTAGTTGATTTTGCAACTCTCGATGTAAATGGCAAAAGAACCAGTGAAACCTTAAACTGCAATAATAGAAGTTAAATAATGGCTCCAAAAACATGGTACACAGCCACAAATCTGATGGCCTCCCTTACACTATTACATGATCCTCTGATCCTTCCAACTACTGGATGTAGCTATTGGATGCCATTTTTTTTTTAAGAAAAGAAAACTGAGACTGAAAAGTTATTTTCTCCAACTTACCAAAGGTCAAATAGTTGTTAGTGGCAGAGCTTGGACTCAAGCCCATGTGTCCTTATTTAAAATCCGGTACTCTTTACAATGAACCACTTTTTTACTACACTAAGTGGAGTGTGGTAAAACTTCAAATGCCACCATACTTGAAAGAGGCCTTTGGCAAACTCAACCTTACCCAGAAGAAAGATGAAGACGGTGAGGTGAGGGGATTCACGCCCTATTCTGTGAAAATAGTTTAAGACCAGAGTGTTGCTGCACCACTTGTAACCTTCAGACCATCCAAGAGCTATTTAGAAATGCAGAATCTCAGACCTTCTGAAGCAGAATCTGCATTTTAATGAGATCGAAAGGTCATTTGTATCAACACTGCAGTATGAAAAGCACTGGTATACTGGAACTTTCAGTGAGGACTTTGGGGAGATCTAAGGGCAAGAAGAGACAGGACTTACGTCTTATTATTCCAAAAGTCAAAGATAGGACCCCTTAGAAGAAGTCAGAAAAAATGATAGAAAGGTTAAAAAAAAAAGTTTTATCCCTAGCTCTTCAAAACATAGAACTCAAAAAACAGCTTTCTTTCAGTGTTTAAGTGCATCGGGATGACTCACCATTTGTCAGGATTTCACAGAGGAAATAGAACAATTAAATGGGAGTTTAGACAAGTATCTAAAGACAGTCACTGAGCACCAGGACCTCTGCAAGTCATTGGAGCGCCTAAGTAAATTAGACATTATTCTTCCTTGCAGGAGGACCATGGTTTAGTGGGATAACAGATAAAAGTCAATGAAATGTAATATAATGAAATGCTAAAAAGAGTAAGTATTGAGTGTTATAGGCGTAGAGAGATAGGGCACTATTCTGAATCCAGGAGATGGCAGAGGTGATGAAAAAGTATATAGGTTGGATGCAGAGAAAGAAGTGTGGCTGATGGTACCTGGATGCACAATGCCGTCATCCAGCTAAGTATGGATGAACTGAGAAGCTGAAGGGAGCAGGTCTCTGCAGTCAGGTGGGATTGCACCTTGTACAGAGGAAGGGGCTCATAGAGAGGACGGGCTGAGGGAAGGAATAGAGTGGAGGATGGGAGAGGGCGGGATGAGCTGCACTTATTCTTTTTTCATGTCTTCATCCTTTCAACTAACATAGTGCCAAGCACTGTTCTAGTTGCTCACCATTTTAAAAAACTAGGTATTATCTTTGTTCTCAAGGAGTTCATAGCTCAGTAAGGGAGAGAGACATGAATTAAAAACAGTACAAATGAGGTAAATGTGATAGGGGCACAAATTGTGAAAGGTTTTACATATGAAGGGAAACGTCCTAAGTAGACCTTAAAGGATGGAACATCAACAGGGAACGAAGGGAGCAAAGACCCAGAGACTTAAAGCTGATTGGGGTTTCTCGTGGATTAAAGCTAGTTCTAAGTAGCTGGGAAGTCGAGTGTTGCACTGATATATTGGCATGAGATCGTGGGAGGATAGGATGAGGTACAAATGAGCAGTGTTAATTGCATGAGGGCCAATCTGAGGCGGTACAGAGGGCTTAGGGAGAACGATGTGATCAGGTTTACCTTTAGGAAGACCAGAACGGAGGTTGAGTGTTGTGTTGCGTGTGTGTTGGCCCCTGCAAGCTGAGGAGGCAATGTTACATCAACCCTAGAAAAGACAAACAGGGCCGGACCAAGGGAATGATTCATTCCAGAGGTCGAAGTGACATGACATGGTCACTGTTTTCAATGAGTAATTTAGGGGGTTCAGATGTGGCACAGATGTCTGTAGGGTGCTGGGGAAGGATCAGCAATACTACCAATGGGCAAAGTTACCAAGGCTGAAAGAAGTAACCAAAAGCCCCAGGCACATTTAGTGGTTGGAACTGGTTGGTAGGCATGGTGATGTAGACACACCTGGCCTGAGCCATTCCTCTTTTGGGGAGCTCTGCAGGCACTGACTAGCAGCAGTGCTTAGAGACTGATTGCTTCATGCTGCCCATAAAATCAGGGGCTTTAACCTGGGTTTCAAGGATGGAATTCAGAGGATGGGGAGGCTGTAAACTCCCTAGTTTGTCTGTGTATATGCATGTTTTTCCCCTCAGGAAGAGGGTCCATAGATACGATCAAACTCTCAAATTTCAGCCCCACTGTTGACCCATCTCCTCCCAATACCAAGAATACCAAGTGCTGCAAATGCTGCTGTGTACCTAGTAGCTAAAATTTGTGGCAATAGTGTCTGTCAGAACCAAGGGTCGACTCTGAAGGTGGGAGTGGAATTTGACTTGGCGACAGCTTGACCTAAGGAATGAGGCTCAGCTGACTAAGCTTAAAAGCTCAGGCCAGCCTACTGCTGTGCCTACTTGATGAGGAAATGGTCAAAGAGACCGTGGACGTACCTAGGGGAAAGTCATAATGAGGGGCCAGTGGGAGTTGCAGAGCATTTAGACCCCAGTGTCAGTCTGTTGCCTGGGGCCAAGTTATGACCTAGAAGCTGAGGAGGTGGCCTTTCTTCGGCTTTGTGAACTCACAAGATCCTTGTGCCAGAAAAAATTTTCTGGCCATTGCAGAACTGAAGGGCCCTGTCATTCTCTCTTCCATGGTGGGCCTCTCCAGGACTCCAGGAGCAGGTCAGTCTTCCCTCTACTCAGGGAGTGTTTAGTGGTGTGAAGCACAAAGCTCAGGGGTTGGAGAGTGAGTGAAATGGCCAAAGGTGGCAGAGCTGGGCTTTGCTACTAGATTTACTACTAGATTTTACTTTTAGTTTTGTCGTGGCAATATTTATGAAGTATGGTTTTGATGTGTTAGCCATTTTTTCTTAATATATGTTAAAAATAAATACATAGCTATAAGGTCTGTTTAGGTGAGAAACATTGCTTTAAATAAACCAAATGCCCCTTAAAGCTTTAAAAGAGTTGCTTTTCTTAGTGGTAATGAAACTTAATGAAAACAGTGGGGAATTGCTTAAGGACCAGCTCGCCTCTACCTTCTGCCTTTTACAGTTGTAGGGGGTGAGGGAAAGGAGGGGCAGAAAGAATCAAAATTCCAAATTATGTTTGGCGAGTGTGGTAAGTAGTCTTCCAGAAGTGGCAGACAGTCTTCACCACACATTCCTTCCCTCCCTGTAAGTACATGCCGCTCCACCCATCAAGAACTGGAGCAAGTCATCTTCCTCCTAAATCTGGGCTAGCCTATTACTTACCTTGACGAATAGAACATGGTAGAAGTGCTTTGCCAGCTCTGGGCCAGCTTGGGGAAGCCAGCCACTCACTGCGCTGTGAAGAAGCTGGGACTAATGTAATCGATTATTTGAAGAGGGAAAGGGAGAAGTCATGTGGAGTAGCATCATGACATGCTCCAGCCAGCTCTGTGTGACCCCAAAAATCAACTGTGAACACAAAAACTCACTTGCCCAAGTCCTGACACATAAAATCATGAAAAATAATGAATCCTTTTAAGCCACCAAATTTTGGCACAGTCTGTGTAACAATAGATAATTGAAACAGTAATGATGGGACCATAGCAATGAGAATCCCTGAGTTCCTCTGCTTTGTAGCTCAGTATGGTGAACACTGTCAGTTGTTTCCCAGTGCTCTCAATGTTCTCCTTTCTCTCACAGTAATAGGAACCCCAGTTTTTTAGCTAGGGACATAGCAGCTCAAAAGAAAGATTACATTTTCCTTTGGTGTTATGCGTGGCCATGTGACCAAATTCCAACAAATGGGATAAGAGAATAAATAATTACTGCTTCCTTTTGGTTCTTAAAGCTAGGAGGCAAGCTCTCCTTCACCTTGTTCCTTCATCCTACTGCTTGGAAAATGAGTGATTTTGTACCACAGAGAAAGTGTGGATGGAGCAACAAGATAGAAGTCTGCGTCCCACATGACTGCATAGAACAGAACTGTCATCCTCCTAGACCATCTGCTTGTTACATGAAAGAGAAAGTTGTACTTTGTTTAAATCCTCTGTCCTCTGTTGCATGTGTCTGCATTTGTATGCTAACTAATACATTCGGTTTCTGCTGGCCTACAGATCTTGGAAGCAGTGATGCCAGGAGGAGAGACACAGGGCCATCAGCCCAGGGGCTTCCCTAGTAGCTTCCATGAGGCCAAAGTGCTGCCAAGGAAGGGAGTAATTGGAAGTAGGTGTGATTGGCTACTCAGCTTGGGGAGTTTGTCACTAGCAAGTGTAGTCCTCGCAAATAAAGACGAGCTGTGTCTGCCAACTGAGTACATATGCCTTCCATGTGGGCTAAATTCAGGAAGTGGACTCTGGATCTTCTCCATTCAGGAGTGTGCCTTGTGACCTGAATTATGATTTCATCACAGCGTTTAATACCTGGGTTGCAACTGCCCATTACCTGTTTGTGTTCCACTAGACTGAGCTCCAGGAAACCATATTCTATGGGCACAGGGAAGGAGTTCTGTATAAGTTGCCTACCCCAAATCTGGTCTTCCCCCTTCCTTAATGAAACCTAGACTTCATTTAAAGTGACAATATGCCCAGTTGAAGAACTGTATTTCGTGAACTCCTGTGCAATATGAAGACTATCTGATACAGTTTCTGCCACTGAGATGTAAGTAAAATTATAAATGGGAAATTTCTGTGAACGTTTTGGGGTTTTTTGGAATAAGTGCTACCCCATTCTTCCTCATGATTTCACTTCTTATTCCTCCTGCCTGGGAAATGGATCAGAGCCTGGAGGCGAAGCGACTATTTTGCGTCCATAAAAGTGAAAGCAAGGGGCTTCCCTGGTGGTGCAGTGGTTAAGGATCCACCTGCCAATGTAAGGAACACGGTTTTGAGCCCCGGTCTGGGAAGATCCCACATGCCTCGGAGCAACTAAACCTGTGAGCCACAACTACTAAAGCCCACGCGCCTCTCGGCAACAAGAGAAGCCACCACAATGAGAAGCCCGCGCACCGCAACGAAGAGGAGCCCCCGCTCGAGGCAACTAGAGAAAGCCCGCATGCAGCAACAGAGACCCAATGCAGCCATAAATAAATAAATAAACAAACAAACAAATAAGTAAATATTTTTTTTAAAAAGTGAAAGTAAGAAAGAGCCTGGGACATTTATATCATCGTGGAACCTAATTCCAAATTGTGCTGTTTTGTGAGGAAAAACCTGTATTTGGTTAGATAGACACTGTAGTAGAGTTTCAGTTACAGTCAGCCAAATGAAATACCTTCCTCCTTATCACTTTACTAACCCAAATCATTTGCAGCACTGAAGAATATCAATCATGGAGAAATGCTGTACTTAACATGCATGGTGGCTGAGTACTGTTAATTTCACCCGTGTCTTGGAAGGAACCAGAAACCCTGATATAGAAGGCTCTGTGTTTGTCAGATATGACTTACCATATATATGTATGATTTATATCTGTACCCATTTCAGACCTTCACTGAGTCATCTTCTCCCCATTTGTATGTTCAATGGCTGAAATCACCAATCTGATTATATAATACAGACTTGTAAACTATTTAACCTTGAAAATGAATGTTTTGTTAATAATGAGTTTTGTTCATGATTCCATAAGAATATGATGAATCTGCTTTAAAAGTTATGCATTGCAGCAAATGGCCCATAGCAACACCCTTCATCTAGATACAGTGCATTCTCTATAATAAATGCTTTCTCTCTATCCATCTCTAAACACTCACTTTCCAGCGGGCTGCTGTACTTCAGACGGACAAAATGGAGTTATGACAGAAAAACCAGGGAAATGTGGGAGTCAGAAAATGTAGGCTTGCGGGACAATGGGGATGAGGGAGAATGAAGAGAACAGTTGGGGGGGCAGAGTGACAGTGATGACAGGCTCTGAACAGGGGATGCTGCCACTTATGTCCAGACTCTGTGATAAAATGTTGAGCACACATGAGGCACAGAATGAACAGGCGACCTTTTCACGTGACCCTGTGAGTGAGTGTGGTAGAGGGGTCTGCACCCCTGTCTCCCCCAGCTCCCAGTCCAACGTTTCTCTATGCAGTTGTGCAAAGCCTCAGTTCACTCCTTGTCAAGGAAGACCTAATTCCTCCTTCGCTTTACAGAACATTTCAGCTCACTAATTTCTTTTACGCGCAGGTCCAGCGGCCATGGCTCACGGGCCCAGCCGCTCCGCGGCATGTGCGATCTTCCCGGACCGGGGCACGAACCCGTGTCCCCTGCATCGGCAGGCGGACTCTCAACCACTGCGCCACCAGGGAAGCCCTGCTAATTTCTAAATATAAATTGTATGTTAGGATACATGTTGATTCTTGTGGACATTTGGTTCTTATAGCTTTGCTGGTCAATAGGTTCTTATAGCTTTGCTGGTCTTAAAGCTTTACTGGAGATGAGGCTGGGCTTGGGGTCAGAAAACCTGGTTGGAATCCTCGTTAAGCCATGGACTTAGTTGTATAATTTTGTGCAATTCTTATCTGTAAGCATCAGTTTCCCCATCAGAAAACATAGAGGTAATAGCTATCTATCATATAGTTTGTTATGAGACTTTTGTAAAACAGTGTACTTCTCCTCCCACAGTACTCCCCAGCAAAATTTAAGAGATGAAAGACAGAATCATCGACAGCGATATGGTCAAGACAACCTGGGTTAGCAGGGGTCTTACAGTCGAACTTACAATTCAGGCAAATAATATAAAAGTGCAAAGTAAGCCAAGTAAGGCTGTGATGATTTAGAGTGCTGTCGCTAAAAGGCACAGACCTATTAAGCTCCAACTGATTGTTGCTATGCACAAATGTAGCCTTAGCTTTTCTGATATTTTGAGAGATGCCGAAATCTGGGTGTTTGTGTGTAATCCCTTGCTTTCAAAATGTTGGCAAGCATTTCACAAGGTTAAAAGATTTATTGGACCAAACAACACAATCTTGGATGTAGCTAGTGGGATACCAGTTTGTCATCTTTGGGTTCAGTAAATTTAGGGGAAGGCTTTAATTTTTCTGTTCTTTTCTTCTGGCTGAAGAATAGGTCCTCTTGGATGAAGAAACTCTTAACCAATGTCTGAGTCTCTTGTAGGCAACACAGCTTCCTCATTTGCCTTAAAAGTAAACAGACAGGATCCATTAAAAAAAAAAAAAAAAGTCTTCTTGGCAGAGTTGAATGCAGACAGCTGCAAAAAAACAGGAGAACTCAGCAGAATCTAAAGGTGTTGAGGAAAAATTTCATTATCTCATTGGAACAATGAGTGGGCCAAGGAAATATTGGCTTAGTGTGTGAAGTAAGGATGATTGGAGGTGACCAGGAAGTGGCCAAGAACATGAACATTTTAAAAGGTCATCTAAAATAGGCTTATTGGGGCCTCAGAAAAAAAACTTGAATTTTTTACCCTATGTCCAGCATCTTTTAGTATGATATCCTTAGGTTTAGGACCAATCATAATCAATACCATCAGGTCTTTGCGAATATGAAACATACTTCATTGAAATCTTATTGCCTGAACATCTTAATCCTTATCTCTATTTTTTGTTTTATTATTAGGAGCATCATCTCGGGGGCAATGGGGGAGAGGGAAGAATTTTCTCGTCTGCTTCTTTGTTCTGGTGAGGGAGGCCACATACTTATGCTAAGGTGGGATTTGGCAAATGCTTCTTAAAACATAGATTAAATCCATTAGAATCAACTCTTCAAAACTAAAAATTCCTCATGGTGTGGAATTGCTTTTTTCTGAGTAGGACTGGAGCAGTTATGGGGTGGAGAGTAGCCACTGCAAAGAAAAAAGGACCAGACCTATTAGGTGCTGACTCTGTCCTAGGCCCTATGCTAGTCTATATTTTTTAGTAATTCCATTTCAGGTGTGTAGATTCTGGGACCCTTCCGACTCATGAGAAGAAACTCTGTAAGCTGCTTGTTTCTTTCTTCATACAAGGATAGGCGAAGGGATCAATAATAAAAAAGAAAAAAATAGGAATTTCTGTTCTCTGGATAAGGACTTCTATATCTGTACATTTTCATAGAATTCTGCTTGAATTTTTTTTCCTCTTGTTAGTGTCACCTGTATTGATGGTTTTACTCTATGTCAGTATAATTTCCTTACAGGAGGCAGAGAGACTTGTGGTTAAACTCTGAAGTTGCACTTTCTGGATGAATCCTGATTTTCTAAACCTTAATATTCTAACTTGTAACATGGGAACACTAATAAGATACCTCATAAATTATTAATATTACATGAAGTGGTCCTTAATAAATAGTAGCTATTTTTTTTTTCTTATATCAATCCTAGAAAGAAAAGTATTATCTAAGTTTGACAGATGTGGAACAAATTTAAAAAACTGCAATAACAAGAAAGTACAATAAGCTTAAAAGCCTTTATTTTTCTTCATAACCAGTGCCTCTCATGGGAAGTTATAGATTCTTGTTGCTTCTTTTAGCCCTAGGTAAGGAATAGTTTCCAAGACTGATGATAATTTTCCTCTTCATCATGATACCAGAACTGGGCTAATGTGTACTGGGTTTCTTGGTTGTATCCAGTGATTTGGCTTAAAAATGCATTACAAGATACAAATTTAATAGGTATGCATTCTCAGGTGCAGGATCAAAATTACTAAATAAAAACCTTCTGGGACTTCCCTGGTGGTCCAGAGGTTAAGACTTTGTGCTTCCACTGCAGGAGCACGGTTAGATCCCTGGTTGGGGAATCAAGATCCTGTGGCCAAAAAAAAACAAAAATGAAAAATCCTTCCATGTTGCTAGCACTGCTGGGTGGGATAGCAAGGATGAATGAATATAGTTTTAAATACCAGACTTTCAAAACTTTTATTTAATGGGGGAAGAAAACAACACTACTAGGTATACTTGTTCAACGCTTTTAACATTGTTTTTTAAAAATTCTAGAAAACAATTTAAATTTAAAAATTAAATCTCTGTAGTAGACAGTCTGACTGGCAGCCAGCATCTCTACAAACGTTAAGAATAGAGAATTCTGATTGTTCTCCAAACTGACCCGCTGTAACAAAGAGGAGGCTAGCCTAACCTTAAGAAAACATGGAGCTAAAAAAGGGAAGGGAAATGGACCAAGAGAGTGGCTGAGACCACATTTCCTTCTCAAGCTCAGCTAGTTACCATTGGATAAAGCATAATATCTCTCTGAGCTTTATTTTCTGTGCTTCAAAAATGTAGTAGTAATAAATGCCTGCTTTCTATCAGGGATGTTTTTCCAGATGAGATAATGCACATGAGACAGTGATTGTGAAACTTTTCAAATGTAGAGTTCAATTCAAATATGAAGAATTATTAATATTTTAGTTGCAGTTTGAAACAAGTGAAGAAGGCATGCTAAATTAAAGTTTTATTCTAATGGTATAAGAATCCATAGGTATTATTTAGGGGCATAAGTTGAATTACTACTTATATTTCATTATAAGATGTTTTCTTTTTTTTGATTTTATAGTTGATTTACAATGTAGTGTTAATTTCTGTTGCATGGCAAAGTGATTCAGTTATACATATATATTCTTTTTCATATTGCATTATAAGATTTAATGCCTATTTCATTTTTATTTCAGATGCTTTAAACCTCCAAGGTATCTGAGCCTTCTTAAGGATGAAAGAGTAATCCTATGGGAAATATAATGCTTATAGATAGCTAGAAGAAATAGTATGAGGTAGGAAGGAACATCTTCAAATATTTGGATTTTAAATTTCTTTAAATTTATAAAATTCTTACCCAAGCTAAGAATCTTGTTTACTAAGGCCTTTCCATAGAGCTTAATAGATATTTCATGTGATATCTTAGCAGAGTCAGTGATGGTTAGAATCAAAACTAAGGAGCGTTTGCCCTCTGGCTCTCAGCAAAACCTCCCTAGTGTTCTTTAGTCTTCTGTGTCAACTTTCTTTGGCTGCCATATTAAAAAAGTTTTTCCTAGGAAGGTGAGATTGTTTCTTCCTAAAAGGATTAGGGAAATCATTATAGGAAAGGAGATTTCCATTCAATCCTTAAAAGATAAAAAAGATTTAAAAGACAAATAGCAAAGCAGAGGAGGACACAGTAAATGTCAACGGCAAAAAGTAGATAACATAAGTATTCTGACACTCACAGGAGATTGTTACCATTGATTTCATTGTTCTTATTTCTCTTTACCTGTTTTAAACTTAAGAATTATACCTAATTTAGTATGTCTTAGTTGTACAATTTGCCTAGTCACATGGGCAATTGATATATGCTAAAACTTTCTTTTATGTAGCAGAATGCAAGTGTTCCTTGAATTAACTTAAAAAGCATATTTCTAATTGAGACACCTCTTTTTCACCTTCTAAGAAGAATGAAAAAAAATCAGAGCGCACCAAAACCTCCAGGGATAGACAGAGCAGATGGTAGGTGCTGGCCAGGCCCATGGAACTCTGAGCTGAGTACTGATTCACTCTGAACTATACTTGGTCCCTTCAAAACCCAACTCATAATACCCACAAATCTGTCAAGGGTGAAAAAACAAGGTTTGACGTTAAACTTTAACTTCTTAAAGTTTTAAGTTCTTTACTCAAAGGACAAAGAGGAATGGTGCCAGTCCTTTTCTGCCCTAAAGCCTGTTATTTGTAAAATGTTTGGACACTTCCAACAATAAACATGAATTGTGGACTCTAACACATTTACTGCCTTATTTATCTCTCCAGATCTCAAACAGACCCCTAAGAAATAAATACACATTTATGTACAAGTGTTATCAGGGCCCACTTGTGCAACAGTTTACGTCTCATTGGAAAATATTTGCATCTTCTCTCATAGCTGTAATTGGAGAGACATTAGACCTTAATTACTCTCGAACTATTTCTAGCCATAGTCACCCTCATCTACAAAAAATTTAATACTTTCAAAAATACCTTTTTATTAACCTAAATTCCAAGACCTCACCGCCCAAAAAACCTCTCCCCGAGAGGCCTGTGCCTGATAACAGAAATCACACCACTTCCTATGGATAAGACATGTTTTCCTTTATGAAACAGATGTCACAGGAAGGTGTATTCTTTTATTTATTTGCTTCTTAGTTTATTGATTGATCAGCTGCTTCCAAATGAGGCAGTTCTCTGAAAGTGGGTTTGCAGGGAGTAAGTGTGGACAGGTACAGGTCTGCAGCAAATAGTTGGCCTGGGGGAGGCTAGTGTAGCCTGGGGCTGAGTTCACAAGGACCCTGCAGGCATGTGGAAGATGCCCCAAGGAAGATGGAAGAAAACTAAGAGCAGTTATGGGTGCAAAAGAGAAATCTCTACTTTCACAACTCTCTCCGGGATCACTTCTGAGTCTTTGGATGCCATTTACAAATGTGTTCTTTAATTCTTCAGCAATAGTGTAAAATTAGCTAGCTTTCAATTGTATTTACAGTAACTACCTAAAAAGCCCAGCTAACCCAGAGCCACCTCTTTTGCCAAAGTTCACATTGTACTTTTGATATAAACACACAAATTCATGGGAATGCTCATTGACCTTCAGAGCTAGAACACAGAGGAGCCTTAAAAGTACTGTACATAGGAAGCTGAAACCTTTGTTAATGTAATTGAGAAGCTGATTTGTTACATTTTCTTTCAATTGCTGTTCCTGGCAGTGAATCAAATATGACCATATAAGGGACCACATTCTGCTATGGGACTAATCCACCCTCCCCTCCCCCGGCCCGCCAGCATGTGTTCACTCTCTTTTTCTGTCTCTCTTTGGGTAGGCTGCAATCATAAAGTGAGTTGCTGCTCTGTTGATATACTTTAGTTTGAGTTCCTCAGATGTTGAAATTTTTATTTGGAAAAGAAACATAAAAATAAGTCATAATAGCAGCAACAGAGTTTTGAGAAAGAATTAGTTATTAAATAATTCCTAAATGAAAGTCCCTTGCAGATGACTGTGGGGACAAGATTTATTTATTTTTTATTGTGGCATTTTTCATGTGATATTACCGTTTAAGTTTTTTCAAGTTCTAAGTTTTCTCTTTCAATAATCTTTTCTATTTTTCTTATGTATTTAACATCTTTTTAATGACACTGTCAAACCATGGTAGTTTTCCTACTTAAGATACATGTCTTAAGCCCACTCTTTCTTGCTAAATTCACTAAATTGTTGTTTTTATAATATAAAGTTCTCAAATAGACACTCAAGCACTTTTTCTGTTTTTATTGGCTTTTTCATCTCCCTTGGTTTCCAAAGACTTTGTCTGAAGAAAGTTTGCAACTATGAAGAGTTTCGTGCTGTAACTTTGACTTGCTATTTCCTTTTTTGTCAACCTATCCAGCCCCAATAGACCCAGCTCCAGATTAGGTTCCTTTGGGCTACACTAGCCTCTCTCTCTTCTCTGAACTATAACACTAGAATTGAAACCTGTGATTTAAGATTTACTTATAATATGGCTTAAATTTCCTTGCATTTTTATCATGTGTGCAATATTCTTCAGCTCTAATAAGACCATGATTTAATTGTGGGTGGACATTGCCTTCTACTTTGATAACCCTCTAAGTTTTTGAATGGCACATGATACAACCTTGATGTATGTTGGTTAATGCCTTGGGAACAGTGAGGGACATTCCTTCTTGTCATTTTTCAGGTCCTTAGTTGGTCTGAAGAAATGTTTTCTATTTCATTCCCCCTAACCATTTTAAGCCCATTTAGGTCTTCATTCATTAAAATTGGATTCTATTTTAAAGATCACTGGAGCAAACATGTAGATGATAACCTACATCTTTTTTTTTTTTGATAATGGTCACTTTTGTATGATAATGCAGTTTCACTCTGCTTCCAGGCCTACTAAACCATGATTTGAAATATCTCAAAACAAAAGCTATACTATAGAGATCACTTGTCTATTCATTTTATATTTGGAATCACTCCACCGAGTTTTGTACAAATTAGTGATGAGAGATGTAGATAAGATACAAATTTCTAGAATAAACTATTAAACTTTTTCCTGACCTTTGTTTTTATTTTGTCTCTCTTTTAGCCTGAAAAAATAAGAAAGTAAAAGATTTCACACATTTACTGATGAATAAAGAAAAGATCATAATCAGTGGAGCAGAAATGCCTACTTCTATCATTGCTTTTGATTGGGAAGAAAGATCTGTTCTGATCCCAGAACAACTTCATTTATCTGCATAAATATGAGAAATTAATTTCAATTTTTCCATAAATCCATATTTTAAGGCATAAAATATGGATAACAAATTATAATTACCTTGTAGTTTTAGTGTAATAATATTGTGGTGTTAACTGAAATGGGAGGTTAAATTCACTACTTCAATTCTATGCAAACAAAATTAAGGGGAACTCACAATTTACTAGCCTCTATGTGAGCTGAAAACCCACTTCCGTTGAGAGTTCTACCTGATCAATAACATTCTGTGGTCAACCTACAAATCAGCACATGGCTCCAACTCTTACGTTCACAATCTCTGTGACCTTGGATGAGTTGCACGCTCTCTGGAGTCTCAGATTCTTTATTTGTAAAGTGAGGTTGTGGAATTGATTTGTTTCCTAACAAGTTTTTTTGTTGTTGTTGTTGTTGAGCCCTCTAAAAAGTTAATGAAAGCAATGGTAAGCATATGTACACACAGACACTAATATTATACACAGACTGTATTGGGATTTAAGCTGCCTTAAAGCCAGTCCTTGAACCACAGTTACAGAACCAATGGACCAGAGGAGTTGTAAAGGCTGGTGTAACTCTAACATCCTATGACTCTCTGAACATATATATATATATATATATTTTTTTTTTTTTTTTTTTTTTTTTTGCGGTACGCGGGCCTCTCACTGTTGTGGCCTCTCCCGTTGCGGAGCACAGGCTCCGGACGCGCAGGCTCAGCGGCCATGGCTCACGGGCCTAGCCGCTCCGCGGCATGTGGGATCTTCCCAGACCGGGGCGCGAACACGTGTCCCCTGCATCGCCAGGCGGACTCTCAACCATGGCGCCACCAAGGCAGCCCCATATTTTTACTTTAAATCAGCTTAAATAGTATAATGAGAGAAAAAAAACAAAGGAAGAAACATATATTTATAAGCAAAAAGATAATTCAAGTGCAACCTATATCTGGGTAAGAGGATCAATTTAGACACTAGATTGTGATGTTGGAATGTGGTGAAAATAATGAATTCGATATGCAGAAGTGAATAAAATATATCAGCACTAACAATGAATTTTAACAGTAATGTTTCAAATGATAAATTGCTGTTTATTATAAGATGAATTAACTTATACATCTTCTAGAGGTACATGTTCTTTTCATGTCATTCAAAAATTCCATATAGAAAAATATACTGATTCAGAGAACAATTAAAACATAATGACTTTCAAATTAATACAGAAGACACTATTAATTTGAAATACATATTCTGAAGATGATTTTTAAATAACTAATTTTTACATTTATCATGCACACTGTTAATCTTCAGTTGAAATTATTTCACAATTAATTTTGACTTAATAAAACAACTTCTGTATTTCCGTTTAAACCATTTATCCTTGGGGTATGGTTTGAAGCTATTTGCTTATTATTTTGAGCCGTTATAACAACAGGATTATACGAATATAACTGGGAAGAATTAAAATGCAAATTAACACTTTAAATTATAATGTTAAATTCAACTTCAAGAAAGTATAAGGGAAAAAATAATTTGTTTTTCAGAATGAAGGTGTTATTAAAGGGAATGTGTAGAGAGGAGATGGAAAGAAAGACAAAAGGAAAATTGTTTTTGCATATAAAACAAAAATTGCTGTTTCAAAGATAATTAAAATTTACTGAAAATAGAGTACAGAAAAATAAGTTTTAATGCAGTAAAATAACATTAGGTTTGAAACTATCACAAATCAACATTTTAAGATTCATTAGTGTTATATACTATAGCTATCCAATTTCATAACTGAGAGGGTAAAATAACTCTGGAGAATATTTGTAAGTACCATAATTTTCAGATTATTGATAGATATGTAGGAAATAAAAAGAGAGTAAATGGTCCTTTCATTTTTCAGAAATTAAATTGAAACACTCAAGTTCAAATTGCATGAGGTTAAACAAAGACAATCACTAAGACTTTATAGTCTAAATTAAATAAAAATCTGTTAAAAGTTAGATTGAACTACTGTTGTCCAGATTTCAATATAAAGACAAGGCAAAGTTAAAGAGTCTAAAATAAAGTGAATAGTACTATAAGTTCCAAACTTTTTGAGATACCTATATATCATGTTCCCTCATTTTTCAGAAAGGAAAAATGAGATTCACATAGGTTAGGTAACTCACACTGGCTCAATAAAGAAATATTAGAGTACAGTTTGGAACCCACGTGTTTTCATTCAGACTCCCAAACTCTTTCCCCTATACTTTAGCCTGCACTGATAACCTTTGTTCTCTTGTAAAAGGGACTTAGCTACATCTTTCTCTAGATTGCTGTGTACATGAGCTTGCACTCATGCATGCATGCATGCTGAGTTAAGAAGAGACATTTCATATCCCAGAATAATTTCAATGTAAGCCCTACCTAAGTAGAGATAACTTGAGATTGCAGTAAGTTAAAGAACTATAGCTCCATATGATATATGTAACTTAATTCTATGCAAGAAAGTTTTTAAAAATATGAAAATGATGTAAAGTATGAATAGCCTCTGAATGTAAGTTCAGCATTTTCTTAGTTTTCGGAAGAAATATATTTTGTAGCTCCATAGCAAAAGTAAAATAAACCACCAGACACGAATCCCAGATAGCCAAATCAGATAATTTAGAAACAAGCAATAACCTCTTCCTGTCCCCAGATCACCTCTACTTGGGCCAGTTTCCTCACTGCAAAAACGTATTTGTTATTCAGAAAACACTCTATTAACTGAGCTACTTATAGAGAAGATTTTTTTACGTATACGTGAACTTTAAACATGGAAAAATTTTATTTTCATAAAATATGCTTCAAAATGAAGGTCTTTTAAATAGTAGTCATGAACATGATTCTCTATTTGGAAGGAGGAAAAATTCACGGGGATGTGCAAAAGACCACTTTTGACATGTTTTCTTCAAGAAGCAGCCCCTCAACGATTGCCCGTCGCAGGGCATGGTCTACATGGACAGCAAGCTCTCCTGCTGCAGACAGGGAGCAGGCTGAAGGTCCAGAGAGGGCTCGGGGAGCCCAGCCTCCAGATAGGCTTCCACACAAACTGCCTTCTCTCATGTACTTCTTTGCCAGAACAGCATTCTAATTTGCAGGTAGGGGGTTTTCATTTTTTTGTGGCTTTTCAACAAATAAGGAGCTATATCAGTGAGTTTACTATCTTTTGGTTATTAAAAATCATATTTGGTCATCAAGATTAATTTATTAATGTTAACTACCTACATTGTAGAATATATGTTGTAACTATTAAGGATTTTTAGCATGTACTTACCTATTTCTTAGGAAAAATATGTCTGTATAGCGTTTTATAGTGTGCAAAGGAATTTTATAGGCATTATCTCCTTTAAAAGCAAAGCTCTTTGTTGAAATATTCTCTGCTAGATAATTGAAGACATTGAGGTTCAGAGAATTGAAGAAGATTACTAAGATCACAAAGCATTACATTTCAGAGAAGTGACAAACCTGTCTTGAAACTAAGTACAGTATTGCTGTTTGTTTTTCTACATGTATTTGGGTGATATTAACAACTATTTGAAATTGGTGCTTAGGCAATCTCTGTCTATGAGATGCACAGGTATGCATGTTCTGGTTCACTCTACCTCCATGCTTACCTTTTATCAATCAGGTCATTATTGTTTTTTTTATTTTTTAGAAATTCTTAGTGGTAATTATCCTTTAACAAATAAACAAATATATTTCCACCAGAATTCAGAAATTTGACCAAGCTAGATGCAAATAATCTGGCTCAATTAATGTGAATATCACATAGTAATTCTCCCCTCAGCTTAAATTTTGTTGCATAATTTATAGATTTTCCCCCTTTTCTATATTTTCTCACATGTTGTGGGAATTTAGATAATATGTTTTTCTTACTATGCATAATTTCAGTAATTTAAATGCCATTTAGGAACTTGAATAACTGTAATAATGGTTTGTTGGTAAATTATAAAAAATTTCACAAAAATCTAACAGTTTTTTGACGCTCAAAATTCTTAAAATTATTCTTTCCTTTGATAAATTATTCATAACTCTGTAATGTTTCAGCAAGAACAGTACCTCTTTATTTTATTTATTTATTTTTGCGGTACGCGGGCCTGTCACTGTTGTGGCCTCTCCCGTTGCGGAGCACAGGCTCCAGATGCGCAGGCTCAGCGGCCATGGCTCACGGGCCCAGCTGCTCCGCAGCATGTGGGATCTTCCCGGACCGGGGAACAAACCCGCGTCCCCTGCATCGGCAGGCGGACTCTCAACCACTGCGCCACCAGGGAAGCCCAACAGTACATCTTTAAATCATTGTTGTTATTAGGAAATGTGTAAGATTTGTGAAGATCAAAATAAATCTGACAAGTAAAAACATTTCATCTATTCTAAATCATCCAGGTTGGTCTGATTTAAATCTTATTAAAAGGAAACAATTCCATTGTGTAGTTCTGCTAAAACTGTCTTAATAAATTAAGGAAGAATTAATTTCAGAATTTAAATGTGAATTCTATGAATAATTTTGTATTTACCACATATTTTTTCCTCTTTGCCTAGCACATGGTCCAACTTTAAATATTTTTCAACAGAAATATTTTGTGTCTATATCTATCTTACTTTTAAATAAGGAGTAGATGATTATTTACCTAAACTTTCTGGTACATAAGGATTAAAACATAAAGATATTTGAAATAGGATAGGCACTAAGGCATTGATTTTATCAGAACCATTTAGTAAATATAATAATGGAAATATTGAGAATGTGAATTTATCCTCAAAATTCCAACCATTAAAAAACACTCCTTGCCAAGGCACTTGGAGCCACCCTGAGACTACAAATCAGAGAAACTTTGACTTTCAAGAATGTATACTTTATATAATACTCCCTAATTTCACTTTGAGTAAGATTTTAAGGTGTATTTTCCTTAAGATATACATATATATATATAAAGGCACTGTATTCTGGTAATTTTTATAGACCTAGAAGCTATCAGTTAACTGTTTAATCCAAAGTAATTTTTTGTTAATAAAAAGACCCGTTTTTAGAACTGCACAGACCATGTCAGTGAATTGCTTGAACAAATCTCTCTCTCTCTCTCTCTCTCTCTATATATATATATATATATATATATATACACACACACATACATACATACATTATTTTTCAGTAATTAAATCAGATTCAAATCTTTAGTCATAAATTTAGTAGGGGAGGAGTGGAGTTTCTTATTATATTTAATGAATTCCTTAGCAGGGGTTATAATGTTGGGAAATTAGTGCTATTTTTATTTTGGTTTCCCCAGAAAAATTGATGTTTTTCCCCCAGAATCTTTTTATAGTTCTGTTAAGAATGCCAAAGCGAATTCACATTCATGAGGCTTAAACAGACAGCAGCACATCTATTAATAAGGATTTTTAAAGTTTCTTCATTTCTAAAATAAAAACTCAAATTTCTCAAATTAAATCAAAAGATTTAATATGTATGCCAGGAAAATTAATTTAATTTGGAAAAATGTGACAGAATCTCCTTTTCTTTTTGGAAGAGAAATAGTGCAAGAAATTGTTTTTCAAATTTACTGAACTACTCTGAACCTCTATTTTCTCTTCTGTAAAATGGAACTCATAATATTTAGCTTGCAAAGATTACAGTAAGAGCTAGAGATAATATATGTAAAGCTCCTCCCTAGTGCAAGACCTGGTGCATAGTAGTTACTCAAATAAGTAGCAGCTAAAAAAACTGCTTTTATTGAATGCATATTGATTACTGGTCTAAATAAATAGGAACTGATATCAATACAGATTAAAAGAAGTAGAAGCAGTGGGATTCTATGAATGAAGAATTGAATATATACTCATACCATATTTCATTGATGCTAGGGATGTTTTCTGACTTTATGAGGAGGTGTCAAGGGAAGATTTTCACACAACTGTGTATGACTTCAACTTGGCCAATGGCATTGTAAGATAGCATGAATTATAAGATGCATCCTGGTTTTATGATCTTAAAATGTGAAAAATCAATGAAAATAAATGATAGCTGGCTTCTCCCATAGGAAGAAAAATAAAATACACTAGGCAGGTCACGAAATACACTACCTACCTTACTACATACAATGGTAAAAAATGGTTAATGTTGGATTTTATTTTATTCCCCTTTTAAACATATTTCATTCACAAATCTGACTCAGGCGTTATTTGGAAAAAAATGGAATATTTAAAATTTTGAGGATGTTCTTCATGTGACAGAACAAGGACTACACACAATAAGGACCTTACTCTTTTGTTCCATAGTAATTTTTGAGATGTAAGCAATACTGAAGTCCTTTAATGCCGAAAGAATAAAATTTTAGATTTTAAGTTAAAGCTAAACTTAGCTATTTTATGAATAGATTTTCCAATATTATTGTTTTAGTAAGCATATGTAAGAGATTCAGAAGTTCTTTTCTTTTCCTACATATTGGGGAAAATTATTTATTGGGGAGAGAAAAAGAAGCTGTTAGTCTGGTTCTACAAAAATAATATAGATTTGATTAGTCCAATCTGCCTCATATGGGAAACTGTCTCAGGTACGAGAATTGAAGAATTGTGGCTACTTAGACTGATAATTTTATTGATCTATATCTGATCACATTTCACTTGTAAGAGTCCATCCTTAATCTCATTTGCTGAAAAAATTTACTTTGATGAGTACCACACTACTGAATTTCATGACCTTAAAAATTACTGTTGTTGAGGAGTTTACGTAAGATAAAAATCTAAATGTCCTCTGTACTCTTAATCATCTGTCTATTAAAGAAAAAGCCATTTAAGTTGGACAAAACACCTAGACAGTGCATACCATGCCAGGCACTACTCCAAGTACTTTATTTATACTAACTCGTTTAATCCTCATAACATCCTATGAGAGAGATACAATACTGTGCCCGTTTTACAATAAGGAAACTGAAGCAGAGACATGAAGTAGTTGGCAAATGGTGCAGCCTGGAATCAGACTGAGAGTGTCTGGCTCCGGAACATGTGCTCTTCAATACTATGGTAAACTACTTCTCATATCACAGCATAATTATGGGCAGTTGATTTAATTCAGAATAAAAAGTTTGTTTTTTCATATTTGTTTAAACTTACGAATTCTAAACTGCTCACAAATAACTGATGACAGATCTCTGCATTTTATAAAGTTAAAGTATTCTATTTATTTGAAATAGATCATTTATAAGACGAAATTTGACCTCATCTGACCAGGTAATATAATATTCTACCATTTAAATAAAACGTTGCTTTTAAAAAGTAGGTTGAGTGATATACATACTCTTTAGCTTGTTATAGTGACTCTGACACCAGAGAATAGAGTGCCACATGCATTTACACTCATGGCCATTTACCATGTTTTCTCTTTATTCATTAAATAGTTAACTTAAATGTAAGTTAGAAAAACTTCAACTACAAAAATCAGATATTTATAAAAATATAGCATATGGTTTTATAGACAAATATGAAGTTTCTCAACATCATTTAAGTTTGTAAATCTGAATATGGGGATATGTTTAATTTTAAAACTGAAAATACAGTGTTAAAAGAGAATAAATTAAATCTTTTTTTATGTTATAGGAATATGTTCATGGACAAATAATTCAATAAAACTATTTTGTTTCTCCAAGTCTACTCCAAATATAGGTGACTGAATAAGAAAGAAGTATGTCGAGTTTTCAAACAACATCTGGCATCTTAACTTCTGGAACTTAAAAGCAAGAAATCTGTTCTACTCTTTGTGTTGCAAAAGGCTTAGTACAGTTCCTTATGTACTCTAGGCACTTATTTACCAAAGGAGAATATTTGCATATTTCCAGTGCTATATTAAATGATATTCATAGTAATGAAGCCAAATGCACAGTAATTGTCTGAAATACTTTGTTAACAATCAGATTACATTCTTTTTCACTTTAATGTTAAGTGCATTAAATTTCGTATGAAGATAGATAATACTTGTATAATAAATATCAAACCTTTTACTTTACCATTGTGAGTAACCAAAACACTGCATTATTGAATCTTATTAGAAAACAGTTGAGTGTATTTTGTCTTCATGAACAATTAGTTGGATTGAATTTAATTGTCTGAGAATCAGTCCTTGCTTCATTAAAATGCACACACAGTCACGGACACTATCTATATGATCTCACCATATGCCACGTACATTACTGTACAAGCTGAAATGTTGATTATAAATTTAAAGTGACTGGTAAAGAAGAATGTACTGATGATTCTTATGCACCTTATATATTTTATAATATATAATTGCATATATATAATCATATTGAGGTTTTGGGTGCTCTAATTCATTAATAAAGACATATACAGAAATGTTTATTTTTTGTTATCACACAGAGTAGTAATAAGAATAATAAGAATTAGTGGTAAATTGTTCTTAAGAGAACATATTATTTGAAGATGATTCACTTCAAACTGCCAGCCAATTTAATGTCAGACACCTGTCAAATGGAGCAGACTGGCTCGGTTTTTTCATGTGAATCATGAAATATTTTCTCTGAAGTCCACTTTCAGTTTAAAAACAAAGATGGAATTTTGAACATTAGATTGAAAATAAGTATGTAACGATATTGTTAGGTGCCCACTTCACCTAATTTTTATGGCTTTGCATTTGTCACCTAACCACCACCAGGGAACCAGTGCCAGGCATACAAAGAAGAAGAGTCTCACCCTGTCTGCAAAAACCTCAGATAAATTTCAAACATTGTCTTCTCCACTTAAAAATGAGGAGCTAGGTGTGTGAAACTGGACTCAAGATGTATACAAGGGCTAAATATCTTTAAAGGTGTAAGTCTAGTGTATTAACTTAGGACCCTACTATGCACTGAAAATAGGATAGAAGCAATGGGAACCAAAAGGGGGGTGGGTCTTGAGAGAGGAAAATGATGATTCTCTGCATCTCTTGCCAAATATTACACTAGTTTTACTATCAAGGAGTAAAAAGGATAACTGAATATTTCATCAATTTCAATATAACAAAATGTAAAAATCTACTATGTGCAAATAAGTGTACTAAATATTTCAGGTAAAGTACAAAGCATTAGATTGAAAATAAGTATGTGGTGATATTGTTACAAGTCCATTATCCCATAAATTTTATAGCTATGTCTTTGTCACCAGCCAGTACCAGAGCTGTTAGGCATACACAGGGGAAGGGAGAGTCTCATCCTCTTGACAGAAAACTTCGTGTGAATTCCCAAAGGTCATCCAAAGAATATAGTTATTGAAAAATATTCGTCTTTGTGTTTTTCTTTTTGACACCTGACCCTTTTCCTAGTCAGTTAGAAGCAACCATGTTGCTCCAAGAAGAATTCAAATTGTTACAGCAGAAATGCTTAAAGGAAGTTGACGTTTAGCTTGTGTTTCGACAATTGGTCTTTGAAATCTAGAGCAACACAAGTCTGGAGAATGGGACTTTCTCAAGAGGAAAAAAAAAATGGTCTTCTAAATCTCAAAGGTCTCCTTAAGAGGTGGACTCAAACAGAAAGAGTTCCTAGGAATAGATGAAGGAAACTCAAAGACCCAGGGGAAGACTCCAACAGACAGGAAGAGGAAGTGAGAGGCTTCTGTGATTCAGAAGAAGGAAGAGGAAGAGTAGGAAAATCAGATGACAGTGTCCCAGTTTTGAAGGAAGTGGGATGGGCAGCAGAACATCCAAACAAGTAAGGAGAGGTCCAAGAAAACTGTGGCTTTTATGATGCTGTAACGTCTACAAGCATCTCAGAGAAGTTTGGATTCAGCATGGTGCCAGCTGGACGGTGGCTTAGAAGGCAGGTGGTGAGCCCTGGCTCTCCTGAAGGGGCAAGGTGACCACACACAGAAGCCAGACTGGGAAAGCAGCTGGGCCTAAGAAGGATAGGCTGAGCCAGCAAGGAATGGAAGATACAAAGTCAGACAAGTCCCAGCACCCTGTAATACTAGAGAAGAGAGAACAGATGCATTTATGAGCCAGTGACTTAAACATGAGGTGATAAGAGTGGGTTCTTATGACCAGGATGGCAAGGGACTGGCAAGGCCAGTGAGGACCGGGAGAAAGAAGACCCCTTCCCACTGCCACTGCCTGCACATTAGCATCTTTCTCTTCCTATCTGTCATTGATTAGTGGAAGTGGAAAGGAAGAACAGCCCTTGATGGAAACTGAATGAGGTAATTCAAAATAAGGCTCTTTGAAACTGAAAGCTGTAGATATATTATTTTCATGTGCCAAGTTTGCTCCCCATTCTATCATTCACCAGCCTTCCTTCCTCAACTCCCCACACTCTGTGAAGTCATGAAAAAGTCTTTGTGCAGAAGATATCATCAGGAAGTCAAGACTCCTTACAGAGAACTAAGCATTTTTTGTGTGTATTATTTTGTAGCTATACTGGATAACGGCATCTGAAGAACGATCTATACAAAGGATGTATTTATTTTTTCTTAGTTTAGTACAGCACAGTTTCCCTTTCTTTCCCGTTTGCTGATTCTTAAGCTGTTCTAGTCTTACCTTTGTGCAAAAACCAGGATATTGAGATTTAATAGACATGCAAAGGTGGGAATATTGGTGGAGGGGTAGAAATTGTTTGAGTAGATAGGATTCTAGAACTTGGTAAACTAAGTTTCTTAGTTTTTATTGTCTTTATTGATGAAAATTTTGAAATTTCAACACAACAGCAGAATAAATAGGCATCTGACCTTGTGTTTAACAATATGGCACATTTCACCTATTTCCATAAATTCTGTCAATACTTCTAAGTTATGTTTTTTTAAAACCTCTGGAAAACTAGGGAGGAGGTGATGATGCCCTCCAATTCTTCATGTTTATGACCATCATTTTCCGCCAGAATACCGCAACTTCCTAAAAAATGTTCTCTCTGCCTCCAGGATTATCCAACTCCAGCTCTTTTCTCCATATTGCAGTGAGGGTGAGTTTTCCTATACACCAATCTGAATTATGCTGCTCTCCTGCTTAAACAAGAATCAAGACTACACAATTTAACATGGTGTACAAGAGCATTAATGACGTGGACCTTGTTTGCTTCAGCCTCATCGTCAGCCCCCACGCCATACTCTCTCTCACCATCAGGTCTGTGCATATGCTGTTACCTCCTGTTTGGAATACTCTTCTCTTCCTGCCTTTGGCATTTTCTGATTCCGCATGTTTAGCTAATTATTAAACCACTTTTAGATCATAGCTTAGACCTTTTTCCAAGATGCCTTTGTCCACTCTTAAATTCAAGCTAGGTGCCCCTCTTAGGTGCTCCAAAGGCTCCCTGTACTTCCTCTACCATGACATTCGACATACAATATTGTAACTCTCTATCTACCTGTATCTAGTTCCCATCCAACTGTAAACTCAGAGAATGTAGGATTGCTGTCTAATGTATTCACTGCTTATCTTCACAATCTGGTTAAATGACTGGCATACCACACAATAATGCTTTGTAACTAGTTGCTGAAAATAAAATGACTCATAAAAAAGATAAATAAATTTAAAAAAATGACTCCTAAAGTAAGAGTTTTCAACTTTGCAAAAAAACCCACAATTTTTTGTTGTTGTTTTCAGGGCTTTTTTTCCTTCTGTTAACATAGATAACTGAGAGTCAGCTACTTTATGTTGATGTAAACTATTAATAAAAAGTTTGTAGTTTCAGAGTTGAAATGGATAATTTGGTCCTAACCTTTTTCCTCCCTCCCTTCCCCCTTCCTTCCTTCCTTCTTTCCTTTCTTCCTTCCTTCCCTCTTTAGTTCTTCCCTCCCTTCCCTCTTTTTCTCTTTCCTTCTCTTTTTGTCTCTCTCTCCCTCTCATTCTCCCCTCTCCTCTTTCTCTCCCAGCTTTTTAAGTGTTAAGACACCTAATTGATTGACAGCTAAACAGAAACTTAGAGCTCAGTGATTTTTTTTCTAAACTATGTAGCCTCAAATTAGAAAATGGACATCTTTCTTAAAAGCAAAAAACAAGCCTGTGAGCATAATTTATGTTTTATATGCTTGGATAGTGCGTGATTATTTCTCTAACATTTAGCATTGTCATCAATGTAGATAATCACCATGTTTTGTATCATTAGCATTATTGTTTCGCACACTAATCAAGGGAAACATTTTAAGCTACTGTTTAGAGAAGTTCTCCATTTCACTTTTGTAAGTTATATTTACTTCTTGGAAAATATGAGGAACTTTTATATTTTTTTCTTTTTTTTTTTTTCCAAATTCCAATGAAAAGCTTTTTTTAAAACTCTTTGCCCTGACTTTTTTCTTGTGGTTATGCATGCTTCAGAAAAAGTTAAAATGCACATAATACTCAGGTCATAAGAAGATACTTTATTGGTTAAAGTGATGAGTTCTAAAGACTGCTATGTGAAAATCTCTTTCTACCCCCAATTATATTAAATATAGGACTTAACCATTTTAAGTAAATTTTGGATACTATTTTTACCCTATAGAGAACAAGCAGAGCTGCTTATCTCTGTTTTGACGAGAATATGGTATGATTATATTAACTCTACATAAAACTTTTGGTGTTTCTCATGAATTTTAAAGCCCTTAGTATGATAGATGTCCATTGATTATTTTGCTACTATATATTTTAAAAATCAGTTTTTAATTTACCAAGTTAAAGCTGCACAAAAACCATCAAATCAGTGTGCACGTAATTGATACGCTACTCAGCAACCCTGATATGTCTTTGAATAGTAAGCCATGAAGAAAACAAAGCAACTATTTCTTAATAGGAATACAGTTTAGTGGGGAGATACTTTAAAATATAAGCTTTTCTGAGGGAGGGGGTTAGTAAAAGACTAATGGCAAAAAGTTTTAAACCACTCCTTTCGATAAATATTTATAACAACAACAAAAACCTCTCACAGGTAAGTAAATTCCATAGAAAAAGAGATGTTAAGCTTTATATATAATTAACAAGAGGAAAACATTTAAGTAGGTTTCATTTAGAATAAGTTATGTTTGCTAAATTGGATATATTAGGATTTGATATATTAAGAGCAATTTCAAAAGATTATAAAAATAAGCTACAGTGTATGCCTGCCTTAACAACTATTTACAATACCATTTAAATATTTTGCTCAAATATATCTAAATGTTGACCGTTATACTGATGTCACACTGCAGTTAACAATTTAATTTTCTTTAAAGCAATGGACAGGGTAAGCTTTCTTAGCTGCTTAATTCACATTTCTCTGAAAGTCTTTTGTCAGTTAAAGCTTTCAACCAGCTAAAAGTAATCCTTTCCCCTTCTCTCCCTGAGTGGAAAGAAAGCAAACAAACACGTGTTTAACAGTAAGGTCAGCATGACATAAAGCAACAAGAGCCAGTAAACTGAAAATGAGGTTGACATTTTGGGACTAATCCAGCAGTCCTGTAATACTCTTCCAAACTCCACAGCTGCACAGGGCTGTGGACAAGCCTAGGCGCAGCCTCCAGGCAAGTGCCCGGAGCAATGCCTTGGAATGTGATCAACTCCAAGAAGAGGAGCAGATCCCTTTGTATTTGTCTTTGCTTTGGCTATAGGATACTTAGGTAATGTACATGTTAAATCACTGCTACTATGAACTACTGCTATTTAACTTATCATCAATGTCCTCCAAATTCTCAAATCTTCTCTAATGACAGGGAGGAATTATTAAAGAAAATTAGTAATTATTAAAGTAATTAAAGAAATTAATTATTAAAATAATTAAAGAACACTACTCTTGACTTTTTTTTTTTTCAACTTTTTAAGCCACCCTGTTTCATGCCTAACTCTGGAGGTACAGGTTTTATTGGCCCCAAGTAACTGATGGTCTGTAGGGACTTTTCCTGAACTTATATGGGGATGTGATCCAACCTGAATGCAATTATCTTGGCCCAGTTCACATTCTTGATTCATACTATGGATGTAGACCAAGCCAGGCTGGATTGGATTCCATAATATGAAGTAAGTAGTCATTTATTTTACTGCTTTTTATTCAATTTTTGGATTTGATAAGGACCAGGGAGTATGGAATAATGGTACATTAAATAGATAATGGATGCTAGATGGAGACAGAGACTGTCTTTCCACTAAACATTGAGTAAGGAAAATACAGCGAAACCACAGAAATCAAGCAATTTTCTCTTCATTAAAATCATTACATGATTTAGTCTAGTGTGGATAAGCAATTTAGGACTTGGCAAACTTGTAAGATTTTCTGCCTATGTATTTCCTGTAAAATTTGAGATGTGAAAATTCCCCCTATCCAATGGGTATTTAAAAGGCATACTTTGAGGAAAAGATAGTTACGCCCTTTCTTGGGTTGTCTGCTTGTCCATTTAACTTTATCAGTAGAGACATGGTTGTTGAATTCTTGAGTATAAAAATGAGGTATCTTTAAATTTAAAAACAAATTTTTAAAAAAAAATTTTGAGTGCTTATACATAATGCTCTGGAGATTGTAAAGATACTTAAAAGGATTCATATTCTATCCTGAAATCTGGTGTGTAAAGGGTAAATGTACATGAGAGAAATTGCTCAGGTATTCACAGAAAAAACTCCAGAAATTTAATAGCTATCTCACCAAAGGAATGCAAGATCAAGGCAGATATAAAGATCTCTCCTGGGAATTTTATACCATAGTCTTAAGGATAGAAAGTTATTTTGGGAGTTGATGACTTTATCATGATTTCTAGGCCCATTGTTCCTTTTTGAAGAATTAGTACCATAGTAAAAATAATCTAACCATGTAGTATATAGCACAGATTTTTGGAAGGTCTGTGTTTTAGTCAAGCTCTCTATATTTTAAAGAAAGACTTTTTTAAAAAGGTCAAAATCAGTACTATTACTCTTAATATTATAATCAAAGGGCGATAGGCTCTTTAGATTTTTGATTAAGCAGGCCTCACTCAAAAGACTATATTTTTTTCAGAGGAAGAAATTAATTGAAGACTTTTGAGCTCTAATTTCAAATCAAATATATTAAATATTCATATGTACATACAGATAGCAATAAAGCAACTTCATTTTCTAGATTCCTTGATTTCACTATAGAATATACCAGATTAATTTGATAAAATCATAACCAGAAGTATGGCTTAATGAAAACATAATAATAGCAGTTACTATTTCTGAACACCTGTACACTTTTTCATTTTCATTTCCATTAACCACAAAACAATTAGCAAGGCAGGTTTAATCAGAGAGGTTAATGACTTGCTCAAGCTCATCCAGGTACTAAATGGCAGAGAAATGGAGTGCAGGCCTGTTTCAGCTCTCTACATGGTACTCATTGTCAAATATATCACTGTAGCTGTAGATAATTTAGAAGTTACAGGTTGACCCGGTATGGCTATTTGAAAGGCATTGTTTTTGTAGAAAACATGTTGACCACTGTATTTGCATATTATCTGTGTTTGCAACAAATTATTTTAATGTTAAATGTGAAAAATAATAGTACTGCCCAATATAAAATTGCCATGTTTTTTAATAAAAACACAATTGTTACGTAACAAGTGACACTGGAGGTATAATTGCTTCAGACTCAAATGGCTTCTCAAACCTTTTTAAGAGAAATATTTTTATTAACTCAATAATCTATTTCAGTACCCTTCAAGTATTTTCTGATATATAACCTGTCTTCTTATGATTTAATTTCACTTTAGAGCCACCAGAAAGAACATGACCTATAAAATTAAGATAAAGGTTATGGCTACTACATAGCAATGGAGACATTAGTTGGCAGGAATTTGTAGAGAAAAAGATTTAGAGGCTAGATATCTTCCATTTGGTGATGTCATGTTCTTTTCCAAAAGCTTTCTTTCATTTTTTAAACCTTAACCTGAAATATTAAATCCTAGTATTTAGACATCTAGGTTTTCTTGTGCTAACAGGAGGCACTCAATAAATATTTATTGAATGAAATCAGAGATGAGAAAATTTTGTATACTGAGGTTTATAATACAAAACAATTTAGGGCTACTTAAATATAAGAAACAATTGTGTTTGTGGAATTTTTCTTAGGGAGGGAACTAATACGCCATTCCGTTTTAAAATTTAGAACAAGGAGCATAAATTGTGTTCTTAATAAATAAATAATGTACTTATATTCTCCTATGTTATAGTCAGTACAAGGAGAGAGCTCACAAAGTAGGAAGGAAAGTTGGAAAATTTTAAGAGATGAAGTTAGGGAGCATGGGAAGAGAACATGATAAAGCCATGTGTACAGAAATATGCCCCAATGTAACAAAAGAAAGAGAGATCCATGGCGATACCAAACCCAGAGAACATGTCATTCAACTCCCAGCCGAGGAACGCTATTGTCCTATCTCAAAGTGGCTCTCAGACTAGTAGTAGAGTAACAATACAGAATAACCCACTATTGTGATCCAGATGTGCCAAAAATACATGCAGATTCTTAGGAGGAAACAAGTCACTATCTGGAAGATGCAGGGAACACACGACAGAAGTAATGTTTGGCTGAGTCTTGAAGGTTGAGATAGGACTGGTATCAAAGGGGGGAAATTAAGGCAGAAGATTGGTGGTAAAAAGATTTGTGTGGCTGGAACATAAGATGAATGTATTACAGAGGAAAATAAAGAGAGTAAAGTTACAGAAATTGATGCTTCAACACCATTTCAGAGTGACTATCATGTGCCTGCATTAATAAGAAGAGTGGACCAATTAAAATATAATCTCTGAGGATGGAGCCCAGGAAAGGGTATTGTTAAAAATCTCCCCTGGAGACCGTAATGTGCAGCTATAGTTGAGAAGCACTGCAGTAGGTGACTGGAAGTCAGTGAACATTTTCATGTGAGGTAATGGCAAAATTAGATCTTTTTAGGAAAATAACTTTGGCCTGGAGAATGGAGACAGAATGAGTCTGTGTGTTTAAGACTTTGAAGGACTAAAGAGCAGTCCACAGTCTATTATAATACATATGTAGTCACAGAAAAAGACATGTAGATAGACATACTAAGGAACAGACCATTTTTATACTAATGTTAAGACTATTGGGAATTCTTGGGTTAAACTCTTATTGAAAGTTATAACCAAGCATTATAAAATTTGTATATTATCAATTTGCCACATGGACCTAAAGAACCCAAGCCAAGGGCCCTGGTTGGAACTTGTTTTAATCCCTATTTCACATCCCTTATGAGGATTCACTGTTTACACACGCTCTATAGTTAATTCATTTTGAAAACTGAAGAAGTTATTGGCAAGAAACAGTTATGGTAAGATTATCATGCCAATTTTTTTGATCAGATGAAATCACTTTATCTTGTTTTGGGGGTCATATTACTATTCATTAAGATTATTCTATATTACTTTTGCTTGGTAAACTGCAAGTATTTATCAGTTGAAGGGAATGGGTAATTTAAAAATGCATTAAGAAATCAGACTCTTCAGTAAATGTTTTCTATATTGTTTTCAGAGTTTCTTTGATTTTCTCATTAACGACTATTAATCTGCATAAGGTAGAATATTTTATTTGTAAGGTAACGTCCAATTTTAAAGAAATTTTAAAAAAGAATTATCTACTAGTTTCTCCAAGCTGTTAAAAATTATATATATATATGCTTAAAATTTGTATAAATGATTTTACCTAGGAAAAAAAAGTTATAGGTTTTGATTTTTACCAGTGGTTCTTCCTGTTTTATGTATGTGTGTGTGTATTTTATTTTTTTTAATGGATCTCCAGTGACACCTCAGAAAAGAACTCTTGTTTGTCTCCTAAAGGGTTATTTTCAGCTCATATAACAAAGTGAATGGTGGGTTTTCTAGTTATTGTAATTGGCTGTATTATTTTCAGCCAGTTTCTAGTGTTTCCTGAAATATCTCTTAGATTGGATCAGAGACACTCAAAATTTTTAAACTGTGATTTGTCCAATATGTCCTACTGAGTGGAGAAAGAAAGTAATATTTCTCTCTTTTTTTTACTTCCCTCCTTTTTTTTTCTTCCCACCTTTCCTCCCTCCCTGCTTGCCTGCCTTCCTTTCTTCTTTGATTTGAGAAGTAAATAAGAAGCTCTCACCGAAAGGAACATTCTACTGGAAAGTTATTATTACACCAATATTAACGGTGAGACTCAGTAAGGTTAAGTGACTTTCCACACGCCCTAGATGTAAGGAGTGGAGTTAGGCCACAGACTCTCTGACTTCCAACTTCCTATTTCGATACAGAATACCTTATTACAGGACAATTCCCAAAAAAAGATTAGTGAAATACTACAAAACCCATAATGCTCTTGTCATAATGCTATGGCTCTCCTTAATAACTTTCTTAGAGATTTGTGTTTCCAATCTGGGAAACAGTCTTAACATATAAGCTGGTTATCCTAGTTTGAGGAGCATCAATCTATTTCAAGAATTTTAAACTCTTTTTCTGTATATTTTTTGCATTAAAAACACTTTGGAGAATCTGATTAAGGTTATAAATTTCCTTCTCATGAAAATGTATATACACTCATATAGACAGAATTTTGCATGCCATTTTAAGGTTTCATTTTTGTAAATATAATTAGGGAACCAAAGGGAGCTATATAGAAAGAACATATAATAACTTTTTATTTTTATGTATAAGATTTTTTTTTCTCTACGGTAGAAGATTTGTTATATGTGAAAGTTAAAAATCTCACCTAAATGGTATGAAATGGTATGAATAAGATTAACTTTAACAATCAACCTAATACTTTTCCAATCTTGTAAACTCTAAAAGAAAATATGGGTACACGAAAACACTAAAAATTCAAATTATGCTTTATAGAGGAAATCAATTAAACCTCACAACTTTTATCTGAAATTTACACAGTACGATATGTTATAAATGTAAGGCTTTGAGAAGAACATTGTAAAAACTCGAGACCTCATAATCCTGACCAAAACAAAAACAGACAAAATTTAATTTTTTAAAGATAAAAACGGCATTCACTTTTTATGAAAGAGAAGAGGTTTCACCATCCCTGCCAAGATCTTGGGTAACTGTGCAGCAATAACCTCAGACATCATTTCTGGAAATTCAACACTCAGTGCCCGGGACTGGATAAATGTATTCAAGCAGTACAGATGAAGTTGTTTGACAAGCTGTTGGTTTAACAAATGGATAAGAAACATGTAAGAAAAATAATATATTCATATACTATACAAACATGGCAGCTTATTTTTTTAATAATAGAAATACTTAAGATGTTTTTTTCTTACTGAACTGAAAACATCTCCCTCCACTTTCTAGCATAATATGTAAAATATTACATACTCATGACAAAATATCCTAATATATAGAAAGATTTAAAGAAATGAAAGTATTCTGTAATCCCACAGGATAACCAGTGTGAACATTTTGGTATATTTCAAGGGTTTTTTTTAATACATACTCAGGGATGCACACAATATACACACATGTATATATATTTCCATAAATGAAATTATTTTATAGTCTATTTCTTAATCCAGCTTTTTCATATAACAACATATAGACAATATATAGACTCTTCTATTTCAGTACAAACAACCCAGCATAATCCATTTTAATCTAATTTTAATTTTGTCAAAGTAATTCATGTACATAATTTTGAAAGTCAGCTAGTACTGGAAGACCTATACCAACAAAAGCAACAGCAGCAACAAGACAGATGTAACCACTTTAAACTTCTTTAGCCTGTGTCATTTGATATTTATCTGTGTATTTCTAATAAATTTTATTTTCCAAAGTTTACATTATTAAGTTTCTATTAAATAAGTATTTAGCTCTCTTGTACTATATACCCCCCTCCTCAACTACACACACTTTCTCTTCTCTCCATTCTCTATATAGTTATATCTCAATTTTTGGCTAAATCGATATCTAACATTTATATTACAAAGATTTTTGTTTCCTACTGGATTACATTTTCTTTGTTATATGACTTACTTTAATTTTGCTAGGGCTAATCACCTTATGTTTCTGTTCCTTTGTTTTTTCTATATCACAAAGCCATAGGCAAATTTTCTGACAGAATTGTAAAGACTCACTTCAATATGTTCATGCAATTGGTAATAGCGCAGTTCCATTTTTTTCTTGGTATTAGTGTCCTGAAATCCTCTTCATTAGTTAGTGTGCTGGGACAGCCCTTTGCATCTCTCTTGGGTTGAATCTTCTACTTTGGCTTACTCCAGTGTTTTGTTGTAAGAAATCCTGCAGGTGCCCTTGAGAAAGTTTGTATTTGAGGTAATCTCTATGAGATCTTGCAAGTCTGAAAATACTTTTATGATGCCATCATATTTGTTTGATGGTTTGGCTGGTAAAAAAACTTGTTGAAGATTTTTCTTTCCTTGAAAATTCTGAAGGTATTGCTCCATTGTTTTCTGGGTTTCAGTACTGCTATTGAGAAGTCTAACATCATTCTGAATCCTGATGATTTGATGTGACTTATTTCTTTTTTCATTGGTATATTTTATGATACCCTCTTTATTCCAGGTATGCTGAAATTTTACAATGTGCCTTGGTTCAGTTGTGCTGTGCCTGTATACTGGGCCCTTACACTCAGAAAACTCATATCCTTCAGTTCTAGCAACTTTTCTTTTATGATTTCTTACATAATTTCCTCACCTTGATTTTCTCTCTTCTTTCTTCTGGAAATTACTACTAACTGGAGAATGGAACCCCATGGATTAATCCCCAAAATTTGCTATCTCTCTACTTTTTCATATCTTTATCTTTTTTGTTATATTTTTCTGGGTTTTCCTGAGATTTATATTTCCTGAGTTTTATATTTATATTGAATTTTTAATTTCTGCTCTTCTTTAATTATCCAAAAGTGTTTTCTTGCTAAATGTTCCTTTTTAAATGTTTTCTATTCTTGTTTCATGGATGCAACATCATTCTTATTTCTCTGAATATCTTAATTTTTTGAAGCTTTCTTCTATTTTCTGCACTCTTGCTTTTTCCTTTAAGTTATATTTTTTCCTGTTTATTTTGCTCTCTGCCTTACATTTTAGAAGTTTTATCTAAATCGCTAATAATCTTGGCTGTCAGTTCATATTCAGCAGTGAGGCCTCAAATTTGACCTGGTGAGTAGAGAGTTTTTTTATGCTTTGTTGTTATTTTAGTGTGGTTTCTGAACACAGTAGTGATAAAAGCTTGTATGCAATATGTCTCGACTAACCCCATATATCTTATTTTATTTACCCAGTTTTGGTGTCAGGTATTTCTAGGGTTTTTTTCCTCTTGTATAGGGAATGATGCATACATATCTTAAATACTTGTCTAATTATTTATTTAAGATAAGTCCTAAAAAGTGGGAATTTGAAAAGCACACAAACTTTAACTACTGCTACATGCTGCCAGATTGTCCATTAGCATTGTTACTGACTTATAACTCCATCCAAAATAGTATGAGAGTCTTATTCTCCACAACCATATCTTTGCTTTTCCTATATACATAAAATCTTTTCTAGCTTAAGACAAAAACATTTGAGAGCATATTCAGAAAAATATATCACAATTCCTATCAACCATTAAATTACTCTCAAATTATACAAATACTAGTAAAAGGGTATTTGGGTGATCTACATTGAAAATGAAAAAAACATAATATAAATTCTGAGCAGTATGATGCAGGTTTTTAAAATGTAAGTACAAATATAAATTTGAAGAAAACAAATGAAGTAAAATTTATATTTCACATTTAAGAAGTTATAGATATAATTCAGAAAATAATCATTAATATTCTAGAAAACAAAATACTTACATCATGCAAGTTATCAAGAAGTTTCGTAAGTTGGTAGAAACGCTGTGAGCTAGGGACAACTCCTTTTTGCCTCAAACCAATTGCCTTGATGAGCTCTCTAATGTAGCTTGATCTCATCTCTTCAAACTGGCTTTGACTTCTTAGTCCTTCCAAAGGAACTTCAAGAAGATAATTACAAGTGGCAGTTATGTTTAAAAAAGATGACACTAGCAGTTTATAATATAAATTTCTGAGCTGTATAATGATTTATTTTGATTTGCAACTCTAGATACAAACATCTTAAATAGGAAAAGTTTTAGAACATGTAAACTTCTAGTTCTTTTGAAGAATATGATAAGAACAACTAGGTAAGTTAAATAACATTTCAGCTTACCTATTTTAGAGCTATTAGCATTTGCTCAAAAGAGCACCTGACATTATTCTACATTCCTGTCTAAAATACTTAGTTTGATTTAGTTTACAACTACATGTATGCTGGATATTTTTTGTCTTTGTCTCCTTCCTGCTGATATGAGAGAAAGCCATTGATATTTGAATTTTCTCTTATATTCAGCCACTTGGCTTTACTCTATTTTATTTATTCATTTATTTATATTTTTAAATCTAACAGCTTTTGTTTGATTTTTTTTTCGGTATAAGACAATACTATATTCAAATAACAGCTTCATTTTCTCTTTTCCAACAGTTGTAGCTCTCATTTCTGCTTCATGGTTCAATGCATTGTTTAAGACTTCCAGAACAATATTAAAAAATAATAGTAATGGTAAATACCCCTGTTTTGTTGCTGATTTTACTGAGAATGCCTCTCATTCCTATTATGATGTTAACTGGTAATTTATATATCTACCTCTGAAATCTTTAATTCATACATCCAAATGTTGGGCACAACTTCCTACTCTTATGACTAGTTCTCTTGTTTTCACTACATAGTCAATTTACCTATTGCTTTTCTCCTAAATCTTTTTGGTCCTTCTGTTGTCACTTGTCTGAGATGTCCTGGTTGATTTCTTTAGCAACTCTATTACCAGAACTCCCAATTTCCTTGTTTCCTTTTACTTTGGTCTCACTTGTCCTACAAACAAATCTTCAAACTGAAGTGAAGTTTCTGACTTTTTCTGCAACTACATCCAGATTGCTGAAAGAAAAATCACATAATCTCTGGATTTATGATCTTGACCCTTAGCAGTATTTCTATAGAGAAGTGTACTTCATTTGAGCAAAGCCAAACATATGTGTCCGGCAAAGGGAAATAAATAATCCTTTTTCAAAAACTCCTACTTTATTCCCTCTACCCGAATCAGACCTTGGCTTCCACTTCCCTTGGAAAAAAGACGGCCACAGATAACAAACCGATAGAAACCAAAAGTTAATTCTTTGGTTTTGAGTTTTCAAGAGCTCAAACCCTGAGTATAAAAGGGATTTAGAAAGGTAATCTTGGCAATATGAGATTTTTGCTCCAACTGAAAACTTAACTGTTGTACATACATTTGTATGTATATGCTATGTGTATCTATGGTCTTGTCCCTTTACTTCATATGGCAGCTATTTTTTTTGATTTACCATTTTAACCTTTTATTACTTAAAAAAAATTTTTTTTTTTTTGGCTGCACCATATGGCATGTGGGATCTTAGTTCCATGCCCCCTGCATTGGAAGCTCAGAGTCTTCACCACTGGACCACCAGGGAAATCCCTATAGCAGTTATTTTAAACATCCATGACTCTTTTTACACTTCCCAACCAATCCTCAAATCTCTATCACTCTTAAACATGACTGTAAAATTATTTTTTCTTCTGATTACTGAAGTACTGTCTTTTCATTGGGCTTTAAAGAGTTGGAAAACTAGTAACCCAAAGCCCTCAGTCTATCCATCTAAATGTTTAGGACCAGACTTGAACCAATTATCCTCTTTACAAGAGAAGCGGGCGTAATTCCACACTGCCTCACTCTTTTAGTATCAACACTAACAACATGCTCCTAGGATATGATAATCTAATCACTAGGCTCTCATCCTATGCTCCTGGGATATCTCTGAAAATTATCCTCCTCTCCTACTCTCTTCCCTAGATTTCAGATCTATGATGAACCAGCTCTCCAAAAAATTTCTATTTCCTTTGAGCTCTTTACATTAATTCATTGTTTTCTTAATTATTACACCCAGCATTACATGATTGGAGAATTTTCTCTCAGATTCTTATTGATTCCACATGTGGGTTTTTAGGATTTCTTGTAAATATATTAGTGGCAAGTGGGAGAGAGTGAGTGAAGGGCAGTTAGCCAGATGCTATTTTAGATAAGAATACTTTAAAAAAAGAATCCTTTTCTTTTGGTTTAGCTAATTTAAAAATAATGTGTATTCATTGGAAAAATTTTAGAAAATACAGAAAATACATGGAAAATTACAAGTCACCTGAGATCCTACAATCCAATATTTCAGGACATTTCCTAATATTATATTGAGAACATTTACTTATATCATTCAAAATTCTTCAAAAATGAATGTTTTAATTCACACATAAAATTTCATATCACAAAAATGTGTAGGACATACAATTTATTTAATTGTTTTATCATTTGACATTTGGAATATTTTACTAATCTAAATACTTATGATGAATGTCTTATTTTTCATGGATATATTCTTAGAAGTGGAATTATTAGAGTAAAAGGTATTACCTGTCTTAACACAGATAATATACATTTCTAAACTACTTCTTACTAGTTAACTGTTGTGTGCTTTGTACTGAGTATTTTCATTTTAGGTAATCTTTGCTTTTTATAGAGAAAAATAAAATACCATCTCATTTTCACTTCTCTATTAGTGAGGTTGAACAATTTTCTTAAGCTTTTTAGTGACTTTTTTCTGTTTTGTATTTGTTTATAGTGATCTAAGCTGTATTTTAAATATTCTTCTCAGTCTGTGGTTTAAAGCCTAGTTTTAAAATATTTAATCAGTTTTGTAACTTTATTAGGGCAAAGAGTACTGCCCAGGCAATCCAAATTTTGCCATGCTCCAGGCAAACACTTTCAATTACTTCAACTATTTCTTTTGATCTTTCCTTCCATAGCTTTAAATAACATCCTTATAAAGCTGATCCTTGAGTTTTTATTTTTAACTTTTGACTTTCCAGTATGGAAAATGGGGCTGTAGCTCTATTTCCATATTCCAGATCTACTATTACCCCCACACCACAAACACACTCACACATGTAGAACTTCCTATTCCTCCTCTTCCTAATATCATTTTCCTAATATTGGTTAGATCAATATTCAGTGTTTACTACTTTAGCTATGCAAAATACTACTACAGTCAAGTCATATAGCATTTACTATGATTTCTTTTCTTTTTTAGTATAATATTTTGTTTTACTGAGAGTAAGTAACCATATTGATGGGTGTGAAGTGGTATCTAATTGTGTTTTTTATTTGTGTTTCTCTAATGACTAGTGATGCTGAGCATTTTAATGGCTGTTTGTAAACCTTCTTTTGAGAAATGTCTATCAAGACCTTTATTTATTTTTAAATTGGTTTATTTTTTATTGTTGAATTGTAGAGGTTCTTTATGTCATCTGGATATTAATACTGTTACCTTAGCAGATATATGATTTTCAATATTTTCACCAATTCAATGGATTGCCTTTTCTTTGTGTTGTATCCTTTGATAAACAGAGGTTTTAAATTTTGATAAAGTCTATTTATCTTTTTCTTTTGTTGCCTGTGTTTTGGGTGTTATATCCAAGAAATCACTGCAAAATCCAATGTCACAAAACTTTCCCTCTATGTTTTCTTCCAAGGGTTTCATAGTTTTAGCTCTTAGATTTAGTTCTTTGATTTATTTCAAGTTAATTAAGATTTTTGTGGAAATATAGTTGATGTACAATATGTTAATTTCAGGTGTACTACATAATGATTTGACATTTGCATACATTATGAAATGATCACCACAATCAGTATAGAAAACATCTGTCCCCATACAAAGTTATTACTTACAAAGTTATTATATTACTGGCAATATTGCTTATGCTGTATATTATATGCCCTGGCTTATTTATTTTGTAATTGGATGTTTGTACCTCTTAATCCCCTTCACCTATTTTGCTCCCTATTCCCTCCCCTCTGGCAACCACCTATTTGTTCTCAGTATCTATGAGTCTGTTTTCATTTTGTTTTGTTTGTTTTGTTTTTTAGATTCCACATGTAAGTGAGATCACATAATATTTGTCTTTCTCTGAATTATTTCACTTAGCACAATACCCTCTAGATCTATCCACGTTGCTGCAAATGGCAAGATTTCTTCTTTATGGCCAAGTAATATTCCATTATATATTGCCCTATATATATATATATATATATAATTATGGACATATATATATGGACACTTAGATTGCTTCCATATCTTAGCTATTATAAATAGTGCTGCAATGAACAGTGGTATGCATATATCTTTTCAAATTAGTGTTTTTGTTTTCTTCAGGTATATACCCAGAAGTGAAATTGCTGGACCATATGACAGTTCTATTTTTAATTTTTTGAAGAAATTACATACTATTTATCATAGTGGCTGTACCAACTTAAAATCCTACCAATGGTGCACAAGGGTTCCCTGTTCTCCACATTCTCGCCAACATTTATTTGTTGCTTTTTTAATGATAAGCCATTCTGACAGGTGTGAAGTAGTATCTCATTGTGGTTTTGACTTGTATTTCCTTGATGATTAGGGACATTGAGCATTTTTTCATGTATCTGTTGGCCATCTGAGTATCTTCTTTGGAAAAATGTCTCTTCAGGTCCTCTGCCCATTTTTAAATCAGGTTGTTTGTTTTCTGATATTGAGTTGTATGAGTTCTTTGTACATTTTGGATACTAACTCCTTATCAAATATAGAATTTGCAAATATCTTCTCCCATTCAGTAAGATACTTTTTCATTTTGCTGAAAGTTTCCTTCACCTTGCAAAGCTCTTTAGTTTGATGTAGTCCCATTTGTTTATTTTTGCTTTTGTTGGCCTTGCCTGAGAAGATAGATCCAAAGAATATTGCTAAGACCAATGTCAAAGAGCATACTGCCAAACACAGGCAATAAAACATACTGTAGGAATTTTATGGTGTCAGTTCTTACATTTAAGTCTTTAAGCCATTTGGAATTTACTTTTGTACATGGTGTGAGAAAGTAGTCCAGTTTAATTCTTTTGCATGTAGCTGTCCACTTTTCTCAACACCATTTATTGAAGAGGCTGTATCTTCATTGTATATTCTTGCCTCCTTTGTCTTAGATTAGTTGATCTTACAAGTATGGGTTTATTTCTAGGATCTCAATTGTGTTTCATTGATCTATGTGTCTGTTTTTGTGCCAGTACCATAGTGTTTTGATTACTGTAGCTTTGTAGTATAGTTTGAAATCAGGGCTCTTGATAGCTCTAGCTTCATTCTTCTTTTTCAAGATTGCTTTGGCTATTCAGGGTCTTATGTGTTTCCATACAAATTTTACCATTATTTTTTCTAGTTCTGTGGAAAATGCCTGTAGTATTTTGATAGGGTTTGCATTGAATCTATAGATAGCCTTGGGCAGTATGATCATCTTAACAACATTAATTCTTCCAATCCATGAGCATGGTCTATCTTTCCATTTGTTTGTGTCATTTTCAATTTCTTTCACCAATGTCTTGCAGTTTTTCGATTACTCGTCTTTTATCTCTTTGGTTAGATTTATTCCTAGGTATTTTATTCTTTTTGATGCAATTATAAATGGAATTGTTTATTAATGTATCCTTCTGATAATTTATTATAAGCGTATGGAAGTGCAACATATTTCTGTATATTAATTTTCTCTCCTACAACTTTACTGAAATCATTTATTAGTTTAAATAGTTTTTGGTAGCATCTTTAGGATTTTCTACATATAGTATCATGTCATTTGCAAACAGCGGCAGTTTTACTTCTTCTTTTTCAATATGGATGGTATTTATTGCTTTTTCTTTTCTGACACTGTGGCTAGAACTTCCAATACTATGTTGAATAAAAGTGATGAAAGTGAGCATCTTTGTCTTGTTCCTGATCTCAGAGAAAATGCTTTCAGATTTCACCACTGAGTATGACATTGGCTGAGGGTTTGTCATATATGGCCTTTATTATGTTGAGATCTGTTCCCGCCACACCCATTTTGTTAAGAGTTTTTATCATAAATGGATATTGAATTTTGTCAGAAGCTTTTTCTGCATCTATTGAGATGATCATATGGATTTTATTCTTCAATTTGTTAATTTGCTTCATTATATTGATTGATTTGCAGATACTGAAGCTTCCTTGCATCCCTGGGATAAATCCCACCTCATCATGGTGCATTATCCTTTTAATGTATTATTGAATTCAGTTTGCTAATATTTTGCTGAGAGTTTTTGCATCTATGTTCATCATTGGCCTGCAATTTTCTTTTTTTGTGGTATCTTTGGTTTTGGTATCAGGGTGATGCTGGCCTCATAGAATGCTGGCCTATTTATTTTTTTTAATACTTGAGAATGATATGGGTAAAATTTGCCTGTGAAGCCATCTGGTCTTCGACTTTTGTTTTTTGGGAGTTTTTGGATTATTGATTCAATTTCATTAACGGTAATCATTCTGTCCATATTTTCTATTTCTTCCTAATTCACTCTTAGAGACTGTACATTTCTTTTTTGTTTTTAGGTTTTTTTTGAAATTTATCTTTATTTTTTTATTGGAGTATAGTTGCTTTACAATATTGTGTGTTTATACTGTACAGCAAAGTGAATCAGCTGCAGGTATACATATATCCCCACTTTTTTGGATTTCCTTCTCATTTAGGTCACCACAGAGCACTGAGTAGAGTTGCCTGTGCTATACAGTAGGTTCTCATTAGTTATCTATTTTACACATAGTATCAATAGTGTACATATGTCAATCCCGGAGATTGCACATTTCTAGCAATGTATCCATTTCTTCTAGGTTGTCCATTTCATTGGCATATTTGTACTAATTGGTACATATTGCACTAACCTCTTACAATCTTTGTATTTCTGTGGTGACAGTTGTAACTTCTTTTTCAATTCTGATTTTATTTTTATGGGCCCTCTTCCTTTTTTTCTTGGTGATTCTGGCTAAAGCTTTATTAATTTTGTTTATCTTTTCAAAGAACCAGCTTTTAGCTTAATTGATCTTTTCTACTGTTTTTTCATCTCTGTTTCATTTATTTCTGTTCTGATCTTTCTTTCTTTTCTTCTACTAAGTTTGGGTTTTGTTTGCTCTTCTTTTTCTAGTTCCTTTAGGTGTAGATTAGATTGTTCATTTGTTTTTTGTTGTTGTTGTTGTTTCTTGAGGTAGACCTGTATTGCTATAAATTTCCCTCTTGGAACTGCTTTGGCTGTGTCCCATAGATTCCGGAACAATTTTTTTTCCATTTTCATTTGTCTCAAGGTATGTTTTTATTTTTTGCAATTTCTTCAGTGACCACTGGTTGTTTAGAAGCATATTGTTTAGACTCCCTGTAATTTTTTCCAGTTTTTTTCCTTGTAGTTGATTTCTAGTCTCATACCATTGTGTTCAGAATAGACGCTTAATATGATTTCATTTTTCTTAAATTTATTGAGGCTTGTTTTGTGGCCTAGCATGCAATCTATCCTGGACAATGTTTCATGTGGACTTGAAAAGTATGTGTACTCTCCTGTTTTTTTAATGGAATGTTCTGTAGATATCTATTAAGTCCATCTAGTCTAATGTTTCATTTAAGGCCCATGTTTCCTATTGACTTTCTGTCTGGATTTTCTGTACATTGATGTAAGTGGGGTGTTAAAGTCCCCTAGTATTATTGTATTACCATCAATTTCTCCCTTTGTTTGTTATTATTTGCTTCATGTATTTAGGTGGTATTTTATATCTTTTTAATGTGTGTATCCCTTAACTACTTATTGTATACAGATGATTTTATTACTTTTGTCTTTTAACCGTTTACTAGCTTTACAAGTGGTGATCTACTACCTTTACTGTATGTCTGTCTTTACTGGTAAGAATTTTCCTTTCATAGTTTCATATTTCTAGTTGTGGCCTTTCCTTTCTGCTTAGCAGAGTCTCTTTAACATTTTTTGTCAAGCTGGTTTAGTGGTACTGAACTCTTCTAGTTTTTACTTGTCTGTGAAATTCTTTTTCTTTCCTTTAAATCTGAATGATATCCTTGCTAGGTAGAGTATTCTTGGTTGTAGGATTTTTCCTTTCATCACTTTGAATGTATCATGCCACTCTCTTCTTGCTTGCAAAGTTTCTGCTGAAAAGTTAGCAGATGGTCTTAAGGAAGTTCCCTTGTACATAACTAGCTGGTTATTTTTCTTGCTGCTTTTAAGATTCTGTCTTTATCTTTAATTTTTGTCATTTTAAGTATCATGTGTCTTGGTGTGGACCTCTTTGGGTCCTTCTTATTTATAGTTTTTTTGTGCTTCTTGGATCTGGATGTCTGTTTCCTTCCTCAGGTTAATGAATTTTTCCAGCTATTATTTCTTAAGGTCTTGACTCCTTTCTCTCTCTTCTCTCTTTCTGGGACTGTGTAATACAAATGTTAGTATGCTTGATATTGCCCCAGAGGTCTCTTAAACTATCCTCATTTTTTAAAGTTCATTTTTCTGTTCAGCTTGGAGGATATACACTACTTCATCTTCCAGATCACTGATCCATTCCTCTGTATCATCAAATGTATTCTTTCTTTCTAGTGTATTTTTTAATTCAGTTATAGTATTCTTCAGCTCTGATTGGTTCTTTGTATTTTTAAAGTCTTTGTTGGAATTCTCACTGTGTTCATGAACATCTTTACAATCATTACCTTGAACTTTGTTTTTGCAGGGGAGGGCGGGTAGATTGCTTATCTCCAATACATTTGGTTCTTTTACAGAGATTTTGTTTTGTTTTTCTGTTTGGAACATATTCCTCTTTATTCTCATTTTGCCCAACTCTCTGTGTTTGTTTCTATGTGTTATGTAGGTTGGTTACATTTCCCAATCTTGGAGAACTGGCCTTATGAATGAGACGTTCTAGGGACCCAGCACTATGTTCCCCGCTGGCCACCAGAGCTATATTCTCTAGTATGTGGACGGTGTGTGCCCTTTTGTTGTGGTGGGACTGACAACTGTGGGTGCACTGGTAGGGAGGGCTGCTTCTCTGTGAGTCCCTGCCTCATGTGGTGGCTACAGGCCCACTGGCAGGCAGGGCTGGGTCTGGGTGTAGCTGGGCAGCCCAGGGTGGCTTGGGGTTGGTACCTGCTTTCTGGAGGGAAGGTAAGCCCCCTGTGCTAATCCAGAGAGAAGATTCCAAAATGATGTTTGCCAGCACCTGTGTTATCATGGTAGAATGAGCTCCCCAAAATGGCTACCACCAGCATCTTTGCTCCTAGGGGTAGTCCCAGTTGCCTTCTGCCTTCCTGGGGGGCTCTCCAAGATCAGCAAGTGGGTCCGACCCAGACTCCTTTCAGACTACTGACATTACGCTAGGACTTGGGAGTATGTGAGATTTTGCGTATGCTCTTTAAAAGCAGCACCTCTGTTTCTTATAGCTTTCCAGCTCTCTCAAATGTAAGCCCCGCTGGTTTTCAAAGCTAGATATTCTGGGGGCTCATCTTCTTGGTGCAGGACCCAGGGCTGGGAGCCTGCTATAGGACTCAGACCCCTTGCTTCTTGGAATGGACCTCTACAATTGTGATATTTCTTCTATTTGTGGGTTGCTGACCCAGGGATGTGGGTCCTGACTGTACTATGTTTCCACTTCTCCTACCTGAGTCATTGTGCTTCATTATTTATGCTTCCTTATTTATCTCTTTTGTTATGGAAAATCTTTTCTGATAGTCTTCAGGTTGTTCTCATAGATAGGTGCTCTGAAAATAGCTGTAATTTTGGTGTGTCTGTGGGAGGAGGTGAGTTCACGGTATTCCTACTCCATTATCTTGGCCACCTCTCTCCAAAATGACAGTTAATTTTTGTATATAGTGTAAGGTAAGGGTAGAACTTAATTTTTTTTGAATGAAATTTTCCATATACCATTTGCTGAAAAGACTGACTATTCCCTTAATGTTTACATCTTTATTTCTTTTTCTAATGTTTTGCTATTCTCTTTCTAGATTTGGGTGTTGGGCTTCCTTCTGAACTGTGATTTTTTTCTTTTTTTTTTGTTTTTTGCTCAACTTTTGAGAGGTTTTTCAACTCTGTCAGCCAATGGCAGTACTCACTTTTAAATTAAATATCAATATATATATATGGGCTTCCTGGTGGTGCAGTGGTTGGGAGTCCGCCTGCCGATGCAGGGGACACGCGTTCGTGCCCCGGTCCAGGAGGATCCCACATGCTGCGGAGCGGCAAGGCCTGTGAGCCATGGCCGCTGAGCCTGCGCATCCAGAGCCTGTGCTCCGCAGTGGGAGAGGCCACAACGGTGAGAGGCCCGCATAACGCAAAAAATATATATATATATATATTTATATATATATATTTTTTTTAAGTTCCAAGAGCTCTTTTCTTTCTTTGTGTTATTCCTTTTTCATGTATCCAGTCATTGTATGGTTGGAATATGCTCTTTTATCTTTCTAAAGAAGGATGGCTTTTAAATTATTTTGAAGTTTTCATCTCCCTACATGGTTTCTGTTTCCTCCCAGTTTTTTTTTTTTTTAATTTTGTCTTTGTTTTTGATATCAAACGCCTTCCCCAGATGCCTTGGTTGTTTATTTATATTCAAGAGTGGAAAATTTAAAAGCTGATTGATAGTTCTCTTTGAATGGGTAGTGCTTATTGACTGTGAGCTTTAGTGCAGGGCAATCTGGCTATTTCAAAGAGAAACTCTTGCTATTAGCATATTTAGTTCTTTTTCTTTCCAGTTAAACAAATTCTTTAGAGAAGAATCATTCATTTTCCTATCTGGAGAATATAAACTTGGATGATGGTGTTCCAGAAGATAGGTGGGTTTGGAGGATGGTGTCTCAACATTTTGTATGTACTTAATTTGTTTACACTATCGAACCCCTCACCCTCATCAGTGCCTGCAGTTCACCAATCCAGCTGCCTTCTGTTATATCCACTTCAGGGAATAAACCTACAATCTCTGCCTTAGTTGCAGAAGAGCAATTGCATGGTTGGATGATATTTGGAAACAAATTTTCAACAGAATTTGGTGTTTTAAATTCTACTTGCATTCTCATTTCAAAAAACAACATCATTGTTGTCACTAATTGCAAAACATGTTAGCGGTTCAATGATGCAAATCAAGGGTGCTTTTTGACTTTTCTTACTTCAGGCTTAGAATCCATCTTCTCAGGTATGCTAAATTAGTTCTACTTGCTGGCTTGCAGAATTTTATTGCTATTGATTTTTCTTTCATTTTCTTTCCCTTTTATTTTATTTCTTAAAAAAATCCCTTGACTAATATTTTTATGTAGTTTTATTAGGAACGATGGTAAAAGTGTGTGTTCAAACTGCCATATTTTCCTGGATATCTATTTTAATTTTTAATGGCAAATGGGAGGTTTAAATTCTTAACAAATCATTGAACTTTTTCTTTGCCAACTTTCCTATTGCATTTATTTTTAAAAAGGTATTCCTTATTTGAGATTTCTAAATCATTTATATTCCTTTTAGCTAATTTTTAACAATTAAGGTGCTTATATGTGCCATTTATTTTAGGGTACAATTTGAGCTAAATATCCAAACTAAGTTTCCCCCAAATATAAAGCTACTTTTCTCAACAATATTTATTTGTTCCATGCTCAAAGATCTGTGATGTTTCCACTGCAGCAATTAAGTTCTAGTATATACTAGTCTGACTTGACTAATTCAGTGTATGTATTTCTCTTCCACACTCTATTATTTTGGCTTTCTAATTCTCTCTCTGCCCCCAGATTTTTGTAATGCTTATCTATTTTTTAAGACTTAAGGATGAATTTTCAATAACTTTTGCCAAGTCTCTCCTAAAAAATCTCATTAAAATTTGTGCAAATTTTATTACACAATTATATATAATAACATATATATTATGTATAGTGTTATTCACTAAATATATGATTTTCCCTTTTCTTGAAGTTGCAAGTGGCCAAAAACCTTGCCTTCTATGGTATGTGAGTGGAAGTCATATGTATCTCCCTTCCTTCCCTTACCACTCCCTTTCCTTACCACTGCTCTAGAGATTATGGAAGCATGTGTCAAGATGTGGCCTCCATTTGCCTGGAACACCTGAGTGATGACAATGAGCCTCCCTGTTGATCTGCATTGGAAATATAGTAAGAAGAATAAATACTTAATTTTTTTTTTTGATAAGCTACTGAGATTTGGGGTTGTTTGGTTCCCAGCATAATGTAGCCTAGCCATAATTACAGAATTATGTTAATGATATCAACTAATTTGGGAGATCTAGGACTATCTATGATATATCTGCTATTGGATTCATTACTGTCAAGAAAAGAATGACAGGCATTAACTGCTGTATTATTACATTTATTCCAGTTGACTCTCTTGGCCAGTCCCATATCAATTCCCTTAACCCCTTTTATGCTTTTTCATCAAATCAGGCTTGCAGGTCTATCCTCCAGATAGGGTTTCCAAGGGTGGGGGATAAGGTTATGGATCCTTAGATCCTGTATTAATCTGTATCTGGGCATAGATTTCATGAGGTAAACTTTCTTCTTAAGGGTTCAGCTTTTCTGCTTTTCCTCTTGATATACTCCCCAGCCCCACCATTCGAGATTTATGCCATTAGAAGGAAGTCTCTGCACAATCATTGATGAGAAACTATTGGCTCACTTTCTACCTAAGGCCTTAGCTTTCTGTGGTTTCCTTTCAAATCACTATGAGTGAAGGAAGGGCCAGTTCAGACATTCAAAGGCTGAGTCTACCTGTGCATGGAAATGGCACAGAAAAGGGTAAAAGTTAGAAGCAATTTTAAAAAAATTTCCCTCCCAGACCCTTGGAGATCCACTGAAGCAGAGGTGCATGTGTTCTTCGTGTATTAAAGAATCAATGGATATCTACCCATCCTTCTGGTTACCAATGCTGTTCTATAGTACAACATTTCCTTTTTCTTCAGGGTATGCAACTAGGGTGCATTTTCCAGCCTCTCCTGCAGTTAAGGTGAGCCATAGAATGTGGGTGGCAGACAGTTCAAGGTCTCATCTCTAAACCTTTTCTTATGCAGTGCTCATCTTCTAGTCAGATCCAATGGAGGACTCCAAGGTGATGAAAAGGGTAGAGCCCCTGGATGTAAGGAGCCTGGGTTTTCTTGCCAACCCACTGGACTGACTGTGAGTAATAAATAAACTGCTATTGTACTATGCTACTGATCTTTGCAGTTATGTGTTATAACCATTAGCCTATCCTGACATAAAGAGAATAGTTACAAATAAAATTGTGGGTTTTATAGACTAAATCCTCTGTGAGGTGGGGATGTAGGGAAGCATAGTTTGTGTTTATGCAATATTAATTAGTTTATAATATCTAATTGGATGGATATGAAAAAGTCAATTAATTATGTTTTACCTAAAAAGGATAGAAACTGGCTTAATTGATGGGCTATTTTAATATTAGGTGATAGGTAAAACCTGAGAAATATGAAGTAATGTTATTATAGTCTATGGATGTTTCTCTTTTGCAGTTATTATCTAAGATTCATAGCTCATGTGTAATCATATGATCATATTGTTGTTTGAAACTTTCCTAATGAATTAAAAATTAAGAAAGTAAATATCTTGTATTAAGTTACTTATGCTCACTCACTTGTATTAAGAAGTAGCAATACTTTCATACAGAGGAACTCTTCTTGGCTAACTTGAAGCTTCACAAACTCCTGTGGGATCTGCCACATGGTAAGGCATAATGAATAGAATGATGATTCCTTCATCCGCTGTCTTGCACCACACACAACACAAAAAAGAAAAAGCAACAGGAAAAGAAAAAAAACACAGAGTAGCTTAGCCAGTTTATGTAATGTATCAGAGATTATGAGATTTAGTAATTACCTGACTTATTGAAAATGACTTTTTATAAACAAACTCAATATTTGGAATTTTAAATGTCTTCTAAATTTAGTCACAATACTGGATTTTTGAAGTTAGAAAATTATATTAAATATACATTAACTAAGATTAATGCTGTTTCTCACTTTTATTATCACATTTTAAAAGCCTAAACCAAGAAAGGAGAGCAAAGTTGTGGGAGTTGAAAAGAAAAAGTTGTGGTGCTGAGGAACACTCAGGAAATACTTTATTTACTGATTTTTTTCCTGTGAAAAACACAAGTAAAATTTTGTGTGCCATCCAATGGGAGAGTGAATTCAATTCACAGAAATTGAATAGTATAGAATAGTTCAGTGCACTCAGTTTAGAGTATCCAGTATAAAATAGTTACACTGTGAACTATTCTAGAGGAAATGTATGGTGATATAGAAAAGACAACATTAACAAGCATTAAATAATTGACAAGACAAACACAAATTCTGAATGTTGAGGAAATTTACTTAAGGCATTTTCTCAGCTCTGTACTGTTTTGTAATATTTGTGCTAGTCAAAAAGTGAACAGGAATAGCGGAAAAAAAAAACTAGATTTTGACTCAGAAGAGCTAAGATTCTTTGGCAAATTATGCAATCTCCTCTGCCTCAGTTTCCTGGACTGTGAAATAAAGGGTGCTGATTCCTTACCAACTTCAAGGCATTGTAGGAAAAAATGGAATAAAATATATGAAAGTTACCTGTAATCTGTAAAGACTTATCCAAATATAAATTATCATGTTATATAATTCTCAGTCAGTATGCACCATTAGGACAGTATAAATATTTTCATGAAAAGATTCTTACTCAGTTTAAGGTTACATGTAGAAAGTTAATTACAGTAATTCCAATATAATGAAGCAAATTGAATTCAATATTTATTTTTCAATGTTTTAAATAAATTACCAGTCTAAGTTTTCCTCTAGGAAGAGAGATAATATTTTTACTTTTTGAAGGTAAGTCAATACTTTCATGCAAAAATATTCCTCATTTAATTAATTATCTTCATTACTACCAATGTAAAAATTTTAATTGGATAAACTAAATATTTACTTTTGTCTTTAAGTATATTTCTTGATACATTTTTGAAGTTTAAAAAATTTTGATTTGTGACAACTATTGAAGTAAAAGAAAAAAGCTCCAAATGTCAAATCACTGATAAAATAATGCAATTTTATTAATGTTGTCATTTAAAGCTATATCCTGAGGTAGTTCTAAGAAACCTTTCAGGAAAATTCTATTATTTAGGACACTAGATGGTATGATCATCTGTTGAAATGTAATTTTCAAGATTATCCTACGTATATACTTTTGATAACAATAACAACAAATGTCAAGTTACTACTTACTCATTTAGTATTAGATCAGGTGCAAAATACAGCATCTGTCCACTGACATGCTTATAAGATCTCCATCCTAGTCCAAATACCATTAAGCTCATCCAAGAATACTGGATGAGAGTTATCTGGTCATCAATATGTAAGTTTCGAAAACCTACAAAATAAATTTACATATAAAATGATCACAAAAATCACTTTGTCAAAAACCTTAAAAATAAATAAAAATTTGAAAATAGATGTAAGTAGGGTAATGTAATATAATGTTTTCAATCTCAATATATTTACACAAAAAAGCAGGAAATAATAATAGAGTCTGAAACACTAAAAAGAAGAAGAGGCTCTGGAATTTATTAAAATTAGTCACTGTGATTTAGCATTTCTGGGAATTCACTAATTAAATCAAACATCTATCATTCATTCACGCAACACTCATTTATTGAGAGCCAATTGTGTGCCAGGCACTGTGGTAAAATGTTGTGGTTATGAAGATGAGTAAGACACAAACGTTGCCCTTAAAAGAAGCTTGCAACTCAACAGGAGAGATAAGCACATAAGTATTGCGATAGAGAAGGTAAGAGGGAATACACCAGGCAATAGGAAGATCAGGAAAATTGCCCCCAAACAGAAATAATGCCTGAACAGATTAGAGTCAGTTGGTTGAGGAATCTTAATTCTTTGGGACTTAAACATAAATTGGTTTTATTTTGTAAAACCACTGCTCTCAATTATGCTACATCTAGTTTTTCTTTAACAATCCTTAATTAAATTTTGGGTAGATTCCATAGTTTTCTGGTCACTTTTGCTTTCCGAAACTTAATCCAGTCTCATTTTAAACTCCCATATGGCTTAAGAGGTTTAGAGCCTGTGGGTATGGGTGTGTTTGTGTGTGTGTGTGGTGTGAATGCTCTGGTCTTTCACACCTTCACAACCTCCCTCTTTTAGACCTTTCTCTGGTGTTGGTGGCAGAGGAAGGATGGCAGGGAAAAGGCAAGTGTATCTTCACTTACACAAAGTTTTCTCTCCATCTCTTTCTAATTCTCTTTTTGCCCGCTTGGAGGAAGATGACCAGCTCAGCACTGATGGGCTTAAAGGAGGGAGGAGTAAAGGGGTGCTTGGAGGCATGGGCTGGGGTCAGATCGTTGATGGTCTTGTATTCCTATTAAGGAGCAATGGGAGTGATATAGCCTGATTTATATTATGCACAGCTCATTGGTAGCCATGTGGAGGATGGATTCAAGGGAAAGGGTCCGAGGTTAGGGAGAGAAATTGGGAGCTATGGCCAAAGTCCAGGTGAGAGATGCTAAAAGCCTGAAATAAGTCAACAGGTAGGAGTAGAGAAGATAGAGTGCATCAGAGAAATGTTTAAAGAGTAAAATCAAAGAAATCTGGCAAGTGATAGTACATAGGTAGGAGAAAGAGGGAGTCAAATAGATCTTTCAGTTTTTTTACTTGAATGGTGGGTGATGATAACAGCATTACTGAGACAAAATAAAGGAGGAGAAACAGGTTAGAGAAAAAATAGTAAGTTTTGGACCTGTTTGAGGGACTGATGGAATATCCACATACATATGAATTAGAGGTATGAGGAGTTATCGGAGCAAAAGATATAAAATTTAATTTATGTGTACCTGAAACAATAAAAGTGAATGAAATATTTCATTAAAGGTATAAAGAAAAACAAGTGTATTGGTAGGAACCTCAACCACTTTCTGTACAGCTTTTTAAATAGTGTCTATTCCTTCAAAAAGTCTCACTGAAGTCCACTTACAAATGGCCTATTTCAAAAGTAAAACGAAAGCAAAACTTAATTCCTTAGATCTCAAGGGCAAAAGAAATTTATTTCCTGATTCAGTTAACTATCTCAAGGCAGGTAGCAGAAAAGCCTATCTATCTTCTCTCCATACGTTCCAGATAGTTCCGACTTCATGTGAATAGTAGGAAGACTGCTATTCCCTTCCTAGAAATTCTTAGTCTCAAACAAACCAAAAACAACCCTAGCACATATTCATAAATAGTGGCACCATAGCAGGTATTTGCCCCTTTTTTTGGGGGAGGGTGACTTTTCAGTGTTTCACTTTCTCCCCTGCCTCCTTCTCTCCCTCCCTTTTTTCCTCTATGCAAATAGAGTTTCCCATTGATTGTAGTTTAGTGAGCGCAAGTCCCCCACTTTCCCATCAAGGAAGTTGGCTAAGGCCTCTTCCCCTGGGCTTGTGATCTAGGTTTGATCTGTGGAACACCTACTACCTGGACTTTGAAGCAAAAAATAGTAAAACAAAGATTAACATATGGTTAGGCTTTACTTGCGATGGTGGTAGTGCCTAATGACAGTGGGATCCAATGGGGACATTTATGATTTGTTTATTGGCCCTCCAGAGATGCCTTGGTTTCTGCCTACTTTCCAGACTTGTCCTCTAGCTTCTATTCAGTGAATCCCTGATGTCTCTTCAGAAAATTAGTTTTTTCTTTTCTTTTTTTTTTTTGTGAAGCTCAACTGTTTTTTCGTGGGGGGGTTGTAGTTGTTTTACAATGTTGTGTTAGTTTCTACAGTACAGCGAAGTGGAGTTCCCTGTGTGCTATACAGCAGGTTCTTATTAGTTAAGTATTTTATACATATTAGTATATATATGTCAATCCCAATCTCCCAATTCATCCTTGTTTTGTTTTTAATAGCCAGAGGCATTTTGTTTTTGTTTTTTAAAATTAATAGAGTTGGTGTTTATTGCTTACATCCTGATTTATTCAGGTGTAGAAAGACTCCCTAAATAACTAGCCAAGAAAAATTTGGCATGCAATTTTCATAATTCTCTTTTTATTTTCATATGCCATATATACATCTTGAAGTTCATATTTATATATTTTACCTCTCTGGTTTTTTAAAAAATTATGAGTCAGTCAATACAATAGATCTAATACAGAAATGCCACTTGTAAACTGAATATTTTATAGTAATAGTAATTAGCTCTTCCACCAAGTTTAGGATCATTTGATAAGAAATAAATAAACTTTCCTAATTTTTGCAAAGCAAGACCCCCTCAAGGGAGGCACATATAGACTTGGTCTATTTTTAGTATATTATAATATAAAAGGCAAATCTTGCTGAAATAACTTAAAACTTATGAAATTACCAATATTTATAGCAGAAAATATATTCTTTCTATTTAACAGAATGGAAAACAACTCAGAAAATAGCTTTATTTACTCCCCCTTTTAGAGGGCTTATCTGAGATAAATGTACAGTGTTAAATTGACTTGAACATACTTGGTACAGAAGTGCAATTTTTTTTTTTACCATTAACTGTAATATCATTCATTACTTTATACTGAAACAAAGACGGGAACACTGAGATCAAATTCCCATTGATGATAATGATCAGGTAAACTCAGTACATTTGAGATGAGGATCAAAATGAAAACCTTCACACAGAGAAGTGATGGATGACCCGTAATTGTGTTCAACAAGTAGTAAAGAAAAATGCCCTTTCCTTTAAAGTGACTTGACTTGATAATTTCTGTCACAAGCTGTCCAATCCTTAATGCCTAAGAAAAAACTGAAAAGAAAGTGTACAGTAACGCATGGCCTATATGACCTCCTAGGTTCTCCTGGCTTAATTACAGAGTTTCAATAAAATATACAGGCTGTGCTCCTCTAAAAACTGTCTCATACTGAAATAGTTAATCTACAACAAGGGCAGAGCACTAACTACCTCAGCACCTTATGACACAAAGCATGAACTTTAAGGAACACAAAATAGCTTCAGCACAATAAATGTAATCACCAACATATGTACGATGACATTATGAATAAGGACATGATGGGTAATGATTTAAGGTAGCATAGTTCTTTCATACCAATTCCAAAATTTAAATTTCTATAAATATTCTTTAAGCACCTGTTTGGGATGAAGCATTATGTTTGCAACTCGGCATAAAGACAAGAAAGATGCTGTTTCTGCCTTTAACATTTGTAGTCTGTGAGACAGACAGATAAGTAGAACATAATTACCACTGAAGCGTGACAGTGGTGTGGTTGACAAAGGCAAGGGTGAAGCGCTGGGAGAGAAAAGGGGTCTTTGGCTTCAGTCTGGGAAGGCGCAGGAAAATCTTTCTAGGGAAAGGTTGATTAGCATCCTGAAGGCTAGTTAGGGACTAGCCGGGGAAGATGTAGGAGAAAAGAAGGGCCTCCAGGTAGGGAAAACAATATGGACGAAGAAAGGCAGGAAATCGAGCAAAGAGCTTTGTGGGAACTGAAGCTTAAGGTGCTTGAAGTGGGAGAGTGAGAGAAAATGTGCAAACTCAGGAGGCAGATCACAGAAGGGCCTGGGGTACTAAGGCTAAGAACTCTGGCTTTGTTCTGGAAAGGGAAGGGAATAACATAATTGATTATAATTGTTTTTGAAAGATGATTCTGGTGGCAGAATTGAGTATGGTTTGGGGGTAGTGTGAAACTGTGGTAATAGTGTCAGTCAGGGGTCTACGACTGAAATCTAGGAAAAAATGACGAGGACCTAAACTAGCTCAAGGCAGTAGCAGTGTAAATATCGTGGATAATGAATCATATCTATAATAAGCAGAGGTGACAGAATTCGATAACTAATTAGACAGGAGGTGAAGGAGAAAAGTAAGCCAAGGATTATAATCAAGATTCTGTCTGCAGTGCCATTTCAAGATACAGAAAAAGGCCTTAGGCTCACGGAGCAGAAGGTCATATTGGCTTGGAAGTTCATTCAGGTGGAAATGTGTAATAAGCAGTAGAAATATATGGTCCAGTAGTTCCGTAGAGGGTCTGGGTTGGTACCATGTAATTAGGAGTCATCGGAATATAGTGGTAGTTGAAAACAAGGCCATGAGTGAGCACATCCAGCCTTGCAGACTGAGAAACTACTGGAATATAAGATAGAACCAGGAAATGCTAAATTCATGGTGTGAGTGGCAGAACAAATCCACAAAGGAAACAGGAGATATGTAAACTGAGAGAAACATATCTGTCTGGAAGGCAAGTGACGAACGCCAAAGGAAGGGTTTGTCAAGACATGGTTACTTTGGCAATGGCCCCAGAGGCATGTGAAACATGTTAAGGGCTGAAAGTATTCATTTGATTTGATAAGTAAAACATTTTGGTGACATTGGCAATAGAAATGTCAGTGGAATAGGATATCAGAAAAATCATTGTTTAAAGTCTTCATAAAGGTATTATCAAAGCCTGACTTTACTCTTAGAAGGCTAATCTCATTTCTTTTCTATCACTTTGTTGGGGAAAGTAATTTAATTTATTCATTTGATTTGGGGCGAGAGAAAAACATCTTTTGTCACACATGCAATGGCTATCACTGACTCAAAAGATATTTTGGCATGCTTCAAAGGCAGAAAACCAGACAAAGGACTGTTCAAGTCCTCTGATATTGATGATTGCAAGTAGTCTGGCTAGCTGAGACCAAGAAGTAAGGTATGTTTAAAAATGTCAAAGCATTGACCTGAATAGATTGTTTTCACCAACTAAATAGAAGAATCAAGACAACATTTATAAAAAGGAAATATTTCTCCCAAACCTCTCTGTCACATCAATTCTGCTACAATGTATTAATACACAGGATGAAGAATATTTAAAGATGAAATTGGACTGGGAATGAGTACTTAATGATTTAACTTCCAAAGCCTACCCTGACTCAGCCCATAATGTATGCCTCTAAATTTACTTTCTGCCACTCTCCCCAATATAACTTTATTGTCAGTGGTTTCTTAATACTTGGATGATGAAACCCCCAGGAGGCCAGTAGTGTTTGAGAAACCATACGCACAAATGTATTTTTTCTCAATCAACAGCTATTAAAAGTTTTAATTACTATGCCGTGGGGGAAGGTATGATGACATCTTTTTATGTTACTAAGGGACCTTCACACCTGAAAAGATTGAGAACCATTCTTATGCTGGTCTAATTCATTGTTTGCCAAGCATACCTCATGACTTCCTTATTTTATACCACCAGCCACACTATTCCTTCTATCCAGAATGCTTTCTTGTCTTAATCACGATTTATCAGAGTCTCATTTCTCCTTCATGGTGTACTTTAACTGAAACCTTGTCTCTGAATCCTTCTCTTGTCCCTGAAGCCAAAAATGTTCTTCTGTCCCCATTTTTAAAAATCTGTATCTTATGCCACTTTCACATACTTCTATAGTTGACCTTTGAACAACATGGGTTTGAAGTGGGTCCACTCACCCAGGATTTTTTTCAATACTACAGTACTACATGATCCGCAGTTGGCTGAATCTGTGGATGCAGAACTGGGCTCACTGTGAAGTTACATGTGGACTTTTGACTGCTCGGAGGATCAGTGTCCCTAGCTCCCACATTGTACTAGGGTCAACTGTATAGTTGTTTGGGTGTCTTATATGCCGTTGTATTGAATGTTCCTTAACAGAGGGAATATGTCTTGTTCATTTTTTAAATTTTGTAAATATTGTGTTGCTTCAAGTTTCAAATAAGAAAACATTACCCACTGAAATTATAGCTAAATGTCAATGTGAAATCATTCATGTATAGGTACAATATGTCAGAGGCAATGTATCCTAAGAGACCGCTTGTAAATGTACTATCATGAGGCTAAAGTATCTTGCAAGTCTCCATTAAATAGAAACAAAGATATCTCTGAAATACTATGGGAACAATGTTAAATACAATGCAATTATTGTAACAGGTCCAAGATAAAAGAAGAGCATAGACAAAGATGAAATGAGAATCCCTGACCAGGCAACATAAATCCTCTCAGGGACCTGCAGATACATGCCTTGAGGCCCTCATGCATGCTGTCACCTTGGTAATGATTATCATTCTGCAGCTGATCTTTTTTTCTCCTGAGAAATTTTTAATATTATCTTTTTTCTTGGCAAAGTTAAAGGGCATTGGTTTATTTGGATAAACACATATAATCTACAAGTTTTAGTTCTTGAGCAAACACTTATTATATACAGTATTTTAACTTCAAATCCCTACAGGTCTGCTATTCAAATGAGCTTAACCAGAGAACATATGATCCTGTGAAGAAGTGTTGTCCCTGTTTAGTTTAGGACCATGATTCCTTTCACCCAGATCTTCAAGGCAGATTTTTCTCCTTTTATGCCTCAGAGGGCCTGAAATCTGATCATAAGGTGACTTCCCAACTACACTTTCCTATTGTGAAAGAATTACCTGATCTACCTACATGTTTTCCTAGCATCTTTTTTTTTCACTGTAAATAAGTAAACTGACTACTAATAAGCTTCATTTAACCAAGGCCATCTTTCACAGACCAGTAACATGTGAGTGAATGGATAAAATAAGTTCCTCTTATGTACAAAACTGATGACCAGATGCTAGGATGTGCTGCACCAAAATGCATTAACACCATGCGCTCAGCCTTCTGGCTTCTCTTTCTAACACCACTGTTTAATTGTTAAGTCTTGCACACAGGAAGTATGCAATAGACACTTACTGAGTGAATCAAGTAAATAAAAACTACTCTGATTTAAAGTCAACTGACAGCTTTTGAGTAGTTAATGATATACCAGATTACTTTATATATATATGTGTCCTTCAGAGTCCTTTCACAGAGGTTGATATAGTCACTCTAGTTCACTGATTATTTTAATCATTCATTCGAGTTATTCCCAGAATTCAGACCATGAAAATATGGTTTGACAGACCATGGGCCACACTATACTTTAATAATCCTAATGTTTCCCTTATTATACAGTTAGTGAAAACAGTACATGTAATACTGGTGATGCCATCATTCTTGTTTACTTACACACAAATTACATTTTGTAACATTAAAAATGTTGCCACCAAATACAATGTAAAAATTTTCTCTCACTCTTTTTGAGGGTGTGCGGGGATCAAAAATCTAGAGAGATAATAGTGTTTCAATTTAAGAAGCTCACTTAGCTTTTTCCCAAAATGAATAAATTATAGTTGGAATTATGACTGGTTATTTTCTAACTTTGCCAATGACAGTAGAATCTTTTTAAACAATAGAGAACGTACAAAATGCAAACAAAAGAAATATGAACTATATCAACAAACATCAAAGAAATAACCTTTTCCAAATCATAGAAAAACAGAAAAGTTTAAACACATAAACACTTTACATATATATATATATATATTTTTTTTTTTTTTTTTTTTTTTGCGGTACACGGGCCTCTCACTGTTGTGGCCTCTCGTGTTGCAGAGCACAGGCTCCAGACGTGCAGGCTAAGCAGCCATGGCTCATGGGCCCAGCCACTCCGCGGCATGTGGGATCTTCCCAGACCGGGACACGAACCCGTGTCCCCTGCATCGGCAGGTGGACTCTCAACCACTGCGCCACCAGGGAAGCCCCAAACACTCATATTTTTAAATAGAAAATGTTCGCCAATGTTATTGTAATATTTTAATTTAATAAAGGTCTATCAAATTTGATAACTACTTTACAGTAACTTAAAAAAAAAATTCAGAACTTTTCTAGTGGAAAAAAATATTACCTGTCCAAGGCTTTTCAGCAAGAATGAAGCTAATAAGAACCTGGGCACTGTGATTTTTGATTTTACTTTATCTTCACTAGAATAGTGAATCTAATTAACTTTTCTCAACATGTATTTTTTAAAAGATTCAACAAACAGGAATCTATTTTTCTTTCTGTCTCATGTAATCTTGAATTTTCAATAACAATTCATCTATAGTATTTCAAACCTTTCAGGTAGAATAATAACTGAGAAATAATATTAATGCAAATTGGGAAATGAATTCTTTTTTAAAAAGACTATTAAATTTACTTGGAGACTAAAATGGCATATTATGTTTAATTCTTGATCAGATATTGGAAAAATAAACTGGTCTAAAGGAGTATAAGGATATTATTGGTGTGAAGAGAAAGTAACTTTGGAAAAGGACACAAAGATCAAAAATGTTCTATTTCTAATTATGGGATTAATGCCTCCACAAGTAATTACTACCCATGTATTCTCTTGGCTTTGCACTCTAAGATTTAGCCAGGTGAGAACTGCACCCCTGTAAACTCTTTCAACTGCTTGGCTCCTATGGAGCTGTGCTGAGGAGCAAAAGTAGCTTATAAATAAAGTGACTGAAATCCTTTCATGATAATATAAGCCAAATTCTCACTGTCTAGGTATTAATTCGAGAAAATAGTGACTGGAGGTTTCTCTATGTCCAAATTATTTGTTTATGTTTAGGAATTTTATTTCTTAATTGACTTTAGATACTCTGCTATACTCAATACTATTTTGATTTGTTATATGAATAGGTACATTCAGTTTTATTTTCAACCATGTGAGGTTGGTTAAATTAGGATTTGGAATGAACTAGACATTTCTAAAAAGATGGTCAGTTTGTCTTTTTTCTGAACTACTATATTATCTATGGTTTAACATATTGATTTATGCTAATCTGTAACTATTTCATTATGTAAGCCTTGATTCATCAACAAGACTCAAAATGTTATCTATGTCTTTTGTATTTCCATAGCACACAGTAGGGTCCTAGACAAGTAACATATAATATAGAGTCCTAGATAAATATTTTGAACTGCTGAAACACATACTAAAACACCCTGTTTACACGATATTTAATTTATTGCACAGACTGTTTTATTTAACCACCCACTAGTAAAAAGCCATAGTAAAGTTTTTATTACATGCTATTATATACAAATAATTATTACCTGGCAGTAACTTAGACCACTTGACTACTGAAAGAAGTTGTCTCTCGCCTAGCTGATTCAGACTTGTCAGCAAAGAACTGGAGGTATCAGGTTTGGTGTTGTCGTGTCCTGCATAGACCACATCTGGTTCAATGCTCATGAGCAAGTTGATCAGTGGGGGGACCAACTGTAAGTCTTGATTTGGTGAAAAAGTGATTCTCTGGCTTAGGGCTTGGCTTTCATTTGGAATGCCCACCGGCTGTGAGAGAGCAACGGCATCTAGTGCTCTCATAACTCTAACTTTATTGAACTTTTTAAACTTTCGACCTACAGAGAAGAAAAAAAAAAAAAAAAGAAAGGAAGGTAATATAAATACATAGAAACTAAATATTCCAGCAGAGAATGATTTTTCTTAAAATTATAGCATTATAGGCTTTGGCATCTATCTGATAAAATGAGATACAATAAGTAAAAATGTTAGGTCTCAGACTTGGGTTAAAGAATTAATTACACCAGCGTTCACTGGGCTGATGGGTGTGGGTAATTACACCAGTATCCCATGCAAGGTTATGGAGCTTCGCAGTAACATGTAGAAAAGACAAATGGCTTTTAGCAGAAACCAAGCTCAGTGTTGGTCAATATTCTGACAGGACTGCCTTCCCAAAGTTAATGCTACAGACTACATAATTAAAACATAGTGTTTAGTAGATGTTGAATCTCCTTTTGAGTTTTATTCTTTTAAGAATCTGTTAAAAGATATGCATATACATATGCAAACCCCACAAAATCTTGTGCACCATTTCAGCGGACTCATGATCATTTGAAATTCCTTGAAATCAATACATGGACTATTATGAGATATAAGGACCCAAAGTTAAGAATCTAATTTCTAAATTAAGGGAGGAGAGAGTCTACAGCTTGTGCTGGTCAGGCCACATTGGTATTTCTGGACAATTTCTAGAATTTCTATTTTGCTGAATTGTCGTGTGTTAGGAAGAAAAACAGTCTGACACAGGGAGATGAGTAGAAATCTGCCTCATGAGGACTGGTTGAAGGAGACCAAGATGTAAAACTGGGCCACTGCTGGTTCCCAGGTGCCTTGGGGTGATCAGAGGGCAGGCTGGACTACAGCTCCCACCTGCTCTATGACAGGCATGGGCTACTTAACAGTATCAAGTGTCTGTGCTGTTTAAGCCAGGAAAAAAGCCTAAGGAAGGCTTGATAATGGTTTGCAATCATCTGAGCAGAGGTTGCAGTTTGCTGTATCTAATCCTTGTTCTGGCTCATAGACATGTTTTGTTTGGCTCACACAATTCTTTCCGGAGTTATGAAAGCATCTCTGAATTAGCTGGGTGGCGACAATCTGTTAAAGCCAAGCTACAGCTGCTGCTTTTGAATGGGGCACAGACACTCCAACACATCCCGGTTCCTACCACAAACTGGTAGTAGGCCATTGGTCAATTTTCTTAAATCAGGTCACTCTGCCCAATTAAGTTACCTGCCTGGTCTCTGCAAGCATTTGCCTTTGTGATTTCTGAGCTCAAGTATTGTCATAAAGAAAAAGGATTACACTTGTTCTATAAACCACCCCCCTCCAAAGTTGTGTTAGAATGGATAGGTGACAGAGAAACAAATGCCATGGGGTCAATATATAGAAAGCATCCAGAAATGTTTAAGGAGATGTTTCAAACAAGTTTCCTGGGGAAGGAATGAGTTACCAGAGGGAAGGGAAGTAATATTTGTGGAGTATCTACTATATGCCAGGAATTTTATATATGTATCATTTATGCCTCACAACAAGTAGGTATTATTAATTCCATTTGTAAATTGGGAAAATGAAGAGTCAAGAAGATGGCGTGCCCAATGTTAGAGTGATAGAGCTTGGGTTATGTGGGCTCTGAAGTCCAAACTTTTTCTCACACAATCTCTCTGGTGTTTCAGGCAGGGACTTCATGGTCATTTGGTGGGATTCTGGAAAAGAGGTCTAGGCAAGAGATTGTGGGAAAGAGCACAAAGGTTGATTCCTTCCAATCCTAAAATACTGTGGTTAGCAGAAAATAAGACATACATCCTATCAGCCCCTTCCCTCCCCAATAATAACCAAAATGGTTTTCTTTTTCATTTACTTTAACCCCTTTTCTCTTTTTTATGCCTTTTCAGTTCTGGTTTTATCAGGATTTGATTACACTATGAAACCATGGAATCTTACTGAAAACTAATGCAAATGTTTTACATTTTGTTCAGTGTAAAAAGTCTTACACCAAAAATAAATTCCAATTTCCTAACATGCTGATTATATATAATGCAGTTTGAATTAATATAGAAATGTTCACATTTCTGCTTGTGATCCAGTCTTTTCATGAGTCTCAGTGATAAAAAGGGGGGACATGTGATAAAAGCAAAGTTGAAGGATGAATTACAATTGAACTAGATCATTTACATATCTATCTTATGTAATTTAACTTGCAGTTCAAGGGTTTGAAATAAACACTAGCATTTCCATTTTAAAGATGAGGAATAGGTTTATAGAAGCTAAGTAATTGGCCAAGTTTATAGAGATAATAAATGCCAAAGCAGAGATATTAATCAAGGGTTAATCTATTTTATTCTTTCTTTTACTTACTCATAAAACACTGATTGAGTGGTTTCATGTACCAGGCACCGTTTAAGGTCCTGAAACTACAGCTCTGAATAATCAAACAAGGTATCTGCTTTCATGCGACTTATATTCTGGTGGGAAGATAGAGAGGGCCCGCAAACAAATAAAGAGTAAGATAATACCACACAATAGTATGCACTATGAGTGAAACGTGTAATGTAACAGAGAGTGACTTGAGGGAACAGGACATTAAATAGAACAGTCAGGGAAAGACTATGGTCTTTCCACTAGACCACACTGCTGCCCCTTCACATAGGCTTTATTTCTCTAAATCTGCAGGCTAATGACTCTTCTGGAGCTAATCAAGCAGTGTATGTCAAGGGAGAACTTTGCACACCAGGAGAATTAACTTAAAGAATTGAATAAATGTAAAGTATTATTAAGAGATGTTTTCCTAAAGTGCTAAATTGTTACAATCTTGCCACCTCTACCCTCCACCCCCTACAATGAATATGTTTGGTCTTCCCAAAATAAATCTTAAGAGATGCAATAACTCTTCCATTTATCTACAGCTTATGAACATGTGGCATGTGGGAAAAATGAACTTTGGGTTGGTCATATCTGGGTATGAATCCTATCATTTAGAAGCATTATATCTGGGGTGGATTATTTTATTTATCCAAGTATCAGTTTACTCACCTATTAAACAGGCCATTTACCTCACAATATCACCATTAGCCTAGGTAAAATAATGTGTAAAAGTATGTGGTGCTTGGCATATAGCAGACACTCACTAATGTTAGCTGTGACTTCAGAAAGAATTGAGAGAGGAAGGGAAACTATAACTTCATTTAGTTTGCATTTTCTGATATTAAAAAGTGTTCCTAATCACCTATTTTCTCCTCCCTCCAAAACCCAAGCAAACAAACAAACGACAAAGGCTTCTATGGTCAAATATGTTTAAGCAATGCTGTATTAGAAAAGTTGAAGTGATATCCTTACCTTACTTAGTACTGTATCTCAGAACCTTCAATACGTTGTATGGATTATGGATCTCTAAGAGAATAATATTAATATATAGTGTTTCCCAAGTATATCTGTCTTTTTCACTTGATGAAAAACCTGCTAGTATCTCATGAGATTAACAGTTTGGAAAACACTACTTTAGAATATTTTTCTCTATGAGGTTTGCATTTGAGATCAAGCCTATGATTTGGACCTCATTAGTTCCATTGTCAAGCAACGCAGTCACTGATTTTTCTCTTAGCAAGTTAAATAAAATAACTAGCTGTTATTAAAAATACAGTTAACCTTAGCTCCTCTTGACATTATATAAAATAGGAACTGTAAAGACACATGTACATCTGCACCAATCTTAATTTTAAATTGCCTTTGTTTCATCATAGAGTAAAATATAAAAAGTATTGTTTTCCTTTAATTCTACCACAACTGGCAACTTTAAGTTAAGGTCCAGAGCCCCAAAGAGGATGAAATTAGATTAAAATTTAGATATATAATTTTTGTAACCACATACACATTTGTAGATACAAATCAGAGTCCCCAAGGGAAGATAATGTTAAGAGAAGAAGAGGGTTAATGAAAAAGTTCCCCTGTTCTTGACAGTGATCGTCAGAGAAGATACCACCTCTTTGTCAGCTTTGTATATTCTCTCCAGTGTCCGGCAGTGCCTCAATAAATCTCTGCTGAATGAATGAAAGAATACATTATTATGTCTTTCTGTAGTTATTCTCTATTGCTGCATTTGTTTCCTTCAGAGCACACAGCCTCCTCCTCTGCTAGGCTAATTGACCCATGAGGATAGGGGCCAGGTCTCTTTTATTTACCTATGTAGATCTGAAGCTTTCCAAACCATCTATCATACAGTGGACTACTGATAAATATTTGTTCAGCTATTGAAGTTATTATTTTGACTTAACCTAGATCTTGAAAAAGGAATATCACAGGAAGAGTACTAAAAAGATAATGTGAACAGCAATGTGATTTTTTTTTGATTTGCTGGATTTTATATAAGGTAGTCTTTCAAAGAAATGATTCCTAGTCTTCATGTATAAAAATCACTATTAAATAATATAACAAACAAATCTATAGAATTTTATATAATTGTTGATTGATTAACTAGATAATGGCAAAAAGTACTCAGAATTCAGTAAAAATTTAGAATGACTCTGTATTGCAATGTTACTCATGTACTTCTGAAAAATAACAGTACCTGGTGGTTTGGTAACCTAAGTAGAAACTAGGTGTGTGGGCCCAGTAACCACCTCCCACCCACTATTCTACCCGACTGCATCTATCTTCAGAAGCTTTCATTGTTTTGTGGTAAGGAGGGAAGACAGGTTCAAATGCTAGGGATGGGCATGGGGGTATAAGAAAGAAGATGGGGAGAAGGACTTAATAGTTGTCTTTCATTCAATCTGATGGACATCATTTTGAGGATGGAATCAGATGCAGAGGAACTGATTTTTTGAGGCTTAGGAAAAGAGGAGATCCATCTGGAGAACATTTTCTTTGTAATCAATGTATAATATTGGTAACCCTATACTCTGCTTCCCTCCTGTTACAATGAATGAACTGCGTATGCTCTTACCATTTCAGCACTAAATCTTATTTCTTCTCACCTACTCAATGACTTTTCTCTGAAATCATCTGCCCTCTTGTCTGCATGATAGTCCCTCTTATGCACAATCCATCCCATGAAGAGAAATTACTCTCTCTACTTCCTCTCCTCCCATTCTCCCTTGAACCTATTCCAGTCAGGTTTTTCTACTACTCCCTACTCCAATAAAATTGTTCTTGGCAAGGGCACCAATGATTTCCACTGGTCAAAATACAATGGTCAATACTCAGTACTTATCTTAATCAAACCATCAGTGGTACTTGACACAGTTCATCATTTCCTTCATCTATTCTCTTGGCTTCCACATAACTCACTCTTGTGGCCACTCCTTTAGTCTCTCGGGCTTGCTTTTTACATCTTCTTGACTTCTAAGTCTTGGAGTTCCAGAGCTCAGTCCTCAGACTTCTCTTAGATAGCTACACTCTCTTTATAGGTGTTAGCATCTACTCTTATATCTTTAATGTCACATAGATATGGAATGATTACAAATTTATAACTCCTGCCTCAACTTTTTCTGGGAACTCTAGACTTAACTATCTAATTGTCTATTCAGTATCTCCACTTGTATGTCTAATAACACCCCCCAAAACTTAATATGTTCAAAACAAAACTTTGATACACTTGCCCCAGAATTGCAGCTTCCATTTTTTAACTCCATTTACACACTTGATCTGGACAAAAACTCTGCTGTCATCCTTGATACTTCACTTATTCTCTCACTTCATATCCAATTCATCAGCAAATCCTGGTGGATGCCATGAAATTATAACCCCAATCCAATCATTTCTCCCCATTTCCACTCTTCCACCATAATTTAAGCCACCATCATCAGAGCTGTATTATTGCTACATGTGCTGGCTGATTTCGCAGCTTTCATCCTTGTACTTCCACAGTCTATTCACTACCCAGCTGAGTGAGACTTTAAAAACTACAGATTATTTTACTCCTGGCTCAAGACTCTCAGTGACCAGTCAGCCTACTTAGAATGAAGTCCAAATTCTTTATCAAGCTCTACAAGGCCCAACATAATCTTGCACAGGCAGTCTATCTTACAGTCTCCCCAGCGCCATCCATACTGATGCCCATGTTCTTGGAACTTGTTGAATATGTTCCTACCTCAGGTCTTTACCCTGTTTCCCTTGCCTGAAATTATCTTTCCCTAAATATTTGCAAGATTTGTTCTTCATTTCACTTCAGTTTATGCCCAAATACCACTTTATCACATAGGCTGTTCTTTCTCATCCTATAATTAGATATTTGTAACATATATACCCAGAATACACAAAGAATTCCTATAAATCAGAAAGAAAAGATATGAACAGGCATTTTATAGAGGAAGAAAAATAGAAATAGGCAAGAAAAATACAATTGATCTCATTAGTAACGAGAGAAATGCAAATTAAAACCACCATGAAATACAACCTATCCAGAATGGCAAAGACACACAAAAAGGAACTTTCATACAGAGTTGATATGGGGTGTGAACTGGTAAAACTACTTTGAAAACAATTTGGCATTATCTAGTAAAGCCAAGATGAACATATATTATAATCAGGGCATACCTTAACTACAGAAGCTCTTGCACATGAACACCAGGAGACATGTGCAAGAATGTTTATAGCTAAACTGTATGTAGTAGCCTTCAAAGTCGAAACAAACAAGAATATTGTTAAGGGACACATAGAAAATCAGAAAACCTACAGAATTATAGAAGGGAATGGAGGACCCTAAATTCAAGCTAGAAGTTTCCTGGAAAAACTGAAAGAATATGACATTCAAACAACATGCAAAGAAAGGATAAAGTATTGCATAATTATTCTTACAGTATATATGACTGAATCTGAATGGATGATGTTCCTATGAGTAGGAATTTATCAGACAAGTGTTAAGAAAGGTTCTTGAGAGAGAAGAGACATATTAGAAATGACAGCTTAAATATAGCCTAATAATAAAAATTCTGAACTATTTTAGCAAAAAACTGGAGAGGAGAGGGAAAACAGTTTCTGAACTTCTTTAGTATGTGTTAATAAAATAATTGGTGAAATGATCAGTCATAGTTACTGTTTAATTCTGATATAATAAAAGAGAAATATAGATTTAATTATGACATCAGGATGGGAATGTAAGCACTAGCAAAATGGAAAAGCAGAGTAAAACTTCCAATTTAACAAGGAGGACTGAATGGGGAAAGTGAAATGAAAAGAAATATGACCAAGCCAGCAAAGTAAGAAAAGGGAAAAGAGGTAATAATGAGGAAGTATCACACACACTGAACAGAAAATGTGTTGGAAGAAATAAAAATTTTATATATTGATTATATCAACAAATATTAATGGACTAAATTTCCCTGTTGACATCAAAGAAGGTCAGCTTGGGTTACAAAATTCTGTTTGTAGTTTTTACAAGAAACACAATAAAAACATAGGAAAATAAGCTGAAAATTAAAAGATGAGAAAGGTGAACCAGGAAAATACAAAATGTGGCAAGCAGAAGTATATGTAATAACAGATAAAACAGAATTCAAGTCCAAAGATATTAAAATGAGACAAAGTAGGGATATTAAGAAAGGATAAAAGGTACTCTGCCCTCAAAGATGATATAAGTATATGCCTTTAATAGCAAACAATATAATAGTCAAATAATTAAAACAGAAAAATCCTCAAAAAAGAAAAACTTGATAAAAACACAAAGTAGGAATACCCATATATTTCTTTCAAATTTTGTATGTAAATAGGATAATTAATAAGCACAGATATAGAGAATTTAAAAAATAAAATATATACAAGGGATCCTTAATAAGTTGTTAAAAAATGAAAGCTTACTATATTCTTAAATATCATTAAAAATTAAATATTATCATTAAAAATATCAAAATTAACTAATTAACTTGGCACGTCACACTTTTCTAATTAAGTTCTTGATCAAAGAGGAAATCAATGTAAAATTTATTAATTGTCTAGACATTAAGAAAAAGAAGACAACACTTCAAATCAAAACCCATGGGGACTTCCCTGGTGGTCCAGTGGTTGAGAATGCGTCTTGCAATGCAGGGGACGCTGCATTCGATCCCTTGTCGGGGAACTAATGCCACATGCCACAGGGCAACTAAGCCCACATGCCACAACTAGACAGCCTGCATGCTGCAACTACAGAGCCCAAGTGCTCTGGAGCCCACATGCCACAACTAGAGAGAAGCCCGTGCACCACAAAGAAGCAAAGAGCCCACGTGCCACAGTGAAAAATCCTGCATGCCGTAACTAAGACATGACACAGCCAATAAATAAATAAATATTTTAAAAAACATGGAATGCAGTCAAATATAAAAAATATACACATAGGAGTATATAATTTTGTTGTGGAAAAAGACGGAAAGCAAATGAGCTAAATAAGAATTCAGTTAAGACATTAATAATAAAGAAAGGGTCAAGTAAACCATAAATAAAAGGAGAAAAATGTATCATACGACGTATCATAAAGAGGATATAATTACATATACTAAAATAATTAGAAGAATAAGAAAAAAACATTAAGTGCAACTCTCCTGAAATAAATTTGATAATTCAGGTAATGGAGAGTTTTATGGTAGAATATAAATTACCAAAATTGGCTCTGATACCAGTTTCACAGCCCAAGTCTTATCTTCTTTATCAACAAAAAATTTCTGATACCATCTTAAAGTAGAGGAAAAACTCAAAACCTTCCCTGTAGATTTTATGAAGCAACCTTAACCTTAAAGACATCATATTAGAAATAAAGATTAAACTGAATTATGATTATATAGCTAAAAATTCTAAATAAGCCATCAGCAAGTTGAATTCTGCAGAATTAAAAACAGAACCCTATACTATGTCTCAGTAGAGCTTGTTCTAAGAAAAGGATGGTTAAACATTGAATATATACCACGATAATTCATCATATCAGATCAAAGGGGGAAAAAATCACATGATTTTTATCAGTAGATGATAAAAAGGCTGTGAAAGGCAGAACGATAGCTCCTCAAAGATGTCCCTGTTATAATCTCAGGAACCTGTAAATATGTTACATTGGATATCAAAGGAAAATTAAACTTGCAGATGGAATTAAAGTTCCTAATCAGCTGACATTACACATAAGAGTATCCTGGATTACCGTGGTGGGCCTAATGGAATCACAAGGGTACTTGTGGAAAGAGGGAAGCAGAAGATTCAGATTAAGAGAAATGGCACATTGACAAAGACTTGACTGTTGTTCACTTTGAACATCGATGGGAACTATGAACCAAAGAATTTGGGCAGCCTCTAAAGCTGGAAAATGCCAGGATATGGATTTTCCCCTGAAGCCTCCAAAAGGATGAAGTCCTGCTGACACCTTGATTTTAGTCCATTGGGACCCATTTCAGATTTTTGACTTCCAGAATTGTAAGATCATAAATTTATGTTGTTTTAAGCCACTAAATTTGTGTAATTTGTTACAGCAGCAATAGGAAACTAATGTAAAGGCTTTTTGTTAATTCCTCAGTCAGGAATTCCCTGGTGGTCCAGTGGTCAGGAATACCTGCTTCCACTGCAGGGGGCACAGGTTCTATCCCTGGTCAGGGAACTAAGATCCTGCAAGCCACATTAGGAGTCATCATTACTTTAACAAACCTCAAAGTAAAATAAAGAGATAAACATATAAAGACTATTTATCAAAACCCAACAGCAAACATTATATTAATAATGAAATACTTTATTTTCAGATAAAATGACTGTATATCTAGAAAACTCAAAGGATTACTAATAACCTATCAATGTATTGAGATAATTTAGTTACATGGCTAGAAAGAACATAAGTTTATAAAAATCACTAGATTTACCACTTCTAATAATTACCACTTGAAAAATAGAAGATATTCTACCACAACATATATGAAAGTTATAAAATACTCAAGAATATATTGAAGAAAAGCATGGGACCTGTATTAAAACTGTAAGATGCTGTCACAGGACACAAAACAAAAATTTGAATTAAGGAAAAGACACATGTTCCTGAATTGGAAACCTTAAAGTGTCAATCCTGCTCAAATTAATACATAACTTTTATACTGTTTCAATCAGAATCCAATGTTTTTTGGAATTAGAAGTGATAGTTTTACTGTTCATTGAGAAGAATAAATGTGTGTTAGAGTAGCCAAGAGAATTTTGTTAAAAGAGCAACTGTGATTTTAATATATGCCACGCTATGTATTAAAATTTATAATAATACTACCATAACCCAAACATGATATTAAGCCAAACTATTGAATTATTAATAGTTTCTTGGAATGGATATATGGATCAACAGAATAGAATGCAGAACCCAGGAACATTTAAAAAATCCATGTAGTACACCTTAATGTATATTAAAAGTGGTGGGTGAGAGGCACTTCACATGGCACACGTGAAGTCTACAGGGAAAGCAAAGAACATAAGTCCTTAAGTCCATTTTCATAATAGAAAGGTAAAAGGACTGCATGGAATAAGGACCACATGGTCCTTATTCCAACTGAATAAGGACCATGTGGTCACACCAACTACTTTTACCCCATGACCTGATCTTCTAAATTTGAAGACCAGACAAGAGGTAGAGGAGAGAGAAGTAATGGAAAACTGGGAATTATTTTGGAGTTATTGATCGTATTTGACTGAGCAGAGACAAATGTACACTTACCATAACATCTTCAAACCTGCTTCCCTGTTTTATTTTTCTTCTTTACATTTATCATCTTCTATCAGGCTACAGTATTTTATGTTATATAATTATTTTGGTAATTATCTCTGTCCTCAATGAAAATGTAAGCTCCTTGATGATAGCACAGTCCCTTGTATATAGTAATACTCAATCATTCTGTTGAATAAGTTAATAATTGCACAGCAACAAAAAAAACTTGTTTGCCACAAAGGCTTGAACAATAATCTGGCTTCCTGCAATATTACTTCCACTTCTTGAATAATAGGAATAAATCTAAGTGGAATTTCCCTTCAGTAAAAGACATAATCTAGTGCAGAAGGTCTAGTATATTTCATAGTAGAATGTCTGGGTTCACAAATGCCTGCAAACCAGCTGTGGACACCTTTCAAAGTTACATTTACGTCCCCAACCACTGTTTCCCTCTTTCCATACCAAATCAAATAGCTGAGATTTCATGTCTTCTAGCTCAAATTATAAAGGGAAAATCAAACAAGGAAGGAAGATGAGGGGAACCAGCTAACAATTACTAAGTCCAATAGCAGGCCAAGATAGAATTATATAGACTTAAATGTGTAGTAAGTAGTAGGCATATTGTACAGAATTTAAGCAAAAATATTTTTAGAAATGATAAAAAGGGAATGTAAAATCAAAAATCAGACGAATACAAATTAAAGTAAGAATTGTTGTAGGAAATGGCCTGAAGCAATCCTTTCAACTGTATTTCAAAGATAAAGTGGCATCTAAGTTTCAAGAAATCAAAGAAGAGAAACACAACATTAAATAAAAGATGAAATAAATTACAAAAAAGAATAAGATAAAATGGGAGGTGGCAGAGAAAAAAATTTTTAAATAAAGAAAATTAATATACAAAAATATGTTGCATTTCTACACACTAACAAGAAACTATCAGAAACAGAAATTAAGGAAACAATCTGATTTACCATAGCATCAAAAAGAATAAAATACCTAGGAATAAACCTACCTAAGGAAGTAAAAGACCTGTACTCAGAAAACTATAAAACACTGATGAACGAAATTGATGATGACACAAACAGATGGAAAGATATACCATGTTCTTGGGTTAGAAGCATTAATATTGTTAAAAGGACCATACTACCCAAGGTAATCTACAGATTCAATGCAATCCCTATCAAAATGCCAATGGCATCTTTCACAGAACTAGAAGATATTTTAAAAATTTGTATGGAAACACAAAAGACCCCAAATAGCCAAAACCATCTTGAGAAAGAACAGAGCTGGAAGAATCATGTGCCCTGAGTTTAGACCATACTACAAATCTACAATAATCAAAACAGCATGGTACTGGCACAAAAATAGACACAGAGATCAATGGAATAGAATAGAGAGCCCAGAAATAAACCCATGCACTTTGGTCAGTTAATCTATGACAAAGGAGGCAAGAATATACAATGGAGAAAAGACACTCTCTTCAATAAGTGGTGCCGGGAAAACTGGACACCTACATCTAAAAGAATTAAATTAGAACATTCTCTAACACCATATAGAAAAATAAACTCAAAATGGATTAAAGACCTAAATGTTAGACCAGAAACCCTAAAACTCATGAGAAAACATAGGCAGAACACTCTTGGACAAATATCATAGCAATATTTTTTGGATCTGTCTCCTAAAGCAAAGGAAATAAAAGCAAAAATAAACAAACGGGACCTAATTAAACTTAAAAGCTTTTGTATGGCAAAGGAAACCATAAACAAAATGAAATGACAACCAACTGAATAGGAGAAAATATGTGCAAATGATTTGACAGATAAGGGGTTAATATCCAACATATATAAACAGCTCATACAACTCATCATCAAAAACAAACAACCCCATTAAAAAATGGGCAGAATAACGGAATAGACATTTTTCCAAAGAGGAAACACAAATGTACAATAGGCACATAAAAAGATGCTCAACATCGCTAATCATTGTAGTAATACAAATCAAAACCACAGTGAGGTATCATCTCAAATCTGTCAGAATGGCTATCAACAAACAGAACACAAGTAACAAATTCTGGCAAGGATGTGGAGAAAAGGGAACCCTTGTACACTGTTGGTGGGGATGTAAATTGGTGCAGCCACTGTGGAAAACAGTATGAACTTCTCTCAAAAAACTAAAAATAGAACTACCATATGACCCAGCAATTCCACTCCTGAGTATATATCTGAAAAAAACCCCCAACAAAACACTAATTTGAAAGGATACTTGCACCCCAATGTTCATAGCAGCATTACTTATAATTGCCAAGATATGAAAGCAACTTAAGTGCCCATCAACAAATGAATGGATAAAAAAGATGTGGTATATATACACAATGGAATATTACTCAGCCATAAAAAATGAAATATTGCCATTTGCAGCAACATGCATGGACTTGGATGGTATCATGCTAAATGAAATAAGTCAGAGAAAGACAAATGCTGTATGACATCACTTATATGTGGAATCTAAAGAATACAACAAACTAGTGAATATGACAAAAAAGAAGCTGACTCACAGGTATGGAGAAAAAACTGGTGGTTACCAGTAGGGAGAGGAAAGGGTGGAGGAGCAACATAGGGGTAGGAGATTAAGAGGTACAAACTAGCATGTATAAAATAAACTATAAGAGATTCAAGATGGCGAAAGAGAGGAGGACATGGAGTTCATCTCTCTCCATGGATGCATCAAGAATACACCTATAGATGCAACAGTTCTCACAGAACGCCGGCTGAACACTAGCAGAAGACCTTGGACACTGGAAAGGACTATAAAGATCCATGCATAACTGGGTAGGATGGAAAAAAGAAGGGAGAAGGAGGGGGAGAGGAAGCGGGATGGGACCTGCACCCAGGGCCAGGGGAACTGAAGCAGAGAAGAGATTCCCGAATTCTGGGAAGCCCTCTCTCTGAAGGGGAAATTGATTGGGACAGAAGGGAAGCATTTGAGGCTTTTGGAAGAGGGTGAAGTAGCCAATCTGTGGCAGATGGGACAGAGTGAGAAATATACAGATGGTCTGTACCATGGCCCTATGTGTCCCAGACTGGGATGTGTGTTCACAGGTGTGTAAGGGGGCTGGGAGCTGGAGTGTGGGGATTAGACAACAGGCCTGGAGCAAGAACTACTGTTGGCTGTGGGGAGATGGACTGAGGGGATGGGAGGGAGGAAATACACATCAGGGAATGTCTATGGAGGAAGACCAGACTGCCATGGAAGCAGGGCACTACTGCTGAGTCACAGGCAAGGGGAGGAATGACTATTGTAACCTCTCTCTCCCCACACACTGGCGCCAGCTGCCGAGCAATAAAAAAAGCCCCCTCATAGCTGGCCATCATGCGCCGGATGCAAGGCAATAAAAACAAAAAAGCATGGCCAGGGCTTGCCCTCACGTGCTTTATGCCGGGCACCAGAAAAGGCCCTCACTTGGGCGATACCTCTTGCGCCTGTGGCCACCGGCTTCCCTGCACATTTGGTGCCTCAGGGGCTCCCGTGATCCAAGCATCAAACCACCTCTGCTCCCTGTCCTCACTGAGACAGACCCAAGAGCTCTAAGGCAGCCTCAGGACCAGACTCCTGTGGGTGGACCACACGCAGAAGTGGGAATAAAACCAAAGCGGAGCTCCAGGGATGGGGCGACTAAGGAATAAGATCGAAAAACTTTCCATCAGCTATACAAGCTGCAGATTAAATCCTCATGATCAGATAGGTAGACCCTGCGTCTATGGAATATCTGAGCAGACAATGAGTGTTTCCACAAATGAAAACGGTCTAGCTCTGGCAGCTGTGGACTTTGGGGGCAAGCACACGCAGGAATTGGGCCAGATCAGAGTCTAGTGATGCCCACAGGGCCCACAGCAGGTCTAGAGACCAGCCCAGAGGCAGAGGAGGGCCTCTTGGGGAGGCAGAGGTCAGCTGTGGCTCACGATGTGTGCAAGGACACTTACAGTGGAGACCCCAGGGAAACATAATTATTACTATTAATTTTATTATATTTTGATTCATTCTGTTGTTGGTTCTAGATTTTTTTCTTTCTTTGTTTTTTTTTTCTTTTTTTAATTTGTTTGTTTGTTGTTTTAGTATTTTTTATTTAGTCTTTTATGACCTCTGTGTTTTGTACCATATTTTTAATTTTTTGGATGTATTTCTATATTTACTTTGCTTTTTTGTTGTTCTGTGTTCTTTTCCCTAATTTTTTTCTCTTTTTCTTTAATATATTTTTTATTTTTCTTATCTTTCCATTTCTACTTTGCTTTTCTGTTGTCCTGTGTTTTTTTCCCTTTTTAATTTGTTTTATTATTATTTTTCTTTAATCATGTTTATTGGCTTGTTCTATTTCCTTGCTTTATTCTTCAGTTGGCACTTTGCTTTGGTTTGTTTTTAGGTTATGTGTTTTTGTTAGTTTTAATCTAATTGTTTGATTTGGTTTTTGAGTTCTTCTACTTCTCTGGTTGTTCTCTTGCTTTCTGTTTTATTTGGTTTGGTTTTTGTTTCTCTTATGTGTGTGTTTCCTTATTTTTGTTTTTATTTGATTTTGTTTTTACCATTTCTTTGGGGTTTTCTTTATTTTTTTTCTTTTTCTTTAATATATTTTCTATTGTATTATTTTAATTTCTATTTCTATGTTGCTTTTCTGTTGTTCTGTCTTCCTTCCCCTTACTCTTTTCTGTTTTTCTTTATATTTCTTATCATTTTTGTTGGTTTGCTTTCTTTGCTTCATTCTCCACTTGGCACTCTGCTTTGGGTTTTTTTTTTGGTTTTATGTTTTTGTCAGTTTTCTTTTTAATTGTTTGATTTCATTCTTGGGTTCTTTTGCTTGTCTGGTTGTTCTCTTGCCTTTCTACTTATTTGGTTCTGTTTTCATTTCTTTTGTGTGCATGTGTATTTCCTTGCTCTTGTTTTTGTTTGCTTGATTTTAGTTTTTACCATTTGTCTAGGGTTTTGTTAGTCTTTTCTTTCCTTTTAATCCCCTTTATTGCTGGGATGAGAGACTTCTGGGGTCTTGGTTCCTCGACCAGAAGTTGGGCCTGAGGTTCTGGGGTGGGAGCACCAAGTCCAGGACTCTGGGCCACTAGAGAATTCCTAGCCCCAGTGAAGATTAATCACCAAAAGCTCTCACAGAGGCTTCTATCTGAATCCAAGACCGAGCTCCACCCAACTGCCAGCAGCTCCCAGCACTGGATGCCTTACACAAAACAACAAACAAGACAGGGACACAAACCCATCCAATAGCACACTTACTACCTAAAGTCATACTAAGCTCACAGACACCTCAAAACATACCACCTGACACAGCTCTGCTTATCAGAGGGCACAAACTCAGCTCCACCCACCAGAATGCAGGCACCAGTCTCTTCCATCAGAAAGCCTACACAAGCCACTGAACCGACCTCACCACCAGGGGCAGAGAACAGAAGCAAGAGGAACTACAACCCTGCAGCCTAAAGAAAGGAGACCTCAAGTGCTGTAAATTAGTCAAAATGAGAAGACAGAGAAATATCTTGCAGGCAAAGGAGCAAGATAAAAACCCACAAGATCAAATAAATGAAGAGTAAATAGGTCAACTACCTGAAAAAGAATTCAGAGTAATGATAGTAAACATGATCCAAAATCTCAATAATAGAGGAAATACTAGAAACATTTAACAAGCACCGAGAAGAACTAAAGAGCAAACAAACAGTAATGAACAACACAATAACTGAAATAAAAAATATTCTAGAAGGAATCAATAGCAGAATAACTGAGGCAGAAGAACGGATAGGTAAGCTGGAAGATAGAATGGTGGAAATAACTGCAGCAGAGCAGAATAAAGAAAAAAGGATGAAAAGAATGGAGGATAGTCTCAGAGACCTCCGGGACAACATTAAGTGCACCAACGTTCAACTTACAGGGGTGCCAGAAAAAGAAGAAAAAAAGAAAGGGTCTGAGAAAATATTTGAAGAGATTATAGTTGAAAACTTCCCCAACATGGGAAAGGAAATAATCTAGTCCAGTAGGAGCAGAGAGCCCCATACAGGATAAACCCAAGGAGAAACATGCTGAGACAGATATTAATCAAACTAACAAAAATTAAACAGAAAGAAAAAAATATTAAAAGCAGCAAGGGAAAAGAAACAAATAACATACAAGGGAATCCCCATAATGTTAACAGCTGATCTTTAAGCAGAAACGCTATGGGCAAGAAGGGAGTGGTAAGATATATTTAAAGTGATGAAAGGGAAAAAACTACAACCAAGATTACTCTACCCAGCAAGGATATCATTCAGATTTGACAGAGAAATCAAAAGCTTTAGAGACAAGCAAAAGTTAAGAGAATTCAGCACCACCAAACCAGCTTTACAACAAATGCTAAAGGAACTTCTCTAGGCAGGAAACACAAGAGAAGGAAAAGACCTACAAAAAGAAACCTAAAACAATTAAGAAAATGGTAACAGGAACATACATATCGATAATAACCTTGAATGTAGACAGATTAAATGCCCCAACCAAAAGACATAGACTGGCTGAATGCATACAAAAACAAGACCTGTATATATGCTGTCTACAAGAGACCCACTTCAGACCTAGGAACACATACAGACTGAAAGTGAGGGGATGGAAAAAGATATTCCATGCAAATGGAAATCAAAAGAAAGCTGGAGGAACAATACTCATATCAGACAAAATAGACTAGAATAAAGACTACTACAAGAGACAAGGAAGGACACTATATAATGATCAAGAGATCAATCCAAGAAGAAGGTATAGCAATTGTAAATATCTGTGCACCCAACATAGGAGAACCTCAATACATAAGGCAAATACTAACAGCCATAAAAGGAGAAATTGACAATAACACAAAAATAGGAGGAGACTTTAACACCCCACTTACACCAATGGACAGATCCCCCAAACAGAAAATAAATAAGGAAAACAAATTTTAAATGACACATTAGACCAAATGGACCTAACTGATATTTATAGGATATCCCATCCAAAAACAACAGAATACACTTTCTTATCAAATGCACATGGAACATTCTCCAGGATAGATCACATCTTGGGTCACAAATCAAACCTCAGTAAATTTAAGAAAATTGAAAACATATCAAGCATCTTTTCTGACTACAATGCTATGAGACTAGATATCGATTACAGGAAAAAAAAATTGTAAAGAAAACAAACACATGGAGGCTAAAATATACATTACTAAACAACCAAGAGATCACTGAAGAAATCAAAGAGGAAATCAAAAAATACCTAGAAAAAAATGACAATGAATATACGACCTAAAACCTACAGGATGCAGCAAAAGCAGTTCTAAGAGGGAAGTTTATAGCAATACAATCCTACCTCAAGCAACAAGAAAAATCTTGAATAAAAAACCTAACCTTACACCTAAAGCAATTAGAAAAAGAAGAACAAAAAAAACCCAAAGTTAGCAGAAGGAAATAAATCATAAAGATCAGATCAGAAAGAAATGAAAAAAAAAATGAAGGAAATGATAGCAAAGATCAATAAAACTAAAAGCTGGTTCTTTGAGAAGATAAACAAAATTGATAAATTGTTAGCCAGACTCATCAGGAGAAAAAGGGAGGAGACTCAAATCAACAGACTTAGAAATGAAAAAGGAGAAGTAACAACTGACACGGCAGAAAAACAAAGGATCAGACAGACTACTACAAGCAACTCTATGCCAATAAAATGGACAACCTGGAAGAAATGGACAAATTCTTAGAAAAGTACAACCTTCCAAGACTGAACCAGGAAGAAATAGGTAATATGAACAGACCAATCACAGGCACTGAAATTGAAACTGATAAAAAATCTTCCAACAAACAAAAGCCCAGGGCCAGATGGCTTCACAGGGAAATTCTATCGAACATTTACAGAAGAGCTAACACCTACCTTCTCAAATGCTTCCAAAATATAGAAGAGGGAGGAATATTCCAAATGCATTCCACCAGGCCACCATCACCCTGATACCAAAACCAGACAAAGTTGTCACAAACAAAGAAAACTGCTGGTCAATATCACTGATGAACATAGATGCAAAAATCCTCAACAAAATACTAGCAAACAGAATCCAACAGTACATTAAAAGGATCATACACCATGATCAAGTGGGCTTTATCGCAGGAATGCAAGGATTCTTCAATATACAAAAACCAATCAATGTGATACACCATATTATCAAATTGAAGAATAAAAACCAAATGATAATCTCAAGAGATGCAGAAAAATCTTTCAGCAAAACTCAACACCGATTTATGATAAAAACTCTACAGAAAGTGGGCATAGAGGGAACCTACCTCAACATAATAAAATCCATATATGACAAACCCACAGCCAACATCATTCTCAATGGTGAAAAACTGAAACAATTTCATCTAAGATCCGGAACAAGACAAGGGTTCCTACTCTCACCACTATCATTCAACATAGTTTTGGAAGTTTTAGCTATGGCAATCAGAGCAGTAAAAGAAATAAAAGGAATCCAAATTGGAAAAGAAGAAGTAAAACTGTCATTGTTTGCAGAGGACGTGATACTATACATAGAAAATCCTAAGGATGCCATCAGAAAACTACTAGAGTTAATCAATGAATTTTGTAAAGTAGCAGGATACAAAATTAATGCACAGAAATCTCTTGCATTCCTACACACTAACAATGAACAATCTGAAAGAGAAATTAAGGAGACACTCCCATTTACCATTGCAACAAAAAGAATAAAATACCTAGGAATAAACCTACATAAGGAGGAAATGACTTGTATGCAGAAAACTGTAAGACACTGATGAAAGAAATCAAAGATGCTACATACAGATGGAGAGATATACCATGTTCTTGGATTGGAAGAATCATCATTGTGAAAATGACTATACTACCCAAAGCAATCTACAGATTCAATGCAATCCCTATCAAATTACCAATGGCATTTTTCATAGAAGTAGAACAAAAAATTTTACAATTTGTATGGAAACACAAAAAAACCAAATAGCCAAAGCAATCTTGAGAAAGAAAAATGAGCTGGAGGAATCAGGCTCCCTGACTTCCGACTATACTACAAAGCTACAGTAATCAAGACAGTATGGTACTGGCACAAAAATAGAAATATAGATTAATGGAACAGGATAGAAAGCCCAGAGATAAACCCACGCACATATGGTGACCTAATCTTTGATAAAGGAGGCAAGAATATACAATGGAGAAAAGACTTCCTCTTCAATAACTGGTGATGGGAAAACCAGACAGCTACATATACAAGAATGAAATCAGAACACTTCCCAACACCATACACAAAAATAAACTCAAAATGGATTAAACACCTAAATGTAAGGCCAGACACTATAAAACTCTTAGAGGAAAACATAGGCAGAATACTCTATGACATAAATCACAGCAAGATCCTTTTTGATGCACCTCCTAGAGTAATGGAAATAAAAACAAAAATAAACAAATGAGACCTAATGAAACTCAAAAGCTTTTGCACAGCAAAGGAAACCATAAACAAGACAAAAAGACAACCCTCAGAATGGTAGAAAACATTTGTAAACGAAGCAACTGACAAAGGATTAATCACCAAAATATACAAGCAGCTCATGCAGCTCAATATCAAAAAAAAAAACCCAACCCAATCCAAAAATGGGCAGAAGACATAAACAGACATTTCTCCAAAGAAGACATACTGATTGCCAACAAACACATGAAAAGATGCTCAACATCACTAATGATTAGAGAAATGCAAATCAAAACCACAATGAGGTATCTCCTCACACTGGTCAGAATGGCCATCATCAAAAAACCTAGAAACAATAAATGCTGGAGAGGGTGTGGAGAAAAGGGAACCCTCTTGCACTGTTGGTGGGAATGTAAACTGATACAGCCACTATGGAGAACAGTATGGAGGTTCCTTAAAAAAATAAAAATAGAACTACCATATGACCCAGCAATCCCACTACTAGGCATACACCCTGAGAAAACCACAATTCAAAAAGAGATATGTACCACAGTGTTCATTGCAACTCTATTTACAATAGCCAGAACATGGAAGCAACCCAAATGTCCATTGACAGACGAATGGATAATGAAGTTGTGGCATATATATACAATGGAATATTACTCAGCCATAAAATGAAACGAAATGGAGTTATTTGTAATGAGGTGGATGGACATAGACTATGTCATACAGAGTGAAGTAAGTCAGAAAAAGAAAAACAAATACTGTATGCTAACACACATATATGCAATTGATAAAAAACAGTACAGATGAACCTAGTGGCAGGGCAGGAATAAAGATGCAGACGTCAAGAATGGATTTGAGGACACAGTGGGGTAAGGGGAAGCTGGCACAAAGTGAGAGAGTAGCATTGACATATGTACACTATCAGATGTAAAATGGATGGCTAGTGTGAAGCTGCTGCATAGCACAGGGAGATCAGCTCAATGCTTTATGATGACCTAGAGGGGTGGGATAGGGAGGGTGGGAAGGAGGCTCAAGAGGGAGGGTATATGGGAATATATGTATACATAGCTGATTCGCTTTGTTGTACAGCAGAAAATAACACAACATTGTAAAACTATTTTACTCCAATAAAGATATTAAAAAAAACTATAAGGATATATTACACAACATGGGTAATATAGCCAATTTTTATATTAACTGTAAATGGAGTATAAGCTTTAAAAATTGTGAATAACTACACTGTACACCTGTAACTTACATAGTATGGTACATCAACTATACTTAGATTACAAAAAAATTAAAAAAAATAAAGTCATTGTAGATTTTAAAACCTTATCAGAAGAATAAGAAAGGAGAACTGCCAGTGTAAATACTAAACCATGGACATGAAGTTTGGACTGACATTTTGAGAAAAATTGTCAAATGAAGTTTAAAAGGATTAAAGTGTGAGTAAAGAAAAGAAGATTGGTGTGGACGACAGAAAAAACAGAGAGCCAACATACAGATTATTATTAGGGACCATGAAAAAGAGAAAGAAGACATGAAACAGAAAAAAGTATTTGAAAGTAATATTAAGAGAATACTTTGCTAACATATAAGAAAACTTGAATTTTCAGATCAAAAGGGGCTTATTTGTTTCAAGAAAATTAATAGATTAAGCGAGAGCTAAATCTTGATGAAGTTACTGAAAATCAAGGATTAAGAAACACATTCAGGCAAAAGAAGCAGGTCTCAACAAAGGACAATAAATTGGAATGTCAGATTTATTTTCAGTTAAATTAGAAGCCTACAGACAATGGCATTATATGTCCAGGAATGGGAATGATGGATCACCTAGTGGCTTTAAGTTTTTTAAAAAACCTCCATACTGTTTTACATAGTGACTGTACCAATTTACATTCCGGCCAACAGAGTAAGAGGGTTCCCTTTCCTCCACACCCTCTCTAGCATTTATTATTTGTAGACTTTTTGATGATAGCCTTCTGACCAGTATGAGGTGATATCTCTTTGTGGCTCTGATGTGCATTTCTCTAATAATTAGCAATGTTGAGCATCTTTTTATGTGCTTGTTGGCCATCATGGAGAAATGTCTATTTAGGTCTTCTGCCCATTTTTCGATTGGATTGTTTTTTTTGATATTGAGTTATATGAGCTGCTTGTATATTTTGGATATTAAGCTCTTGTCAGAAGATAAAAACCCTAATCTGAAAACAATCCATGCACCTCAATGTTCATAGCAGCACTATTTACAACAGCCAAAACGTGGAAGCAGACTAAATGTCCTTCAACAGATGAATGGATAAAGAAGATGTGGTATATATATATATATATATATATATATATATACACACAATGGAATACTACTCAGCCCTAAAAAGAATGAAATATTGCCATTTGCAGCAATGTGGATGGACCTAGAGAATATCATACTAATTGAAGTAAGTCAGAGAAAGACAAATATTATATGATATCACTTAAATGTGGAATCTAAAAAATAATACAAATGAATCTAAATACAAAACAGAAGCAGACTTACAGGCACAGAAAACAAACGTATGGTTATCAAAGGGGAAAGGGAGGGAGAGAGGGATAAATTAGCAGTATGAGATTAACAGACACAAACTACTGTACATAAAATAAATAAGCAACAAGGAGTTACTGTGTAGCACAGGGAACTACATTCATCATCTTGTAATAACCTATAATGGAAGATAATCTGAAAAAATACATATAACTGAATCACTTTGCTATATCACCTGAAACTAACACGATATTGTAAATCAACTACACTTCAATAAAAAAAAGACAACGACATTATACACAGATTTGAGGGAGAAGGGCCATATACACATTTCCCATGCTTTAATAGGATTTTCATGAGGCCAAGGGAAGTAGTACACACAGTAAGCATCTCACTTTCACCTCCCTTTTTCACCTCACTTCTCCTACCTCCTTCTCTTCATCTTAAGCCACACAAATTCTCCTCTTTGCCTTTGATGGTTAAAATCAGCAAATATCTTTTGTAACCCAGCATGCTCCTGGGGTCACAGCTCTATCCCAAGCAGCTTATCAAAACACTTCTAAAAATCAAAATAAATGGAACATTCTCCTCTAAAGGAAAAAAAACAAACAAAAAATCTTCAATTAATGAATATTTTCAATCATTCAGAAAATTTTTCTCCCATGTGAAAACATATACCATTTCTTTCAGATTATGTTCACATGGGAAACATGGTTTGAGAACATAAGTATATACAATAACTATTTAATAACTATTATGTTAACTAAATACCTCTAGTAGCTATGACTATGTAAATTAATTTCAATTCCAAGATATCCGCACTGATTTTTCAATGCTTCTTGAAAAGAAATAATGAAACCCTTTTAGAAGATACAAGAATCTGTTTTGCATTAGTTAAACCTTTAGTCTGCCAATGATAGAGTTTGTATTAAGTGATGTTATGAATAAAGGATATTATAAGCTACCACTAAGAAATCTTTATATGCCAGCCACTGTGCTGTATGCTTTAGATGTATCATTTTATGTACCCTCATAATAACTCTCATTATGTGGTCATAATAGAAAAGAAAATAAAGATGTATAAAAGATGTCTGTGCCTGAGGTCCAGCAGCTATTAGTGGGGAAGTTAAAATCAAACCCCACTTGTTCTGACTCTATACTCTTACTCTTCGTTACAATGCTATACTATCTCTTAGAGGTGTTTTGCAAATCCTTTTCTAACTGTTGATAAAATTAAAAATTTTAAGGTGGAGTTAATATATTTGATTAGAATTGGCATAAAATTTTATATAAACTTCTCTTATTGGAAATGTAGAAAATTAAATAACATAAATATTCTCCAGAACACCTAAAAATGATGGACAAAACATAACCAACATTATTTTAAATGTATATCTAAGCTCCTCAAAAAGTCAGCAAAACATCAAGGAATCCAAAATGAAGAACATCTTTATCCACTGACAAAGGGACATGAAAAGGAAGCATGTCTGTTTCATCCTTGGCTCAGTATGTGAAAAATTCTCCTTTGATCATTTTTATTCATAGGCCTCCCTCACCCAGATATGAAGCTTGAAATTATTCTACCTGCAAGGTATGGGAAACCTAGAGGCAGAAAGTGAATATGAAAAGTGGTCATTCGCTGATGAAATCCCTACGGTAACTGGAAGAATAAAATGAAAATTCTCTCTGGAGAGAAACTCCCTCAATTAAGGCCACACAGGTTTTTACAAAAAATTAAACTCTGCCAAACATGAGTTTATAACCACATTAAAATCACAAAGGACACAATGAGTGAGAAGTAGCAGAAAGAATGAATAGTGTTCTGGATTTGACTCATACTGGCTTGTGAAAACTTATTGTTAAGTGTTCAGGAATTTTGAGAGTCAGTTGTTTAAACCATTGGCAGCCTGAAATTTACTATAGGCGAGTATTTACACCAGAATCATTGGAAAACCCTATAAATGATCAGGGATATTTTTAAACCACCACACCAGAATGGCATAACCAGATTATGAGTTATGAGACCTTGAAATTATTAAATACAAATATTTGCAATAGGTATTTTATAATTATTAAAGGTATATGATAAGGGATGAAAACATACGAAATGGAAAAGCTAGTAAAAAGAAAAAGACGAATTTATAAAAGAACCAAGTAGAATGTTTAAAAAAACTGCCATCACTAAAATGAAAGAATGGTGAACTGGAAGACAGAACTGATGAAATTACACAGAATATAGCATAGAAAGATAATGATACAGGAAATGTTAGAAAGGATAAAGAGATATGGAAGATAAATGTGCTAGTCTAATATACATCTAACAGTTGGTCTGGAGGGAGGAAGAGGCAATGAGGAGGGAAGCAATATTTGAAGAATACTGGGATGGTTTTGATGCTCCTGGAATTTATAAAAGACATTAATTCTCAGATTTAAAAATCACAATGATTCCCAAGTAGAACAAATAAAACTAAATTTATAACTAGTTATGTTACAGTGAAATTGAAGAACCGAGTATAAAAAACATTTTCTACAAATATAGAGAAAATATTACCTCAAAGAAACAAATATTAGATATACAGGAGAATCCTCAGAAAAATGATACAAGCTGGAAGACAGTAGACTGACATTGTTAAGGTGTAGAGGGAAAAAAAAGTCAACCCCAAATTTTATAACCAGCAAAATTATTATTCAAAATTAAAACTGAAATAAAGATATTTTCTGTGGAAAAAATGACTTTAACAAATTCCCACAGAAGATATAAGAAGTTTATTTTTAAAATAAAGAAACTGAAATGAAGCACTGAGTTAGGAAAAAAATTGAGCAAATAGTTAAACATGTATGTAAATGTATTAGACTGAATAAAATAATAATGAGTATTATTTCTAGATCATGTTCTGAAATGAGTGCTGTTTACTTTGCCATGGCCTCTCTTTCTGCTATTTTTTTTAAATTTCTGGCAAAAATATTTTATATTGAATGGAGACATAAAGTGCTCATGAGATAATATGGGACCTGTTGCAGAGAAGCAAAAGAAGAATATTATGTTGGATACTGAAATGTAAGTTTTATGGCATCCAGAAAGCTTTCTGAGAATCAAATGGGGAAATAGAGGGTAAAGCTCAGCAGACAATTAAGTAATAGTGCAAATCCTTTGACATTATGAGAATCATAATAAGCATCACTGTAGTTAGGGTGAATTTACAGGCAACTATCCCAACATTAGGTTATGTCTAAATACATGTCGTTACTTTGGATTAGCAAAAGGATGATGTTGCTGGGATCAGTTCACTGGGACTATGCTCTCACAACCCCTTACAGCACTGATTTAGCTTGCTTTCCCTTTTTCAGAATCTAATTCTAGTTCCCATATCAAAATACTTCAAAAAATACTAGAGAATAGGAGCTATAAAATTAAAATAGGTACTTGCCAACAAGTATATTAGAGTTGTTTTTAAAAGAGTAAACACCTCCATCTTTCAAACAAATCAGACTGCAAATGGAAGGGAATCTTTGTACCCTTCAATCCTGACTTTTTCTGTGTCTAGAGAATAGTAGATACTGATAGATACAATTGAACAGTTCAGGATGGCAGCCATAAAAGCAGTCCCTGAAAACTCCCATAAAACTTTAAGCAAAGAAGTGAGAATAAATATTCTAAGGAATATCCTCATCGAGTGCGTATGGGATGGCGTTTACGGTGAACAATCAGACAGTGACCAAAATACATTATTTAGCTGCAGGTTTCAATGCAGTAAAGTGGGGGAGCAGTGTGAGAGATACTGTCTCTGGTGGGTGCTGATGCAAACACAAGGGGTTGGGTGGAAAAGGAGGTGCTCACAATAGGAAGACCAGGAGAGTTCTAAAGAGATAGGTGGCAGGCATCACCCACAGCAATTCCTTCATTTGAGAGGGCAGATTTCACTTTTTATAGTAATTAAAGGCAGAGAGTAGGCACCTATACTTCCAGAAAAGGTGGTGTTAAGTGTCCCAAATTCAAGAATTTTGGAATTCTTCAGAAAAGAAATTGAGGCTTTGTTGGCTTCAAGTGTAGGAGGAGGAAAAAGAAAAAGAAAAGAAACCCAACTTTACCACACAACCTGTACTCTGCAGCCCAGAAAGTTATTATCTTTGCCCAGAGAATGAGGCCAATCTAGGTGTAGGAGGAGGTAAGAGAGAAACTGCTTTCTAACATAACCTTTTAAAATTTGAGGATAAGGCTCTCTACCAACAAAACAAAACAAAACAAAAACAAACCAATAAAAATAGTCTCCAGCTTTGAAAAACATCAGCAAATGTAACTATGCATTTAATCACTCCTTTATGTAGAAAGCTACTTATTTTTGAAAGAGCGAATTATTTTATAATAGTTCAGCATTTTTACCACAAATGCAAAATAAAGAGCTGTATTCATTTCAGAAAAACATTTTTCTGAGTCATTACACAAAGTGTTTTCTAAAGGAAATAAGTTAGAAGCAGAACACCTAAATTAGAAGATATATTACCATCCTTTAGAGTGAACTATCTTTCCTACTCAGTACTGTACAGCAATGAACAAAATGCAAAAGTTCACTGTGACCTGGTGAAGGTAAGGGAAGTGAGTCATTACCACAAGAATCATACGCAACTAAGAGACCAAATAACTCAAACATAATTCTCATAATCAGAACATAGCTGCTGAAGCAAATAAGAACGTTCTGCAAATCTATGTCATGACATGTCAAAAACATTAATATTTCTGATCTCTGATATTCTACCATAAGATTATTAACTCTTTTAAAAGTTTTTCAATGTTCTCTCTCTTTTTTTAATGAGTTAAAATAGACATATAACATCAGATTAGTTTTAGACATACCACATGATGATTCATCATTTGTGGAACTATTTTTTTTTGTGATGAGAACTTTTAAGATCTACTCTCTTAGAATCTTTCAAATATACAATACAGTATTATTAGCTATAGTCACCAAGCTGTACATTACATATCCATAACTTATTTATTTCATAACTGGAAGTTTGTACCTTTTGGCCATTTTCATTCATTTCACCCTCCCCCATCCCCTGCCTCTGTCATCAAACAATTTGTCCTCTGTATCTTTGAGCTCATTCTTTTTAGGGTCCACATATAAGTGAGATTATACAGTATTTGTCTTTCTCTGTCTGACTTATTTCACTTAGAATAATGCCCTTAAGTCCCATCCCATCCATGTTGCCAAAAAATGGTAAGATTCCACTTTTTTATTGTTGAATAATGTTCCATTGTATATATATAATATACACCACATATTCTTTATCCATTCACCCAACAGTGGACACTTTAGGTTGTTTCCATGTTGTAGCTATTGTAAATAATGTTGCAATGAAAAGGCAACTACCTGAATGGGAGAAAATATTTGCAAATCATGTATCCAATTAAAAAATAGGTAGAGGATCTGAATAGGCATTTTTCCAAAGAAGACATACAGATGGCCACGAAAATGTGCTCAACATCACTAATATCAGGGAAATGAAAATCAAAACCACAATGAGATATCTCCTCGCACCTGTCAGGATGGCTATCATCAAAAAGACAAGAAATAACAAGTGTTGGTAAGGATATGGAGAAAAGGGAACCTTCATGCACTGTTGGTGGGAATGTAAATTGGTGCAGCCACTGTGGAAAACAGTATGAAGGTGTTCAAATAAACTAAAATAGAACTACCATATTATCCAGCAATGCCACTTCTGGGTATTTACCTGAAGAAAATAAAAATACTTACTCGAAAAGATATATGCACTCCTATGCTCATTGCAGCATTATTTACAATAGTCAATGTTCTCTTCTGTTTCATCTTTTGTTATTCAAATGGACTCTATTAGAAGTGAGAAACCTAAGAAAAGTGACAAACATGAAGAAGGAAAGAAAAAAGAAGGAAAGATGGAAGGAAACAAGGGAGGAAGAGAACATGGGCTCTACTTTCAGTAGTGTATAGGCAATTATTACTTTGGTGAAACTCTTCTAATTATTGAAGAATTGAACCTTAAGCAACTCTTATCGTCTTTTAAAATAAGTTGTAATTCTCAGTAGACCACAAGTACACTCCCCCTTACTCCAGAAATTTATTACAGGACTAGCAATTAGAATCTAATCCAATAAATTGACTACCTTCTTCCTGGTTTCCATGAGTTAGGTTACTGACCTCCAGACTCTTACCACTGACTATCCCAGGAAGAACAACATCAGGACTGCAACATATCAGGGTGTGCTGCCAGCTTCTTTCTAATAAACCTCTGTGCAAACCTACTTATGAAATAATTAAATGCACCACTATGCTATTTCTCAGTGTGTGATGCTGACCACAGGATTGTAAAGGTTATCTGATGGAAAAAAAAAGAGGCAAAGAATTTTGATATATAGCTAATTCCCAGGGGTAAGAACTCATGGTTTTAAGTGTTAGATACCATTATGAATAAATCTTTTAAGCATCACTTTAAAAGAACAATTTAGAGGGCCAATAAAAGCCAACAATTTGGAAGAAGTGTAACTTAAGGTGACTTATTCTACCAGGTATCAATATGTAGCTTGATACCTGTAATATTTCAGAGTGTGTGGTAGTGGTGTAGGTATATACAATGGAACAGAACAGAGAAGCCAGGAAGAAAAGCAAACACATAAGGAAATTAGATATATAACAGAATTGGATTACAAATTCCAGTGGAATTTGTAATTGGAGTACTGTCAGAAAAATATTACAATTACTTTTTATATTTTTAGTAAGGAAATAAAAAGAAATTAAGCATCACTAATATATAATATAATTTGATAGTAGCACATATGTATAATTTGCTTATAAATAGACCTGAGTTGGGGGTGAAGGCTGAGAACATCTTTACTTCTACAGGAGTGCACTATCAGAAACATATTGAAGACCATGTGTCAATAAATGTGCTCTGGCAACTGGTTATCCATATAGAAAATAAGGTTTTATTCTTGCCTCCCTACCTAAGAAGATACTTGTAGGTAGGTTAAGGACATGAGTGTGAAAAACAGACTTATAAGATTTTAGATGATTTTTAGTAGATTATCTGTATGATTTCAGGGTTAAGAGATATAAAGGGAGAATACTGATACGTGATTATATAAAAATTAGAAAAAAGACATCATAAATAAGGCAAAAATTTAAGACATAGATTGCAAAGGACTAGTAGAGAGTATAGAGGTAAGTTGTATGGATCAATAAGAAAAAAGACAAACAATCCAGTTGAAAAATGGCCAATAAATATGAACAGCTAATTCATGGAACAGGAAATATAAATGGCCAATAAAGATAGCAATATTTGCCTTCACCACTAATCCAGGAAACAAAAATTAAACTGAAATTGGATACCAATTTTATGACCATCGAATTAGAAAAATTTTAAAGTCTGAAAATACCAAGTACAGGTAAGGATGCATAATAACAAGAACTCTCAAACATTGGTGGAAGCAAAGACTCCAGAGAGTAATTTGGTGATTAGGTAACATTTAGTAAGTTTGAAGGTACATAATATCTTAGTGAACCAGACTTAATTCCTTTCTAGGTATACAACCTAGAGAACTTCTCAAATATATGCATAAAGATACAGGTACAAGAATGTTTATTGCTGCATATTTTATAATTATGAAAAATTAGAAATAAATATCCATTAATAGAAGAAAGTGAAAAGCACCATGGAATGTTTGTAAAATGAAGTATCATAGAGAAGTTAAAATGTAACCCTAGCTACATGTACAAATACAAACAAATCTCAAAAACACAACATGGAGTGAAAAAGCAAATTGAAGAAGTACATGTACAGTGTAATGCCATGTATATAAAGTTTAGAAATATTCAATACTGTACTGCATTACTCAAGAATTCATATACAAGAATTACAAGTATGAATATGTTGAGCAATAATTCAGCATATTGGTTATTTGTGAATAAGAAATGAACTTAATGGGTTTAGGGAAGGACAAATCAGAAGTTTCAAATTGCCTGTAATGTCTTATTCCTTATAAAATACAACAAAAATGAAGAAAATATGAAAAATGATCTGATATTAAAAATTGAGTGATGGACACATAGGTGTTTATTCATTCAATATTTTGGTAGGCTTGATATATTCCACAATTAAATAATACAGCAAGTGTTTATTTTATGGGGAAATCACCAAAAAAACCTCTTATAGGACAATCATTAAAACTTATATAAATAGGTATTTTTGTCTTAGGATAGATTTCCAATTATATTATTATTACTGTATATGAATTCAAGAAGTGCTACATATCAAACATTTTAGATAAAATGCTGATGAACTCTGGGAAATGATTAGCTGACTTAAAAAATGGCTCTACTGGAGGAAAGGTCCTGCTGCCAAAGGTTTGTGAAATTAGTTGGAATAAAATTGTTTATAAAATGTGAGAGTAGAAAATCAATAGATTTTTGTATGTAATTAAAATATTTGTGTTTAACTAAAATAATAAATGAAATATTATATATGTAAACACTTGATTATTTCAGCTACATTCCCAGAAGTTTACGTATTCATTTTGGTCAGGACACATCTGCATCTTCTAATTGGAAAGACCTGGGACTTGCCCTGTGGTCCAGATAGCCTGGGACAGTGTCAGTTTACATCTGTTATACTAGTTTAATTATTCCTATGCTCCATTTTATTCTCAGCTGTATCCTGATTTGAATGATAAATTTTATGGTCACCAGCAATAAAAGGTAGTTTACTGATTGAAATAAATTATGCAAGGGGAGAAAAATCCATAAGATTTCAGGAGAACTGAGACACAGGATGGTAACAGAGAACCTTGCGAACGTGATGGGAACACAAGAAAATTAAGGACTATATGCTCATATTTCTGCCTATTTCTCTTTCTAATCTCTGAGGCTGGGGCTGAAGTCAATTACAACAGCTCTGTGGTCTTGCTGCTGACCCTGCTCTGATGCTACTTTAGATTATGTCCCTGGAATGGACATCCTCCCCTTTCATCCCAGTTCTGAGTCTTCTCTGAAGTTCCCTTCTCCTTGTTACTCTATTTCTTACTGAGCATCTGTCTTGTTGATGGCTGGAACCCAAGTTTCTCTTCTGAACAAACCCAAGTTTCTCAGTGGCTGGGTGCCTCATCATTTTTACTTTGGTCCATCTTAAATCACTTTTCCATTATAATAGTAAGGCCATTAAAATAAATGCAATCATGGAATGGAAGACTGCTTCAAGGGCTAGCACCCTTCCTCAAAGTGAAAAACACTACATTAGACCATATCCCCTTTGCCTCCTCCAAACACTCTTTCTTGTGTCCTGGAAATGACTACAGTTGGACTTCATGTTCAAGAATGTATAGAGACCTGTACTTCAAATGACTTCAAAATAATAGTCACAAATCTTTAGTGAGCACTTCTTAAACAAGTACTTTGGTGGTAAAACACCAAAATGAAATTCCTGCTTGCAAACAGTTCAATCTTGGATTAGGAGAAAATCCTTGAATGGGATATCAGTAAACAGTTATAAAGCATTGAGGTGAGTATTATAACGAGGGTATACAAGAAGCTATGGGAAGAGAGTGACTTCTTGGTGCCTCATGTGGGCTGGGGTAGGATGGCTGGGTCTCATGACTTCCACTTTGGTCAACCTTGCATTTCAAGAGTAGGAATGCTGAAGTAAGTACAATCAGGGCAAGGTCCAATCCAGGCTGGCTCAAGGGCTTTCAACCTCCCCAGATATGAAAAGCACTACTTTGAACTGTGTCCCCACAAACCCCCTGCCCCTGCACTGACTGGGGTGATGGGAAGATTTCACAAAAATCGTGACACTTGAACTTAATATGAAGGATATGTAACAGTTCACAAGGAGTGAAAGGAGAATGGTGCAGGAAAAAGTCAAATGTGTGCAAAGACCAGTGAAAGTTGGTGACTGGAGTGTCAGGTTCCCCAAGGATTGGTGGGAGTAGGGCTTAGAAAAAGAGAGAGCAGTTGCTAGGTGATGAAAGGGCCCATGTGCTGCATTTAGAAATCTGGGCTTTATCCCATGGATGGTCCACAGATGGTTTATTAGAAAGATCACTGGTTCCACTGCATACAGAATAGAGTTCAAACTCCAGATCCCAGCTGGCCCAAGATAGCTTTCAAGCTTCATTTTTTGCTGTTCCCAGTAAACAGTTGACTTTCCAGAAAAATCGTCAATGAATGCATCGTTTTTCAGTGTAAATACCTTTCTCCTTTCCCACTTATGAAGTTTCTATTCACTCTTTGAAAGCCTCCTCTCTGAAGCTTTTGCCAACTCCCTCAGATAGAATTAATTCATTCTTTTGCTCTACTTGCATAGTAATGTTTGGAATTTCTCTTAAATCACCTACTCTTCTGTTTGATAATTATTTTATTACTGATTAGACTGTATCATGTTCACAGGCAGCAAAGACAGAACTAAGCAGGGTGCTTAACACAGTGGGCATTCAAAACAGATTGGTCTCATACATTCCTTCTCAGAAGGTAACACATACCATTTACAGTACATGATCTGTGTTAGGCGGTATACTGAATATATATTTAAATAGTTATGAATTTTTTAAACCTGTGTTAGGAAAATTATAACTATAACATCCAACTCAGGATTTCAGAGACATTATTGCCTTAGGAAATGACTAAAGAAAATGAAAATATTAATCAGAGTAAAGGTTCAGGAGTGATTCTCCTCCCTGATACTCCCCATTAACTGACCCTGCTTAATACATTCCACAGCACTTATCATCATTTGACATATATATTTATTGCTCCTCCCCCCAGAGTGTAAGCTCCATGAAGACAGGGATTTGGTCCATTTTGTTTGCTGCTAACACTGGCAGAACTTAAAATAGTACACGGTAAGTGTGAGTGTGCAATGTCTAGTTACTTAAAGAGAATGGGGGAGGGAAATAGAAAGGGAGGGGTTGAGAGAGAGAGAGGAAGGGATGGAGATTAATGTACTTAACCAATTCATGGAGGTCAGTTTTTGAGCTGGAAGGGACTTCATTATTCTCATTTTATAGACAAAGAGACTGATGCTCAGAAAGGGTTGGTGACTTACTCAAGACTGCATAGGCAGTGAGTAGCAGAGCCTAAACTCCAACCATGTCACTTAATGAGAGGTTGGTGAACATCCCATAACATCTTCTTATAGGCAATACAGACAAATGGAGGTTTACTACTTCTCTATAACAAACTTCAACATGCTGGAAATCCACAGCGTTAATGAGATGGTATTGATTGCTTCATCCAGACACCAATAATCAAGACAGAAATAAGAAAACTAGGATTTTCTGACCCACCGTCTTATAATGTAAATATCAGACAGTACGTTATTGATGAAAACATCATCATTACCTCCAAGAACCATGCCAGCCTGACAGCACTTTCTAAGGCGACATGCTGGGCAGTTTTTTCTGCGGATTTTATCAACAATGCAGTCGTTTCTTCCAGCACATAAGTAGTTATGCTGCCCTAAAAAACAAAAAAGTAAAAATTATTTTTATAATATCTAAAGACCACCGGAAAGTTTATGCAGTGACAACTGAAAAAGAGGAGAGGTGCACATTAGCAAGTGCATGACTGTCTCAGCCAGCCTCTTGCTTGCATAGCTGAATGCTGGTAATGCTCCAAACTTGCTTAATACTTTACCCATGCCTTCAGGAGCCTAAATGAGGGGAAATACAGCTTAGAAACCAATTCTAGGACTCCTTTAAAAATATTTTGTAAAAAATTTCTGTGCATCTTACTAATGGCATCAGCATCAGAATGCTCTTAGATCATTGTTATTTAAAGATTAGCTATACGGCTGATAAGCATTAGTGTGTCAAGATAGGCAAGTTCTAGTAAAACCTTTTCTTTTTGACATATAAACCTTCAAGAAAACAGATACAGACAATTAAAGAAGTCTCTGTAATAGGCTTTTTATAAAACCTATGTGTTTAATTCTTAAAATCCTGGAGCTAGCTCACTCTTAAAGGATCTCATGAATTTGAAGAGCATGTAAAAAAAATGTCATTAACTGTACTGACTTTATTGTCTGGTTTATTTTGGCTACAAATTAAAAAACAGGATAATAGAAATAATGACAAAGGGAGAAAAATTTAAAACAATGAGAAGAATTCAATTAAGCAGAGGACAGAAGAATTATAAAAAAATAAGGGTAAAACGTGATCCTGGGGTCATTTTGTGTAGGGGAAACCACGTATACCCTTCCAAAAGTCTGGGATAAGAATTTAATATTCAACGATGATGATTATTTAAACCAAAAATATGTTATATTTAATAAGGCATGGAGCAATCTAACTTACTTAGATTAAACAAAAATGAAAAAAAAATTTCAGCTTAAACATGTAAATATTTATTAACTAGAAAATTTACTGCTTTGGCACTTCTTATTTTCCAAAAAATTCCTATGAAACAGACTGTGAGACTTTTAATATCATCAGCATACTTAAACATAAAAAAATAATTTTAAAAATTATGGAATTTTCCTATAGTATTTTATATTAGTCTACATTAAAATCAGATCCACTCTTTTGGCCAAAGTTTGTAATACAGGAGCACAGAGGTACCTTAAATGTGTGCTTAACTGAGCAGGGAAAAGGTTATGCTCCAATGGCGAATGGCAAAAAGGCCATGTCTATGGGATAGCTAATAACAAAATGGTTCTTGACCTGGGGTATTTTTGGATAAGAACAGATAGTCTTTTCTTAAAAATGTATTCCTCCACAAACTTATATTCATGTACTCTCACATACTAGTATTCATTCTCTTGTTTAGGAGTCCTGGGCATGGAACTTTCCTCCTAATAAAGGGCAGTTATGAAGCTTCACATCCATGCCCACTAGATGAGCAGAATGTACTGCATGCTACTTTCCGATCTAACTATGGTTTAATTTTTTTCCACAAGTTATATTTGCAGGCTGCAGGAGTGAGTGTGGAAGTAAAAGTGTGTGTAAGTTTATCTATCTATTGATCTATCATCATTTATCTAGACTCTACACTGATTTCTCACAAGAAGAGAGAACAGACAATAGAAAGCAAGATTTTCCATGCTATCCAGAGAACAAACTTAAACAAACAGTGTCAGAGATGTAATTGTTGTTTGAAGGGAGGCTGTTCTACTCTCTACTCCTCTGTCATGAATATCCAGAAACAAATCCTGAACCATCAGCAGCTGCAATGCTGCTGAGTTTTCTCATTTCTGTTTCTTAAATGATTTACAACAGTACCCCTTTCAGTGTTTCAGAGTCCCCATTAGAGGGCACTCAGTCTGTTCCTGAAACCATTCCTTCCTACCTGCTTTCAAGTCTTCACCATCCATTTCCCCCTTTCTCTCCTAAAATCTTTATTCTCTGCCCCTCCAATGATGTCCTCCTTTCTCCTCAAGTTTTTCCATTTCAAAAATTCCAGCATCAAGGAAAAAAAAACTGTCTCACTCTAAAGTCTCCTTGACTTCATCCCTTTCTTTGTCATCTAAGTTGTTGAAAAAGTCATCTATATTTACAGTCTTTATTCAATTTCCTTTACTCCTCAGCATACTGTAATTTGGCTTATACGTTCACTGTTCTTATAAAGTGGAGTAAGGTCGTCAAAGATTTCTTCATTCCTAAATACAGTGAATTCTTCCTTGACTTTCTGTACAATTTGCCGTGGGTGATTTCTCTCCACACCTGTCCCCCATTTTATTTGAAGCATGTCTCTTCTGACTTTTCATCTTCTTTACAACAGTTCAGTTTAAGTTCCCACTGCTGATCCCTCTTCCTTTGCCTATTCCTTATATGTTGTATTCCACTGTACACACTAGGTGGGTAGTCTCATCATCTCTGCATGGCTCCAAAATCTCATCCTGAGCTCTGACCTTCCAACTACCTCTCTGTAGGTACCTCAAACTTAAAATATATGAACAAGAATTTAGTGATTATCTGGTCAAATTGTTCATTTCATAAATTGTATCATCAGAGAAATTTTGTAACAAATTAAGGAAATTCAAAACAGAAAATCATCTACAATCTCATTATCATGCAACTATTTTCATTTTTGTGTTTTCTTCCAGTCTGTCTATACAGACCTAGAAGGTATTTAACATCTATTTGTTAATATTTGTTAAGTAAATATATATGCACTTTTACAAAATCCTCATTAATTCAACAAATATTTATTGTTTACTGAGTATGTCCCAACGCTGTTTTTTGAATAACCCCTTTTCCCCACTTAATTGAAACGCCATCTTAACTGCGTATACTGCAGTGCTGAAGAGCAGTTACTGAAGTCAGATTGCTTGTTCAAAGCTCACATCTGGGGCTTCCCTGGTGGCGCAGTGGTTGGGAGCCCGCCTGCGATGCAAGGGGCGCGGGTTCGTGCCCCGGTCCGGGAGGATCCCACGTGCCGCGGAGCGGCTGGGCCCGTGAGCCATGACCGCTGGGCCTGCGCGTCCGGAGCCTGTGCTCTGCGACGGGAGAGGCCACAGCAGTGAGAGGCCCGCGTACCGCAAAAAGCTCATATCTGAAACCTACAGTCTGTAGGATAATAATAATAATAACAACAGACAATTACTAAGCACTTACTATGTGCTAGGCACTGTTACAAGCTATTTGCATATATTAACTCATTTAATCATCACAGCAACCTTGGGAGGTATTATTACTCCCATTTTATAAAATTAACTGAGGCACAGATAAGTTAAGTAACATGCTTAAGGTCACATAACTAGACATTTTAGCTTAACTAACCCAAGAGGTTGTATAGGAAGTTAAGGGTATGAACTTTGGAGCAACACTGCTTAAGTTCGAAATTCAACCTCACTACTTATTAGCTGGGTGACCTATGGCAAGTAAAAGGAAGATAATGTTAGTACCTTGGGCCACATTTAAGGACTAAATGAGCTCATGTAAGAGCTTAGGATAGTCTGGTATATAGCAAGTACTTAATGACTGTCTACTACAATTATGATTATTATCACATCCCTAAATGCCAAATACAGGTAGATCTGTTCTAGATATGACCCAAGAATTTTGTACCTAGCCAAGTTTTTCACTTTTAAAGGCAATTGAAAGACATTCTCAAATATGCGTAAAATCAGGAAATAAGGCCCTGATATACTACTCTTCCTAAAGAGATTCCTAAAGATGTAACCTAGCCAACAATAGATGAGTTACAATAGAGAATGCATGAGAGAAGTCTGGTGTGAAAGGATTGATAACAAGTTCTAAATAAGTTGAAATATATATTTAAGTATAAATAAAGAAATTATAGTTACCAAATAGAATGCAATCCTTATAACTCTTGGGGGCAAAACCGATAAGCATTTCAAGATTGCATGTTTGATGGGAAGGAATATCTCTGGTAATTAAAGCTACCGGCATGAAGTCACTACCTTGAGGAATTGGCATGACTCATATCAACATAGATTTATATAAAGAATGGAATGACAACGAAATCTGGAAGCTCAGTCCACTCTAGGCTATGGTTACGTTTAACACTAATTTTGGGCTGTCAAAACTGCAAAGCAGCTACAGCATCATGCAAGCAAATATAGGGGGTATAGTTAGAGGTTAATCTTCTCTAAGAGATCTTTTGGCTGAAGAAATGTTGCAGCCAGCCAATCCCAACTAGAGATGACTAAAATAAGCTGGCATGGGGCCCAGGCTTGCCTCCTACCACAACACTTGGCCTGGACTCAGAGCCACCAAGAAGGCAAGGGATATAGAAAGGACCACTCCATTACATGTGTCAATCCACCAAGTACCTGGCTGTATATGCAAATGAAGAAAGTTCACACCTAAAAGCATTGGCTCTGTTACAAAATTATCTGGGAAGTCTGCAAAATACTAAACTCTGGTGGGTGCAAATCCAACATAATGTCTGTTGCTACCACTTTTCTTCAGACAGTAGTCCCAAATTTATATCCTGGCTTCGAAAAACACATCCACGTCCAGATCCACTTGCTGATTTCTCGTTAAGTCACATATTGATGGTTCAAATTGCATATTGCTACTGCTCCAGAGTCCAACATAACATTGTCACTATACAATGGGTCTATAAAAAGTTACTGTATTAAACCACTCTATGCATTCTACTTTCTAACGTCCTTGCAGTCTACCTACACCGTCACCCTCAGGAGTTACAAGACATTCAGGAGTATTTATAAGCTATGGGTCACCACAAACAGAAAGAGGGGCATAATGATCAACAATAGGAGAGTTTACCCAAATAAGAGATACTGTCTACATCTCCCTCTTAATATATACAGCATTTGCCCCTGTTGAAAACCAGAGAATTATTACCTGAAGTCTCTAATAGAGCACCATTTTTTCTTTCTCCTTGGAAAACCTCTTACCTCCTTTATGGTGGGAAAAGTGAAAGGTGAGTACTAACTACTATGTTTTTTCTTTTTAATTACTTACTCTCTTATTTTCTTTATGCTCCAGTTGTACTACATTGTACAACATCATTGTATTTCCCCAAACTCTCTAATGTCTCTATGACTCTCCCCGCTTTTCCAAATTTATCTGCTTGGCAAACTCTTACTCATCTTTCAATTCTGGTCTTAACTGACTGATCCTAGAAAGGTGTGGATTTTCTTCTGTTGTGCAACTGCACCTTCCATATCTTCCTCTTATAAATGCTGTGTGCCTGTTTCCCCTACACTCTGTGAGAGTAGAAACTAGGTCTTTAGATCCTTGTGTCTAGTAAGAGTTTGGTAAATGTTTGTTGAATACATGTAAACCTAATTATATGCATTATTTCACCAACAGTCATAAATATATTTCTAATCAACAATATAAGATCTATAATAATATTTCATTTATTGTCATAAAAATCACTTGCTCCAGATTTTTATTTACCACCTTTCAACATTTATTTTTATTACAGAATGCCTTTTATTTCAGTAAATTCCTTGCCTTTTTATACCAGTAAATGATAAGTTACATGTAGAGCCTTTAACAAGCTTATTTTTAATATCTAACTTTTCAAAAACATGAATATTTTAAACTATCTCTGAAAAACATATGTTTAACAATGTAAAATAGGGATTATTGAATGGTTATATTTATATACTGTTTCTAATTGGTCTCTATATTTAACATTTTAATATAACTCTGTGTTACTGTTATTTAAAAAATCATATTCTGTGAAAATTAAAGCACTATTAAAATATGATTAGCACTATTAAAATATGATCATTTTATTTGTCTAGTGATGTACAAAAATTTTAGGTACAGGACAAATAAAATTCCATTTTAATTGAAATGAATCTCTTTATTATAAGCTAGAAAGAGATTTACCTTTAAAATAAGAAATCTATAGTATTTGTGTTGCCTCTCTGAGCACAAGTGAACACATTTCAATTTAGTTTGAGAGAAGTCACAATTTTTCATGGCTTTTGATGAAAAGGAGAGGGAAATATGTAGCAAAATGACAGGAGAAATGAGTATATGTTCAACAGATAAAGGAGCAAAGAAGAAAATGTATGATATAACCCACCAAAATTTGGGCTTGAGGCAATTAATATAAGCTAGTGCAAATGGGAACACTCTTTCCACCACAAATACACAAATAGTGGATAAACTATGGTAGAAGCATGTTGTCAAATTACAGTCAAGGAAGAGCAAAGGAAGGAAGGGAGGGAGGGAGGGAGGGAGGGAGGGAGAAAGGAAGGAAGGAAGGAAGGAAGGAAGGAAGGAAGGAAAGAAGGAAGGGAATTTCATAAATCAGAAAAATGAAAGATATGAAAGCCAGAGGGGTAAACTTGAGTGAACTTTGCAGTAATGCAAAAACATTTCAGATGCAGATATAGGATCTAGGAGCCAAGAGCTGGGGTTTGAAGCCCACGAGGGTTTGGGATATGTGACATCAGGCTTAATGGGAGAAAGGGGCAGGAACTGAAGTTTGCACAAAATGGAGACTCTCTAAAGGCTGTCTTATTCATGAAAATAGTGATCAAAAACACTACCAAGAATATTTTTAAAATATTTTTAAAGAATATTTCATCGAAGCCAGGAATCTGTCCGAAACTTTGAGTTGGGATAGGAGTTATTATCCACGACTAAAAACAACAAACAAACAAAAATCTTGGTCTTTACGGTAGATGATTTTCACTACCACACGGTGTATAAACCTGCGCCACGGAACAAATACTGGTCCAGGACCAGTGAAATCCCCAGGATCCTCAGAGAGGCACATACAAAACTTACCTTGTAAGGATAGGTATGCACATATGAAAAAAAAATTGTACAAGAAACTTTATAGAAACTGTGTTCATAAATAGTCCCAAATTGAAAACAACCCAAATGATCATCTACAGCATAAAGTATAAACAAACTCTATTTTGTTCATTCAATGCATCATACAGTAATGAGAATGAACGTCTAGCCCATGCAAAAATGTGAATGGACTCCATGAGTATAATGTTACATGAAAGAACTAGACGCAGGAAACTGTACGACTCCATTAATATAAAGTTCCAAAACAGCTAAAACTATCTATGATGTTAGAAGCCAGTTACTTTTAGGGAGTGATTAGAAGGGGTGCAAGGGGACTTTTGGAAAGCTAATGATTTAAAAAAATTTTTGACCTGGGTTATGGTAACAAGGTTTCCATGGTTTGCTTAGTGATAATTCATTAAGATCTACACCTTTAATTTGAGCACTCTTCTGAAGCTATTTATGTCAATAAAAAATTTCCTTCTTTCTTTTTTAAAATGGTTCCACCTATGAGGATGGCCTAGAAGGCATTGTGGTCCAACAGAGGGAGTCTGTATAGGGCTGAGCACTGGAAGTCCAGAGGCTAAGGAGTCCAGAAAAGAAAAGAGGCGTCACCTGCATTGCAGGATTACAGTTGGGGCTTCCCAGTGAAATATCCCCAAGAATCCTACCAAAGTATTTTGCCAGAGAAAGAGTCGACTACAATCATCTACCAAACAGAGAACTCCAGTGACAGTCATGTATGTACCTGCCGTGTACAACTGTGCCTTTCCCTTCAACCCCTCTTCCCATGCCTTAGCCCTGAAAAGGTCAAAATCAGCTGCTAATCGTTTTTAATGAGTGTGAGCAGGGTGAGAAGGAGGTGATCTTGTTCTTTTTTCCCTGCAGGCTTCAGGCCCCAGGCCTCAAGCAGTGCTGGGCTGGGGCAAAGGAGAAATCCTAAATTAGATGAGAGTTTGTAATTTTTACTGTATTGCTGGCCTGCACATTTTGATCCTGAGATAAGATTGTTCTGATTAAAAACTATATGATTGGACTAAGATTTCATGCAGAGGATGGAAGAATAAAGGTCATGCTAATATTGGTACTTTGGAAAAAAAAATATGTGTGTGTGTGTATAAAACAATCAGGGAACTATTTTAATGTTACTAGAAATGTGAGTATAAACCAGTGGTTCTCAACCAGAGGCAATTTTGCCTCCATTCCCCACCTCCACTCTGGGACATTTCACAATGCCTGGGGACACTTTTGTTTTACACAACTGAGGGGTTAGGTGCTACTGAGGAGAGGCCAGGGATGTTGCTAAACATCCTACAATGCACAGGACAATCCCCACAATAAAGAATTAACTGGCCCAAAATAGTAACAGTGCCAAGCTTGAGATATCTTGGTGTTAACTCATGATTGCCCTGCTTTTTCAAAAAGACGTATTTTCTAGGTCTGTCCACTGAAAATGCCCAGAAGCAAAAACAACCATAGCCGCAATAAACACTAGGATCCAGACTGATCGTCAAGTCTAATATCATTTTCATCTGAAAGCAACCAGGGCTCCTTGGAGAAGTGGCTGATGCAGGACTGGGATACTTTGTTGTGACAGAGTTTCACATTATTGAGAGTTAATGAAATGTGTCAAAGCCACATTGACCAAAGATAAGACAATTTCTACATCAAAAAGAATATAGTTTAAGTGATTAAAATACATTGACTATATATAGTTTAAGTGATTAAAGCACATTGACTATATAAAAAGCCATGAGTACAAAATGAACTCACTGGAAACTACTGGAGGTTGCTAGGGCATAAACTCATTACTTTGAAAATTGATAATTAAAAAGAAATAATTAAGCAACTAATAGGTCTTCCAGTATAAATTTTAAGATTACTAAATTGCCTTTGGAAGAGAGAAATAATAAAAAGATTTTATAGCTCATAAAATTAGAAGGAATAATAGAAGTAGAATATAACCCTTTTGCAATCTCTCAGGAAATGACCACCACCTGTGAAGTATGAAAAGACTGTTAAAAAACTCCTCTATTTTCCCACTACATATCTGTGTGATGCCATGTTTTCTTTATATGCTTCAACCAAAACAACATATTGCAACAGATTAAATGTAGACAAAGGTATGAGACACAGCTGCATTCTATTAAGGCAGACATTAAAATGACTTTTAAAAATGTAAAACAATGTCACTGTTGTCATTAAATGTTTTTGGTTTGGAAAATTAACATCTCATGGGTTTGCTATTTTTTAAGTGAGTTAATAAAAAATGTTTTTAAAATTATCAGTTTTAATTCTAATATGACAAATATTGATAGATATAATCCACATAACAAAAACTCTTTGGGTTCTCCATAATTTTTAAGCATGTAAAAAGATTATGAGACCAGAGTGCTTGAGAACCACTGGCCTATGTATGATTCTTCTCAAAATATTTAATCTGAATCTAATCATGCGGAAAAAAAATCAGACAAATCCAGACTGTAAGAATTTCTACAAGAGCTGGCCTGGACTCCTTAAAAATGTTAAAGTCCTGAAAAAGAAAAAAAAGGCGGAAGATCTTTTTAGATTAAAGACTTAATGAAATACATAGTTTTTGATTGGATCCTGCATGAAAAAACAATCTATATGGGACATTTTCGGAACAATTGGGAAAATTTGAATACTAGCTATATATTAGATAAAATTATTATACCAATGTTAAACTTTGTGGTGTGATAATAATATTGTGGTTATAATGTTATTGTCCTTGGGAACACATTTTTGAAATCTTGAGAGGTGAAATACTATGTCTGCAACTTACTTGCAAATAGTTGAGTACAGATATTCATTTACCAGTATTCTTTCGAATTTTCTAGAAGCAAAGTATTCTGAATACCCATACAGAATGAGATAAAGGTTTGGACTAGTTTTTCCAATTAGCCAAACAGGGGCTGGTCATATAAAACCAGAGTGAAGAGAGGGGGGGAGAATGAATATCTGGCAGAGTGTGAAAAAAGCTGGACGATCATGAACCAGTAAGTTTTAAAGTATCTTAAATGTAAGATTCAAGGGTTCTTGAGTAAAGTGAAGAAAAAAGGTGTGGGGGGAGGGGGAGAAGGAAGGAGACAAATTTTTTTTTTTTTTTCTTTTGCTGTATGCGGGCTTCTCACTGTTGTGGCCTCTCCCATTGCGGAGGCCGCTGTTGTGGCTCCGGACGCACAGGCTCAGCGGCCATGGCTCACGAGCCTAGCCGCTCCGCGGTATGTGGGATCTTCCCGGACCGGGGCACGAACCTGTGTCCCCTGAATCAGCAGGCGGACTCTCAACCACTGCGCCACCAGGGAAGCCCAAGACAAAATTTTATCGACCCACACTATGGGTAAGTATACTAGGAACTTAACTGGTTTATTTCATGTAATCCTTATAAATAAAATAGACATGACACAGGTATTTAATTTTCCCAAGGGGAAATGGTTAGTAAGATACATGGAAATACCTAAAGATAGAGTAGATATATGAGGCTCAGGCTGCGAACAAAGAGGGCACAGAATATGTTCTTTGAGAACAGAGACACCTGTACTGGGCACCAGACATGAGCGTGGCACTTGCAAGGGCTGCTCTGGAGAGTTACATCACCCTGGCATGTAGCAAGGGCCAGAGAAAGGCACCTCCTATCTCTTACACAAGAGTGTTGCTAAGCTTCATCCTGAACCAGAGGGCACCCCAGGAATCCAATTTCATATATGTGAGAATGTATGTTGCCTTCACCCAAGAATAGCAACTCAGCTTGATGGCAGTATCCCAGAATTTAGTGCTTCAAACAGGAAGTCTAACGTCAGCCCAATTTTTATTTCCTGGTAGTTAACCAGTTATTTTTTTTCTTGTTTAAACTCATGGAGCCTGTATTTTTTCTATGTAAAATGAAAAACTTGTTCAATATATGCAAAGGTAGAGCTTTTTACATTATATCTGTTTGGGGCAGAGTGAGCTATTTTGATGTACAGAATAAAATTTTTATTTAACTATTTAATCTACTTCTGTCATCCAAGTTCTGTCACCTATTAACTATAAATCCTTGAATAAATCATTTAACTTCTTGGTGCTTCATTTTCCACATCTATAATATAATAGTTAAAAAGCTATCTGAGAGTTGAATAAAATAACGTGTTAACACGTACCACTATGACAAATTAGAATAAATGCTTAATAGGTAGTAATTATGATAGTTCAGTAGACAAATACTTATTGAATATCTTCCATGTCTTGGCATTATTCTAGGTGATGATGATAAGATCCCAGAAGCCTACTTTTCATAATCAGTTAATAATTTTGTTTAACTTGTTTTTTAGTTTATTTTTCAGAAATACTGATTATTTATAGGTTGGATATCTGCTCTCTATTCATAATATCTGTTATTCAACAATACAGTGATAAGACCATATGCCTTATAGTCAAATAGACTTCCACTCAAATTCTAGTTCCATCACTAGCTACATCTTGAGAAACTTTTCTTAGTTTTCTCACCTATAAAATGGAAATAAACACTATAAAAGGCTGTTATATGGATCAAATGAGCTAAATTAGATAAAATAGCACACAGAGTACTACATAGTCAAAACAATAAATCACAGGTTGAAATTTTCACCAATTTGCCGTTTTTCCTTCATTGTGAAATAACGCTTTAAATAGGAACTCTACATAACTGATTTTATTTTCTGCTCTTTATGGATTCCGATACAGAGTTTAAATCTGCTATTATATTTTTGGATCTTACTGTGGCATTTTCTTATCTCATCCAGCTACATTTTCATCTCATCTAGTTCTTTCCTATGAAATTCACTCTTGTTTTGCAGACACTGTCATCTTTTGTCTTAATAACTGAAAGCAGATTATTACCCAAATTTTTCTTCTGTTTCTTTTAGCAGATCAATTTTAACTAAGCGTTTTCCTAAAATTAAATCTATGTATTACTGATAGAGGTGTTAAACAACTTGAAACACTCTAATGGAGGAATGTGACTGTTAAATGAGAGAGTGTAAGTCACCAAAGTTTGTTCCAGGACGTTCACTGAAGCTGGAAGTTAGAATGAGTTGGATGAGTGAAGAGTGTCAAGAAATGAAATTAGAATGGAAAGAACCAATTGCCAACATCCTGAGAGTTGGCTTGGATCGTCTGAGGAAACTGGTAAGGTTAGAGCTGCCCCAGTCAGCGAGAATCGTAGTGGAGAGGAAGGTCAGAGTGCAACGGGACTCAGATCCTGTAGAGCCTTGGAGGCCACTGTAAGAACTTTGTTTTTTCTCTGAAAGAAATATAGTGCCATTGCAGAGTTTTGAGTAGAGGACTTACATGATCTGGCTTAAATTTTAACAGTATCACTTTGGCTTCTAGGTTGAATATAGACTCTACAAGGACAAGAGTAGAAACGAGACCAGTTAAGAGGCTGTTGAAATAAATCCAAAGGAGAATAATTGTGGCTTGAAACCAAGTGGTCAGTGGAGGTGGTGATAAGAGATCAGATTCTGGATATAATCTGAAAAAGGAACTAAATAGTTTATAGAATCTTACCAAGTGACATTCCAATATTTAATTTTTTAAAGGCCTCAATGCTACTATTCAAAATTGTTTCCTCTTCTTTCTTCTCTTCATCACTTTAAATTTAAATTCTTTCTATGTATCAGCTTCTCATCCATTCTTCCTGAGGCTAGTTCTACTGCTCTCTTTATAAACAAAATGATGCCTCCAGATCTGTTCTGAACTCTCTCCTAATTATCCACTTATCTTTAAAGTTGTAAAACACTAAATTGTATGCAGCATCCAATTAGTTACACCTGGTACTTTTACTTATCTATTTAGAAAACCTGTAGGCATTTAGGGGAGGTAAGGGATTACATACAAAATTTTTAAAAGCCACACAATTATTTGACCTTAAGAAAATTTCACATACTACTGAGAAAGGAGGTGTTTAAGACATCTATATATCGATAAAAAATATGAAAAAAATCACAAAACTCTATGTCAACAAGGTTGTTTAAATCACCGTACCACTCTGATGCAAGATTATGACTCTTTACACACATGTAAATACTTCTTTTCCTCATATTTTTATAGTTTATTTTTTCTCTTGAGTATAGTAATCCTGAATTTATCATTGTTCAACTTCATTATTTTGTTCAAATTTCTGTTTAGGCATATCAAGTGACTTAAGATTCTGTTATAATTCTCTGAAGTCACCCCAGTCTCACCTGAAATTGGCTTTGTAAAAAACTAGAATTATATGGACAATTAATTAGCATTTTCCTACTCGTTTTTTAGGTCTAGGCCCCCAAATATATGACTGTACTACTACCAGATTGTTAAGAGTTTTATGATAAATCTCTTAATCGTGTCTTACTTCAAATAGTGCTGAATGGTGTGGTTAGTTTTTGAAGTCGGGCAGAACCAGCTCTACCACTAACTGGCTGGGTGACCTTAGCAAGTTACCTTCCCTCCCTGTCTCAATTCTCATATTGGCAGAGTGGGGATGGTAATAGTAACTCCTCAAACAACTCCTGAGAATTTAAAGGAGATAATGAAAACAGTACCATGTTTCTACTATTGTTTCTGATATAGAATAAAGACACAAAAAGAGTCTCCACCCTTCTATAATAGGGAAGAACAAGGTCTGACTCCATGTTGGATCTGTTTCCTTTACTTTGACCTTTGTTTTCCATTGCTTTTGTTCTGTCTATAGCTATAGGCATACATAATGGCCTGCCTCAGGGAACCCTGCCCCTCTGCCTGAATGTTAAACTAAAGTGTCTTTGTTCAGCTCACAGGGAAACACCCTGACCCTGCCCACCTGTGAATGGCTGCAGAAAATAAGAAATTAACACATGCCCTCCCCAAGGCTGGCCAAAACCAGGAGATATTTTGCAAGACTTGGGGCCTTTTTAACTTTAATTCCTCACCTCCTCCCCCTCTCTGTTCTATAAAAGAAACTAGCATGGTGACCCCGATAAGATGGTACTCTAGGACGCTAGTCCAACACCTTCTCAGACACCCTGCTTTCCAAATAAAGTCACTATTCCTTGCCTCAATACCTCATCTCCCAATTTACTGGCCTGTTGTTCAGTGAGCAGATCGAGCCTGGACTTGGTAACACTTCCTCCTTTTCCTCTCACATTTTTTAGAATTCTTCCTGGAGAAGGGAGTATTTTTGGTAGGGGCAACTGCCCATCTGCCTTCTACACTTTGACTTCACTGCTTCAGGGAATGAAAAGTAGCTTCTCAGCAAAGGTAAAGGCCCCTGATCTAGATCAAATAGTATTTTAAATCATCTTAGAACTGCCCTCCTGGCATAACTTTTTGCCCATCTTCACCATTGCTTCTATAGTTACCTTCTCATAAACGAAGCTGATCTTGCTACCTCCCAGATTAAAGACTCTGGCTGCCCCTCTGAGTAAAGCAGTACTTTACTATGCATAAGAAGAAGCTGAACAGATCAAGGAAATGCAGATTTCTGAGTTCTTTTCCTAGACATTTTGATTCAGCATATCTGGGTTGAGGCTCAGAAATCTGCATTTTAAACCAGTACTCCAGGTACTGGTTCCCAGACAGAAAGGTTTGAAGACCAAAATGGGAGGAACATTGGCTTACCAAACAAAAACCAAAGTAAATTAGGAGATAACTTTTGGACAGAATAGTTCAAGATGTTCAGTAGTCATCTGTGAAGATATCAAGTTGACAGCCAGATATATGAGTCTAGAGTTCAGCAGAAAAGTCTGGACTAGAGATAAAAATTTGGGTGTGATCAGGATATGGATGATTTATCTAAAGTCATGAGACTAGATTAGCTCTCTGAGGAAGTAAGTATAAAAACAGGGATCCAAATACTGAGCACTGGGCCCTCCAATGTTAAAAGCTAAAGGAGAAGAGGAGACTGAACAGGAACAAGTGAGGAAAATCAAGAGCGTCGTGTCCTGAAAGCCAAGTGAAGAAAGCATTTCCAGGAAGGTGGAGCAATCAACGGTCAAATGCCACCAATAGATCAAGTAGGATGGGACTAAGAATTGCCCGCCAGATTTTGCAATGTGGTAACCTTGACAAGGGAAGTCTTGGTGAAGTAAGTGTAAGAGACAAAAGACATTGGATTAGGCTTAAGAGAGAACAGGAGCAAAAATTTTTTGGAGGAGTTTGGCTGCAAAAGGAGTACAGAAATGGTTGGTAGCTGAAGGATGAGAAAATCAACAGAAGTATTTTGGTTTTATTTTATTTTAAGATGGGAGAAATAATAGCATGTTTACATGCTGATGAGAATGATCAATGAGAGAGGGGAAAAACTGATTCAGGGAGGAGAAAAATTGCTAGAGCCTGCCCTTGAGTCAACAGGAGAAGACTGGACCTAATGCACAAGGGCAGAAGGCTGGCCTTGGGGAGGAGTGCAGATCCCTAGTAACAGGAGGAAAAGTCAATTATGGGTTAGATGCCACCAGGAGTACATGGGATGGTAGCAGTTTCTGGAAGTTTTGTTAGAAAGTTAGGAAGCCAGGTCATCAGCTGAAAGTGAGGATGGGAGAGTGTTGGAAGGCTGAGAAGAAGGAGAAGGTGGAAGACAGTCATCCAGAAACCATGAATGGACTGTTTGCAGGACAGGTTATTTAGTCAAATATTCATTTTTCAATCCTACCTACCAATTATGCAAAATTTCTTTTCCCCTGAAATTCAGCTAGCAAATTTTTACCCTCCCTAATGTAAATTAGTTTTTGTTACAAATAATTAGGACAAAGAGGCACTAAATAATGGATAAGAAGAAACATAATGGATAAGAGAGAAGGTTCTCTGGGTTCCAATCTCAGCTTTGCCATTTATTCACTATTTGCCTGTCCAAGTGAGTGAACCACCTTGTGCTTCATGTAATACATTTAGCCAAGTTCCTGGTATGTAATAAGTGTTATATAAATGCCACTATTACTCCTAAATATAATAACCACTGACACCCTGGAAGATATTTTTTAAGAAGTTAGAAAATTCTTTTTCCAAGTGTATGTACTTAGGAAACTTTTTATCTATAATGTACTCATGATGCCTTCAAAACAAAATCAAATAACAGGATCATCTACAGACACCTGATTTTCAAAATGCTCTCTACATCACAAAGCTGTCTTGCAAAAGGCAGTCACTTCTGTTTTTCTATCCAAAACATTGTCTTTAACTTGAAGGGGCAGATGAAGTGTCCCTTCTGCTAAGTAGCATACTATTGAAACAACTTGTTATCATAGGAAATGTCAGCAATTTGGAACATATATACTTTTATAAAGGAAAATATGTAGCTTATCTTTAAACCTGACAACTCTTTGAAAGTACTGTGCAATGAGAAAACCATTGTGTGGTAGAAGGTTTTCATTGTCACGCTTCACTATGTTGCAAAGTATTGTTATGATTCTACTGTATCTTAAGGGCCTTGTGTTAAAAATCTGCCACAGTAATGACATCTTTCAGAGCTTTGTTCACTTAAAATTCCCACTTATTTGCTGCAACATATATCTTACCAATGAAGGAAGCAGTAAATGAATTTCATAAATGATGCTACCTGTAACCTTAACTTGAACCTTTTTTTTTTAATATCACAGCAAAAATCCTATCAGTGGTTTATGCAGCCTTTCCATAAAATATTCATTTAGCAAAGAAGGCAGTTACTATTGAGACTACATCTTTGCTTTACAGACTTATCAAAAACACTTTTTCTGTATGTTTCATTCTTGAAATAAAACCTAGCAACCAGTAAAATCCCATCATAAGGCAGCTAGTGATAATGAGATAATGTTAACTCAGATTAACTCTTAAACAGCTCCTGTCCTCCAGCCATCTCCTATTCTTAAAAATCAAGAGGAGAGAAACAGAGGGCAGAGAAAAGGCAGGCAACTGCATCAACCTTGATATGTGCTAGTCGCACTAGGTAGACCAACAAAATGGGTACTAACCAACCAGATTTCCTGGACTCTCTGCCTATGATATCCAGAATCTTTTCCATTGGTGTAAAGGCACTAGTTTTAAACCCTTGGTTTAAGCACGGTGTAAAAACAACAATTGAGACTAGATACATTTGGACTGCACAGTGGACTGCTTGAGATCCAATCATTTCATTAGCCTCGAGTAACACAACGTCAAAGTTTACTAAATTGAATTTTTTGGTGATTACCTTTTGGCAGTAACTCATTGTAATACCAACCAAGACCTGTGAAACTCTGTGTTCTTTCTTTTGCCTAATAAACCTCCCACACCATAATTTTTCTAATATTTATTTTTTTTAATCTTGAGCAATGTTTTCTATATATTTTCCAAAAGTATTTGCTGAATGCATTTTATCTGGCCACCCAGTTATTTTACATGTATTTTTTGTTTTGTTTTAGATACTATTTCAGTCATTTATTCTATAGTAGGAAGAACAGCAAAAACCTGTGTATGTGGGTTTTTCCTTAGAAACCCTCAAAGGAGGCTTCTAAACATTTTTCATTAGGTTACATGCAATTTGTGAATGACTAAATTGAGTATTGCATGACCTTAAACATTGCTAAAAAATTGTACAGGTTGTCCTCAGGTTCTGAATACTAAATTTTTAATGCCTAGTTTATAATAATGGCTTCATACAGTTATTAGATCTGTAGCAAAACATATTCTTAGAGCAAGGTTCATTTTTTATGATAATGTATATAAATCCATATTTCAAATTGTTGTCTTGATAAATTCTAATTTTTTCAGTTTCGTGACAGGCCTGACTACATTGTCTAGAGCTCTACATCTGAGGAACTATTACTGGAGTTAGGGGAATTCCAGCCCCGCCACTTTTCTTGTTCACTGTGCTTTATTAATTGGTATTATCTTTAATCTGTGGTTTACTTGCAGATCCAGGTAAGCTGCAGTACTCTGCCATACCCGAAGCATGAAATAAGGGGGGATTTGCATTCGTCAACACCTCTGCACCACGGAACTTGGGCAACTCCATTAGGAGGCCTTGCACTCCAAAAGCCTCTGATGTATGCTTTGAAAGAGCATGCCAGGACAGATACCATTGATATCAATGATTCATTTCTTATTTTCAAATAATAATAAATAACATTTCCTTCACACATCTCAATGCACAGCCCCTGGGGTGGGTGCATCATATTAGAAATATACTGGAGGTCTAGTATATTTGGGGAAAAATGGCTCACTCCAGACCTAATAAATGCTCGTGGCTCTTTCTGCAGTACTTTCTTTCTGGGCTCCTTGCCACACATACTGGACATCACCACCTTCCTTCATTTCCCCAAAGCAACAGGAAGACAGAGTGATTAAGTAAAGTGAAAGTTCACTTAACGTTTCAGGGTAGCTGGAGGTAATGAAAACACAAGTCAATAAATAATGCCAAATTTGCTGCCAGACGTTACCATTCCTAGGGATTTATCAAACATCCCCTATAACAGGGAATTTCTCACAGGCATTTATTTCCCTTTGTACCCTAGCCCTTTACTCTGTCGTTAGGCCCTCTCTCTATTCCCTACCTCTTGCACCAGCTACCAGCTGACAACCCTCTTAATATTATACTTGTACACAGAGAGGTTCAGTTCTTCACATGTTCATCTCCCCCAGCCCCAAGTTTGCTCTGGACTGACCTTTGCATAAAGAAACATTCGCTAAAGTGCTCTGCTTAATGAAAGATCAACCAGCGTGGTCTCTACTGTTAACAACTCAAAAGCTGCCACAAGCTTTGAAATTATGAAGATTTAAAAAATTGAATATTTTCAGCCAATGCTTACACAAGATTCATATTGCTCCCCTCTGTCCCCAGTCACTAGACACCAGTTAGCGGCCCACTATCCTATGCTTCTACAGTTCGTAGTTCATACCTCCCCTAAATATTACTAGACTGTATTTAATAATGAATTTCTATTTCTTTCTCCCTAGGTTACAAACTTATTCATTTCTGAGTTTCAATATCTACTACAAATCCTGGTGCAAAAAAGTCACTGAATACATGTTTTTGTTTATAAATGAATAAATGAACAAATAAGTGAATTTATAGACCAGAATGTCTCAATTCTCAAAAGTTATGCTGTGCACAAAAGATTATATTATTTCAAGATCCTGGCAAGTACATTATGTAGCATATAATATATACAATTTGAAATTAAACTACATCTCATAATCTATTTATCAGCTCCACAGGTGTTTCCTCTGACTCAAAGGCATATAACCTCTGTTCAAATCCATTTTGCATGGTGCTCTGAGGATAATCCTCTCTAAACACTACTTTCAACATCACTCCTTTACTTCATAAAATAATCATGTACTTCCTCTTTCTTTAGGTCTGAGTTCCTCTATCTACATTTTTTCCCAAAAAATTCTTCTGTGAAGCTTTGGCTGATCTTGGCTCCCATCTACCCACTGAAGCCATTTTTCTGGGCCACCATCCTGGCTCAGTTCCTTAATGCATCATCTCCAGACTGTTCTCATGGGTTTATAGCTTCTCCACCTCAATCCTTCCTATACACTGTTGACATATTAAATTTCCTAAGCTACATATTGGAATATGTCACTACAGTGCTCAAAAATTTTTAGGGGTATCTCATTCTCTACTCAGTTAACTGCCGAACACCACATTCTGTCATTCCACATTTTTTCAACTTTCTGTTTAATAATAATTCTCACCATTCCTCTATTGCAGTGGTACCTAACTTTTTTGGAGAGTGTCACTGATCCCTCTGAAAATCTCCCTTTGAAAATCTCATGAAAGCTATCACCCCAGGGATAAAACCATCAAAATGTTATATATAATGACAAAAGATTCTTGGATACCTGACCATGCTCCATGCTTTAGCCAAATTGTGCTTCTGCTCATACCTTTTGTTTGTAACAGCCATTATTACAACTCTTGCTATCAAACTCATGCATTCTCAGCAGTCCATCTAATGTGCTATCTTCCCCACAAAACACATTTTGGTCTCCCTAATTATGATCTTTTTTCCCCTCGAAATCCAAACCACATTCAGTTTATGTTACCTATGTTACACTTATGAGGTTGTCTTATCTCCCTGATGGAATTAAAAATTCTATGAGGTTAGGTATTATAGTTTATTTATCTGTTGCAGCCTTCTGCAGGACCCAGCATGGTAGTAAAAGTATAGGAAGAATAAATATCAATAATTGTTTAGTAAATGTTTATTGTAATTTTCAGGGCTGCTACATTGCAAAACTCCAGCAGACACTGTGTTCAAAACATCTATGAATTTATTTCTTAGTACATGTCCAAATCTCCTCGCTAAATCCTTTTGAGGATATGTTTCAGAATTCAAAATTGTTTAGATTTTAGATAGTTGAGCAAAACTTCATAATAAAAAAAATTAATACTTATGCAGAAAAATGTATGAATATTCACACAGCCCATAAAATATGAATTTGGGTCAGGTTCTGCTGCTGAATGAATTCAGGTCAGGTCAGATCAGGTAATTACTGACAAGGGACTAAAACAAAACTTTTGTTTGCAGGTCTTTTTGGATACTGATATCATGATGAGGAACTGTGGGCCTCTGTCAGTTCTTGGCTCCATATAGTCAGGTTGAATTCCTTAATTCATGATGCAGGGAGACCTCAGGCTTTCCTCCTGAATATTTCTGCCTTAAGTGTCACCTTTTGTTGGTCTCTTTCAACTTCCTTGGGTGCCTGAAGGTGAAAAGTGGTGCATTACTGCCACTAGATAGCACTAGGGGAGCAGAGCCCAGCTCATGCTAGGTAGAGCTAGTGTGGAGAGAAGTCAGGCACTAGGTAGATGTGCAAGAGTGGGCTCTTCAGGAAATTCTTGCTTAAAGAACAAAACATATCACCATATCATATCCCAACAGTAAGCAGTTTGCTGTTATTTTTTTTCATATAGTTTCCTATATATAGTAATATCAAAAGGGTGAAATTATTTTTACCCCAAATGATATTGTTACTTGCTTTTTCACAAAATCATATATTTAAGATGCCTTTTCAATCTGAAATATAGACAGCTAGCTCATTCTTTTCAATGTCACAGTGTATTTTATTGCAAGGGTATATCATAATTTGTTAACCTATTAGCAGACATTTAAACTGTTTTCATTTTCTCAGTATTGCAAATAATGTGGTGCTCAAAATCTACCTAGAGGTATTTCTACACATTTCTAGAGTTCTTTTAAGGACCAGTTTCTAGAAGTAGAATTGTTGGGCCAAAGTGATGAATACTTTTAATAGATAATATCAAATTGCCCTCCAACTTTCAAATGGCCATTATTCATTGTTTTATCAATATGATTGTTGGCATGCCCACTATTATTTTGATCAGTAATAATTATTAGCACATTGAACATTTTTCATCCCTCTACAGACTATGTTTTGTGAATTGTCTTCATATCTTTTGTTCATTTTTCTTTTTGGCTGTTCTTTTTTTTTTTGTAAGAACAAAGGTTTGTAAGAACATTCTGCATTTTAGCAATAACATTCTTTTGATTTATACATGTGTTACAAATAGTTTTACAATTTGTCCCTTGACTTTGCTTTTTGCCTTATAGAAAAAGTTTGCCTTATGTAGCAAAATGGACCAAATTTGATTTTGAATTCTGGACTTCATGTCAATATTAGAAAGTTTTGCCATTCCAATATTATAAATACATACCTCCATCTTTTATTTCCACGCTTTTGAATCTTTTTCCTTAAAAAAAAACACTTAAATTGTTGACCCACCTGAAATTTTTCTTTTGTATAATAAGCCAGTAGTTCCAAGACCATTTATTGAATAACCCATCTGAAAATGAAAGCTTCTTAACTCCTAACCTTTATTTATTTTTTAAAGGTTGTGAATATCAATATCCTAGTATTTCCAATAAATCACCTTTTCTAACTATTACAGGACAAAATAAATAAGCTCCTACAGCATTACCTACTAGTTTTGGTAAGTTACTTAACTCCTGAGTCTCTGCTCAGATACCTAAAAAGTGGGGATAAGAAGAGAGATAATGAATATATAGCATTTAGCATGATTTCTATTACACAGGCCGTCAGTAATGACAGATATTGGTATCTTCTTCCCTGATGCACTTCAGCATTCCAAGTCTGCATCAAAGAATTTAATCAGACACTAAACTGTAGGCTGCCCACAAGCTCCTTGAAATCAAGGACTGTACCTTCTACTGTACAGGCCACAGGGATTCAGGAAAGAGTAAGAGCATGAGCTCCAGGAATTGAGTTCTGCCCTACTTTTCACTAACTCAATGAACCTTATCTGTAAAATGAGGAAAATAGAACCTGCCTGAGAGGATTGTTCTGAGGGTTAAATAAGTTAGTACATATAAAAAAACTAGGAGAGTGCCTAAATTTAGTAAACATTTAATAAATAATAACCATTATTTTCACACTTTAATGTTTATGTCTCCTACAAATATTACACCACAATATTGAGCTCATTGTCCATACTCACTACTTTTTTATTCAATTTCATAAATAACTCACTGAGTCATACAAGAGAAAAATAACACAGGAAGTATTTTTTCCCTTAAGAAATAATGATTGAGTACTGTGTTTCAAAAAAGATTATACGATTTCTTAAAATGTTGTATAAAGTACATAACACCAAAGGCTGTAGTAGCAGTTGTGAACGAAACCAGAAACCTAAGTTAATTACATTTAAAAAAAATTGAGCATGAAAATTTACTTCTTTGCTTTGTAGAAGTCAAAGTAAAAAGGAAAACACAATAGGCTGATAAATTTGGTGAAGTAGGCATTATGTAGTTTATTACATGAAGGTCATCTAGCAACAAGAAGGAGATTGTGTTCATCTACCCTTCCACAAATTAGGTAGGTATGGAAGATGACAGAATATGTGATTTTCTAATGTTGTAAATGAGGATAAAACTTAAAAATCCAGGCAAGTAAAAAATTTGTGTGCCTGTTTTGGAGTCTCTGTCTTAAGTATCAATTATTTCAATCAGTTCTTTAAAGAAGTTATTGCTGAAAGATTTCCTGCACTTACTTTGTTTTGCTGACAAAAGATAGAGCTCTATAACTCAGATGTGATTTTCATGTGACAATGTTGATATTCTGTTAGAATACTGAAGAGTTAGATTTGAAATCTTGACCAAATGTTCATCCTCTCTTTGCACAGATGTCAAAAAGTTTTCAGCAAATAGAGTCAAGAAACTGTGTAGGATTGGCTCAAGTACCAGAATAAACACTTGACTGCGGCCTGAGGGTTTCCTGTCATAATGCAGCGGTATTTAATGAAAATGTTGGCAGAGAATTCTTTGTTCAAATAAAATCTTAAGTGGAAGAGTCAATCAAGTAAACAGACAAAAGTGGAGCTCTTCTGGGCTAAGAATGAATGGGACTGAGTTAAGGAGCAAAACTCGAAAACCAGTCCCCCATAAAATATCATGTTTTTGTTTGAAAAATTATAAACTAATTAATTGTTTTGTTCAAGTACAAAACAATCTGGAGAGACAGTGTAGAAGCACACAAAACACAGAAGTTGGAGTCAGATGCCCTGTGTTTGAATCTTGGTCCCTACACTGTGTAGTGACCTTTCTGTATACTCACTGGTGAAGTACAAATAATGAGAGTACCTCCACCTTATGGGACTTTTGGAGGAATTAAATGACTTAATATAGTAAAGCACTCAGAACAGTGCCTGGTCATAATCAAGTGTAAGTATAGTGTTTGTTAAATGAATAAGCTTCTCACACAACATTAGGATATAATAGTGGAAAAAACTCCAATCCTTCTAGATTTCTCTAACTGAACCCTAGGGTGGATCATGCATGGCTTTGGCATAACTCATATCAATGTATTCTCATGTTCACTAATTGATTGACAGGATTTTTGTTTTTGTTTTCTTCTTGGTTTTGTACATGTCAAAGACATGGACTGCATACACATTCACCTTTGTATTCCCAGCACAAGTAACTTTTAAATGCAGTAAGTATCAATACATGTAGGTAGAGTGAATAAATTAATGAATTAAATCATTTTAGCAGCATGAAGCAAGCTAATGATTTAATTAATTTAGATTTATTTTAGAGTATCAAAATACGTAATTATATTCTAGAAAGAGGAGCAAGGCATGTATCCAAGGAGACAAGAACAAAAAGTGCTTACTCAAGTAATGGCAATGCTAAGAGGATTTTCATCTTATAAAGTATTATGTAATAGTTAAAAGAACAAGCTAGGAATATATATCAACATACAGGGCTTCAAGTCATTGTTTCATGAAAAAAATGAGGGGTGATACACAAATTGTGATATATGATACCATTTATGTATCAACATATCTAAAACAACATATTACACACATATACACAAAATTGTAAAAAACTGAGATAGAGGTATAGAAGAACGGTAGAGAAGGGAACAGATTAGAGGTATTGATAAAGAGAATTTAAGTCTCATTGGTGATGTTTCGATTTTTTTTAAAGAGAATGTATTGTTGCATTACTTGAGTACTTAAAGTACAGCAACGTAAAGGCTGGAAAAGGGCACTATCTCTTAGCACTGGCATGGATGTCTTCATACCAATACTTCCCCTTCATGTTCTTGCAGTAGGATTAAGAACCCTACATAACCAAATATTGAGCTGATGATACCAAAAGCCATCTTTCTCACCATTTCTTTTTCAGTAAAGTGGAGGCTTATATCAATGGATTACCATGCAAAATTGTGCTTAAAACCAGCTTACTACTCAGGCTAAATATTAAACTGAGAGACCTGCGGCTTGAGAATAAATTATCCAATTTATTATCTATTAATAATAGTATTTATAGAGTTTAGAAGTGAAGTCCAGTGAATTAATACATGTTTATTTTTAGAGTAACAGGAGAACTGCCATAGGGTTGACTCTATAGAGAGAAAATTAAATTAAATAAGATTATTGGCAAATTGTCTTCTCAAGAGCCCAAATATAAATCAAAGAAATTACAGTGGAAGGGATTATTGGATAATGTTGTGGACTAAAAAAGATGGAGAAAGCACTACAGAGCTCTAAAGACAGCAAAAATAATTCATGAGTTTGTCCAAAAAAAAATTTAACAAACAAAGGAGACTTCAAAGCAAGGGAAGTTATTAGGAATAAAGAGGGGCATTACATAATGATAAAGGGGCCAATTTTCCAAGACGACATAATACTTCTTAATGTGTATGCATCTAACAACATATCATCAAAATTTTGTGAGGTAAAAATGATAGAACTACAAGGAGAAATAGATGAGTTCACTATTACTGTTAGGCACTTCAACACCTCTCTATCGGAAATAGATCCAGCAAGCACAAAATCAGTAAGGACATAGTTGAACTCAACAACATCAACAATCAACTAGACATAATTGGCATCTATAGACTACTTCATCCAACACAGCAGAATACACCTTCTTCTCAAGCTCACGTGAAATATTCATCAAGATAAGCCACATAAAACACACCATAACACTAGGCCATAAAACATACCTTTACAACTTCAGAGAACAGAAATCATTCAATGTCTGTTCTTATACCACAAAGAAACTAAACTAGAAATCAATAACAGAAAGACAACTGGAAAATTTCAAAGTACATGGGGATTTAACAACACACTTTAAATAACACACGATTCAAAGAAGAAATCTCAAGAGAAATTTAAAAGTATTTTGAACTAAATGAAAATGAAAACACAAATATCAAAATCTGTGGTATACATCAAAAGCAGTGCTTAGAGGGAAATTTTTAGCATTAAATATATTATAAAAGAAAATATTTTGCATTAAATATTATATTAGGGAAGAAAAAAGATCTAAGGTCTATCTTCTAAACTTTCACCTTAGGAAACTAGAAAAAAAGAGTAAATTAAGCCAAATAGTAGAAGAAAAGAAATAATAAATTAGATCAGAAATCAATGAAATTGAAAAGAGAAAATGAATAAAGAAAATAAACAAAACCAAAAGCTGGTTCTCTGAAAAGATCAATAAAATCAATAAGCCTCTAGAGAGGATAACTAACAAAAAAAGAGAGAGGACACAAATTACTAATATCAGAAATGAAAGAGGAGACATCACTATAGATTCTATGGACATTAAATGAACAATAAAGAATACCATGAACAACTCTATGCTTACAAACTTGATAACCTAGATGAAATGGACCAAGGCTTTGAGAGTCACAATCTGCCAAAACTCACATGAGAAAAAAAAAGACAATCTGAATAGGCCTTTAGCTATTAAGGAATTTGAATCAATAATAACTTTCCAAAACAGAAAGCACCATGCCCAGATGGGTTCAATGATGAATTCTACCAAACATTTAAGGAAGAAATTATACCAATTCTCTACATTCTCTTTCAGAGATGAAAACAGAGAGAATGCTTCCTAACTCATTCTATAAGGCCAGCATTATACTAATACAAAACTAGACAAAGACATTACAAGAAAAGAAAACTATAGACTAATATCTCTCACGAATAAAGATGCAGAAAACCTCAAAAAATCTTAGCAAATTAAATCCAATAAAAGTATAAAAATGAATTGTACAGCATGACCAAATGGGATTCAACCCAAGTATGCAAGACTGGTTCAACATTTGAAAATTAATGTGTTCCATCACATTAACAAACTAAAAAAGAAAAATCACTTGATCATATCAACAGATGTAGAAAAAGCATTTGACAAAAGCCAACAATCGCTCATGAAAAATCTAGCAGTGAACTAGAAATAGAGAGGAACTTTCTCAACTTGATAAAAAATATCTACAAAAAACCTACAGCTAATGTCACACTTAATGGTGAGAAGCTAGAAGACTTTCCATTAGATTAGGACCAAGCCAAAGATATCTCCTCTCATCACTCATTTTCAACACTGTAGTGGGAGTACTACAAATGCAATAGGACAAGAAAAGAATATAAGAGATATACTCATTGGGAAGAAAGAGATAAAACTGTCTTTGTTTGCAGATGGTATGTTCTTCTATGTAGAAAATCCAAAAAGAATTGACAGAACAACTCCTGGAAGAAATAAGCAATTATAGCAAGGTCACAGGATACAAGACTAATATACAAAAGTCAGTTGCTTTCCTATGTACCAGAAATGAATAAGTGAAATTTTAAATTAAAAACACAATACATTTACATTAGCACCCCCAAAAATGAAGTACTTAGGTATAAGTGTAACAAAATATGTATAAGGTTTATATGGGGAAAACCGTAAAACTCTAATAAATGGGCTAAAAGAACTAAATAAATGGGGAGATATTCCATGTTCATGGATAGGAAGATTCAATATTGTCAAGATGTCAGTTCTTCCCAAAACGATCTACAGATATAAGCCCAATCAAAATCCCAGAAGGCCATTTTATGGATATTAACAAAAGATTCTAAAGTTTATATGGAGAGGCAAAAGACCCAAGATAGGAAACACAATACTGAAGTTGGAGGACTGACACTACCTGACTTTAAGATTTATGATAAAGCTACAATAATCAAGACATTGTGGTATAGGTGAAAGAACAGACTAATAGATGGATGGAACAGAATAGAAAGCCTAAAAATAGAACCACATAAATATAGTCAACTTATCTTTAACAAAGGAGTAAAGGCAATACAATGGAGAAAGGACAGTTTCTTCAACAAGCAGTGTTAGAATAACTAGACACCTCTATGCAAAAAAGTGAATCTAGACACAGACATTATACCCTTTACAAATATCCACTCAAAATGTATCACAGAACTAAATGTAAAATGCAAAACAATAAAACTCCTAAAAGAAAGATAACATAGGAGCAAATCCAGATGACCTTGAGTTTGGTGATAAATTTTTAGATATAATACCAAAGTCATAATCCAGGAAAGAAAGAAGTGAAAAACCAGATTTCATTAAAAGTAAAATTTTCTGCTATGTGAAAGACACTGCCAAGAGAATAAAGAGACAGAGTGGGACAAAATATTTGCAAAATACATATCTGATAAAGCCTGTTATCCAAAATATACAAAAAAAAACAAAAAACAAAAAACCCTCTTAAAACTCAACAGAAAGAAAACAAAAAATAGGCCAAAGACCTTAACAAACACTTCACCAAAGAAGATATACAGATGTCAAATAAGCATATGAAAACATACTTCACATAATATGTCATCAGGGAAATTTAAGTCAAAACAATAATGAGCTACCACTACACACCTATTAGAATGGCCAAAATCTAAAGCACTAAGAAACACAAATGCTGGCAAGGATGTGAAACAAGAGAAACTCTCATTTATTGAGAGTGGGACTGTAAAATGGTACAGCCACTTTGGAAGACAATTTGGTGGTTTCTTACAAAACTAAACATACTCTTACCAAGCAATTGCACTCCTTGCTATTTGCCCTAAGGAGTTGAAAATTGATGTGCACACAAATACCTGCAGACAGATCTTTATAGCAGCTTTATTCGTAATTGCCAAAACCTGGAAGCAACCAAGATGTCCTTTAGTAGGTGAATGGATAAATTGTGGAATATCCAGACAATGGAATGTTATACAGCACTAAAAAGAAATGAGCTTTTCAAATGGAAGAAGGTTAAATGCATATTGCTAAGGGAAAAACCTAATTTGAAAAGGCTTCCTACTGTATGATTCCAACTATATGACATTCTGGAAAAGGCAAAATACTATGGTGACAATATAAATATTAGTGGTTGACAGGAGTTGGGGAGGAGGAAGGGACAAATAGGCAGAGCACAGAGGACTTGGAAGGGCAGCAAAAATACTCTGTATGATACTCTAACCATGGATACATGTCATTATACATTTGTCCAAACCCAATTAATGTTACAAATCCAAGAATGAACCCTATTGTAAACTATGGACTTTTGGTGATTATGACGTGTCGATGTAGATTCATCAGTTGTACCACTCTGGTGGAGGACTGTGATAACAGGGGAAGCTATGTATGTGTCATGGCAGGAGGTACATGGCAAATCTCTGTACCTTCCTCTCAATTTTGCTGTAAACCTAAAATTGCTCTAAAAAATAGTAAAACCTTTAAAAATTTGAATGTTCATTGTTTCTGTTTTGGAAGTCATACCAGGGAGAACGATGCTACCAAGTCAGTTTTCATTTTTAGACTATGACACCAACTCTACTCAACTTCAGAAAGAAATATGTTTTTCTTAAAAATACTTCATTTCTGTTCAGTTTCTTCTGTGGTCTACTTATGATGGTGTCTTTCTAATTCCAAGAGACTTTTCCCACCATCCCCAGCTTCTGTCAGAAGGGTCAATTCTCTAGCTTTCCAGGCATAACCCATTCATTTAGCACATCTATAACTTGATACCTGCATGCTAATTGATACAATGTCCCTTCCCTCCACTACACTAAAAACTCCACTAGTGCTGCAGCCAGTTAGGTCTGTCCTGTTTTACTGCTTTTCAACTAGCACCTAGCGTAGTGTCTGGCATACAGCAGGTGCTCAATAAATATTTGGTTAATTAATACATGAACAAAAAATTAGGTGAACTTAGAGTAAATTATGCTAAGTGAAATAAGCCTGACAGAGAAAGACAAATTCCACATGGTATCAGTTACATGTGGAATCAAAAAAATAAGTTGAATTCATAGAAACAGAGAGTAGAGAAGTGGTTACCAGGGGCTGGAGGATGGGGAAATAGGGAGAGGTTGGTAAAAGGATACAAACTTTCAGGTATAAGGTGAATAAGGTCTGAGGATCTAATGTATAATATCGTGACTATAATAGATAACATTGTACAGTACTGTATAACTGAAATTTGCTAGGCGAGTAGAACTTAAACGTTCTTGCCAAAAAGAAAGTCAAATAAGTGAGGTGATAGATACGTTAATTAACTTGATGGGGGGGGGGAATTCTTTTACCAGGCACATATACACCAAATCATCACATTGTACACTTTAAATATCTTACAATTTTGTCAGTTATACCTCAATAAAGATAGAAAAAATGAGGCTAACAATGTAATATAATTAAAAATCCATCAATACCTACTTAGCCTAGTATCTTCTAAATAGTATGTTTCAACTGTATTACAATATTTCCCAACCATATTCCATCATGAGAAATGATCTTTTCCTTCTTAATACAAGGCCAGTAGCCTGCATTTATAGGACTGGCAGGTCATTATGACTTCTCCTTGAAAGGTATTAAGGCAATTTCTGACCACTTCCTGGTTCAGTCCTAGTATTAGTTAAGGAATGCAATGGGCTATTCAACCAATTACTTTTTGGCTAATTCATTTTTTTTTTTTTTCTCAGCTTAAGAGAGGTCATTTCTCCCCACCCCATACCCCTACTTCCTCAGTGGTAACTTTTTTCTCTGCCTCTTCTCTTTTCTGTCTCATATCAAGGGAAATCCAGTTTTCCTGGGAGACTTCTTCATAGGCGTTATTGTCTCCCACTTCTAACCTGGAGGAGAGGTGGGGAAACTGCCTCTTGGCCCCTAACTGTGTCTTCTCATTGCTGCCTTAAATGTGGAGTTAGTATCACCCATCCACTTACGTCACACACTTCTAATCACCCTTGATCTTGAATTCTCCATTAGGATTCATTTTTACCTTCCTAGATGTTTTATCACTTGGCTCACATTTTTTCTTCCAACCCTGTATTGTTTCTTTTTGGAATTTAAACTGAATTTCCTATTATGAGAAAGGAAGTATAGTGGTGGAGGGCACAGATTCTGGAGTCACACCCCTTGGATTTGAATCCTACTCCACCACTTCTTAACTGTGATTAAGGCAATTTAACATCTCTGAACCTCAGTTTCCTCATTTGTAAATTGAAAGTAATAATAATGCCTACATTATAAGGCTTAAATGAGTTAAGACCCATAAAACACTTAGTCACTGGCACATAGAAAGCACTCCCGAATGCCAGTATTATCATTATCCTTGGTAACATTAATATCCATATTTTTGACTACTGACTTTCAATTTCTGGACATATTGGCATCCACACATAGTTCTACCTTGAAGCAGCTTATCACACAGCCCTACTTTAAGATTTCAAGCCTGGTATTTTTCTCCAATTACAAAAATTCTTCTCCTCATCTTTCTCACTCTTGAAAACTCCCAGAACATTCTATTTTCTTGGCTTAAATCACTGATTCAAGCAAGCACTGGCAATCAAACTTCCTATTCTTTAACTCTAATAATTTTCTAATATGAATCTTCGAGTCTTAGTCAGTCTAATAATCTCTTCACTCTTCCTTGAACATATACACTTACAAACTCTCCTCAATGTCCAGAGATCAATAATCTTACTTATCCTTTAATAGCCAAATGAATGATTTATCAACATCTATCTTGAGCTCCTCTTTGTAAATATTGCTGAATAAAGGTACTTCGTTTCTATTACTCAAAACTAAAACAGAACCACGCCAACAGTAGTGGTCCAACAAATGCTTTCTAAGAGTAAATCTGGGAAGACTTCCTTTATGTTTAGGATGCTATTCTGATAATAATGATGTGAAAGCATTTGTATCTTAATTAGAGTATTCTTGGTGCTATATGCACTTTTGAAGTAACTTTCAAGAATGAAGTAGCATTTGTCATATATCTACTTTTGCATACCATCTCTGATTTATAAGCATTGCAATTCAAGAAAATCTAACCTGTGTTGACTAACAATCAGATACCGACTAGCTGTATGCTCTTTAGAAACTCATTATGCCTTTGGGACTTGTGTATCTGTAAAATGAGGGAGCTGGGCTAGAATAAACTGGCTTTTAGAGGACTCCAAGGGAGTCATTCACTTAAGAATTAGACTAAGGAGACTGTAAGCATAAAGAAAATCATATTAATGCAGGGGGGGAATGTTCAAGAAACCAGAACCAAAGTCAGATGGGAACAGTAATTCCAATTACGCACTGGAGAATTGACTCTTCCACACAAAGGACTTCAAACTGTAACTATGACTAAATGATGTCAGTTGGAAAGTTAAGGCTACTGTCAGTTGTCCCGTTTTCTCACATAACCTCTTGTCACAGTACCTCAACTAATTTAAAATGCAATTAAAACCCCCTGAAGCTGAATACATATGTTCAACATCAGTTAAATACATTCATCCTTTGGGGAAAACAATCACGTTCTAGAAATACACAAAGTGATTATTTTTTATGAAGAATTAATTTCAGTAGGAGAGGTACACATACCACTAATAAATAGTTGGGAATCATTTTCATCAAAAGGGCATAGCAGTTGTAAAGAATTATATGTTAGCTATCTACAGGGATAGTGAATTTTTTTGTTAAATGTCTTTTGGGTTAATATTCTTTTGGTGTAAATGTGTATTAAATATGCATGTCAACTCCTTTGAACTCTCCCTTAAGGTAAAAATTCCCACTCCCTACTTTCCTGCTCATAAGTAGAGGGCTCTTGAAATTAGAGAACTCACAAACAGGAAACAAAAAAGCAGACATTCAGATCTTTGGTTCCTTGTGTAGGTGTGATATCAGAACTCCAGAGAGAACCCTAAACTCACGTCAGCTTGTTATGAAATACACTTATTGCTAGAATTCAAATGTGAAATGATGTTTAAATGTATTTCTGTCTTCAGATATAAATGTGTTTGGCTGCTTAGAGTTTAGTGTCGATAGAAAGAGAAATTAAAACATATATTCTATGAAAGTTCAAGTCTGAAATACACTATGCAAGTCAATCCAAAATCATTAGGTAAATATGTAATTTAGATGATTTTAAAAACATGAAAGCCTTACTTAAAGCAAAATACTTCTTCAGAAATTATATAACTGTGATGTCTAAATTTTTCTTTTGCTTTAAACTGTTTACACCTATTTCCTATACACTTACAAAAATATACTAAACAAAAAGGGAACTTTTAAACTTTGTTTAGAATTACCATTATATAATTATTAAATAAACATGCATGTAGGAAAAAGACAAAACCATGTAGAAAATTTGTAACTGCATCATATATATGTACATATAGAATTTTGACAACTTTTACCATTTTTCTTTTGAAAGAAAATTTTAATTTGATATATATTATATAAAATATATATGATAGAAATGTAAAAATACAATCAGAACAAATCCATTTCTTTAAAGTTAAATAGTTAATGAACAATGTTCGCATTGTTCCCAAGATTAGTGTGACTTGTGTCTAATATTAAAAGCGTTATTCAAATAGTATGCAATTATAATATCCAACCCCATTCAATACGGAGTATTATAAATAAAAATATATTGTTAAAACATCGTCATATAAGTTATACGAATATATCACCATTTCTTAGAGGAAGCAAGGGCTGATTAAAATCTATAAAATATTAGATGGTCTCCATTTACAATTAAACCAACAAGAAAGGATCGGGGAAAGGAGCCTACCTTCCATTGCCCTTTTAAAGAAGACCTTACAGCTCCCACAGGTAAGGACACCATAATGACAGCCTGATGCTTCATCCCCACAGATTAAACAAATCTTCTGAGGTAATGACTCGAAGCTGTACTGTGGGCTCTGGCTGGCTTCTGAATCCGGCCTTGAAATGCAAAACAAAGTACTCCATTTATTTTTAGGTGCACCACTATCTAATACTAAAGTTTTCTTAACCCAGAATTGACAGAGTGAAAGGGTTTTTAGAAAATAGAATCGAATACACTTGAAAGACATGCAAACTAAACTTGATGTACTACCTGTTACTGGATTCATCAGACTGGCAAAGTTATTAGCCTTTCATCAGGAGCACCAACACGAAAGAATAATAAATAATTAATATATAATTTTATATCCAGAAAAAAATCTTTCTACAAAACTCCTTATAGAGAATCAATTCAGTCTCTGACAAATCAAATGTTATGACCTTGTACGCTGGGTAATGATAAACGTGGTTTTGCTTTAAGAGTACAATCATACTTAGTGATGCTACTGAGTTTTTAAAACTCAACTCTGTAATTAAACAAGAATATGTGTTTGTCATTTTAAAGTATTGTTCAGTATACTGCCACTGTTTTGACTATTCACAACACAAGATTCCAAACCGAGAGCATTTTTTTCTTTTTTCTTTAAAATTCCATTACTCCCGTAGGTAAATTAAAATGTTTTTTAAAATCTGTGTGAAAAAAAGTTGCAGCGAACTCGACACAATATTAGAATACAAGGTACTGCAGTGTGATGTTTCAATCCGTAATGTAAACATATTACACATAAATTAATTTAAATCTTGAGATTCGTATGAAAATGAAGCGGTTGAGTGTCCAGACCCCTGAGACGGTTCTGCTTTGGGTTCTGGCCCGCTACCCAACATCCAGTGCCACCCCTCCCGGGAGAACGGGGCGTTAATGTCTCCTCTCCAAGACAGACATTCCCAGTAATTGTCCTTCTACGAAGAAAAGCATTTTATAAGGCCCCCGACTCGCCGCACCCCTTCCGCTCCGCGGGGCTACAGCGGACCTAGAGTGACGCTGCACTTTTAGAAATCACGGCTGGTCTCGTCTTGGGATTGCGCAGATCTGAAAAGTGTAGAAACATATTTTCGGGGAGGTACGCTCCAGAAACAGCATATTCTGCGCCCCCTTGGTGTCCCCCGAAAAAATGAGGAGAAGAGGTAAGTTAAAGGAAGCCAACCTGTGCTGTGCCCCGCCCCGGCCACCCACCCCTCGCGGCCACTCGGGGGAGCCGGAGCCGGAGCCGGAGCCAGGCGCTGAGGGCCGGGAGCTGGCGGCGGCCAGCGGCCGCACCGCTACTCTCGCGACGCGCCGGGCGCGCCCCGCCCCGGGCCCTCACCTCAGGTAGTTGAGATAGGGCTGGTAGACCTGCGGCAGGCCCTCCTTGAGCACCGCGGCCTGGTAGCCGAGCTGCGGAAGCCCGTTGAGGCCGAGCGGCGGGTAGAGCGCTGGGGCCGCCCCGGCGGCGGCGGCGGCGGCGGCGGCGGCGGCCGAGGCCGAGGTGGACGGCAGGCCGTCCCGCGGCAGCAGGCAGGCGCCCGCGCCCGGCCCCTTGCAGGGTGGCGGGGCGAACGGGCCCTGCTGGGGCGGCGCGCCCTCCGCCTTGTACAGGATGCACTCCAGGGTCGAGCCCGACGAGGACGCGGACGAGACAGACGCACCGAGAGGTGCGGCGGCGGCCGCCCCTTCCCCGGGTCTTGACGACGGCGCTCGCGTAGGCAGCGCGGGTGGCGCCAGCGGGAAATCCGGGAAGACGGCGGGGTTGGCACCCGCCACCAGGTACGGCCGCGGGGAGCGCGCGGCGGCCTCGGCGCCTTCCTCCTCCTCCTTGATCTTCAGGGCGGGCGGCTGGAAGTCTCCATAGAGCGGGAATGCGTCGTCCTTGGGCTCGGCGTCGGGCTGGTACGCGCAGTCGGGGAAGTCGCCTGCCGCGACCTGGGCGGACGAGGCCGAGGGCGGGCCCCGCGGCGGGGCAAAGGCGCTGACTGCCGCGGCCCCGCCGTCATAGTTATCCCCCTCTAGCAGCTGCCGGGTGCGGGCGGCCAGGAAGGCTGAGTTGAGCGGCAGGATGGGCACGTGGATAAAATCCATCACCGTAGTGGCCAGCGGGGAGCGCCCGGGCGCCGCTAGCGCGTCGTGCTCCGCCAGGGCGACCCTGGGCGCCGTGAAGCGGGAATCTTCCTTGGGGACAAGGGCGACGCCTCCTGCGGCCGACCCTGGAGCAGCGGTCGCGGCTCCTCCTCCGGCCGCTGGGCCTCCCGCAGGCCGGGGTTTGCCCTTCAGAGGTGGACCCACGGAGCCCTCGGACTCGGAGCCATCCTCCTCCTCCACCTCCACCACAGGGGGCTGCGGAGAGGGCTTCACTGCGGCCCCGGGCCAGTGATGGCTCCCGGCCGTCGGGGGCAGCAGCTGCCGGGACGGTGCCAGGCCCCTGGGCAGCACTTTCTGGGCAGCTGCCGTCCCGGAGCTGTCACCAGCCTTGCCTTCTGGTCGGCTCATGAGCGGGGCCAATACCCCCTGGGTGACAGGGGCAGCCCGGGCGTCTTGGGGAAGCTCGGGGCTAAAGAGGCACCAAGGGCTGGTGGCCTCGCAGACGGGGGGGCTGGCGTGGCTCTGCCCAGGACCCGAGGGCGCCAGTAGCGTGTCCAAGACACTGTCCAGCAGTCCGCTGTCCTTTTCTGGGGGTCTAGAGGTGCCACCTCCAGCACCCTCTGTGGCTTCAACTCTGGAATACGCCCCCTCCACGTCTGACAGCGACTGCTGGTCCTGAGTCTTCCCGTCTGGGTCCTGACCCTGGCAGGGCCGAGGGAAGAGCAGCCCGTCCAGGGAGAGGGGTATGACCGAGGCTGTAGGCGACGCGTCCGAGGTCTCGCTCGCCTGAAAGGGGCCTGTGTCCCGGCGTCCCAGCAGAGGGGATCCGACCTGGGTTGGGGAGGGCGCTCTGCCCGCCACGTGGGGAGCCCGGGGATCCTTTGCCTTCCGCTCAGTCATGACGACCCGGACTCCCCTTTTCTCCTCCCCTGTCTCTGGGGAGGGGGATAGGGGAAGGACGAGGGGATGTCAGGAATACAAGAGCAGCGGGGGGAGGAAATAGGTGTTGAATTTGGCTGGACCGGACGGTGGAGAGGGGGGTGAAATCTCCACCTCCTGCGTCGGAAGGGGGCGGCACCGATCAGCTACTGCCCTTGCCCTCGGTCCGATAGGCAGGGGAGGGGTGGCAGTTGCTCCGTCCTTGAGGCAGGTGGGGAGAGCAGGCGAAGGCAGTTGTAGGGATCTCGCTTCCTAACTGGGAGAGTTGTCCAAGAGAGTTCCCCGACTTCAGTCTGCGGACAGAGACGCAGAGTACTCACAAGTCGGCACTCGAGTGGCGGCGGCTTCGAAAGCGATGCAAAGCGGCTCTCTCTCTACACTGTTTCTCCCGCTTCAGTGCCGTGTTGCTCCCAATCCCCGACTGCATTCCACTTCCCTTCTCACTAAAACCCTGGGGCTACTTTGGCCTCTCGGCAGAGCCCGTCCTCAGGAGAAGCCTTGTTTCTGCCGGCTCCCTATAGCTGGCGACAACCATCTCTGCAGCTCTCACATTTCTCGGCAGTCGGGGGGACGAAACGCCTATAGTTGCAGATTCCACTCAAACGCCAAGGGAAACTAGTTCTCACTGAGAATGCTGCACACACACCAGACCCTCGCTCACTCAAATATTACTAGGCTTAACTGGAGTAGTGACAGCCAGTAGACTAGCCCCACCGCTTTCTAACAACGCCTCCTCCCTATCTGGAGGCCCCGCCCAAAGTCCCTCCCTGCCCCAATTATGGACCAGATCTGAAATTGTGGAGTTGGTATTTCCAGCCGCTAGTCTGAATAACAGGTACTGTGGGATGGAACTTCGTAAGCATATTAGATTTTGTACGACCAATTAAGAATTATGCCCAATCTAACTGGGAAAGCGAATGGATTCTATCAGAAGCTGAATTCTCAGGATTTCAGTTTTGTAAAGATTTTACATAGAGGAAAATATTTGGCTATGTGTATTATTTTTTAGAATAAACGTATCAAGGATGATCCTAAATAACATGAAAGAGATTTTCTGTCTTATGACTTCCATAAAAGTGAGTATTTTCAAATTGCTACAACCAACGTGTCCTGCTCCTCGTGAACAGCCCTCAATGTGGCAGAGAAATTTGGGAGTGGGAGATAGTTGATAACACTTACCTACATGTACAGGAAGTTTGGATGTTGTGTGTCACACTTTGATTTGTCCTAAGGAATGCATTCCAACTTTTAACAAATAGCACTTTAAGGAAAGTTTTCTTTAGCTCCAGCTTATATCCTGTGCTACATCGTAAATTCCTCAATAGAGATGTTAAATTGTATTTTTCTCCCCTCGGCATTCTTATTCTTTAAAATAATCTTTGAGTTTTTTAAGCAGATCACCTCTTGCCTCCTGAAGATATGGTAGAGACAGGGGGAATAGTGCAATATATTTGAGATGCAGAGTTATAAACTAACTATCTCTGTGCTGAACCCAAGACCGTTGGGTATCCTGACATCATCTTAAATATACCATGTTCAAAAGTGAATTAATCATTTGGAAAATTCCTCGAAGTTCTGTCTGTGCTGATGCCCCACAGATTCTCTCAGCCAGGTTTAGAGAATACACTGGAAGACTCCAAGACTCCAGGAAGGGCAGAGCTACTAGAGGTAAGGATCCTGGATCCCTGAATCACCTGGGGAGGGTCTACGTGAGTGAGAAATAAATTTTATCATGTTAGGCCATTGGATTTTGGAATCCATTTTTCCAACCATTAGCTTACTCTGACCGACTAATTTTAAATATAAAGGAGTTAGGCGGGTAGAGGAGGGGTGAAGAGAACTCCAGGAAGCAGATATAGTATGTTCACAGGACATCAAATAGGAAGACATAATATGGGGACTGCAAGGAGGCCATTATGGATAGAGCATAGAGTAAATGTGGGAATGGAAGAGGATAAGGCTAGAGAGATGAACTAATTTATTATTATTAATACTGTTATTGTTGCTTTGGGGCTTTCCCTTTTCCAATCTATTTTAAACCACTTAACATGCTTTACTGGATATAACTCATATACCATAGAGTTCACCTGTTTTAAAGTTACAATTCAATGGTTTTTAACATATGCACAGTTGTATAACTATCACCACTATTAATTTTAGAACATTTACATTACCCCCAAAAGAAACCCCACACCCATTAATAGTCACTCCTCATTTTCCCTTAAAACCTTTCAACAGCCTCTGAGTCTACTTTCCTTCTCTCTGTATTTGCCTATTCTGGACATTTCATATAAATAAAATCATACCATATGTGTTCTTTTTTGCTGGCTTCTTTCCCTTAGCATAATGTTTTCAAGGTGCAGCCACATGGTAGCATGTATCAGTACTTCACTCCTTTTTATTGCTAAATAATATTGTATGGATATACTATGTTTGATTATCCATTTAGCAGTTGTTGGACATTAGGGCTGTTTCTACTTGTAGGCTATTATGAATAATGTTGCTATTAACATTCATGTACAAGTTTTCGTGTGAACATATACTTTCATTTCTCTGGCATATATACCTAGGATTAGAACTGCTGGGTCATATGGTAACTCTAGGTTTAACCTTTTGAGGAACTGCAGACTGTTTTCCAAAGTGACTGGACATATTACATTTACACCTGCAGTGTAGGAAGGTTCCAATTTCTCCACATCCTCAGAAATACCTGTTATTGTCTTTTTATTATAGCCCTCACAGTGTGTGTGAGTGAAGTAGTATTTCACTTTGGTTTTGATTTACACTTCCCTGATGATTAGTGCCATAGAATCTGTAGATTCTGTAGAATCTGGATAGCACTGCCAGGTAATCTTCTATGACTTTTTACTTCCCATGAAGTAAGTACTGTTATCTGCATTTCATAGTTGAGAATACTGAGGCTCAGAGTTTCCCATTATTATTAAGTTAATAAGTAGCATAGCCATATTTGATCCCAGGCAATCAAATGCCTCAAATACCAGACTTCTTAGGAGTGTGATTTTTAAATAGCGAATGGCTCAGAATGTGGGTTCCAGGTTGCTGCAGCCATAAAATTGGCACTAAGTCTCATTTTAAATGACACACTGTCTTGGGCTTAATTTTTTTTTTTTTTTTTTTTGCGGTACGCGGGCCTCTCACTGTTGTGGCCTCTCCCGTCGTGGAGCACAGGCTCCGGACATGCAGGCTCAGCGGCCATGGCTCACGGGCCTAGCCGCTCTGCGGCATGTGGGATCTTCCTGGACTGGGGCACGAACCCGTGTCCCCTGCATCGGCAGGCGGACTCTCAACCACTGCGCCACCAGGGAAGTCCTATTTGGCTTAATTTTGATTGACTATAAAAATTCCCTCAAACCAGACAAGTCTGACTAGGATATTTCCATAAGACTGAAAGTCTTGAAGTAAGGAAACAATAATAAAGATACTCAGCATATCCTAAATCACCATTATGCCATGAAATTTGATGCTGGGTGATTAGCATTGTTGGCACAAGAATTCCTAAAAATATGAATCTTTGAGTGAAACAAAGTCACTAGTTAAATATACTGGTTAAAAATAGAATTACCATATGATCCAGTAATTTCACTCTTGGATATTTATCCGAAGAAAACACAGACACTAATTAGAAAAGATATATGTACCCCTATGTTCATTTCAACATTACTTACAATAGCTAAGATATGGAAGCAACCTAAGTGCCCATTAATAGCTGAATGGATAAAGATGAAGGTATGATATATATATATGTATATATAAATAATAAAATATTACTCAGCCATAGAACAGAATCTTTCCATTTGCAACAACATGAATGAACCATGAGGGCATTATGTTAAGTGAAATAAGTCAGACAGAGAAAGACAAATACTGTATGATTTCACTTATATGTAGAATCTAAAAGAAGAAAACAAATGAACAAACATAATAAAACAGAAACAGTTATAGACACAGAGAAAAAACAGGTGGTTGCCAGAGGGAAGGGGATGATGGTGACGGGGTATGAAAGAAATAGGTGAGGGAGATTAAGTGGTACACACTTCCAGTTGCAAAATAAATGAGTCAGGGATATGATATGCACAGTGTGGGGAATATAGTAACTATGTAATATTTTTGTATGGTGACGTATTGTAACTAGACTTATCATGGTGATCATTTCGAAATGTATAGAAACATTGAATCACTATGTTGTGTAATAAGAACTAACATAGTGTTGTAGGTCAATTACACTTCAAAAATAAACCAACAAACAAACAAACTCATATAAAAAGAGATCAGATTTGTGGGTACCAGAGGCAGGGGATGTGGAATTGGATGAAAGCAGTCAAAAGGTACAAACTCCCAGTTATAAGATAAATAAGTGCTAAATAATGTACAACATGATAAATATAATTAACACTGCTTATGTATGAAAGTTGTTAAGTGAATAAATCCTGAGTTCTCATTACAAGGAAAAATATTTTTTTCTATTTCTTTAATGTTTTATCTATATAAGATGTGGATGTTCATTAAACTTATTGTGCTAATCATTTCATGAAGTATGTAAATCAAAGCATTATGCTGTACACCTTAAACTTAATACAGTGCTGTATATCAATTATATCTCAATAAAACTCGAAGAAAAAGAACTCACTGGTTAAATTCAGGTGTGATAGGGCTAACTCCAAATGTTTCTACAGACTATTTTTTAAGAAGATAGTTCAAATTTGGAAGGTTTTTTTTTTTTGTTTATACTAGAAAAAGGCTTATTAAATTATAATTGTCATACAGTAAGCTGCTTATATTTAAAATGTACACTTTGTTAAGTTTTGACATAAGTATATACCTGTGAAGCCATCACCACAAAAAAAGATAAGTATACCCTTTTCCTCTAGAAGTTTCCTCATGTCACTTTTTAATCCCTTCCTTTTTCTATCCTCTCCTATCCCTGTCATTCCTTATGGATTGCTGGGCAACCACTAATCTACTTTTGGTCACTATACATTAGTTTTTTTTTTAACTTTATATCTGATTTATTAAATGTATTAAATTATATACACATAGATTTTTAGGACTGTGCTTTAATTTTTTAATTAATAGACTTTACTTTTTAGAATAGTTTTAGATTTACAGAGAAACTAAGCAGATAGTACAGAGTTCCCCTATATCCTCTGCATAGTTTTTCTTATTACCATCTTATGTTAATATGGTATATTTGTTACAATTAATGAACCAATATTGATACATTATTAATAACTAATATACATAATTTATTCAGATCTCCTTAGCTTTTACCTAATGTTCTTTTTCCTTTCCACAATCTCATCCAGGATACCATATTACATTGTTGTTATGTCTCCTTAGGCTCCTCTTGGCTATGACAGTTTCTCAGACTTTCCTTGTTTTTGATGACTTTGCAGTCCTGAGGCATATTGTGGGATGCCCCTCTATTGGAATTTCATGTTTACCTCATGATTAGACTGGGGTTATGGATTTGGGGGAGGCAAATTACAGTGGTAAAGTGCCATATTCATCACAACATATCAAAGGTATACACTGTCAACATGACTTATCATCACTGTTGACGTTGACCTTGATCACCTGGATGAAGTAGTATTTGTCAGTTTTCTTCTCTGCATAGGTACTCTTTTTCCCCTCTTACCATATTGTGCTCTTTGGAAGGAAGTTACTATGAACAGCCCACACTTAAGAGAGTGTGGGCGTGTAAGGAGTTACTGGTTCCCTCCTTTAGGGTAGAGTATCTACATAATTAATTTGGAATTCTTCTGCATGGGAGATTTACTTCTTCTCCCCCATTTACTAACTTATTCAGTCTTTTATTTATATCAGTATGGACTCATGGATATTTATTTTATACTTTGAGTTATAATCTATTTTATTTTTTTGCTCAAATTGTTCCAGCCTTGAGCATTGGGAACTTGTGTGTGTGTGTGTGTTCATGTGTGTGTTTGAGCATTTTCTTAATTTCTGGCATTACAAGATGCCCTAGACTCATCTTGTCTATTTACTGCCCCAGTCCTAGAATCAGCCATGTATTGGAAAATGATATTAGAAATGAATACCTGAGTGCTAAATGTGTTCTACATTTACTTTTATTTCTTAGAATTTTGTACAGTGTAGTGTATGCTTTTTTCATCTAGCTTCTTTCGCTCAGCATAATTATTTTAAGATCTATATTGTAGTATGTCTCATTAGCTCTTTTTTTATTGCTGAGTAGTAATCTATTGTATGGATATACCATAGTTCGTTTATCTGTTGATAAACATTTGAATTTTTCCCAGTTTTTTAATATCACAAGTAAAGCTACTACAAAAATGTGTGTATAAGTCTTTGTATGGACATATGTTTTTCTTTCTCATGAATAAATACCCAGAAATGAAATGGCTGGATAAATTAGTAGGTGTACATTTAACTACCAGACAATTTCCAAAGTAGTTGTACCATTTTACATTCCCACCAGCAGTATATTACAGTTCTAATTCTTCCATATCCCAGACAACAATTGGTATGGTCAGTAGTTTTAACAATTCTAGTAGATAACGTAGTGGTATCTCATTGTGACTTTAATTGCATTTCTCTAATGACTAATGATGTTTATCATCTTTTAATGTGCTTATTTGCCATTTGGTATGTCATTTAAAATATTTTGTTTGCTTTTTAAAAGTTGAGTTAATTTCTTATTATTGAATTTTGAGAGTTCTTTATGAATTCTGATGCAAGTCCCCTGTTATATATGTGATTTGAAAATATTTTCTCCTAACCTGTGCCTTATCTTTAAGTTCTCTTAAGCGTATCCTTTAAAGAGCAGATGTTTTTAATATTGATAAAGTCTAATTTGTCCATTTATACTTTTGTGAATTTTGCTTTTGGTGTCAGTGTCTTAATTAAAATTCTTTGCCAAACTCAAGGTCACAAAAGTTTACTCCTGTGTTTTCTCCTGTTTTTATAGTTTTTAGTTTTACATTTACATCTGTGAATCATTTTAAGTTACTTTTTTAATGTGGTGTGAGGTATAGATCAAAGTTCTATTCTTTTTTTTTGCATATGAATATTCAGTTGTTCCAGCATCATTTGCTTAAAACAGTATTCTTTCCCCACTTAATTGCCTTTACACCCTTGTAGTAAATCAGTTATTCATATATTTGGGGGTCTCTCCAGATTCTCAATTTTGTTTTGTTGTTCTGTCTGAGAGTCTTTATGTCAATAACACACTGTCTTGATTGCTGTCACTGTGTGATAGGTCTTGGATACTTGAAGTGTTAGTACTTCAAGTACTAACTTTATTCTTCATTTTCAAAATTATTTTGCTTATTCTAGGCCCTTTGCATTTTCATATAAATTTTAGAATTAATTTCTACAAACAAGTCTGCTGCAATATTGATTGGGATTGAATTGAAATAGATCGTTTTAGAGAGGAATTGCTGTCTCATCAACATTAAATCTTCCATCTTCCCATGAAGATGGTATATATCTCCATTTCTTTAGGCCTAATTTCTCTCAGCAATGTTTTGAAGCTTTTACCGTAGAGATCTTTCAGATTTTTGGTCAGATTTATTTCCAATTATTTCATATTTTTTATGTTATTGTAAATGGTATCTATATAAGTTTTCTAATGCTGAGAAATAAATTACCACAAACTTAATGGCTTAAACATCACCCAGTCATTATCTCACAGTTTCCATGGGTCAGCAATCTGGGCATGGGTTAGTTGGATCCACTGCTCAGGGCTCACATGGCTGTATCAGTGCATCAGCCAAGATTGCATTATCATCTGGGGCTCAGCCTGCTCTTCCAGGTTCATTCAGGTAGCGGCAGAGTTCAGTTCCTTGCAGCTTTCAAACTCATGCTGGCTTCCATCTTCTTCAAGGTTGGCAGGAGATAGTTATTCATGCTTTTTAAGGGCTTCTGCCTGATTAAGTCAGACTCACCAGATAACCTCCATTTTGATTAACTCAAAATAAACCGACGTGGGATCTTAATTATAATACATCGGCAAATATCCTTTTGCCAGAAATGTAACATAATCATGGGAGTGAAATCCATCATTTTGACCACCTCATTCACATTCAAGGGGAGGAAATTATACAAATCATGTACACTGTGGGGAGAGAATTTTGGAGACCATTTTATAATTATGCCTAATTTTTGTTTTATATTGTACATGTCTAGTATTTAGAAATACAATTGATTTTTTAATTGGAATGATGGACGGTGGATGTCCTTGGTGGTTTTCTGATTTTATGGGGGGAAGCATTCAGTCTTTCATCGTTAAGTATGATGTTAGCTGCAGATTTTTTCATAGATTTCCCCTTATCAGATGAGGAAGTACCCCTCTATTCCTAAGTACCTCTCTTTGCTGAGAGGTTTATTAGGAGTAGATGTGCTTTTTTGTCAAATGATCTTTCTGTTGAGATGATCTTATGTCTTTTCTTTATTAATTTGTTAATATGGTGAATTACATTAATTGAGTTTTTAATGTTAAGCCAACGTTGTATTCCTGGGATAAATCTTACTTAGTCATGATGTAATTTTTATATATCACATTTGATTTGTTAAAAGCTTGGTAGAATTGTTAAGTCTTTGTTTATGAGCAATATTGGTCTGCTGTCTTCCCTTATAATGACTTTGGTTTTTGTATCATGAATTCCAAGAAATAAATGGCATATTTTCATATTTATAAAATAAAATTAAAAGTACAATAAAATTTATTGTCTCCACAAATACATGTATTTTGGTATCAGCTGTTCTTTTGTGTTGTCTCTCCACTATGGCAGTGGATATAACATGCAAAGAGAGCCATGAAGCTTTTTTAAACTTGAAAAGATGATTGACTTTTGACAAGCTTAATCCAGTTTTTATAGTGAACAAAGGAATCATTCATTCATTTTACAGATGTCTGCCTTCAGAATATCATTAAACAGTTTGCTTTGTATGTTATTTTACTATATATTTACATATATATATACATATGTGTGTATATATATATACACACACACACACATTTTCTACACTATCACATACAATGCTCAGAAAACTTCATGATGTAAGTATTATTATCTCAATTTTTCAGATGAGAAAATTGAAGCCTGGCGTCTTAGACCTAGTAATTAATAGAGTCAGAACTCACTACTATGGCTTTTAATTTCAAATCTAGTGCTCTTTTCACTTTACATATTGTGTTTCTCTATTTGTTTACGGTTTATAGTGTTGGTAGTTGACAGGGTTCATGGAATAGTGTAGAAATGTTTGCTTGATCTGAGGCCTCAGAAATATGAACACATTCAGAAATGCATATCAGGCCCCTTAGACCTATGATTTGGTTAGTTTGGAAATTTTTATTGTTTATACAACTTTGGGAGCTAGAATTTGTCTGTATTTACAAAGGGATGATTGTAGGTGAATGTTGGTCCTTGAAGTGAGTACATAAAGGTCACTTCTGTAACCTGCTTGACACATTCCCCTCAGTTCTGAATCCAGTGCTCCATACAACTCTTGGGTTATTCAGGTCCCTCCACAGATGTACTGACCATCCACTAGATAATACCTGCTTTTTATACCCATGTCAGGTAGGATATATTTTGGCTCCAAGTAACAGGATACTCAATAAAAAGTGACTTATATAACAGTTATTTATTATCTTACATTCCAGGAAGTCTGGAGGATAGTAGTTCTAGGGTTGGTTAATCGTGGCTCAGTAATGTCCTCAGGGTTCCAAACTCTCCATCTTTCCAGTCAGCTGGCATCAGAGGCTTGGGTTTTATCTCTTTCTTGTCCCCTAGTGCCCAAAGATGGCATCAGAGTCTCACATAACTGCATCCAAAATTAGGAATAAGGAAAGTTTCTCCTGGCATGTTTTTTCTTTAAATCAAGGAAGAAAACCTTATCCAGAAGCTGACCCCATAGACATCCTATCAAGACTTATTGGCTAGAACTGGGTCATCTGTGCAACACTAAACCAATTACTCAAAGGGAAATTTGATTAGATTAATTGTGATTCATCTCCTGCAGCTGAGTCCACTGTTCTGAGTACTTTGCTACCAAAATTGGGGTTATGTTAGAAAGGAGCAAAAGTTGGTATGTGAATTCAACAAATAACATCTGACGTTATTCAAAGTCTCATTTTGCTCAGAATCCTAAATGATACTTAATCTAAACTGAGAAAGAAATTCACACTCAGGTATGAATGAATTTAATAGCCTACTTATTTTAATATTGTAAAATAATTACTTATTGTAATTATTGTAAATATAACTTATTGTATATAAGTATAAATATATACCTATATACAATAAATATAACTACTTATAGTAAATATAACTTCACAATTTATCTTAACAATAATTATTTTTCATGCATTTATACACACTTGTAATTCTAATATAATATTTTTAAATGACGATCAACTCCATATATCCTTTTGTGTACCTTGAATTATTCTTCAACTTTATGCACTAATTACTGCCTCTGGCACTCATTTTTTTTGTTCTACAGTTTAGCCTATAGTTGTCCAGAGTTCACACACAGGTACATTTGTTACATTTTTCTGTCCTTGGAACTATATGCACTTACATACATCACTTATGTTACAGTTCTGAAATATTTAATTTTTAATTTTACAGTCTAGTTTTCTCTCTTTAATGTAATGATTTTTACGAATTTTTCCAAATTACCACTAAAAATCTATATTTATATGGAATGATATAGGATGAGAAATGGTTGACAGATACAGGTACTAAAGGTCTATCATAGTTAACCTATAGTTGATACTGTTTAATATGTCATTTGTTAAAATTTTTATTAATTTTATAAACTTCAAATTTATCTAAAAAGGGGGAAAGGAATATAGTACTGCTCTGGGTAATTTTGCTAAAATAAACAACAACAAATGCTGTATAAAATAGCTGTCTTTCCTACATTAAACACCAGAAATAATACTTTCCTTATGAGGTTGATCAGAAGATTAATAGTAATTGTATAGTTGAAGTTAAAATAAGGAGCTATGGGGCTTCCCTGGTGGTGTAGTGGTTAAGAATCTGCCTGCCAATGCAGGGGAAGTGGGTTCGAGCCCTGGTCCAGGAAGATCCCACATGCCGCAGAGCAACTAAGCCCGTGCGCCACAACTACTGAGCCTGCACTCTAGAGCCCGCGTGCCACAACTACTGAAGCCCGCGCGCCTAGAGACCATGCTTCGCAACAAGAGAAGCCAGCGCAATGAGAAGCCCGTGCACCACAGCGAAGAGTAGCCCCTGCTTGCCGCAACTAGAGAAAGCCCACACGCAGCAACAAAGACACAACACAGCCAAAAATAAAATAAAAATAAATAATAATAAAATAATAAGGAACTATGGTAATTTTAAGTTTAAAGCTATAATATGTGAAACATTAAAAGGTTTTCTCTATTAGTTTTGCAGCTCTACTACATATAAGTATTATTAACATTGAGAAGGACGTTGGAGTGGATCCCTCCACTCTACCCCCAAAAAGTGTATTTCCATATAATCCATATAACTTGCAAAATATACAGTAAATGAAATATAAAGTGCAAGATCAGGTGCAACAGTAAAAAATTCCTACTTGATGCCTGACCAGTTCCGGAACTGCAGGCATTTTTTCAGTTGTGAGCCAAACTCATTCCTCCCAAAGAAAAACTTCATTTATCCATGATTTTGACTTAAAAAAACTAACCGATTCATTGAAAATGAGGAAATCTAGGCTTAAAAAAACCGTTATCTTTTTAGAACACCAGTTATTGTGAAAGCACAATATAAGCAGCGTAGCTAAATTTAGAAAATAGAAAACACAATAGTATTCCTCATCATAAATAGTAACCTAAGCAGAAATAAAAGAGAAGACAGGATCTCAAACTAGGATGGTCATTTATGTTTTACTGCTATAAGGAATCCTACCTCCCTCGCTTTTTTATTATTGATACTTTCTTTTTCTCTGTGCTGCTTCTCAGTCTGGTTCCTGCATTTAAGGCAAGAACTCTACTCTCCTAGATAGTTATTTTCAATGGATTTTGGTCCTTTGCCAGTTTTCATTCTATCACATATTCTCATCTCTCTTCCCAAAGTCTTCATCCTTATTCATGAAGAAATGAGAGAAAGTTTATTAGTAAATACTGTACTTATAAAAAATGTTTGATGTGAGATAGGCTTTGAAGTAAATTTTTTATAATAAAAAACTTTAAAGAATTAAAAATGCTTAATGTAAACCATGGAAATAGCCACAGATTTTCTCTTTAAGTCATATTTTTAGGATTTATGAGAAAATGATGGTGAATACTTATAAAGAACACTAATTTTGGGAATTCCCTTGCAGTCCAGTGGTTAGGGCTCCAGGCTTCCACTGCAGGGGGCACCAGTTCGATCCCTGGTTGGAGAACCAAGATCCCACAAGGCATGCAGCTCGGCAAAACAAACAAAACAAACCAAGAAACCCCCCTAATTTTAATATTAGAATTCAAATAACATATCAGAGATGGTTGTATCTTCTTCCTTCTTCCTTTTCTGTCTTCTACAACTCAACTTCAATCAATAGTGTTGTTACCTTTCCTAGTGTTTCTTATTGTATCATTTAATATGTTTTTACTTATATTTGATTTTCAGCTTTATTCTTGGGCTCTTTCTTATATAAATAGATCAGTCATAGAGCATTTTCTATTTTTTACCTTTCATCCCCATTCTCTTTTAATTTATATCATTCATAATTATAACATTCTATCCCATAACCCTTATCTCAGTGTTTGTTTTCATTTTAGATTTTCATTGGTTAAAAATATCTAATGCTCATTGCTGAAGATTCTCCAGCCATATCCTGGTTTCTTTAAGTAGTTTCCAATAGGTGAACATCGTCACTAAATTCTTACATGTTCAAAATTGTTGGTCTTCTTTTTTTATGCCTGAAGGAGTGCTTGGCTGAATACAAAATCCTGCGGACTTATTTTTCTTGTGTATCTTGTAGGTGCTGCTCCCTAACAGTAGAGAAGTCTGATGCCCCTGTGTCTTTTTCTTTCCATTGTAAGTTTTTGTCTGGTTGCGGAAAGAACCTTTCTTTATCACTGAAATCTAATAAACTTCCCAAGATAAATATCATGTTGACGATTCTGTATCAGATTTTGTGCTGTATGGTGTGCTGTTTCAATATGTAGATTCAATTATTTTCTGTTTTTAATTATAATTTAAAATATTGTGTTTCATTGTTATCTTCTTCTTTGGAGATTCCACTTATGCAAATATTGGGTCTCTTTTGCCTGATTTATATATTTTCTATTCTTTTCTTGTCTTTCTTTTTGATATTTACCATCTATAGCCCTTATTGTATTTTTCATGGTGTATTAATTTCCTAGGGTTGCTATAACAAATTACCACAACTTTGGCATCTCAAAACAACAGAAATTTATTCACTTACAGTTCTGGAGGCCAGAAGCCTGAAATCAAGGTGTTAGCAGGGTCATGCTTCATCTGACGTTTCTAGGAAAGAATCCTTCCTTGCCTCTTCCCAGCTTCTGGTGTCACCCAGAAATTCTTGGCAGTTTTTGGCTTTTATCTGTATCACTCTCATCCCTGTTTCTCTTTTCACATGGCCGTTCTCTTTGTTTGTCTCTCTATGTCCTCTCCTTTTCTTATAAGTATACCAGGCATGAGATTTAGGGCCCACACTAATCCAGTGTGATTTCATTTCAAGATCTTTAACTCATTATTTTTCAAACATCTTATTCCTAAATAAGGTCACATTCACGGATACCAGAGGTTAGAATCTGAACATGTCTTTTGGGCAGAAGACAATTCGACCCACTGCACATAGTGTCTATGTTCTTTGTTTTCCTTCAGTTAAAAAAAAAAAAGACCTTTTTACTTGGAAATAATTTTAAATGTAGAGAAAACTTTCAATAAGGGTACAGAAAATTCCCATATACCCTTCACCCAGATTCCCCAACATTTTGTGCTGTTTGCTTCATTGTTCACTTAGCCTAATCTAATCTAACCCATCTATCTAATCTGCGGCATTATATCTATTTGTATATCTATTGATATAGATACACATTTTTTTCGGAACCATTTGAGACTAAGTTGCACAAATCATATATCTTTACTCCTAAATACTACTGTGCGTATTTCCTAAGAACAAGGACGTTCTCTTACGTGATATGATTATCATCTTCAGGAAATTCACCATTGACAGAACACTTTAATCTACCATCATACTCCTAATTTTGTCAACTGATCAAATAATATTCTGTATAACATTTTTTTCCTCTAGTTCAGGCTTATATGTTACCTTTAGTTGTCAAATATCTTTAGTTTCCTTTAACCTCGACTAGCTCCTCAGCTTTTCTTACTCTTTCATCACTTTTATATCTTCAATATGCAGGTACTTTTTAAAAAAGAGAATATTCCTCATTTTGGTTATTCTGATGATTCCTTATGATTTTATTCAAGTAAAGCATCCCTAATTGGAGGACTACAGAAATGATATCGTGTCTTGAGAACATCACTTTTGGGTGGTACTCATGGCTTATCTGCCCCTCATTTGCCGTATTGATTTTGATCATTTGGTCAAGGTATTGTTTAGTTTATCCACCATGTATTTTCTCTTTTCCTCTTGCAATCCTTATTATTACAGTTGAAATATTTTTATTTTCCTACTCCAATTTTCCCTCCACCTTTATCAGTCAGAAAAGTTCTCCCTCATTCATTCATTCATTCATTCATTCATCTACCTGCCCAACCTATTCATTATCAAAATGAATTCAAAAATTCCTATTTTTTAAATTTAAAACTGTTATTTTTCAATACTGTATTTATATGAGTACTCATATTGTACCAGATTTGGCCAGTGGGAGTTCCTGTACACCAGCTCCTTTGTCCTTTTAACATGCCCCAATAATTTACTTTTAACATTTTCTTACTTTATGGCTTAATATGTTCTAGGACCACTTTGCATACCCTGTTCCAGCCATTGAATCATCCATTTCTCAGAGGAAACTTGGTTCATTTTAGTGGAAAATGCAATTAGAAACCAATACCTAGGTCTTCAATGTGCCGATTGCTACTGGAGTATCATCTTTGCTTCTAGGCCTTTTCAACAGACAAGAGTTAAGAAATGTGTGTGTGCATATATGCATATGTAATCTATTATACATACATGATCTATATAATATATATGTATAATGTACTATATAATCTAATCATCTATCTCTGAAGATATCAGAAATCATTTGTTCTTACTGAAACCTCCAAATCCAATCCATCTCCGTTGAGTTTTCCTTGCCTGCCCCCCATTCTACATTTGTATCTCCCTTCTTCTGCAGTGATACCACTATAAAACTACCTACAAAAAATTCAGGGTTTTTTGGTGTTCCTTCCCATCTCTCCCCTCCTTCCTCCAACTGAAGAGATATAGTTAAATACCATGTTTAAAATGTGTTTGGATTTGTTCCTTTATTTTCTTTTTAGCATTATTGTAATTCATTTGAAATATAGTTGTATACCTTGGTTTCAGTTTGATTTTAGTTTTAATTTTTTGTTCCTCCATCCCTTGGTGATTTATTTTTATTTCTAGAATATGTAGAATATTAACATGCTTCCAGAAATCATAATTACAAAGAAGTTATACTTACTCAGAGAAATGTCATGCCCTCTTTTGTCCCTTTCACCTTCATCATACTCCCCTGTAGGTAATCAACTTTATTGTCTCCAGGTTTATCTTCCTGTGTTTCTTTCTGTAAACATAAAGAGATAATTTAGATTTTTTATTTCTCTTTATTTACTATATGAAAGGTATCTTTCTTCACTTAATAATATTTCCTGGAAATCACTCTATATAAGTTCATACAGAGCTTTGTAATTAGTAGTTACAACTGCCTAGTAATCCATTGTGTGCACGTAAACTGTAATTTATTCAAACAATGTTCTATCATTATTCTTATTTTCTCAAAAGTGTTTAATGAGAATGAATTTTGTCAAAGACTTTTTCAGTCTCTATTTTCCTTCAAATTTAGTCTTATTTCAGAAACTTTTTGGCCTTTTTTCTTCTATTTTTTCACCCCAGTTTTTCAAGTTCTTGATTCATCTCCTCCTGTTGTCACATCATTACCTACTGTTTTCTGGCCATTTCTTCCCTGAGTTTTTGTATTTCTGATTTGTGATCTTCCTTCAGAATAGTGATTGCTTCATTATTTCTCCAAGAAGTTTTGGTTTCCAATTTTCATCTGATTATTGATAATATTTTCTGAAGGATTTTTTTCTATAAGAAAGTTTTATTGCTTTTTTCACATTTTTAAAACATGGTATTGTGGTGTGCATGTGGTGTCTATTTCTTTTCTGTTTCTCACACTTGATAAAATTTTATTTTCTGGGGCCATCTTTTTACAAGAAGCATATGTTGGGGAAAAAGAAAGACTGTCTCCTCTACTTCTTGAACCTGACTTAATTCAAGGAGGTTTCTATTACCATACCTAAACTTCTACAGGTTCTACTCTGCTGTTGCCATGAGGGGACAGCACCTGCCTTTTGGGGATTCCCTAAATTTGGAAGATTTGTTTTTGATTATTTTATGATCTCCTATTCCTCTGTAGCCTCTAAGCCCTTCATCCGCCTCCCATTGTTCTCCTCAACCCTGCTCATAGTAGTTCCCATTCAGAATGGGTCCTTCCTCAGGTCTGCTAGTCTGTTTTCCCTACTCCTCCCCTTGACTTTTATAATACCCCATCACAGTTTTCTGCAATGCTCTGTTACCAGTTCTGAGGTGGGCAGCATATATACACAAAATTTGTAGTTTGGAGCTGTTTTTTGCCTTCTGCCTTTGTTGAAAATGAAATTTTCATTTTTCTTATTGTCCTTGTTTCCTTATGGCCTTTTGGAGAAGTGGAATTATTCATAACTAAGCTGCCATCAAGTTTTTACTGGAAGTTGAAACCTATTTTACAATATTTCCTCTGTTTTACTTGTCATATGACTTTAGACCAGTTATTTAAATTCTTTGTACTGCTGTTGTCTCATCTTTAAAGTAGGTTAGATAATATCTATTAAGGTTCATGTAGGTATACATTGGGATACTAAAGTTGGTATAATATCTGGTATGTGGTTTACTAGATTGTAACTGCTTAATAACAATAATAGATGAAGATGATGACAATGATGATAATCCTGGAAGTCCAAGTCTATGGATACTTACTGATAGAGGAGTAGAAGACCTGGTTTGAGTTAGTATGACATTTTTAGGAGGCATATTATAAACTTTCCACTCTGCCAGTCCCCCTTTTCCTTTTGTTAACTGGATCTACAAATACTTGGTTTGATTGGGTAACAATAATACTGCAAATATGACTATTTAATAATTGTGGCTAATTACCATGTAGAAATATAAAAATTAAGCAATAATTAGGAATGTCCAATGAATTTCATTATTTATTTGATTGTAGTACTAAATTTAACCAGTTTATGTCACCTTGCTTGGCTCAACTCCAGTTATGATATATGCCTTTTTAGAATTAAGAACAAAATGAGATGTCTGTGCCTACCTTTATTATGACTTTTAAAAACAATCCACAATTCGTGATGATTTGGATACCTGAGCCAAGAAAATTATTTTCTTCCCCACTGGGATGCCTTCCAATCTTTTTTATTTTTTTGCCAGAACATTCACCAAACTCATTTCAAAGTCACTCGCTTGTTTTCAGTTATTCTTCCCCTTTTTATTTTTATTTATTTATTTATTTATCTTTTTGGCTGTGTTGGGTCTTCGCTGCACGCAGGCTTTCTCTAGTTGCTGTAAGCAGGGGCTACTCTTCAATGTGGTGGATGGGCTTCTCATTGCTGTGGCTTCTCTTGTTGCAGAGCATGGGCTCTAAGGGTGTGGGCTTCAATAATTGCATCATGTAGGCTCAGTAGTTGTGGCTTGCAGGTTCTAGGATGTACTGGCTTCAGTAGCTGTGGCACGCGGGCTCGGTAGTTGTGGCACACAGGCTCAGTAGTTGTAGCGCATGGTCTTAGTTGCTCTGCAGCATGTGGGATCTTCCCAGACTAGGGATCGAACCCATGTCCCCTGCATTGGCAGGCAGATTCTTAACCACTGTGCCACCAGGGAAGTCCTATTCTTCCCTTTTATGCTAACTACTTCTCAAGAGATTTGGAAGTGTGTCTGTGTTTGAAATCGTTGCATATATTTTCTCTTTTTATATGTAATTTTAATTTAAACATTAGAAATTCTCTATAATTCCATTGGTATCTCATCTTAAATAGAAGCACCATTCCTTTTACTCAAAGACTTAATCAAATATCACTTCCTCTGTGAAGCCTTCCTTGACTTTCCCAGTGCAATTAGAGAAGTTTATTTTCCTACTGGAGCACTTTCCACACTGTGCTGTGTTTTGTGCACAGCACATGGCTTTTAGAACAGAATGAGAAACACTTGTATTTCAACTTGATTCTATGTCTCTGGGGAATGCTTGCTGTATCTTTTCACATTCTCAGAACCTGGCATAATGCCTGGCATTGAGAGGCACTCAATAAATATTTGTCATATGAATGAATACATTGCTGGAACGTTCCCCTGAAAGTAATTTTGATTCATTAAAATTTCTTCTCAGTAAACGTCATTGAAGGTATGATTCTCAACTCTAAAACATTATAACACTAGCTAGATATGTGATCCAGGCAAAGCAATGCAATCTCTATGGCCTTCATTTATTCATTTGTAAAATGAAAGGTTTAGTTAATGTGATCTCCTGAGATCCTTACATGTCCAAAATTGTATAACTTTATGATGCTTAAGAATTGAATAAATGGGAGAAGGTCGTGTAAGCACATGTTTTCAGCCCTACTTTCTCTGTCAACTGCTTTCTGGAATGACAATATTAAAATAAGTCCACATGTGTTGACTGGAAAAATCTAGATGTCTATAGGCAATGAAATCTAGGGAAAAGACAGCATATATAGGAAGGGAGAGTCAAGAACCCCCTTGAAAGTGGTTTGAATTAATTATGAGACTGACAAATTATGGAATATGCAGCTATTAAAAATTCATATAGAGACCACAATAAGATATCATTCCATGCCCATTAGAATGACTAACATTAAAGAGACTAGTAATACTAAATTTTGATTAGAATGTGGAACAACTTAAACTCTCATTTATTGTTGGTAAAAATATAAAATGCAACGTTTAACTACTTTAGAGAAAAGTCTGGAATTCTTTTAAAATAAAACTAAACATACAACTACCCTATGATCTGGCAATTTCTCTCCTATGTGTTTTTTTAAATTAGCATACAATAAAGTTGACTTTTTGCCATAGAATTATATGAATTTTAGCACATAAATGGATCATGTAATCAGTCCACAATCAGGGTAAAATTGTAACACCCAAATCTCCTTGTACTACCCCTTTGTTGTCACTCCCACCCCCCTAACCCTACCCTTGGCAACCACTGATCTGTTCTCTGTCATATCATTTTGGTTTTTTTTCTAGAATACCATATAAATGGAATAATACAGTATGTAACTTTCTGAGAGAGGCTTCTTTCACTCACCATAATGCCTTTAAGAGTCACTCAAGTTGTTGCATGTATCAATAATTCTTTTTTTTTAACTTCTGAGTAGTATTTCATTTTCTGGATATCCTACAGTTTGCTTATGCATTCACCCATGAAGTATAGTTGGATTCCAATGTATTTGGCAGCTAATAAATGACCTATATAAACAGGTCATAAATATGCTAGTTCCTGTACACTATGAATTCTTGTGGTTATTTGTTTTGTTATTATTATTTGCGGTACGCGGGCCTCTCACTGTTGTGACCTCTCCCGTTGCGGTGCACTGGCTCCGGATGCGCAGGCTCAGCGGCCATGGCTCACGTGCCCAGCCGCTCTGCGGCACGTGGGATCTTCCCGGACCGGGGCACGAACCCATGTCTCCTGCATCGGCAGGCGGACTCTCAACCACTGCGCCACCAGGGAAGCCGCCTCTTGTGGTTATTTTAAATGGTCTTTTTGCCTTTTATTATATCACTTCTTGTGATTGTCTGTGTATCTACCCTTATACATTTTAATTTTACACTTCTAGGATACAATGAATTTCAGAACAAGATAATCAGGCTTGCTAGAATTGTATTTAAAACACTTTGTACAAAGGAATTTGAAAAGTGCTTCTATGAGTAAAATTTATAAGCTTTGTAAGATCATATTAGCTTCTTAGAGACCTTTCTATACTCTTCCTTTTTTAAAAAAATTTATTGGTGTATAGTTGCTTTACAATGTTGTGTTAGTTTCTGCTGTACAGCGAAGTGAACCAGTTATACATATACATATATCCCCTCTTTTTTAGATTTCCCTCCCATTTAGGTCACCACAGAGCACTGAGTAGAGTTCACTGTGCTATACAGTAGGTTCTCATTAGTTATCTGTTTTATACATAGTACTGTATATATGTCAATCCCAATCTCCCAATTCATGCCACCCCCCCATCCCCCCTTGGTATCCATAAGTTTGTTCTCTACATCTGTGTCTCTTTCTTAAAGTAATCTGAATAGCTTAGTCTTTGTAGGTTGTTATTTGATTATTAATAATGATTATTATAAATAGGTACTTGTTGACCTTAGCAACATGAAAAGGCTATACCTATTTAGAGAAGTTTTAGTTGTTGTTGTTGGGGGTGTTTAAGTATCTCTGAAAATACATATTTTCAAACCTTTTTATGATGAGGGTGAATACTACATTCCTGGAAAAATTTCTAGTGCCATTGTCCTAAATGTTTGTACCTAGTTGCCTATGCTTATTAATAAACTTATATGGTTGTTAGTATTTTACCCCACTTGCTTTATCATTTATACTCTATGTGTTTTTTTCCTCAACCATTGGAGAGTAACTTGCATATATTATGACTTTATTCTTAAATACCTAAATGAATATTTCTTAAAAATAAGGATATTCTCTTACATGACCACAGTATGGTTACTAACTTCAATAAATTTAAAATATATGTAATAGTTTCAGCTAATATACCATGCATATTCAATTTTTCCAGTTGACCAAAAGTGTCCTTTAGAGCATTTCTCTCTCCCACTCAGTACCAGAGAGTCTACTATCAGGTATTGCATTTATTTGTCATGTCTCTCTAGTCTTCTTTAAATTGGAATATATCCACAGACTTAGTCTATAATTGCACTGACATTTTGAAAACTACAGTCCTTTTTTGGTTTGTTTTTAATAGAACATTTCTTATTTGGAATTTGATTTTTTTTTTCATGATTAGATTCAGATTATGTATTCTTAGCCAGATTACTACTCCTGGTTCTTTTATGCATTTTAAATTAAATATTTTATTCCTTTTATGTTATAAAAAGGACACAAAGCTTGGGAGTAGTTAAGGGAATATGAAAAATAAGGTTACATCACACTTGTGGGGAGTGTATTGTCTAGTATTATGTGGTTAATTTAAATATGTCTAGTAGATTCTATTTGACATGCCCATCTAGAAAAGAATATGTGAATATATTTTATTTATAAGTAAATTTTGCACAACACAGGTGCATTGATAATCTTAACAGTTACTGCTAATAATAACATGACTTCATTTATATAAATAAAACTTATTTTCCCCATATGTTAGGAAAGAGCTGCTCTCATTAGAAGACAGTAGTATGTAAAATCTCTCTAGACCTGAGATTCTTAGATTTTAAACTTCTTCTGTTAGGCTCTGAGCACTTGAAGTTAGGGCTCCAGTCTTACTTATGTATTCCTGGTATTTATTACAGTGCTTGAAGAACAGTAATAAAAGTTATAGCTAATATTTTTATGTACTACTATGTACCAGGTAATATTTAAACATTTTACATGTACAACTTTATAAAATTGATATTATTTTTAATCCCCATTTTAAGGTGGAGAAACTGAGGCACAGAGATTAAGTAATGTATCCAATGTCACACACCTAACAAGTGGCAAACTCAGTACTCAAACTCAGGCAGTCTGATTTCAGAGCCCATGCTCCTAATTTCTACACTACAATAACTCTATAAGTAATTGCCACGCAGATGAATGAAAAAAGAAAGAAAGAATGAATGAATGAAGAAAGTAGAGAAGATAGACCAGAAGGCTTTAATGCACCTTCTGGATCAAGGATTTTTTAATTCTGTGATATGATCACCTGTGACTTTGGGTTTTATTCCAGTTGGATTATAATGGATTTTATTCTAATTGATGAAAAATATTTACTTTATGATGTTAATCATGTTTTACTTTTTAACTATAGGTAAAAAGACTTGTAATGACCCATCTTATTATTTATGTATTTATTTATTTATTTATTCATCAGATAGATATTAAGTCTTTACTAGATGCCAGATCTTGTGATTAAAGCACTTAAAACAACAACAGCAAAATCCAAACTCTGTGTATACAGTTTGTAGTGTTGGGGGTAGATTTGAAATTGACATAAGTGAAATCATTTTAAGTGCTAAGTTAGCAAAGTAAAGATTTATCTTAACTCTTATTACGAAGGGATGTAACCTTCCTGAATAAGATTTAAAGTTGAAAGCTGAAGAATGATCAACATGTGACCTGGGAAGGAAGAGTGAAAGAGTGTTCTAGGCAGAGGGCCTGAGAGCAGTCGCTGAGGCCTGATAGGGTGTGATGCATGGATTCTTTCATTTCATTCAATGAGTATTGAATGTGCCAGGCCCTGCACTAGGTGATGGGAATGTAGCAGTGGGCAAGACATCTTGTTCATATAAGGAGAGTGGTTTGCGATAAGACTGCATGGTATGCAGAGCTAAGATCATGCAGGCCCTTGAAGTTTATGTTATGGTTTTAGACTTTATCTTAAGGGCAATGGAAAGTGAGAATTGAGTCTTTTGAGCCACAGGAAGCAAATGTTTCAAGGAGAATGGTATAATATGCCTTGTATTTTTTTTTAATTTTCATTTTGATAAGAACACTTAACATGAGATCTACCCTCTTAACAAATTTTTAATACATTAAATGTGTACAACACATATTAGCACTCCTACGTTCATTGCAGTACTATTCACAATGGCCAACATGTGGAAACAAACTAAAATGTTCATTGACAGATAAATGCCTAAAGAAAATGCAGTATATGCATACAATGAGATACTATTCAACCTTAAAAAAGAAGAAAATTTTGCTTTATGTGACAATAAGGATGAACCTTGAGGACATTATGCTAAGTGAAATAAGCCAGTAACAAAAAGACAAATACTGCATAATCCCACTTATATGAGGTACACATGATATGATTTAATGGTGCTGTGAGGTCAAGTAAGATGGAAACTGAAAGGGGTTCATTGCATTCAGAAACCTGGAGGTTGCTGGTGACCTTAATGAAAGCAGGCCTTGTATTGGCGGGGGTAGAAGGAGATAAAGAAATGGAGACAATATAGTTTTGTTATTGATTAAAGTCATTTTAGCTGTTGTTCTTCCTCTGGTGGGAGTTTATAGTTGGACTCCTCACTTTGCATCCTTCATAGTCAGGCCTTACTCCAACTTTCCAGTGGCTAATGTATTTGCCTCATTGTGTTCTAGCACATGCCTTTAACTCTGCTTTATAGCATGTTGGGTAAGAGCTTAGACTCAGGAATCAGAATGAACTGAGTTTGACTTCACAATTTGCTGGCTCATTGGCCATGAACATTATATAACTATGGTGAACTCTAGTTTTTTCAGAGATCAAATGGTAATATTAATGGTATCTCCCTCATAGGATTTTTGCATCATTAGTCATGGAGCTGTTTCAAACAGTACTGCCCTTGGACACATATAATTTTAAAGTTTGTAAGGGCCACATCAAAAGAAAAGATACAAACAGATGGAGAGATATACCATGTTCTTGGATTGGAAGAATCAACATTGTGAAAATGACTCTACTACCCAAAACAATCTACAGATTCAATGCAATCCCTATCAAACTACCAGTGGCATTTTTCACAGAACTAGAACAAAAAATTTCACAATTTATATGGAAACACAAAAGACCCTGAATAGCCAAATCTTGAGAAAGAAAAATTGAGCTGGAGGAATCAGGCTCTCTGACTTCAGACTATACTACAGAGCTACCGTAATCAAGACAGTATGCTACTGGCACAATAACAGAAATATAGATCAATGGAACAGGATAGAAAGCCCAGAAATAAACCCATGTACATATGGTCACCTTATCTTTGATAAAGGAGGCAAGAATGTAAAATGGAGAAAAGACAGCCTCTTCAATAAGTGGTGCTGGGAAAACTGGACAGCTATATGTACAATAATGAAATTAGAACACTCCCTAACACCATACACAAAAATAAACTCAAAACGGATTAAAGACCTAAATGTAAAGCCAGACACTATAAAACTCTTAGAGGAAAACTTAGGCAGAACACTCTTTGACATAAATCACAGCAAGATCCTTTTTGATGCACCTCCTGGAGTAATGGAAATAAAAACAGAAATAAACAAATGGGACCTAATGAAACTCAAAAGCTTTTGCACAGCAAAGGAAACCATAAACAAGATGAAAAGACAACCCTCAGAACGGGAGAAAATATTTGCAAATGAAGCAATTGACAAAGGATTAATCTCCAAAATATATAAACAGCTCATGCAGCTCAATATCAAAAAACAAACAGCCCAACCCAAAAATGGGCAGAAGACCTAAATAGACATTTCTCCAAGGAAGATATACAGATTGCCAACAAACACAAGAAAAGATGCTCAACATCCCTAATCATTAGAGAAATGCAAATCAAAACTACAATGAGGTATCACCTGACACCAGTCAGAATGGCCATCATCAAAAAATCTACAAAAAATAAATGCTGGAGAGGGTGTGGAGAAAAGGGAACCCTCTTGTACTGTTGGTGGGAATGTAAATTGATACAGCCACTATGGAGAATAGTATGGAGGTTCCTTAAAAAACTAAAAATAGACCTACCATATGACCCAGCAATCCCACTACTGGGCATATACCCTGAGAAAACCATAATTCAAAAAGAGTCATGGAAGGCTTCCCTGGTGGCGCAGTGGTTGAGAGTCCGCCTGCCGATGCAGGGGACATGGGTTCGTTCCCTGGTCCGGGAAGATCCCACATGCTGCGGAGCAGCTGGGCCCGTGAGCCATGGCCGCTGAGCCTGCGCGTCCGGAGCCAGTGCGCCGCAACGGGAGAGGCCACAACAGTAAGAGGCCCACATACTGCAAAAAAAAAAAAAAGTCATGTGCCACAATGTTCATTGCAGCTCTATTTACAAGATCTCAGCAAACTCTTGTCCCTTTCCTCCATGTGAGGACACAGGGAGAATATGGCTGTCGACGTGCCAGGATGCAGGCTTTCACCAGACATCAAATCTGTCGATATATGTATCTTGGACTTTCTGGCCTCCAGAACTGTGAGTAATAAATTTCTGTTGTTTAAAATTCACCATGTCTATGTAATTTGTTATAGAAGTCCAAATAGACTAAGACAACCTAACATATCAAAAATCACCATTTCAATATGTAATTAATATGAAAATATTAATAAGATATTTTACTTTTATTCATACTCAGAGTTTGAGATCTGGTGTGTATTTTACGCATACATCACATCTCAATTCAGGCTAGCCACATTTCAAGTGTTCCATAGGTAGTGGCTGCAGTATTGAACAGTGCAGTTCTAGAGATGGATGGGAGCACCTGTCTTTATAGGCTGAGGAGGCAGAAAGCGTCATCTATAAATGCGCTAAATTCTAGCTAAGAGGAAATCCCCATCCTGACATATTCTCTATGAATTTCTTGCATTATTCATGACTCTGATACATTCCTGGCCAATGTGCATTTATGCATATAATAAAATAACCTAATTCATTCATTCATTTACCAATATTTACAGAAAATATTCTATATTACTGGCACTGATTTAGGTTCTTGGAATACCACAGTGAACAAAAGATTTTGCCCTTGTGGAGTTTATGTCATAGCAAGAAGAACCAGACAATAAATGCTAATAATAAATAAATGCATAACGTGAATGTTAGGAAGTCATAGTGCTATGTCAGAAGGGAAAATTGGAGCAGCCTAAGGGGGTTGGGAGAGTGGGGTGAGAAGGTAGGTTGCAGATTTAAATAAGGTGGTCAGGATAGGCCTCTGAGAAGGTAAAGAAATAGGTGATGAGACCAGAAAAGTATTGGGACCAAGTATACAATCCTATACTAATTGTGATCTGAGATCCATAGCCCCATTCTTTAAGGAGCTTGTTGGGGGAAATTTCACAAGTAAACAGATAATTATGACACAGTGCTAGATATAACAACTGTCACGAAAGAATTTTCAAAAGATATCATAGGAATTAAAAACAGAAATTCTTAGAGGAGGCAATACTAACTTTAACACTGAAGGTTTTACATTCCGAGAAACCACTCAGTCTTGTTAGTTTTAGCACTGAAAGTTCAATATCTGAAGAAGTTTCTCAGTCCAGTTTTACCACTAAAGTTCCACGCCTCAATTCCTGGAATCCCAACCAAGATGGTCGGTCATTCTAAGCTGTGTGACTTTGGGCAAAGTAGGTGAGAACTATATCCCCATAAATAAATTGAAAATAAAACCAATCGTGTGAGGTTGATCTAAGGATTATACATAAAATACTTGTCACATTGGAGGCAGTGAATGTATGGTATCTGTGATTTGATTGATGGGGTCAAGGAAAGACTTCATGGAAAATGTGGAGTTTGAGATAGGTGTTGAAAGATAAATGACGTTTCAAGTTGATATAGGACAAAATATGTTTAACTGGCAAAATGGGTAGAGGTACAAAGTAGAGCAAAGGGAATAAGATGATCAAAAAACGCAGGAAAAGCAGGAAATTGTGGGGCATCTTCAGGGAATTGGTGAATGTAGTTCACATTGGGCCAAGCATGGGTATGATAAAAGAAACAATATAATAGAAGATTAGGGTTTAGAAAGGTTGATTTAAGCCATCTTCCTGTGGACTATAAATGACAGAAAGAGGAGTTAAAATTCAAATTGCAAATACTGTTTGATTTGCCATTCTTCGTCTTTGTAAGTATACTTAATGAATGCTTGCTTATGTTGCTACTATGCCAGATAAGCCATGTTCAGAAACCAAATTTCTATTTTTTATGGAGTGTTTCAGAATCACATTGTTCATGACTTACATGAAAATTATGCTGAGCTCTGCTTATTTTTAGTTTGAAAAGAATGTTGTAGCATGAAACTATCAATTAGCCATTTTATTTTTATTGATGTTATCTAACATTTGGCATTAGAGCTAAGTGATTGATTACATAAAAATCCAGAGATTTTCACTTAAAATTATGGAAATTACTCCATGAGCACTGTTTTAAAATTTCACAGTAGGATAAATGATATTTGGATGATATAGAAGAAATTAAATGATCCGTTAACTTTTGGTTTTAAGAAAATTAAGGTTCAATTTCAGATTATATTAGGTGAGTAGCATGACTCTGCTGTGCTTTAATTTTCTTGTATGCCTAAGTGTTAGAAATGCCTAGCACCTTGTAGACAGAGAGTATGGTATAGAGATTAAGAGTAAAAACCCTTGAATCAGACTGTCTTGATTTGAAAACTGGCTCTCCTTTGTGATGGACTCCTTGGCATGCTTCCAGATCTCCATTCAATAAAGGACCTGTTGCTTTAACTGCTGGGAGTGCTGTTAGCAAACAGCATTAAGCTACCAACCCTTCTGGATTGGCAAAGTTGCAGAGAGGCCCCCTGCCCAAGTTCACACTCTTCCCATGTTGGCCCACATCCACTTACTGATTATGACAGTGGCATAAAGGCCTGACCATTTTTGCTCAGTGCAGGACAACTCTCATGAGGCATTTCTGCTCCAGCATTTTCTTGTGAAGTCTGTTGTTGAACCTGCATTACAGATGAACTTCTCCCTCTGCTCACTTCTGATATCCTCCCCCTCTCTCCCACAGATACTGATATTAGGATATTCCCTAATAAACATTCTGCATAAGAAACCTCATATCAGATTCTGATTCCCAGAGAACTCACTCTGCGACAATTGGTCCCTAGAATGCTCTGAGAAAGCAGGTGATTAGGTTTTGGAGTGAAATCAGTTGATGCCTGGCTGGCAATGTCAACTCCATCACTGGAAATAGGTAGAGCACAGACAGTCCTGGGCATATGGTGATGGTCCAAGTAGTTAAAACTTATGCTGGCATTAAGTTGGGTTGTTAAATTGGCAGAAGAAAATGAACTAGCTGGATCTATATATCAAGCATTCAAAAAGTATGAGAGAAAAGTAATTATAAGGACAGGGAAATCAGATGGCTATTACTAATTTCACTTGACACACTAAAAAAAAAAGACTACAAATGACTAAGACCAATTAATAGCCAATTGAAAGCCAGTGTGCAAGCCAGTAGGCCTCCTTTGTAACATACAAAGTGGCCTTTATCTCCTGCAGAGGGAGATCAGACATAATACATAAACATCAGAGTAGCTGAACTTCAGTGAAGGTTAAACTCCCAGCAATGCAAGTCTGCTGTGGAGGAATAGGAACCTGATATATGTAGTGAGAACATCTGGCTTGTTGCCCCAGAAATCTTAAATTCCTAGATTTCCCTGAAACCTCTGAGCCTGCAGAACTGGCCACCTTTCTCTGTACCCACACATCTTTGATTGAAGACATGCCCCCCTCACCACTACAAATATAATTAATTAGAATGACATAATAGCATAATCCAGCTGGGAAGTACTGAGCCTGAAAAGGGAGGAAAGGGACTATACCCAAAAGAGCTGCATAGCCTTACTAGCCTGGAAAGGCAGGAGCCAGAGGAGTACATGTGAGACTGGATTCTGAGGGTGCTTGAGCAAAAGGACAGGCACATAAGAATGAAGAAAGGAGAGTTTAATGATTTGGGAGTACACCCCAATATGCAGAGTTTATACCCTAGCCAGGACCCTAGGAGATGATGAGGAATTGCTATTAGAGTGACTTCTAGAAGCATGGGGAAAGCAGTGGTTCATGCTAAGTGAGATTGAAATGCCAGGTTTCCTGTGGTGGAATAAGGGATTTAAAGATCAAGGAAGTGGGCATGTAGAGTGGATAGACTATGTAAGCCTGGAAAACTCGTTAGATTAGGTCGTATTGTTTAAACCTAGTATTTTATCCTTATAATTAGGTTTTATTAGTTTTTTTCTAATTCTTGAATTTTTTCATTCCCATAAGTTTTAGTTGTTTCTTTTTCAAATATATAACTCATTCTTTACAGTTTCTCATTCTGTATTTTCAAATTCATCATTCATTTTCTTAAACGTAATAGGATGCTTGTTTTATACTTCACATCTGGTAATTTCCAATATCTAAAGTCTTGCTGAATTTTTTTCTATTTTTGCTGGTTCTTGCTCATGATGCCTTATTTCTTATGGTGTTATAAACTCCTGTAATCATTCATTTTGCTTGGAAAACTATTTATGAAAATTATTTGAAGCTTAAAAGAAGATGGATTCCTCCAAGGAGGAAGGGACAGAGGATATACCATTTAGTAAGGCTATAAGGAATGTACTTACGGGAGGGGCACCAACATCACTAAAAATTTGAGAGGTGATTCTCCTTGTAAACCAGTGCTGATGGTAGGAGAGACCATTGTAGAACGAGGCTCATCGACAGCAATGGGGATGATAGGAACCAAAACAATTGAGGCCAAATGGTAGCACTTAACTTTAAGAAGCCAATTGAGTATAATTGTCATAAAGACCAGCAAGGTCAGGGACTTCCCTGGTGGTCCAGTTCCACGTTCCCAATGCAGGGGGCCTGGGTTCAGTCCCTGGTCAGGGAACTAGATCCTGCATGCCACAACTAAGACCCGGCACAGCCAAATAAATAAATGAATAAATACATATTTTAAAAAAATAGACGAGAAAGGCTAGAGTGGCAGCCAAGGGGGTATGATTCACAGACCATTATGGAGATTCTAAATAGAATCAGTATGCTAGGGGAAAATGAAGTGGACAGCCAACAAGGGCACTGCTCAACTTATATCCTCAGAAGAGATCAAAGATGGATGGTGAGGGAGACTGAGTGCAGTTTCCCCAACAAAAAGTCAGTACATAATCACTGGCCAAGTTTTTGGACTGGAGCCAGTGTTTGGACCTGGAGCCCAATGATTGAAGAAGAGCATGGATTCTAAGGATGAAGGACCTGGTGATTTCACAGCAATAGTAGGCTTCTCCAAGGAGAAGGTTGTTCTCCAAAGAGAGAAACAGTCATGTTCTAGGTTAAATACATACAGAGAATGAGTAATACAAAAATATTTTGAGGCTTGTTAGACGTAAGGTCCGAGTTGATATCAATATCCAGAGACTCAAAGTGTCAAATTCCACCCCTGACCCACATGGATGCTTATGAGATCCAGGGAATAAAAGGAGTCCTGACCAAGGTCCAGCTCAAAGCAAGTCCTTGAGATCCTCGAACTCACTTTGTTGTCATTTCCCTGGTCACTGAAGTTATAATTTGAATAGGCATATTTGATAGTTGGTGCAAGCACTGCATTGGATCTTTAACCTCTCAGGTAGAGCTATCATAGTGGGAGAAGGCCAGATGCAACATTTTGCAATGGTCTGCCTTTCATTCCTGGCCAAATTAGTGAATTAAAAAAAAAAATATATATATATATATATATATATATATATAATAATCCAAAGTAAGGGAGATAGCAGAAACTAATGCCATCCTTAAAGATCTAAATGATGCTGGAGTAATGCTCCCAGTTATATATCCATCTAATTCCCTGTGTGGACCCTGAAGAAATTAGATGGATCCTGGAGGATGACAGTTCACCATCATACATGTAACCAAGTAGCAGTCCAACCAGTAGCCACCGTTCCACATGTGATCTTTGCTCAGCAGATTTCATACCCTCAGGCACATAGTATGCAGCCATTGATTTGGCAAATTTACTATCTTCTCTCTGTATCAGAAAAGAGAATCAGAAACAGTTTTTATTTATGGAAAGTACAAGAATCTGCATTTAACAGTTTTGCCTCACTTTCTGTCAAAATATAGCCTGAAGACGTGAACTGTTATCTTGATAATGTCAAGTTAATTAGGCCAGGTAAGCAAGAAGTGCATCCCACATTGGAAGTCTATGTGAGATTCATGTGCTTGAGAGGGCAGGAGACAAACTCTATGAAGATTCAGGATCTCACTACATCAGAGAAATTCTTTGGATCGAGTTGTCAGAGGCATACTGGGACACCCATCCAAAGTAAAGGCCACTCAATGCTCTGTAATGGCCTATATGGGAAAAGAATCTAAAAGAGAGTGGATATATGTATATATATAACTGATTCACTTTGCTGTACACCTGAAACTAACACAACATTGTAAATCAACAATACTCCAATAAAATTTAAATAAAAAAGAAAGGAAAAAAAAGAAAGTAAAGGACAAATCATTTCATATTTTATCTCCCAATACAAAGAAAATGACAGTCTTGGTAGCCTTTTCAGGTTCTAGATGTAGCATATTTCACATATGAGAATATTTTTCTGGTCCATATACTAGAGAATGAGAAAGGCTACACTTTAACAGGCCCCAAATAGGAAAGGGCTTTGTAGCAGGTATAGGCTACAGTGTAAGCAGCCCTGTTTCTGAGGACTTGAAACACCTTGAAAACCTTATAATGTTTGAGGTATAAGTGCCCTGCTGTATTTATGGCAAGTTGCAGTGGGAAAACAACACAGACCCTTGGTATTCATGAACAAGGCCATATCATCTGCACTGGAGAATGATTGCCTTTTGGAGAACAACTTCTAACATGCTACCAGTCTCCGGTAGAGGGGACATCTGATTGTGGGGCACTGAGGCACTCAGAACTACTCATCATGATTTTGGTTTTGTCAGACCCAGCAAGTCATAAGGTTGGGCCAGGAACAGCCCCATCATAGGATGGAAATGGTTCATCCAAGACAGAAAATGAACAGGATCAGAGAACACAAGTAAGCTATATGAACAAATAGTCCAGATCCCCTACGTTATCCACCACTTGCATCAGCCCCTCTTTATCAACTCACACCTATGAGTTGATGGAAGAGAAAAATGCCTGAGTTCAGTTCACAGATGGATCAGCTTAGTATGTGGGTACAACATAGAACTATTGCCTATTTGGGAAGATAGGCAGTTAAATATGCTATATTATAGAAAGAAAATGATAGTGTTGGGCAAAGAAGAACATAGATGAGAAGCCCAAACTACTTAATCAGGGAAAGTTTACCAGAAAAAGTGATATCTAAGCCGAGATATGAAATATAAGCAGGAGTTGGCTAAGTTAAGAGATTTAACTTCACCCTCCAGCAGGATAGCACCAGTCCCATGCCCAGCCCTCATCCCCACATCTGCACAGACAGCTGTGCAGGGACCTGGGCCAGCTCAGCAATGGGCCTGCAGCAACCCTACATCAGCCATGAAGGATCCTACCCTGCTCTCCAGTGGGCCTGCAGGCACCACATGAGACACAGCCTTGTAGCCAACTGAGCCTGGACCAGCCTGCCTACCAGCGTGCTCATAGTAGTTGGTCCCACTGCAACAGAAGAGCGCATACAGCTCACATAGGTAACAGCCCTAGAACATATAGCTTTGGTGACCAGAAGGGAGTGTGCTGCTGAGCCCCACAGAACATTTCCTACATAAGACCTCTTCTCTAATATTGGGAAACATAACCAACCTACCTAACACATCAAAATAAACATATAGAATTAGACAAAATGAGGAGACACAGGAATATGTTCCAAATGAAGGAACAGGACAGAACCTCAGAAAAGAACTAAAGTGGAGATAAGCAGTATATTCAATAAAGATGCTTGTAATGATGATAAAAATGATAATGATCATAAAGATGCTCAGTGAATTCAGGTGAAGGATGAACGCACACTGAAAATTTCAACAAAGAGTAGAAAATATAAAGGACCAAACATAGCTGAAAAATAAAATATTTGAAATAAACAATACACAAGAAGGAGTAAACAGTAGATTATATGATACAAACAGATCAGCAATCTGGAAGACCCAGTAGTGAAAATCACCCATGCTGAACAGAATAAAGAAAAAAGAATTTAAAAAAAATGTTGATAGTTTAAGAGACCTCCACATCAAGCATACTAATATTTGCATTATAGGGGTCCCAGAAGAATAGAGAAAGAAAGGGGCAGATAATTTATTTTAAGAAATAATAGCTGAAACTTTCCAAACTTGAGAAAGAAGCAGACATCCAGGTCCAGGAATCACAGAGAGTCCCAAGCAAGATGAATCCATGCCAAGACACATGACAATTAAAATAGCAAAAATTAAAGACAAAGAGAGAACCTTAAAAGCAGCAAGAAAAAGCAACTAGCTACATATAAGGGAACTTCTATAAGGTGCTAACCTGACTTTTAAGCAGAAACTTTGGAGGCCAGAAGGGAATGGCACGATATATTTAAAGTGATGAAAGGGAAAAACCTACAGCCAAGAATATTCTACCTGGCAAGTTTATTATTTAGAATTGAAGGAGAGATAAAGAGTTTCACAGAAAAGCAAAACCTTTAAAAGTTCAGCACCACTAAATTGGCTTTACAAGTAATATTAAAGGGACTTCTCTACGCAGAAAATAAAAGAACACAGAAGAGATCAAGATGGAGGAGAAGGGGGATGCTGAGCTCACCTCCCTCCATGGACACATCAAAAATACATCTACCTGTGGAGCAGTTCTCACTGAAAGCAAACTGGAGGTTGGCAGAAAGACTCTTCTACAACCAGGGCTGTAAAGAAAGATTCACATGTAAATGGGTAGGAAGGGAAGTGATCCAGTTAGGACATGCACCTATAGGAGAGGACACAGAAGAGGAGGGGAATATCATGGCCTAGAGTACCTCCCTGAGGAGTGAGAGGTTTAAATAATATATTGGGCACCCCAAACCTGGGGTTTGACAATGGGAAGACAAGTCCTCTTGGCTGGTTTGAAAACCAGTGGGACTTACAGGAGGGCTGTAAGAAATCTAGATTCTGCTTGTGAAATGAATGCACATGCTTGGTTCCTCCTGGGAACAGGATGGAGGAAAGAGATTGAAATTGCCAGGACTCTGGCTGGTTAACCATGACCACCCCAGTGTGAGTCTCAGCAGGGGCCAAGCATCCCCTCCAACCCCTCTAGTTCCAGCACCACTCCTCTCTAGGGCAAAGACTGCCATTCCAAGGAGAGTGCACACCTGGGGGGTTGGAGCTGGCTCAGACCCAGCAATGCAATGAATGGGGTGAGGACAACCATTGCAGGCACTCATCGAGGTGGTGGATTGTGAGCTTTCTTGAGCTCTGACTGCCATGCTGGAACTGTCCCAGTGTATGCCTTGGCCCACACTGTGTGCCTGCTCTGGCCACAGATCCTTCAGCACTGCTCACCACTAGGGTGAAGGTGCCTTGATGGGAGTGGAGAGAGCACACAGAGAGCACACACTTAGACAGAATGGGGCCAGCTTGGACCCAACTCTCAGGGCTTCTGCTCCAGCACCTTGGGACTCCACTGTGCCCCTAATAGGGCAGGGATGGCCATTGAGCACAGGAGAAACCCCAAATCACACATGGCTCAGGCTGTAGCCCCTCCATCTCCAGCCCCACCTCCCACCAAGATGATAGCTTAGGGGAAGACGTGACCCATGCTCACTTCAGATCCACCTCTGCCACCAAAGGCACATGCAGACTGCATAGGGATGCTCCCACATAAGGATATCCCTTCAAGACTGGGATAAGTAACTGTTTCACTTAATTTCATAGAGACAGAGAGTTAAACAAAATGGAAAGACAGTTGAATTTGCTTCAAAACAAGAACAAGAAAAAAAAAAACCTGAAAAAATAACCAACGAAACAGGAGCTAAATAATTTATCTGATAAAGTGTTCAAAGCAATAGTAATAAGAATGTTAACTGAAATTAGGAAAAGAATACATAAACCCAATGAGAATTTTAACAAGTAACTAGAAAATGTAAAGAAGAACCAGTCAAAGCTGAAGAATACAATATGTGAAATTAAAAACACACTAGAAGGAATTACCAGCCCACTAGATGATACAGAAGAACACATAAATGATCTGGAAGACAGAATAATGGAAATTACCCAACCAGAACTGCAAAAAGAAAAGCAAATTTTAAACATGAAGACAGTTTATGGGACCTCTGGTACAGCATCAAACATACTAACCTTCACAGTATACAGGTCCCAGAAGGAGAAGAGAGAAAGAGGTTGAAAATATTTTTGATGAATTTATGTTGAAAACTTCCTGAACCTAAGGAAGGAAACAGATATCCAGGTACAGGAATCACAGAGTCCCAAACAAGGTAAACCCAAAGAGATCAACACCAAGATATATCATAATTAAAAAGGCAAAAGTTAAAAAGAGAATTCTAAAGGCAGCAAGAGAAAAACAAAAAGTCACATACAAGGGAAACCCATAAGGGTATTAATTGATTTTTCTGCAGAAACTGCAGGCCAGAAGGGAATGGCATGATATATTTAAAGTGCTGAAAGAGGATACTGCACTCTTCAGTATATATGCACCCAATACAGGAGCACCCAAATACATAAAACAAATACTAACAGACATAAAGAAAGAAATTGACAGGAATACAGTAATAGTAGGAGATTTTAACATCCCACTCACCTCAGTGGACAGTTCTTCTAGACAGAAAATCAGTAAGGCAACAGAGACCCTAAAGGATACAATAGAACAGTTACACTTAATTGATATTTTTAAGACATTACACCAAGCAAACAAACAAACAAACCAGAATATACATTCTTTTCAAGTGCACATGGGACATTTTCTAGGATTGACCACATACTAGGGCACAAAGCAAGCCTAAGCAAATTTCAGAGTATAGAAATTATTTCAAGCATCTTTTCTGACCACAAATGCATGAAACTAAAAATCAACCACAGAAAAAGAAATGAGAAAAAAATAATTACATGGAGACTACACAACATGCTACTTAAAAAACAATGAGTTGGGCTTCCCTGGTGGCGCAGTGGTTGAGAGTCTGCCTGCCGATGCAGGGGACATGGGTTTGTGCCCCGGTCCAGGAAGATCCCACATGCCATGGAGCGGCTGGGCCCGTGAGCCATGGCCGCTGAGCCTGCGCGTCCGGAGCCTGTGCTCCGCAACGGGAGATGCCACAACAGTGAGAGGCCCACATACCGCAAAAAAACAAAACAAAACAAAACAATGAGTCAATGATGAAGTCAAAGAGGAAATTAGAAAATAGCTTGAGACAAATGACAATGGAAAGAAAATGATACAAAATCTATGGGATGCAGCAAAAACAGTTCTTAGAGGGAAGTTAATAGCAATACAGGGTTTCCTCAAAAAACAAGAAAAACTTCAAATAAACAACTTAACCTACAACCTAAAAGAATTAGAAAAAGAAGAACAAATAAAATCTACATGCAGCAAAAGGAAGGAAAAATGAAGATAAGAGATGAAATAAATAAAATAGAGATTAAAAAAACAATAGAAAAAAACCCCGACAAAACTGGGGGCTGGTGCTTTGAAAGGATGAACAAAATTGACAAACCTCTGGCCAGGCTCACCAAGAAGAAAAGAGACGGTACCACCCCCCAAAAAAAAATGAAAAAAGGAGAAATAACAACAGACATGGCAGAATAAAACAAACCATAAGAGAATACTATGAACAACTATATGCCCACAAATTTGACAACCTAGAAGAAATGGACAAGTTTCTAGAAACATATAGCCCACTAAAATTGAATCAAGAAGAAATAGATAATTTGAACAGGCTGATCACTAGAAGTGAAATAGAACCTGTAATAAAAAAAAAGAAACTCCCTTCAAACGAAAGTCCAGGACCAGGCAGCTTCACAGGTGAATACCAAACATACAAAGAAGAACTTATACTGATACTTCTCAAACTCTTCCAAAAGATTGCATAGGAGGCAATACTCCCAAAGACATTTTATGAAGCCACCATCACCCTGACACTAACACTAAAGACACTACCAAAAAAGAAAATTACAGGCCAATATCTTTGATGAATATAGATGCAAAAATTCTCAATAAAATATTAGCAAACTGAATCCAACAACATGTAAAAAAGATCATACACCACAACCAAGTTGGATTCATTCTAGGGTCACAGGGATGGTTCAACATATGCAAATCAATCAATGTGAAACACCACATCAACAAAAGAAAAAACAAAAACCATATGATCATCTCAATAGATGCAGAAAAACCATTTGATAAAATTCAACATCCATTCATATTAAAAAAAAACCCTATGAATGTGGGTATATAGGGAACATATCTCAACATAATAAAAGCTATTTATGACAAACCCACAGCCAATATCATACTCAAAGTTGAAAAGCTGAAAGCCTTCCTGCTAAAATCTGGAACAAGACAAGGAGGCCCACTCTCACCATTTCTATTCAACACAGTATTGGAAGTCCTAGCCACAGCAATCAGACAAGAAAAAGAAATAAAATTTCTTCAAATTGGTAAGATAGAGGTAAAATTGTCATTATATGCAAATGACATATACTATATATAGAAAACCCTAAAGACTCCATGAAAGAATTACTAGAACTGATAAACAAATTCAGCAAGGTAGCAGGATACAAGATTAACATACAGAAATCTGTTGCACTTCTTTACACTAACAATGAAATATCAGAAAGGGAATGTAAACAAACAATCCCCTTCAAAATTGCATCAAAAAATACTTAGGAATAAACCTCACCAAGGAGGTGAAAGACATATGCTGAGAAATACAAAATATTAATAAAGGAAATTAAAGATGATTCAAAAAAATGGAAACATATCCCATGATCTTAGATCAGAAGTATTAATATTGCTAAAATGACCATACTAGCCAAAGCAATCTACAGATTTATTGTGATCCCTATCCAATTACCCATGACTTTTTTCACAGAGGTAGAACAAATAATCCTAAAATTTATATGGAACCATAAAAAATCCAAACATGCCAAAGCAATCCTGAGAAAAAAGAACAAAGCAGGAGGCATAACCCTCCCAGACTTCCGACAATACTTCAAAGCTACAGTAATCAAAACAGCATGGTATTGGCACAAAAACAGACATATGGATCAATGGAACAGAATAGAGAACCCAGAAATAAACCCACACACTTATGGTCAGTTAATCTTCGACAAGAATATACAATGGAGAAAAGACAGTCTCTTTAGCAAGTGGTGTTAGGAAAGTTGGACAACTGCATGCAAATCAATGAAGTTAGAACACACCCTCACACCATATACAAAATATAAACTCAAAATGGCTTAAAGACTTAAATATAAGACAAGACAACATAAAACTCCTAGAAGAGAACATATGCAAAATATTCTCTAACATAAATTATAGCAATGTTTTCTTAGGTGATTCTCCCAAGGAGAAGAAATAAAAGCAAAAATAAACAAATTGACCTAGTCAAACTTGTAAGCTTTTGCACAGCAAAGGAAATCATAAACAAAAAGAACAGGGACTGGGAGAAAATATTTGCGAATGATGTGACCAACAAGGGCTTAATTTCCAAAATGTACAAACAGCTCATACAATTCAGTAACAAAAAAACAAACAGCGCAATTGAAAAATGGGCAGAAGACCTAAATAGACATTTATCCAAAGAAGATATACAGATGTCCAATAGGCACATGAAAAGATGCTCATCATTGCTTAGAGAAATGCAAATCAAAACTATAATGATGTACCACTTCACACTGGTCTAAATGGCCACCATTAAAAAATCTACAAATAACAAATGCTGGAGAGGGTGTAGAGAAAAGGGAACCCTCCTATATTGTTAGTAGGAATGTAAATTGGTGCAACCACTATGGAAAACAATATGGATGTTCCTCAAAAAACTAAAAATAGAGTTGCCATATGATTCAGAAGTCCCATTCCTGGGCATATATTCAGACAAAATTAATACAAAAACATACATGCACCCCTATGTTCATAGCAGTATAATTCACAATAGCCAAGAAATGGAAACAGCCTAAATGTCCATCAACAGATAAATGGATAAAGAAGATGTGGGAATATATATATATATATATATATATATATACACACACACACACACACACACACACAAACACAATGGAATATTACTCAGCCAAAAAAAGAATGAAATAATGCCATTTGCAGCAACATGGATGGGCCTAGAGATTATCATATCAAATGAAGTAAGTCAGAAAGAGAAAGACACATACCATCTGATATCATTTATATGTGGAATCTAAAGTACTACACAAATGAACATATCTATAAGACAGAAACAGACCAACAGTCATAGAAAACAGACTTGTGATTTCCAAGGGGGAGGAGGGAGGGAGGGAAGGGTTGGGAGTTTGAGATTAGCAGACACAAACTCTTATATATAGGATGGATAAACAAGGTCCTGCTGTATAGCACAGGAAACTACATTCAGTATCCTGTGATAAACCACAATGGAAAAGAATATGAAAAAGATATAATATGTATACATATATATATATATATATATATATATATATATATATATAACTTAATCACTTTGCTGTACAGCTGAAATTAACAATTGTAATTAACTATACTTCAATAAGATAATTTTTTTAAAAAGTGAGTTGCACAAGAATTTTAAAAGAGTAAAGTGCTGAAAGCGAAAAATTTGCAACCTAGGACACTACCCAGCAAGGTTATCATTCATAATTGAAGAAGCAATAAAGAACTTCTAAGACAAACAAAAACTAAGAGAGTTAATCAACACTAAAGCAACCCTAAGAGAAGTGTTAAAGGGTCTTCTCTAAGTGGAAAAGAAAAAGTACAACAAGAAGAATTTATAGAAAAAGAAAACTCCAACTAGTAAAGGGAAATATATATGTAAAGGCTATGGATCAACCACTTAAATAAGCTAGTACAAAGATTAAAAGAGAGAAATTGTAAAAATCAACTATAGCTACAATAAACAGTTAAGGGATAAACATGAAGATATAAAATATGACATCAAAAGCATAAAATGGAGGAAGGGGAGTAAAAAAATGTATGCCTTTTAGAATGTGTTTGAAATTAAATGTCTATCAGTTTAAAACAAGTAGATATAGTTATAGGTCAACATATATGGCATACATGTGGTAATCCCATTGTAACCACAAATCAAAAACGTACAATAGATACACAAAAAATATGAGAAAGGAACAGAATCATACCACTAAATAAAATCATCAAACCACAAGGGAAGAAACTAAGATAAAAAGAAAAGAACAGAGAATAACTATAAAAACAAACAGGAAATAAGTAAGAAAATGGCAATAAGTACATAGTATAAATAATCACTTTAAATGTCTGTGGACTATGTGCTCAAAACAAAAGACATAGGATGGCTGATTGGATTAAACAAAACAAAACAAAAAAAAAGATCGATCTATATGATGCTTACAAGAAACTTAGTTCAGAGCTAAAGACACACACAGACCAAAAGTGAGGGGGTGGAAAAAGTTATTTCATGCAAATGGAAACAAAAAAACTGGGGTAACAATACTCAAATCTGAGAAAGTAGATTTTAAAGCAGAGTCTATAAAAAAGAAAAAGAAAGGCATTATATAATGTTAAAAGAATGAATACAAGAAGAATATAACATTAGTTAACATATATACATCTAATAAAAAAGCCCCTAAATATATAAGGTAAATATTAACAAACATAAAGGGAGAAATTGATAATAATACAATAATAGTAGGGGACCTTAACACATCACTTACATCAATGCACAGATCATCCAGACAGAAAATCAATAAGGAAACAGTGACCTTAAATGACACATTAGACCAGTTGGACTTAAGAGATATCTACAGACATTCCATCCAAAAACAGCAGAATACACATTCCCTTCAAGGGCACATAGAACATTTTCCAGGATAGTTACATGCTAGGTCACAAAACATGTCTCAATAAATTTTAGAAGATTGAAATCATATCAAGAATCATTTCTGACCACAAATGTGTGAATCTTAAAATCAGTTCCAAGAAAAAAACTGTAAAATGCACAAACACATGGAGTCTAAACAACATGCTAGTAAACAACCAATGGGTCACTAAAGCAATCAGAGGAAATAAAAAACATACCTTGAGATAAATGAAAAAGGAAACACTACTTTGTAAAATCTATGGGATGCAGAAAAGGCAGTTCTAAGAGGGACATTCATAGAAATACAAGTCTTCCTAAGGAAACAAGAAAAATCTGAAATAAGCTATTTAACCTTACACATAAAAGAACTAGAAAAGGAAGAACAAACAAAGCCCAAAGTTAGTAGAAAGCAGAAAATAATAAATCAGATTGGAAATAAGTTAAATTGAATTTAAAAGGATAGGAAAAAAAATAAATGGAACTAAGAGCAGTTTCTTTGAAAGACAAAAAAAAAATTGAGAAACCTTTAGCCAGACTCATCCAGGAAAAAACCAGAAAGGCCTAAATAAATAAAATCAGAAAGGAAAGAGAAGTTACAAGCAACACCACAGAAATTCAAAAGATCATAGGAGATTACTATGACAAGTTGGGTTGTTTCTTCTTTTGTTGTTGAGTTTTATGAGCTGTTTGTATATTTTGGAAATTAAGACCTTGTTGGTCTTATTTGCAAATATTTTCTCCCAGTCCATAGACTGCTTTTTGTTCTCATTACTTTATTCAGCATAGTATTGGAAGTTCTAGCCACAGCATCAAACATGAAAACCCAATAAAAGAAATCCAATTTGGAAAGGAAGAAATAAAATTGTCACTATTTGCAAAGGACATGATACTATAAATAAAAAATCCTAAAGATGCTACCAAAAAACTGTTAAAATTAATACATTAATTCAGTAAAATTACATAATACAAGACTCATGTACAGAAATCTGTTGCATTTCTGTATACTAATAACAATCTATCAGAAAGAGAAATTAAGAGAACAATCCCATTTACAATTGCATTAAAAAGAATAAAATACCTAGGAATAAATCTAACCAAGCAGGTAGGAGTGGTATTATGAAAACTATAAGACACTGATGAAAAAAAATTGAAGATTATACAAACAAATGGAAACATGCACTCTGCTCATGCTTTGGAAGAATTAATATTGTTAGAATGACCATACTACTCAAAGCAATATATAGACTCAATGTAATTCCTATCAAAATACCAAAGGTATTTTTCAGACTAGGATAAACAATCCTAAAATTTGTATGGAACCACAAAAGACCCCAGTTAGCCACAGCAATCTTGAGAAAGAACAAAGCTGGAGGAATCATGCTCCCCGCTTTCAAACTATAGTACACAAACTACAGAAATCAAAACAGTATGGTACTGACACAAAAACAGACACATAGATCAGCGGAACAGAATAGAAAACTGAGAAATAAACCCACACTTATATGGTCGATTAATTTACAACAGAATAGGCAAGAATATACCATGGAGAGAAGACAGCTTTTTCAATAAATGATGTTGGAAAAACTGGACAGCTAAATGCAAAAGAATCAAACCAGAATACTTTCTTACACTATATCCAAAACCAAACTCAAAATGGTTAAAGACTAAATATAAGATCTGAAACTCCCAGAAGAAAACATAGGCATTACACTTTTGACATTGGTCTTAGCAATATATTTTTTTTAATCAGTTTCCTCAGGCATAGAAAACTAAAGCAAAAATAAACAAATGGGATAACATCAAACTAAAAAGCTTTTGCACAGCAAAGGAAACTGTCAGCAAAATGAAAAGGCCACCTAATGAGTGGGAGAAGATATTTGCAAAAGATATATCTGATAAGGGGTTAATACATAATATATACAAAGAACCCATACAACTGAACATCAAAAAAAATCTGATTAGAAAATGGGAAGAGAACCTGAATAGACATTTCTCCAAAGGAGACATACAGATGGCCACTCAACACATGAAAAGATGCTAAAAATTACCAATCATCAAGGAGACGCAAATCTAGACCACAATGAGAAACAATTTCACACCTGTCAGAATGGCTATCATCAAAAAAACAAACACTTGTTGGTGATGATGAAAAGGGATGAAAAGGGAACCCTTGTGCACTATTGATGGGATTGTAAAATTGGGACTGTAAATTGCTGGATCCTATAGGATCCAGCAATTTTACTTCTGGGTATTTACCTGAAGAAAACAAAAACATTAATTGAAAAATGTATACACCCATCAATGTTCATTACAGCATTATTTACAATTATCAAGATATGGAAGCAAGCTAAATGTCTATCAACAGATGAATGAATAAAAAGAATATATATTTTTTCATTACATATATATGTATATGTATATATATGTATTCTCTATACATATATAAATATGTATATTGACTAGTACTCAGACATTAAAAATAAATGAAATCTTGCTATTTGCAATAACACGGATGAATCTAGTGGGTATTATGCTAAGTGAAATAAGTCAGACAGTGACAAACAAATACTGCATGATCTCACTTATATGTGGAATATAAAAAAACAAAGCAAACAAACAAAACAAAACAGACTCATAGATAAAGAGTGGTGGTTGCCAGAGGGAGAGTGGTGGGGGTGAGCAAAATACATGAAGTAGAGTAAGGGTTACAAACCTCCAGTTATAAAATAAATAAGCCATGGGATGTAATATACAGCATAAGGAATATAGTCAATACCATTATAATAACTTTGTATGAGGATGGATGGTTACTAGACTTATTGTGCTGATCATTTCATTATGTATGTAAATGTCAAATCACTATGTAGTATACCTGAAACTAAAATAATATTGTATGTCAACTATATTTTGATAAACTTTTTTTTAAAAGGAAGAGATTGAAGGTTTCAGAAAAGGAACAGCATGCACAGAGAAGCAGAGGAATCAGAACAATTTTCATGAAGCTGAAAAGCAGTGCAATCAGTGGGGAGTGCTGATAAAGGAACCCAGAGAAGTAAGCAGAGAACTAATCACTCATGAAGGACCTTTTATTTCTGTGAAGTGGCACCCAGGAAGTACCCTCTACTTTTTTCTAGGGCAATGGGAAGCCATTGCCAGGTTTTTAGTAGAGACATAGGTGATTGATATTTGTCTTTGGAAAGTTTCATTCTGGTTGCATGGTAGGTTATAGAGGAAGTTAGACCAAAGGTAGTGAGGAAGCTGTTAAAAATCATCCATGTTATAGGGGTTAGTAGTTCGAAGAAGAGGAGCTTTGGGGGTAGCAGGAAGTGTACAGGCTCAAAGCATGTTTGAAAAACAATAATAATAGTACTTGGGGGAGTGGTGGGATGTGACATTGAGGCAAAGGAAAACAGGAATGCTGTGCTCAGTTCTGCAGGTGCTGCCTTGCACAGGGTGACTGCCCAGGAAATGAGTGGTTGCTGAAAGCTAATTTGAGCCCAGCTCCCCTGAGTGTGTGCTCTGGCATGGCCTGTGTCCGCCAGGAGGAAGGAGGAAACTTTCCTAAATTCCACAAAGGTGCCATGTGGGGTTGGTGGCCCTGGGGAACAGTCAACAATAATGCCAAATTTTCTGGTTTGGACAGTTGGATTATTGGTGCTACCATTGGCTGAGGCTGGGAACAGAGGTGGCAGTGGAGAGGAAAATAATCAATGCAGTTTTCACTTAAATCCTAATAAAAAACTTATGAAATAATATTTTTTTAAAAAGCAGAAATTGAGTCTTGGAAAGGGTAAATGTTTTTCTCAGGGATGTATAGTTACTAAATGGTGAAGCTAAGATTCAGATCTTGATACTGTATTTTTCATTCCCCATATTTTCAAAAAAATAGGAAAGACAAAAATGGCATTAACATATTCTGGGGACTACTCCATTATGAAAATGGATGTGTATTCATTTGGGAAATGTACCTGAATAACTGTTAAATAATTTGTATATTTAAACTTTTGAATATTTAGAAACTATTAATTTTAATAAATGTCTTTGCCACTAAGTTTTCTTTTTGCTATTCCTCTCCTCACACTTGCTGTTCTATTGCCCTTACCTCTTTTCTCTAAATCCTTTTCTCTTCTCTGCCTTGCAAGTTTTAACTGCAGCCTTACTTCCTTCAGGAATTGATTCTGAGCATCCTTCTTGATATAAATGTTTCTTTCATGAGCTCCCTGGCATCTTGTATATACCTCTTTTACATGAATTATCACAACTTCCCTAATAGTTGGTTTACTTTTAGTTTTGTATTCCTAGTACCTGGCAAATAGTTACTATTCAGTAAATGATGTTTGGTAAACTATTGTGTGAGTGAAGGCCCACCTCTTCTAATAAGCCTTTATTGATTTACTCAGTCAGTTCCCTAGGCCTGTGACTTGCAGGCATGACTGAACATAAAATAAAGAGGGGTTTTAAAAATTACATATTTCCATGCCCCTTTTCAGTCCTACTGAATCCAGGACAAGGCCAAGAAATCTGAACTTCTAAAATGTTTCCCACGTACCTATGCAGTCAGCCCAGCCTTGGCATTTAGGAGACACTGCTCTAGTCTACCAGCACTGTTTGATACAACACTTCCACCAATGTGTGCTTATAGTTATTATACTTTATATTGTATTGATGTAATATATTTGTTATATCTTCATTAAATAATCTTAAGATAATTATCTGTATCAGAACTTTTTGATATAATGCCAGACACCAAGAAGGGTGATTATTACATTTTTCTTCATAGTCACAAGAGAGTATTTTTCTATTTTACATCTTGAATTTACTAATTTACTTGGAATCCTTTCATTTTAAAATTTCTGCACATCATACTTTGGATACTAAATGAAATCTATACAAACATACACATGGAGCAGGTATTTTTCTACTTGTTGGTACAACATATATTTTTATTTGATCATATTACTATTTTAGAAAATACAAAAAGCATTTTTATCTTGCCATCTGTTGCACACTTTATAAATTTGGCTAACAGAGAATGTCTGGGCTGAGGCCAACAGAACTGTTTTACTTCTGCCCTGTTTGTATTATTAACAACACAGCTAATGTCAACATGGCTTTATTTGCTCTTATTCTAAAAACGCTAACCAGAATCCATGGAGATACCTTGTAAATCATCTACACTTTCTTCTGTGCCATTAAGAAAGTGTTGACATTTTTAAAAGGAAGTTTTTCAGACTACAGTATTTTTAACATTGAGCACCCAAATCATATTTAAGTTGACTTTACACATTTTTTTAAATGCTTTGTTCCAGAACACCATTTCTTTTTCAACAAGCAAAGTAGAATTAAATGAGAAACTTGCCTTGACTTAACCTCATAAACTTCAGTGTCTTGACATTTTGCCATTGAAGTATATTATCATTTATAGGGCATGTTTTGTGCTTTGTTCCCGTTTCCTTTGTTAGTAATCTGGAAAACCTAGCATTTCTTGATGCAATAAATGACTGAGTCAATAATGTAATCATAGTTTTCTGATGATTCCTCAACACTTGTGCAGCTAATGTGACATCATTACAGATGCTCTTACTAAGTCTTTTATACTCTCAGTACTTTCAGATCTAAGGTTTATCACTTGTTCTTCCTTCTACAAGTATGCTGCTTCCGAGGGCTGAAATCGCTGAAGCTGTTCATGTTAATTGCAACATCCCAAGTTCGTCCTATGCATCTCTAAAGTGTGACATTTCTCGAATAACCTCACAGGAGCCCTTACATAAAATGCAAACACTCTTCTGGAACAAGTTACCCATTTTTATCTAGCTGATATTTCTGCATGGGATGGGTCACTGAACCTGTCTCTGCTAGTCACTTCATGATCCTGTAATCTAATTGCCCGTATCACAGCCCTGGTGTCCCTGCCTCTACTCTTCCTAATTCTACTCCATGCTCTATACAACTGCCATGATAATTTTTTCAAACATTATGTTTAGGTCATTCTCCTGATAACTCCACTGTAGAAATGCCTTCTTTCATATTAAACCAAATCTGAATTTCTCAGTCTGCACTTCAGAGCCCTCCAACAATAGGCCTCCTCAAGACCATTCTATTTTATTGTTTGTTGTTGCCCATGTGCTCTTGATTTAAATTTCTGAACTTGTTCCCACTTTTCCATATTCTTAGTCATGTTCAATACATTCCATCTTAATCACTTCCTTGCTTTGTGCTCCCTCAATATTTAGCAGTAGCTAAGGGAGAATTGAATTTCTGAAAATATTTGTGAAGCTCTAAAATTGGCAAGACAAATCACAATTTGAATTCACTAGAGGGAGCTCAGTGTTTAAAATAACTTTCCTAGAAATTATTCTATTCAAGAAATTAAAAGGGTCCTTTTAAAGATAAAAAAATACTTTTTTCTGTTAATTTAAAGTTTTAGTTGCTGAGTTTTCCTACAAATAAAGGGTATAGAATAATAAAAGTTTAATTTTAGGAGATCATTTAGTCTTAAACACTAGTTTTAAGGAAATGAGATTCTATCATCTCATTAGTAGTTTATATTATGTTACTTATATGTTGCCTTGTAATTGATTTCTTACTATTTCATATCTTGTTTTCCTCCTTGCTTCTCCTGTATTTTCTTTTACAGTTAATCGTACTATAATCCATCCATTCAGTGGTCCAAGCCAGGAACTTAGAAGTCATCAAGAGCCACTCTCTTGCTCAGCTCAACACTAGGATCCCTTTCACTAGACTATAACCCCCTTGAGAGCAGGAGAAGTGCCTGTTTACCATCCTACCTCCCTTACCTAAATACAGTACCTAGAAACAGGAGATAGTCAATAAATACTTCAATTAATGAATAAGATGACCCATCTCTCCTCCCTATATTTAAACCATTATCAAGTCCTTTTGATTTTACCCTCTAGGTAGTTATTTAATCTGCTTTCTCTCCTCACCCCTGTTCTGTTCAGGCTCTTGTCATCTTTTACCTAGACTCTTGAAATAATCTCTGTATCAAACTTGTTCCCCACCCTGACCTACACCATTTTTCAAAATGATTCATCTTGAATTAAAATATGTCAATGCCACTACTCTCTAAATGGCTTTATATATCTTTATATATCAGCCACAGGGTGATCTTTAAGCCCATTAGCACTGGGACAAGGCCTTCTGTGCCTGGCCTCCTCCTAACTCTTCAGCTTCAGCTCATGTCACTCTCTCACTCATTTTCAAATAATACTGATCTGATTTTAATTCCCCATATACATCATGAGTTATATTTATATAGCAGATGAGCTCTTAGCCTAGCCTGAAGAGTCAGGAGATCCCTGGAAAGGAAGACACATTGATTGATAGGTCTTGAAAGATTAGTAAGATTTAGTGGGAAAGAAGGCAAAGCCTTAGAGAAAAAGTGTCCCTTTTATATTCTTAGTTACAATTTTTCAAATCTATCAAATTTATTGCCTATACTTTATAGAAGTATAAGCCAGATGCTTCATGAAGTCTCTGTTTAGTTAGGTCATTGTGGCTGGCTGTATGAGCTTTCAGTCATTTACTTATCCAATAATTATTCATTAAGTTCCTTTTACATGTAAAGCACTGTGTTATGCACTAAACGTATAGAGGTGAGTAAATGAGGCATGCACCCTGATCTCATGGAATATAGACACAGTAATGACTGTGTTACCCTTCAAAGCCTAAGAGCTAAAAGCTTAATTGGACTTAAGAGATAAAACCAGAAATTCCAGACATGAATCTTTAACCTCTTATCTACGTGAATGTTGTGCTAATTCAATAAAGAATGGACAACAATTCACCTCCTTGGTAGATATGGTAAGAATAACGGATACTTTTAACTCTTTACCAATGATACCATCATATAGATGAGTCACAAGAGATCAGTTTAGGAGTTATTGTAATAATAAAACCTTATTAAAAAATAAAAATAAAAATCTTAAAAGTGTTTTAAATTCATGTCAGTATCATCACAGGAGTTCTTCTTTAGATAGGATTGACGTTTACTATGCCCTTAAAGCAATAATATAGCACTGTAAGAGGCTTAAAACATCCTTAACAACCTCTTTTACTGTCTTAGAAGTTCTGCTGGATACATGTGTTCGAGATATTGTGGTTCAGTGCTCAAAGTTTCAAAGTAGATCGAGAAACAAAAACTAGCCCTGAAAATTCCTGATTTTGATTAATCAAGGAGCTTTTGGATAAACTGAGATGTCATCTATGTAAACAATACAGATAAAGTTTAAAGCTCTCCTATGTGGCTAAACTCATTCACTATAGATTTTAAATTGACTAGCTGTTTTATGAATACCAAGAACATATCCAAATAGTATATTTGCTGCTCTTCTGGAAGTATTTTCTTTCAGATCTGATATGATCACTTTACCATATTGTTTCAATTCCATATTTGCAATATCTAAAAATAAGTCTTTATTAAAATCTTTCTGTATTTCAATTCCTATTCAGTACTTGCTGAATTATAATTTTATTTCAATATTTTTATTTTTTAAATTTATTCATCTGGGAAATATGCCAAATCTTTTAACACTTTGTGTCCATTTTCTTCATGGTGAAATTAAGCATATATAGCCACAACACTTCATAAATAAAATAAAAAGTATAGGTGATCTATATTTTGTTAGGGAGAAACCAGCAGTAAGAGGGAGATGTAAACATGGGAAAGAAAGATGAAACAGAACCTATACATGTTCTCAGGTAAGGATCAGAAGCAAAACGTAGATAAAAAGACAAAGTAATTGTTTACTGGATGTCAGAGAAAAAAATGAGGTCCAGAAACTTGAGAATCAAATCCAGAGCCTGGTTACTAAGTTTACCTTAACCAAGAGAAAGAAAGATATTAAAAATTCAGTAACAACTAGGAGTATATAGTATAAAAAATCAGTAAAAAAAATTGCACTTGGTTAGAAAATAATAGGATTATGGCTTGGAAAAGGAGAGAAAACTAAAATTACAGGAAAAACAACATTCTGTCATTAGAACCACTACCGCTACCATCACCCTTACTTTAACCCTTTTGGGGATGTACGTTTATTGGAATATACAGATTGTAATGCTTAGATTTTAATAAAGGTGTTCAGTTTACTTGCTTTACATGTCAAAATCACTCATCAGGCCCAGGTACCTGCCATTATAAACTAACAAAACTTTGTTAGTATTTTCTTTGAATTCCAAATCCTTCGAAGTAGTATTTTTTCATTCTTTTATAATTAGTTAGGATGAAGTAAAATCTACTTGACCCAGAAAAGTTTCAACATTCTTACACTGAAATTGAAAGAAGAGTTTCCAACAAATTCAGTTTGTTGGAAAAGTTTATGATATTTGTAGTTGGATTTAGCTGAGATCTATCCAGTCCAATGAAATCCACTAATGGTTATAAGGTTTTCATTGATATCAATGAGCTATTATGTTTATAGATGCTTTTAATGTCTTAGAGCATGCATCTGTTTCATATGTTCATGCTGGGGCTCTAGAAGGAATAACATGGGAAGACTTGAAGAAATAAAACCAGGAGAGTGGTTCTGGAGAGAATCTGTTGTGTACTGTGGGTTAAGTGAACCAAGTATACCATCCAGTGAGGTTTCTATAAATGAAGAGAAGCAAGGCAGTGACATAGGCTTAGAAAAGCAAAAGATTAAATCTAAAAAAATAGCCAAGGCAACTTGAGTTTCTTATACACAGATAAGAGACTCTTAGTTCTGCAAATTTGAGCTAGCACGGAGTCTTAAAACTTAAGGTAGATAAATAGAGGAAGATGTTCACAGGCTCAGACAAAAGTCTAGGCAAGAGTGGAAAATCAATCTTATAACACTATAGGAAAGTGAACACTAAGAGATATGGGTCAGGGAGAGGAAATAATGCATGCTGTTTCCATGTAAATAGAGATAAGAAAATAGATTCAAGTGAATTGTGTGACTATTGGATACCTAACCCGTGGAGATGAAGGAGTCAAAAAACACAAAAGTATTAAGCTTTGTGATTGGAAGAATGATTACAGAGAGAAGGGTTAGTGGAGCCAGAAGTTAACTCAGTTCAGGACCAATTTAAGAAGCAAGCTGGCTTTAGGATATGTTTATGAGAGCCTTAAATTTCAAATCAAGGTTTGTGTATTTTATTTTGTAGGCAATGAGGAACCAATGAAGGATGCTGAGCACTAGAATGATATGTGCAGGGCATTGTTTTGGAAAATTCACCATGCATTCATGTGCAAGATTAATTGGAAAAAAATACATATACATATATATTACACACATGTACTATAATACTATATGTAGTGTATATAAGTGTCAAAAACTTAGTTATACCTAATTTCCTTCTCCATTCTTCCAATTTTACTGTATCTTCTTCCAGAAAGAATTGAAAATGCTTATATTTTGCCATCTAGTTTCCATATTATTCTTTTCTCCCCAGTTGTTTGGCTTGTTTGACATTTTAACACAAATAAGCCAGGTGGAAAGATAAACTAATATTATCTTTGGAAAAATGTTAATTTGTGTTCATCTGTTTGACTATTTTCACTATATCCTTTTATTTGAGCTATGATTTTGAAGGACCATTCATTATATACTTGAGCTTAAAGGTTGATTAAGATTTTTGGACTGTGAGTGAGAACTTGAACAGGAATAGGATCTAATTTTTAGAATAAAATTTGGATTTTTTCCATGGAACTTAATGTTTACCACTACACATGAGTCAGTGAACACCTTGACAAGGGAAGTGGCAATGAAAATGGAGAGGAAGTGATACACTGGAGAGGTAGCTTTGACTATGCTTGTGGACTAAGTGGATTTTAGAAATACGGGAAAGCAATGGTTACTTTTGAACCTGGAGGTTTAGGAGAATGGTTTTAACTTTGTAAAGAAAGGGGAGGGATTGAAAGAAGATGAAATTTCATAGAAGTATTATTTCATATTTCTAATAAATTGAATTTGGTTTGGCAGTGGACATCAGAGTGGCAATATCTAAACAAAAGTCCCTCGGTGGGGATTAATGGTGGCCATGCAGACTAGAGAATCATTTATATAGAGGCTGGCAAATTTTCTGAGGGTAAAGAGAATTAAAAGAAGATATATCTTGAAGAAAATGCTCCTTACCATTTCAAAATCTGTAGCAGAATCATTTCCCTGGTGTTTGAATTGACACACAGAGTCATTCTGATTACGGTAGAATTTGTGTAATAGTTTTTCATGTGAAAGCTGACATTAAGATAAGCAGTTGCATGCACCATGCATCATAGCAGTTCTACTGACACATATCTGTCCAGAAAAACCAGGATTTGGAAACAATAATGAAATTGTTCCATGTGTGTGGTATGCTTCCGTGGCTGTTTTTTTATAAATGAGGTCAATGTAAGTGTAATTAGATTAACTCAATTCAATATACTTATCTCACTGTAACACAAAATATAGATTCAGGAATGTCAACTACTCTTACTCATTAAACATCAAATCTAGCTGTGTACTTTTTGTACTTATGCTTCAAAATAATGGGGGAAATAATAGGCAAAATTATTTCTTAATATACACACAAATGTCAGACTATTAAAAAAAACCTTGATTTACTGTGACACAGTTTCCAAATTACCTTGCTTGATATATTTTTTGTACTTTATTATAATTTAACATAAATATTAAGATATATTCTGATTATATTCTGTGAATATACTTTAAATAGTTTAATTTTTAAAGCAAATTTTAGTGGTATTACTTAGTATGTACTTATTTAAATAATTTGAGATATGAGAACTTTAATGTGAGAGTATATTCTTAAACAGAATTATGGCTTGGCTACCTTTAAGAGGAAAATTTGGAAATTTTCTCATGAGGCCTATTTTTTATATATTTGATTGTAATGTACTATAGAAGAACATTTTTTTCCATTTTAATAAGTGAATCATTACATAGCTACAGTTAAATATAACTGCAAAAATATCACATTATCTGTATGTATCATTTAGAAAGTTAAACTCAGTAGTAGGGATAAAGATCCACTTTGTTAATATTTGGGAAAACTAGATAATATGTCATTAAGAATGACACTAATCCAACATTTAACAGTACTATATGATTTCTTAGTGCTCTATCTTGTACTAGAGAAGTTTTCTTGTCTAACCTTGATTTAATTGTACTCTGTGCATAAGTAGTAACCTCATTTGGGTCATGAATGTGAATCAGTAGAGTAAAACATACCACATTTGACCTTGCCATAATGGCAAAACTTTAGATGTTTAATATTTTATTGCTTATTGAATGCACTAATTTCATTTGAAGATAGCATAACTGTCTTCATCTTTAAAAACAAAATGAATAATGAATTATACCAAAAAAAACATTTGAATCATCTTTGAGATTTTAATGGCCTTAAGATTGAATTAAATAGAGGCAATGTGAGTAAATAACACTGACATAAAGAGTAAATTTATGGTGCAGATTTAACTGCATTCTGTTACAAATTGTGCCTGGAGAGTTTTATAGTTTTGTTTTCAAGGAGGTGAAATTAATAGGAATTGCATCAGGAATACCAAGCATTATGAGGTTGAGGAATCTCAAATTACTGTTATGATTCTCTTCTCTGCTACCTAGCGATGATCAGATATTCAAGTAAAGAACCCATTAAATAAGAATTAAGAATTGTAGTGGATGGAACTTAACATGAACCAACAGTCTCTCAAAATGCTAATGCCCCCTAAGGTTTCATAAAAAAAATTAAAAAGTAATAGATTTGCAAAAAAGTAGAGGACTAATAATTTTCTTGAACTGTGATGTGGCCCAACCCACATGACTATTGTTGTGTTTAGTCTTGGGAGCTAGTTTTAGAGCAGGACTGATGAGCTTGAACAGCTCTATTGGAAGGCAGATAGCAAAGTAATGCATCAAAAATGACTTCAAATATTAACCAAGGAAGGAGAAAAGTGATAGGACCAATAGAAAAGCCACCAGGAAGCAGATGTGCTTAACTCACAGTTGTCTCTGCTTTGAAAACAAGTGCAGCCTTTTGAGGTTCGGTCATTGGAAAGGTTCAAACAAAGTTGAATGAATTCATTTCAGGAAGGTTGTATATCAGATTTTATATTAGGTAGGGGAATGATATATAAATCACATGTAACCCTAAAATTCTATAATCATTTGGAGATTATATATGTGTGTATATATTAAGTTCTGTTTTAAAATGTAAATTCAACTAAAACCCCAATTTCTAATTTAAATAACTACACTTCTCTTAAATAAGCAGACCTATTATATCTTAGAAACTTCACCTGAGTTATTACTGATCCTCCCAATAGTCCTATGAACCATATATTATTCCATTTTACAGATTAGAACCTCAGAGACAATAACCAAGTTCTCATAGCTATTAATTGACAAGCATGGGACTTGAAGTCCATCTGCTTCACTACAAAGGCTGTTTAGTTTCCACTTCATCCCTTATTTCCCTTATAGTATGTATATTAGAGTAACAAAACAATTTTATTTTTTTTCCTTTTCAAATTTTTTGACATTATAGAGTTGTAATCCTGCTTAGGTTCAACATATGTAATTTTATGGTACATAGAAGAATTAATGATTACAAATTCAAAGAACTTCAGAGTTTTACTGTGACATGGAATTATAAGGACTGACCTAACACTATCACAGACATTGAATGAGGAGTCACAAACTTTCCTGAGTTGAGCTTTGGAGAGATTTAGTAGCACCATTGATAACCATACCAATATGATTCTTCTGGTGATCCATTTTTCTGATCAGACTCCAAACTCCATATTGATTTCTATACTCTATTGTTACACCAGAGGGCAGCATTATGAATTTAGTTTCATAATTATCAGAAATATGTATGTCTAATGAGCAAGAATCTGTGTAGCTGTCTACAAGACAGCTTTCTCATCTCCAAAACACCACTGTCAACTTAAAATATAAGCTTCTACTTCTAAAAAACATAATTTACTTAATCTTTAAGATAAGGGCCATTCAGTGAGCATTGCTAGCTCTCACTTAATGTGAAAAATCACATTACAATTTCCATAGTTTACTCTCCTTTGAAAGAATGGGAGTAAAAGGGGAAACCACTGCTTTGCTTTTTTCACAGCTGTATCATGATGGCAGGGGTTGGAAGAAGAAGAATTAGAAAGTCATAGTTCTAAAATAGGATCTCATTTGTCCCAGTCATAAACTCACCCAGAGTGCATATTCACAAACAATTACAACTTCTGGCTTCCTGGACTATATGGGTTCTTGGGACATCAGAGAATAGCCCTTTCCTGGTGTGTGAAATATAACAAATTGCATGCCAATGTTGTAGCTCACCATGAGCTCAGATATCAGTTGCATATTTACTACCCCATTTTGAAAATGTATTATAAAGTGTAAAATTAAATTAATTATAGTAATTGAGTTTAATGTAAACCTAAGACAAACACAGTTGTGGGACTATAAATATACCAGTTCCCTTCAATCAGTATAACAATTTTGAAATAATAAATGACTGTTATGGAACAAACCAATTTTTTTAATAGATGTCTCTAAAGGTAATATGAGGCTGATGAATATTTTCTCATGCCTACTGTTAAATATTTATGACTTGTAGCCCTCTGATACTCTATCTCTCTATTACATATTTATGTACCTATTTGTTTATCAATTATCTATCTATCTAGAGAGATGATCTATAGCTGGCTATCTGGATAGGTAGATGGATGATAGATAGACACATAAGGATATATATATATATATATATATATATATATATATATGTACATATGATATAAACATTTGTACATAGATACAGCATTATGAGAAAGAAATAGAAATATATTGAAATAGCCTAGATTGTAAACTTAGGTTTTATATTGGCCAAAATTACCATTTGGAAGAATTTTTGAGAATGAACAAAAAATAAAGTACAAACAAAAAATCAGTTCATCTTGCATTTACAAAACCTTGTTTTATATATGTACTCTATCATTGTCAATTTATTTCCCTAAATGAGTGTCTTCCTGACCCCAACATTAAACATTGAGCCTCTTGGGTGCTAGGATGCTTTTGTGTATATGCGTGTGCATGCATGTGTGTGTGCACACGTGTGTGTGAGTACATGTGTGTATGATTAGAGCAATTAATTAGGTGTGGTTTTAAGTTTATCCTGAACTTCGTATTTTGCTTGGATCCTTAGTATGATGAAGTACATCCTTAGAAGCCAGAGTTCGAATCTTGGCTATTACACTTACAAACTGTGCAATCTTGGTAGTCAATCTCCATGAGACTGTATTGTCACAAGAAAGTAGGGATAGTTTTAAACCTACTTGAAAGTTTATTGTATGGGCTAGAAGTAGTGGATGTAAATTGCTTTGTACAGTGCCTGAATGTCAGAACAAGTAATTGAAAAAAATCATATTCTACATACAATAGCAAAGATCTTTTCACTGAATTCGTTAATCAATTCTTTTGAGATTATTAGAGATATAATAAACATATAGTAAAAATGTTTAAAGCTTACTTCAAAACGTGCTTTCAGATATCTATTCACCCCATAATCTCTTGTATGCCTGCTTACGGTCTCTTGAACCTAGGTTTAAAATCCATTGCTTATGTGATTATAGTGTAATTAAAAAAAAATGTTGACAAATCTTCTTGGCCAATAGCTATGGTGAAATCCTGGCATATTATCATGTAATGGAATATTGTTATTGTATACTAGAAAAAGACCTTGTACTTCCCACAAGTAACAAGGAATTTCTGATAGAATTCCTTTTTTATATATTTATGTTTTATATGTATATATATATATGCTTTTTATATATTTAATAGATTTTTTAGATAACTTTAAAACCTTGCTTATTAAAAAAAACATTGGCTAACTCATTCCTTTTATACTTCTTTAGATAGAATATTTTGGTAATAAAATCTCTCCCTCCTTTTCCCTGAGGATTCACTATTTTTACTGGTGTTGAGGCTCATACTTCATTCATAATTGTTTTCTTTTTCCTGTCTTTGTCATTGTTGCCTCCTATAACGCTTTCTTGGGGACCTTCATGCTTAATTTTTCATCTTGTTCTCTTTTGTTTCCATACCAAAACAGACTTTTTATAAGAACTTTTGTATTTATCTACTTTCTCTGTTTGACCCTGCATTATTTTCCTTAAATATTTCCTTTTTTTTAAAAAAGTATTTATTTATTTTTGGCTGCATTGGGTCTTCATCGCTGCGCGTGGGTTTTCTCTAGTTGCGGTGAGCAGGGGCCACTCTTCGCTGTGGTGCGCAGGCTTCTCATAGCGGTGGCTTCTCTTGTTGTGGAGCACGGGCTATAGGCACATGGGCTTCAGTAGTTGTGGCACACAGGCTCAGTAGTTGTGGCTCGTGGGCTCTAGAGCAGAGGCTCAGTAGTTGTGGTGCACAGGCCTAGTTGCTCCGCGGCATGTGGGATCTTCCTGGACCAGGGCTCGAACCTGTGTTCCCTGCATTGGCAGGCGGATTTTCAACCACTGAGCCACCAGGGAAACCCAAGATTTCCTTTAAATTAAAAAATATATCACACAAATTTACTGTCATTATTCAGACTGTTCTTCTAGAACGAAATCACCCAAGATCAGATGTTTCTATTCTCAAAATTTGCCTTTACCTCACTGTTTCTATACTTTACCTATGAGCTTTAAATTCTCACTACAGCCTGGCTACTGCTCTGCCCTCTCCACACCAAACACTCCAACTAAACTAGGCCCAATTTGATGTTCTTATTCATCTTTCTAATTCTTCCTTAATATTCTCCCTCTTTTTCCACACAGCCCAAAGATAATGCTTTTCAAGAAGTTTTGGGTAAATCGACCCTTCTTCAAAGGTGGCAGTATGAAATTTGGTCTACATTTTGCATTCTGTATACTTTTATAATCCAGTGCTTATGTATTTCTGAGAACCACCATGTCTTCCTGCTTCCTCTCCCCACCTCAATCTATCAATTTACCTCTTCTGCATGACAATTTCTGTCTCCATCTAAAGGTAATCTACTTGTGCTTCTAGATCTTGAGGTGGTTTTAACACACATCTGCAAATATTTTGACATCCCTCCCATAAAAGATGGAGTCTAATTTCTCCTCCCCTTGAATTTGGGTAGCCTACTGATGTGTCAGGTCACAGAATGACTTCTTTTATTTTTGTTCCCAGTCTCTTTTTTTAAATTGCTACTTTTTTTGTTTTTTTAGTTATTATTTTTTATTTTATTTAGTTTTTATTTTGTATACAATATTTAAAAGTTACACTCCATTTACAGTTAATACAAAATATTGGCTATATTCCCCATGTTATAAAATACATGCCTGTAGCCTATACTACACCCAGTAGTTTGTACATCCCACTCCTCCACCCTTATATTGCCCCTCCCCCTCCCCACTGGTAACCACTAGTTTGTTCTCTATACCAGTGGGTCTGCTATTTTTTTGTTTTATTCACTAGCTTGTTGTATTTTTTAGATTCCACATATGCAATATCATGCAGTATTTGGCTTTCTCTCTCTGACTTATTTCACTTAGCATCATAGCCACCAAGTCCATCCATGTTGCTGCAAATGGCAAAATTTCATTCCTTTTTATGACTGAGTAGTATTCCATTGTGTGTGTGTGTGTGTGTGTGTGTGTGTGTATATATATATATACCACATCATTTTTATCCATTCATCTGTTGATGGACACTTAGGTTGCTTCCATACCTTGGAAATTGTAAATAATGCTGCTATGAACATTTGGGTGCAGGTATCTTTTTGAATTAGAGTTTTGTGTTTTTGGGATATATACCCAGGAGTGGAATTGCTGGGTCATATGGTAGTTCTATTTTTAGTTTTTTGAGAAACCTCCATATAGTTTTCCACAGTGGCTGCACAAATTTACATTGCCATGAACAGTGTACAAGTGTTCCCATTTCTCCACATGCTTGCCAACATTTTTTATTTGTGTTCCTTCTGATGATAGCCATTCTGACAGGTGTGAAGTAATATCTCATTGTGATTTTGATTTGCATTTCCATGATGCTTACCAATGTTGAACAACTTTTCTTGTACCTGTTGGCCACCTGCATTTCCTCTTTGGAAAAATTTCTTCTGCTCAATTTTTAATCAGGTTGTTTGTTTTCCTGATGTTGAGTTGTATGAGCTGTTTATATATGCTGGATATTAATTCCTTATCAGTCAAATCATTTGCAAATATTTTCTCCCATTCAGTAAGTTGTCTTTTCATTTTGCCAATGGCTTCCTTTGCTGTGCAAAAGCTTTTAAGTTTAGTTAGGTCCCATTTGTTTATTTTTGCTTTTATTTCCTTTACTATAGGAGTGGGATCCCCAAAAAATGATGTTGCTGCAATTTATGTCAGAGAGTGTTCTGCCTATGTTTTCCTCTAGGAGTTTTATAGTATACAGTCTTACATTTAGGTCCTTAATCCATTTCGAGTTTATTTTTGTGTATGGTGTTAGAGAATGTTCTAATTTCATTCTTTTACATGTAGCTGTCTAGTTTTCCCAGCACCTCTTATTGAAGAGGCTGTCTTTTCTTTAAGAATATTCTTTAAGAATATTGAAATCATATCAAGAATGCTTTCCAACCACAATGCTATGTGACTAGAAATAAATTACAAGAAAAAAAAAGCTGTAAGAAACACAAACACTTGGAGGCTAAACAATATGCCACTAAACAACAAATGAATCCCTGAAGAAATCAAAGAGGAAATAAATAATATCTAGAGATAAATGAAAATGAAAACACAACAATCCAAAACCTATGGGATGAAGCAAAAGCAGTTCTAAGAGGGAAGTTTATAGTGATACAAGCTTATCCCAGGAAACAAGAAAAATATCAAATAAGCAACCTAATCTTACACCTAAAGAAACTAGAGAAAGAACAAACAAAACCCAAAGTTAGTAGAAGGAAAGAAATCATGAAGTTCAGGGAAGAAATAAATAAAATTTTTGTTTGCTGCTATCTGACTTATGACTCTGTCAAAAAAAAAAAAAAGAAATCCTGATTTTATTGGCTGCAAAATAGTCTATTGTGTGGAAGTACTGTAATTAACTATTTCTCTATTACTGGGTATTTGAGTGCCTTCCATTTTTTTTTGCTATTATAAACAATGATGTGATGAATATTCTAAAAAAATAATAGAAACAATGAAACGAAAAGCTTGCCCTTAGAAAAGGTAAACAAAATTGATAAACCTTTAGCTAGACACATCAAGAAAAAAAGGGAGAGAGCCCATATCAGTAAAATAAGAATGACTTCTAAGGCTAGGTTATAAAAGGCAATTCAGCTTCTGCCTGTTTCCCTCTCTTGAGATACATGTTCTGGGTGATCTGCCATAAAATTCCTGGCTATGTAGAACACATAGAGACCTCAAAGAGATGGAGATACCGAAGGAGCTCCAGCTTTTCCAGCCTACAACAGTTTGGGTCTTTCCAATGTCAACCACCAGACATGTGAGTGAACAAAAACCTCCAGATGATTCCAGCCCACAGCTTTCAAGCTATCCCATATGATTGAGTAGGCAGAAATTAGATGTCCCTAATAAGTCCTGCCAAGATTACAGATTCATGAGCAAGGTGATATACCCTGTAAATTCCAACTGCTTCATTACTGTGAACTCCAATTTCTTACTTCTCAGCTCAGAAAGATCACTCTGTTCTGCTTGATTTAACCTCTAAGTGCTATAATCTTAATGTGCCTACATGGAGAATGCCTGGGCAAATGTGGTGCTCCTGTGTGTCTCTTTTCTCACAAATCACAATCCTGAATGTTTTTGTAGTTGTGTATGGCAGGAAGGTTAGTTCACTATCAGTAAGTCCATTATGACAAGAGGACAAATATAAAACATTTTTTTACTTTGATGACAGTAAAATTCAAAGATAGAAATCCCCTGCTGGGCAGGAAAATGATTATACCTTGGAGTCCTTTTAATTATTATAGGAGATTGCAAGAATGACTTCTTGGTAATTTTAATCACATAAAAACTTTTAAAATCTTGTTTCACTCCTGAAAAGTAGCAATAAATAAAATGGGGAAACTAATTTTTCCCCCTTAAGAGATATGAAAAACTATATTTTGAAAGTTTACTAATATATGAAGTTCACCTTGGCATTTTTGTGAGCTGTTTAGCATTTCAAAATATTTTCATGTAAAATTTTAATATATAATTTTTATCTCTGTAGCTAAAAAATGATGAAACAAGACAATCATAGGTAGAATGTCACTTTTCTACAAGATGTTTAGAAACATAATGTTTTGAAATTTTTCCATTTTACATACAACTCAATTAAAGTTATTATCTTTCTTTGGAATGACTCTCTGAATTTAATTGCTACTAAACTAATTTGCTTTTCTAAACTGTTTTTGCTGTTATAATTGTAACCTATTAGTTATATGCTAAAAAACCAAGTTGGCAAACAGCTATTCCAAATTCTGTACAACAATTATACCAGTTGGAAACTGAAGCTCAGGAAAGATGGGCTGTCAAATGAAAATTTAGTAATTACTAAAATCTGAGTAAAAACTAACCTTTTTATTCAAGGTATAAATCAAATCGATAAGACCAGTCAAAGAGTTTAAAATGTGTTTTAGTTTAGCAGAATGAGAACACAAACAATTTGGGAAGAGTATCTCTTTAGTAATTATTACCAGCATATGGAGGCATTTTGAAAAGTAATACTAAATGCCCTAAAAATGAAACAAAAACAAAATAAAATATAACAACCAAAGAGATAACCAATCACATAAAAATATTTTTAATTAAAATATAATTCCAGACAATGCAAAAAATGAAATCTGGAAGACTTACATAATAATGAGTCTCTTATTTCTGCTTAAATATCATAGAAGGACTGCCCCTATGATGGTAGGTTAAGGAAGCTCTGGGCTGTGAGTTAAGAGGCACACCTTACCTTTGTGCCTAAATATCTCTCCAGTGCAAAGGGCTCATATTCTAATCATTAAACTTCTGCTTCTAAAAGTAAAGTAAATTCTGAAGGTTCTTCTGCTACAAATCAACTAGATCCTAAATAAAACATTGTTTTCACAGGCATTGCTAGACCCAAGGAAGTTAAGGAAAATCTACAAGAATAATTTCCTAAATAAAATAACAAATATTCAGATAAATTTATGAGTTTAGGATGGAGTAGGAGCAGTGAGCAGTAATTGGAAAACAAACTGGAAAAGTGAAGTTGCCCCAAAAGAAAATGCTAATATTAGTGGAGCATTAAGAGACTAAATTCTCTGTCAGTTGCAAGATGGGAAATCTAATATTTACTCATTAGAATCTTTAATGTAAGCCCAAGTGATTCCAGGTTGACAACAACCTCTGGCTTTTAGCAGAAGCCAATGTAAATCCTCTTTGGAAGATGGAAAATTCTATTTAGGCTGCAGGATTTTCACAGATTAACCTCAAGCAAATTTATCTCAAAATCAAGATCAACAAAATTATTAAAAAAGAAACCTTCATGACTGATATTTAGCAAAAATAACAGATTTCCTCAAGGACTTCAGATATTGAAATTATCAGGGAATACAATATAACTATGAATGAAATAGTTAAAGATATATAAATATATAAATATATATATATATATATATTTTTGTGTGTGTGTGGTATGCAGGCCTCTCACTGTTGTGGCCTCTCCCACTGTGGAGCACAGGCTCTGGACAGGCAGGCTCAGCGGCCATGGCTCACGGGCCTAGCCGCTCCACGGCATGTGGGATCTTCCCGGACTGGGGCACGAACCCGTGTCCCCTGCAACGGCAGGCGGACTCTCAACCACTGAGCCACCAGGGAAGCCCAAGATATAGTTTTTAAAAGAATAAAAATGCAAAAGCAAAGAGAGACTTCAAAAAATGACTGGGAAGATTTTAAAAGGAAATGAAATATAAATTTTAGGTATAAATATAATCGTTAAAATTTAAAAAAAATGTATAAGTTAAACAGCAGATCAGACATAGCTGAAGGAGGAATTAGTGAACTGAAATAAATCATTCAGAATATAGTACAGAAGAAGGCAAAATGGAAATATAAAAGAAATTTTTAGAAATATGAAGGAAAGAATAAGATATAATGTAAGTTGAAGGAATTGCCAGAAAATGAGAATAAAGAAAATAGAAAAGAGGCAATATTTGCAGAGATAATGGCTGAAAATAATTTCATGAAAAGCATGAATCTGTACGTAAGGGAAGCAAAGTAAATACAAAGCAGGATAAATTAGAAAAAGATTTACACTTTCACACTTTATGATGAAACAACACAAAACCAAAGAGGAGCTTTTAAAAGCAGCCAAGGAGGCAAGGAGGATCATCTACAGAGAATGACAACAATGGAAGATATAAGATAAAGGAACTTCTAAAAGAAAGAAGGAAATAAAATGACCACAGACAGGAGGTAGGACATTGAAGAAGAAATGGTTCTCAAATATGTTGGTAAACATGTAGATAAACATTGTGTGAAATAATAAAAATAGTACTATCTTATTTATAGGTTAAAAAAGGAACACAGCTAAAGAAAAACAAGATGTTTGTTGGGAGGAGAGAGTGATGTTAAAGTGGTCTAGAGCAGTGCTTAATATTTTATTCACTTGGGAATAGTTTTTTTAAAAAGTGAATTCTCATTTAGCAGATGTTGTATCCACTCTGACGAAATAGGAAGCATGCCCATGAAAAATTTGGTTCAGATATCAAGATTAATGATCACACACACACACATATCCCAAGTGGAGTTGTAAAGGTTTATTACTCATATAATGAGGCTTGCTGGAAAGAACAGCATAGCTGCCAAGCATTCCAAAATTGATTTGAGTGAACCAGAAGAGGAAACTAGCTTAGAGTTTTTATGGTAGTTAGTGGTGGGCTGGATGAGGGTTCTTATGAGTGGCTTTGAACTTCTCACAGGTGGCAAAGGAAGGAGCACCTGGGCTTTCTTATTCAGCTTGTTCAGATGTGTGGCAGAAGGGGAAGAGTGAGGCATGAGGCTTAAAAGTTGTCAGCAGCTCAACATACAAGAAAAAATGGAGGTGGACCCTATTACAGTTCACCCCAGTCATCATGTGACTGATGACTGAAATATGCTCTGTTTCATTTAATTGATTTTGAACTTAAGTAAGCCATTATGGTGCTCTGTGAGGCCAGTAAGGGAAGTGAAAGTTCCATTGAAAGCCTTATTCAAGAGCCCAACGTTGTTCCTTCTGAGAAGTGAAATGAGTGCCTTGGTCACTATCAATGAAATCTAGAACTCTGCAGAGGATCAGGGGGGTCTTGCTTTAGTATGTGCAGAGGTAGATGTAATGTTGATTTATATTTTTGGCATTTATGAAGCAAGAGATTCCAAGGATTCTTAGCCAGAAGGGTGCAACCTTGTACGAGGAATTGTTGTTTTTGCCATTGGTTGGTCCACACAGTCAGACCATTGGCAATGGCACAAGAGTCTGTAAAATATGCAGATGGACCTGACTTTTCACTGGGTCATCCATAAACAAGATGAGTGCCTGAAGTTTGGCCAATTTTGCTGACATCCTGGTTAAGGGATAAGAAGCAGTAACTCTCCACTGAACTTCATATGTGTTATGTATATGGTAGATGGACTCTGTTTGCTCTTCACTTGATATCAAGGGGCTGACTAGGCAGCCAAGAGATCTGTGAGAGGATTGACTTCCTCTAGCACCATGGCCTGTGGCAAGAGACTAAAGATAGGGGAGGCCACCCCTTCCTGCAGGTAGATATGCCAGGGGACCCAGGTTTGGTTCCATCCTGTAGCAAGGCAGCCTCAGTGGCCAAGCAGAGATTGCAGCATATTGCTTTCTTAACCCAGGAAACTGGGTATGAGGAGGGTCATGAGCCCAGGGCCTGTGAGAGCCTCTATTTCCAAGAAAGCCCAGTATGTAGCCAGTAGTCACCACTCTAATAACATATGGGATGGAACCGAGGAGAGTAGTTTCTTGTATCAGAAGCCCATAGGCAACTTAAAGCCATCATGAATGGCCAGAGACTCCAGGAGGCATGAGAGGAGGTTAAGCCTCTACAATGAAGGAGTTTCTTGAGAGCACTTCTGGAAGTTGTATTGCAATCTGAACAAATTCTAGAGCCTTTTGCTAGAGGGTGTCCCATTCAAGGTGGGTCAGTTTGCAACTTAAGTAAAATTTTATAAATAAAGAATATGTTGCCTTCAAAACCCTAAAAGGCCTAAAAGAGGCTGGGCTTGTTTAATGTGGTTGCTAAGAGAGTAGTTATTTCTTAACAGTGTCAGGGATGGAGCTGCTCTCAGTTTACCAAGTAATTTTCAGGGATTTAAGCATGATGGCAGAACGTTGCACTATGTGTGGGACAATGGCCCATCCCCCCTTTTTGTGAGTTTCTTTGTAAGTATTTATATGTCCTTAATGTTTGTGTCAAGTAAATATCTTTAGAGGAGGGTGTCATCAGTATGATTTCATATTTGTGCCCCAAGAGAAGGTTGGATGTCGCTAAGATCTCACCTGCACAGGTCGTGTGCTATGGCAAGACTGTTGAATCATTGAATGAAAAATGTTGTGTGAATCTGCTAGGACTGTCATAACAAAATACCACAGACTGGGTGGCTTAGACAACACAAATGTATTTTCTTACAGGTCTGGATGTTAGAAATCCAAGGTCAAGGTGTCAGCAGGTTTGTTTTCTTCTGAGGCCTCTCTCCTTGGCTTACAGGTGACTGCCTCTTCACTGTGTCCTCACCTGGTTGCCCCTCCATCTGTGTGTTTTCTGTGTCCTAACCTCCTCTTCTTATAAGGACACCAGTTATATTGGATTAGGGCTACAATTATGACTTCATTTTACCTTAATTACCTCTTTGAAGGCTCAACTTCTAAATACAGTCAAATTCTAAGTATTGGGCATTAAGACTTCACCATATGAATTTGTGGGGGGGACACAATTCAGCCTGTAAGTGTATTGTTTCTTTGAAGGTGAAGGCAAACTGCGGTGAGAGACTGTTGAAACAGACACTGAACAGAACATAGTATTCAAATCTATAGTAGTAAAATATTTACCAGTTGCTGATTAGATGGAGTCAGTAATTTCAATAATATTGGTTATGAGGACCTAAATGGGTGGGACCACAGCATTATGGTTGTGGTAAAATGCTGAAGCATGATTAATTGTTTCCAAGTTTAAGAAAAGTTAAATAAGGCTGTTAAATGGAGAAGCAATGGATGTAATCATCCCTTTCCAAATAGATCTTAAAAAATTGATTTTAATTCTTGATGGTCCTGTTTTAATTTAATTAGGCACTATTAACTATTTTAACTAGGGAGGGGTGGTTCATGGGGTCCCATTTTGTCAATCCAATTGTAAGGGCGAAATATTTAATTTTTATTGCTCACTGGGTTAAAGAATTCAAGCCTTCCGTGGGATAGTTTAAGTCAATGGCTGATATGACCATTGGAAATTTAGACATGGCAATATGTTCAAAGATCAAGATGGTTGTCCCATATTTTATTTTCTCTTAAGATTATAGGGCAGTGGTCCCCAACCTTTTTGGAACCAGGGACTAGTTTCGTGGAAGACAGTCTTTCCACGGACAGACAGTACGGTGGGGAGGGATGGTTCAGGTGGTAATGCAAGCGATGGGGAGCGACGGGTAGCAGCAGATGCAGCGCCGCTCACTTCCTGTTGTGCAGCCCGTTTCCTAACAGGGTTTCCTAACAGGGGTCCCCTGGGGTTGGGGACCTCTGTTATAGGGGATTTCTTGTTTAAATTTAGTGGGAACCCCAGATATAAGTTTAATTTGGACCACAGTATTGATTAAGACCATGAAAGTTTGCCAATTGGTGCACGTCAGCAGATAATAAATTTAATTCAGAACATATGTTGTAGAAGTGCAAGAGCCAATCAGTGCTCTTTTATCTTTTTGTTGCATAAATTCTTTTAGTAAATTTTGGGTTTCCAATTGGGTCAAATTGTGGATGTGTTTCACTTTTTGTTGTTTTCCTCCTATATCCAGGTTTCCTTCTTTCTTTTTCTCCCTTCCTCCCTCCCTCCCTCTCTCCCTCTCTTTCCTTCCTTCCTTCCCTCCTTCCTTCCTTCCTTCCTTCTTTTTTTCTTTCTTTCTTTCTTTCTTCTCTCTTTCTCTCTCTCCCTCCTTCCCTTCCTCCCTCCATTTCTTTCTCTTTCTTTCATGCTTTCTTCTTTACTTCCTTCTGAGTGGTTATTGGATTATTTTAGAGGTTGAGGTTCTCCCTACCCTGCTTATATTAACAAGTTTATGCCATCAGAGTTAAAGGGCTTTCTCATGGCAATGATTGAATTAGCCCTTTACTGTGCACCAGGAGTGCCATGGTCTGGATCATTTTAGGAAACAGAGACATAGGCAAACACATTTTTGTAGGGTCATAGTGACATCAGCATGCCACATAGTAATTGCTCTTCTACTCATGAAACCACACAATGGACCAGTATATTGCCCAAGGTATCAGTGATTCCCCTGAGTGCTCTATAGAATGGAGGTACCACCTGGTTGAGGCATACAGCCAATAGTCCGAGGGTAAGAGTCCTTGGCTTATGCTGGCATCAAGACAAATGATTCAATTTGAGAAACACAGGTAGGTCTGAGTCACAAAACAGGAGCCAGGGCCACTTTAATGAGGGCCTCAATACCATATGACTGGCTCTAAATGCCAATTATAATTTTGAGTTTTTTCTTCCAGTTTTATTGTGATATAATTGACATATAATGCTGTATAAATTTAAAAGACATACAACATAATGATTTGGCTTACATACATCATGAAATGATTACCATGATAAGTTTAGTGAATATCCACCAACTCATATAGATACAAAATAAAAGAAATAGAAAAAAAATCTTCCTTGTGATGAGAACTCTTAGGATTACTTCTTTAACAGCCTTCATATATAACATACATCAGTGTTACATTTATCATGTTGTACATTACATCCCTAGTACTTATTAATCTCATCACTGGAAGTTTGTACCTTCTGACTGCCTTCATTCAATTCCCATTCCCTCCAGCCTCCATCTCTGGTAACTACAAATCTGATTACTTTTTCTATGAGTTTATTTGTTTTTAAAGTATAATTGACCTGAAACACTATGTTAGTTCCTGCTGTACAACAGAGTGATTGAATGTTTCTATACATTTCAAACTGATTGCCCCAATAAGTTACGATATGTCACCATACAAAGATACTACATAGTTACTCACTATATTCCCCCCACTGTACATCTGTACATTTCATATCCCTGACTCATTTATTTTGCAACTGGAAGTTTGTACGTCTTAATCTCCCTCATCTATTTCTTTCTCCCCCTGACCCCCAGTAACCTCCTCTTTGTTCTCTGTATCTCTGACTCTATTTTTGTTTAGTTATATTTGTTATTTGTTTTCTTTTTTAGACTCCATATAAAATCTTGGTCCGTCCTTGTTGTTGCAAATGGCAAGATTTCATTCCTGTTTATGGCATATATATATATATATATATATATATATATGTATAAAATGTTCTTTATCCATTCATCTATCAGTGGGCACTTAGGTTGTTTCCATAGCTTGGCTATTGTGAAAAGCCAATAGCCAAGTGAACTGCAGTGAACATAGGAGTGCATATATCTTCTTGAATTAGTGTTTTCATTTTCTTCAGATAAATACCCAAAAGTGGGATTGGTGGATCATATGGTGGTTGTGCTTTTAATTTTTTCAGGAACCTCCATATTGTTTTCCATAGTGGCTACACCCATTTACATTTCTACTAACAGTGCACAAGGGTCCCTTTCTTCTCATCCTCTCCAACATCTGTTATTTGTTCTCTTTTTGATAACAGCCATTCTGACAGGTGGCAGGTGATATCTTATTGTGGTTGTGATTTGCATTTCCCTGACAATTAGTGATGTTGAGCAACTTTGCATATGCCTGTTGGCTATCTGTATGTCTTCTTTGGAAAAATGTCTCTTCAGATCCTCTGCTCATTTTTTAATTGTGTGGGGGTTTTTTTGATGTTGAGTTGTATGAATTCTGTGTATATATTGGATATAATCCCTTTTTAGATATATTGTTTGCAAATATCTTCTCCCATTCATTAGCTGGATTTTTGCTTTGTTGATAGTTTTCTTCACTGTGCAAATGCTTTTTAATTTGTTTATTGTTGCTTCTGTTTCCCTTGCATGAAGAGACATATCCAAATAAATATTACTAGGACTGATGTCAAAGAGCTTATTGCCTCTGTTTTCTTCCAGAAGTTTACGGTTTCAGGTCTTTCATTTAAGTCTTTAATACATTTTGAATTTATCTCTGTGCATGGTGTGAGAGAGTAGTCCAGTTTGATTCTTTTGTAAGTAGCTGTCCAGTTTTCCCAATACCATTTATTGAAGAGGCTGCCTTTTTCCCTGTTGTATATTCTTTGTATATCCTTTGTCATAGATTGATTGCCCATATAAGTGTGCATTCATTTCTGGACTCTCTGTTCTGTTTCATTGATCTATGTGTCTGTTTTTATGCCAGTAACATACTGTTTTGATTACTGTAGTCTTGTAGTATAGTTTTAAATCAGGGAGTGTGATACCTCCAGCTTTGTTCTTTTTTTCATAAGATTGTTTTATCTGTCTGGGGTGTTTTGTGTTTCCATACAAACATTAGAATTGCTTTTTCTCATACTATGAAAAATGCCATTGGTATTTTGATAGGAATTACATTAAACTGTAGATTGCCTTGTGTAGTATGCTCATTTTAACAATACTAATTCCTCCAATTTATGAACACAATATATCTTTCCACCTGTTTGTGTCACATCCAATTTATTTAATCAGTTTCTTACAGTTTTCCAAGTATAGGTTTTTTTTACTTTCTTAGTTAGATTTATTCCTGGGTATTTTATTCTTTTTGGTGGGATTCTTTCTTAATTTCTCTTTCAGATAGCTTGTTGTTAGCATATAGAAATGCAACAGATTTCTCTATATTAATTTTGCATCCTGCAACCTTACCAAATTCATTGTTGAGTTCTAGCAGTTGTTAGTGACATCTTTAGTATGGCCTATATGGTGTCATGTCATCTGCAAACAATGACAGTTTTACTTCTTTATCTCCAATTTGAATTCCTTTAATTTATTTTTCTTGTCTGATTGCTGTGGCAAGTATTTCCAATACTATGTTGAACAAAATTGGGGAGAGCAGACATCATTGTCTTATTCCTGATCTTAGAGGAAATGATTTCAGGTTTTCACCATAAGTATTATGTTAGCTGTGGGCTTGTCATATATGGCCTTTATTATGTTGAGGTATGTTCCCTCTATACCCACTTTGTTGACAGTTTTTATCATAAATGAATGTTGAATTTTGTCAAAAGTTTTCTGTGCATCTATCGAGATGATCATATGGTTTTTATTCTCCAATTTGTTAATGTGATGTGTCACAATATATGATTTGCAGATATTGTACCATCCTTGCATCCCTGGAGTAAATCCCACTTGATCATAGGGTATGATCCTTTTAACGTATTGAATTTTGTTTACTAATATTTTGTTGAGGATTTTTGCATCTGTGTTTATCATAGATATTTGCCTGTAATTTTCTTTTAATGTGATGTCTTTATCTTTTGGTATGAGGGTGATGCTGACCTCATAGAATGAGGTCCTTCTTCCACAATTTTTGGAATAGTTAGGTGATAACTCTTCTCTAAACATTTGGTAGAATTCGCCTGTGAATTGACATATATACGCTACCAAATGTAAAATGGATGGCTAGTGGGAAGCTGCAGCATAGCACAGGGAGATCAGCTTGGTGCTTTGTGATGACCTAGAGGGGTGGGATAGGGAGGATGGGAGGGAGGCTCAAGAGGGAAGGGATATGGGGACATATGTATGCATAAGACTGATTTGCTTTGTTGTACAACAGAAACTAACACAGTATTGTGAAGCAATTATACTCCAATAAAGATCTATTAAAAAAACAAACAAAAAAACCCAGTATGGTACTGGCATAATGAGAGAAATATAGATCAGTGGAATGGAATTGAGTTTCCAGAAATAAACTCATGCATTTATGGCCAAAAAAACCAAAACCAAAACAAAACAAAACTGTCCTCAATTTCTTTCTATCCTTTTTTCTGTTCAGCTTTAGTGATGTCTACTACTCTGTCCTCCAGCTTGCTGATCTGTTCCTCTGTATCATCTAGTCTGCTGTTGATTCCTTCTAGTATATTTTTAAAATTTCAGTTACTGTATTATTCACTTCTATTTGGTTATTCTTTATATTTTCTAATTCTTTGTTCAAAACTTCTAACTTCTTACTCTGTTTATCCAATCTTCTCCCAAGTTCTTTGAACATCATTACCTTGAAGTCCTTATTAGGTAGATTGCTTATGTCCACTTCACTTATTTCTTCTTTAGTGGTTTTATCTTGTTCCTTTGTTTGGAACATAGTGCTCTGTTGCCTCATTTTGCCTGATTTGCTGCTTTTATTCTATGTATTTTGTACATTGGTTACCTTTCCTGACCTTGGAGAAGTGGTCTTTTGTAAAAGACATCCTGTCCCTCCCAGCAGTGTGCTCTCCTTTGGCCACCAGAGCAATATACTCTCAGGGTACCCCTTATGGGAGCTGCATGGGTCCTTTTTTTATGGCCGGCTGACTACTGTGGGTGGTCTGGTAGCCGTGGCTGGCCCCTGGTCCAATTGGTTGCCAGGCCCTGCCATGTGCAGAGGATGTTGGCTGCTTGTTAGCAGGACTGGGTCATGAGGCAGCTGGATGCAGAGTCCTGGGGTGTGCAGTGCAGTCCTGGAGCTGGTGCTGGCTCACTGGTAGGCAGAGCTTGGTTCTGACGTGAGTGGTTGTGGGGCTGGAGGTCCCAGATTTAGTGTTTGCCTACTGCTGGGTGGGGCCAATTCTTGACATTGCTGGCTGCTGGGTCCAGGTTTTTCCAATGCTGGTACTATTGCAGTGGTGGGTGGGGCTGGATATTGGGGTGGCTGGCTGTGGGGTTCAAGTTGTCCTGAGGCTGATGTTGGCCTGCTCATGGAGGGGAGCAGGGGTGTCCCTGGGGGTGGCATCATCCTGCTTGTGGGTGGAGCTAGGTCCCAGGATCTCTGGCTGCAGGACTCTGGCGGTCCCACAGCTAGTGCTGCTGATACACTGGTATGTGTGGCTGGGTTCTGGTAGACAAGGCCACTTCATGGGGTGGCTGTGGGCTAAGGAGGTCTTAAGACAGTTGACCTACTGGTGGGTGGGGCTGTGTCCCTGCCTGGCTAGTTACTTGGACTGAGGCATCCCAGTACTGATGCTGACAGGCTGGTGGGCGGGGCCAGGTCCCAGGGCTAATGAGCTACTGGGAGGATTCTAAAATGGTGCTTGTCAGTACCAGTGTCCTTGTGGTAGAATAAGCTCCCAAAAATGGCTGCCACCAGTGTCTATGTCTGAAGGAAGAACACCAGTTGCCTCCTGCCTCTCTTAAAGGCTCTCCAAGATCAGCAGGTAGGTCTGACCCAGGCTCATTTCAAATTATTGCTTCTGCCCTGGGTCCCAGAGCATTTGAGATTTTTGTGTGCACCCTTTAAGAGTGGAATCTCTATTTCTCACAGCCCTCTGCCTCTTCTAAAAGTAAACTCCACTGGCCTTCAAAGCCAAATGTTTTGTGGGTTCATGCTCCTGGTGCAGGACACTGCCCTCCAGACTGAGGAGCCCAATATGGGGCTTAGACCCCTTGTTCCTTGGGGAGAACCTCTGAAAAAGTAATATTTCTCCCATTTCTGGGTCACCTACCTGAGTGAATGGTCTTGACTATACCGCATTTCTACCCCACCTACCTGTCTCATTGTAGTTCCTTCTTTATATCTTTAGTTGTAGGAGATCTTTTCTGCTGGTCTTCTGGTCTTTCTCATAAATAGTTGCTCTTCAAGTAGTTGTAATTTTGGTGTGCCTGTGGGAGGAGGTGAGCTCAAGGTCTTCCTACTCTGTCATTTTGGCCACACCCCCTCTTTGCTAATTATGACTTTGGAATTAGATTGATTAAGTCTGTAACAGAGGCCTGCTGGACTCAGTAAACATAGGACAAAATGGCACAGGTCAAAGTAAAAGCTCACCAGCAGGAAGCAGATCCATTTAATAAGCCAAAACAAGAGAAGAAACAATCCCAGTGGTTGTAGTTGTAGTCTAGATAGCCATCTCACTCTGCAAAAGTCTCCTTTCTTGTCTCTTTTTCACCATTTCAGCCCTGCTTGAGACACACCCTACTGTCCCCAGCAAGCCTCATTATATGAGTAATAAGCATTTTTAAGTTTTTTTAAACTTTTTAAAACTTAAGAAAAAAAATAAACATTTATAAACACACTTCTTTGTGTGTGTGTGTATGTATGATGTTATCATACTTGACATCTGAACCAAATTTTAGGTGGTCCATCCTTTTTCTGCAGAATAGCTACAGTAGTAGTTCTAGGGTGGGATATGAGGATGGGCATTTCAAACAAGCTCCCAAATAAGGCCAGTGGTGATGGTCCATAGACAACACTTTAGGTAGCAAGATTCTAGAGTTCTAGCCCTCTATTATTTGAGAGATTAAGATACTGAGTAACTTTAGCATTTTTAAAGGTAAGTATACATCATATAATTTTTAGGGTAACCATAGAAGAAAAAGTGTGTAACAGCAAAAATCATTCAATAAAAATAAAATAGAGGAGTAATAGAAGCATATGAATATAATAAGACATCCAAATATAACACCAAATATATCAATGATCACAGTAAATGTAAATGGAATAAGCTTGACAAATAAACAATAGAAATATTTTATGTTATTTTTGAAGACCTAGAAATGTATGGACCAAAAGTAAGACTGCAGGGTTTCCCTGGTGGCACAGCGGTTGAGAGTCTGCCTGCTAGTGCAGGGGACACGGGTTCGAGCCCTGGTCTGGGAGGATCCCACATGCCGTGGAGCAACTGGGCCCGTGAGCCACAACTACTGAGCCTGCGCGTCTGGAGCCTGTGCTCTGCAACAAGAGAGGCCGCGATAGTGAGAGGCCCGCGCACCACGATGAAGAGTGGCCCCCGCTTGCCACAACTAGAGAAAGCCTCACACAGAAACGAAGACCCAACACAGCAAAATAAATAAATAAATAAACTTCTACCCCCCAACATCTTCTAAAAACAAACAAACAAACAAAAACTATTCTCAGCCTCATAGAACCCAAACAGAAGTCAGCCCCCAAAATGTGCAAGGACAAAAGGGGGAAAAAAAAAGACTGGAAAAATATATGCCAGGCATGTTAACCAAAAAAGAATGATATCTTTAAAAAAAAAAGTAAGGATATCTATATTAATATCAGAAAAATGCATCTCTGACAAAAATTATTCTTTGGCATAGAGAAGGTCAATATGTAATGATAATAGGTTTAATTTACTAGAATTTATAATAATTCTAAACTTATATCCACTTAATAAAATAGCTTCAATCATTATAGATGAGTATGAATAATAAGAACTCTAATGTATATTGTTAGTGGGGATATAAATTTGTACAATCCACTTTGGTGAGCAACATGGCTTTAAACTTAAAGTTTAACAGTCTCATATAATATGACTTATTATATTCATGTGAATTAATAAGGTTAATTATATACCCTAAAGAAAACCTTGTAAATGTACAAGAATATTCATAGTATTATTATTGTTTGTACTAACAAAATACTAGAAACATCCAAAATATTCATTGACAGGAAAATAGATAAATTGTGGTATGTTCATACAATGGAATATTAAATAGCAGTGAAAAAGAATGAATTCCTACCACACACAGCATGGCTGTATCTTTAGTGAAAAATTCAAGTCATTGAAGATTTCATGTGGTATAAATCTATTTTTATATATCTCAATAACAAGCAAAAGTAAAGGATTATTACATTTTAAAAATGTTCATTATTTAATGTACTTATTTAATAAGTACATTATTAAGGGATAGATACATATTTGAAAAACTATTAACAATTTTAAAATCAAGAGAATATGCATCCAAAAATTTGTGTAGTGGTTACCTCTGGTGGCATGAGGATTAGAGAGGAGTGGAACACTTAGGTAAGTGTTAATATGTTTATTATGCTATTTTTCTTAGTTTTTGTGATAGATTAATGGACATTCTTTTATCAATATGTTTAACATATATACGATATATTCCCTTGTAATCAGATATTATACTATGAAAAATTTTAATTTAAAAATATATGGGGCATATCCCTTACCTAACATGGCAAAACAACAAAAAATTATAGGTTTTGCTGTTATAAATAAAGAAAAATCTCCAGAGGAATAAATTAAATAATTGCCAACATTTGGAGGAAAATTAGCCTTTACTAACAGGAGGGTTAAAAGTAACGTGAGGGTGCAGGGGACCTGTTGCAGCTGTGGGAGGAATGATGATTGGGGATAAAGGGGTGGGTTAAAGAACCCTGAAAAGGAAAGATGGGGGGTCCTGAATTCAAAGAATTTAGCATTTCCAACCACATCTGCCTTATAACACCACTCCTTTAATTGGAGTTGTTCAAATAACTTTGGAAAATGCTATATACTACATTTAGCATTGACTCTTCAGCCATTTCCAAATTCACAATGCACATTAACATTTTATGAAAAATGCTCTTTAACATTTGTGAGAAACCCCACCAATTAGCAAGTAAAAAAAGAAAACCCATTTAGCTTTATTTAAGTGAACATTGCCCAGTTTGACCATGAGGCTCTTTTTCCCTATGTGACAATTCACATCTTATATAACTGATTTTTCTTTAGAGATTGCATTGAGTAAGGCTGGCCTATGTAATTTTACCTAAAGCCAGTAGAGGTGTAGGGCCACATGTCAGCCAGAGATATGAGGGGAACTGAGACAAGTTGGCATCACACGGGAGAGACTGTAAAGAATTTAAACTTTGAAAGTTAAATCAGACTTTGGCATAGTTGCCAGATGTTGGTTTACAATTAAAATTCACTTTATACTTACCCTTGTGACACTACAGATTCACTCTAAGCTTCTGAAGGAATTGTGCATGTGCATGATTGGTGTGTATGTTTGTGTGTACATGCAAATGTGTATGTGCAGCATTATTTTTTCTGCTAAATGAACTGACAGCAAAAATGTAGCTAACCATACCCTTTCTAAATCTAAATTTGGGAATTTAAGTTATTAAGGGGTTTGATGACCTGGAACAAATAGTTCAGCTGGTCAAGGATTTGGAGGAATGTAGTTGAAGAGGAACCAAAAAAAGACTCTTACTTCCTGTGGTATGTGGTAAATGGAACATTTTAAGCTACTAATTTAAACCCTTGTGTTTTGGGCACATAATATTCCATTAAAAGTCATTTGAGGCTTCTTCTAATCTACTTTTCAATCTTCAGTTTTTCTGTGCTATTTATTTGTATGAAGTAAAGTTGGAGTAGCAACTGCTTCAAACCAAACAGGCTGGTGATTTTTTTAAAACAGAAATTGCCTAAAAAATTTCTGTATTTCAATGCCCTGGGTCATGGTGTTCTAGAATGAGTTTAGGCATGCTACAGGCAACTTCCAAATTGTTTTCTTTCCCACTTTTCTTGTACCTAGATTCTAGCAGGAGCATTTTCAATCTTTAGTCAATTTTATACAGCCCTATTATAAAAACTAAGTGTCAAAGCATTTTTTTATCTCATCCTAAGGAACTTGAGAATTTGGGCAATATATATGATCTACAACAATAGAAGAATAGAAGGATGTGAATGAATGAGCCTAATTAATATTCCTTGGTAATTTAAATTATTCCTCAAATTGCCTTAAAGACCTTTACAGATGTGCTACTGTGAAATTCCTTTCCCAAACTATATTCTCTAATTGTACATTCCTTAGCTGGTATGCCTATTCTGGACATCAGAAATGTTACTGCAATGGATAAGTAGTAAACATTTAGTCCAGAAAGCAATATATAGCAATAATTAGAGAGACTTTTATGCTTTGATTTTTTTGAAAAAGGAAAAAAAAAAGGAATTGAGAAGGACTGTACCAACACTAGTGAGATCATAACCAGACAATCAAAAAGCAAACTATACATAAGGAACTGTCCCAATGTTAATTTCAAGTTCCCTTACATCACAAGACAAGCTATGCCTCACTGGAGTGGTTGTATTTGTTTATATTAAGAAGATAGACTTTATTCAGTCTTGTTTATACTTTTATTTTGCTCTTGTTATTCAAGTTATGCCAATCCTTTGCTATGTATCCTGGGCTGGTCTCAACCACAAGCTTCTTGGGTATCTTTCTCATTACTATAGCAGAATCTTGCACCAATTGGAGTTCAGCAAATGGAGGTTGAATAATTGTTGACCACATATACTGGGATAGTCATGTTTTGTTATAAAACTTGTTTACCAAAAAGCTCTAAGTCTTAGCTTCTGTCTTTCCTCAAAGTTCATTTTAGAAACTTTATTCATTTTATCGTAGAGAAAAATTTGCTTTCCTTATCCTTCTCTGTGTATCTGGCATTAATTATTCAGAAATGGCCTTTTTCTGCTTGTTCTGCATAGAACCGTCTGACATGAGTGCTCTGTGTATTCTACTTGATAAGCAGTCTGCATTATACCTTGTCTTGGGATATTGCTTTTTTGGTGGGAATATTAACTTCATTATTGAAGTCTGAGCTGAAAATAGATTGCCCCTAATTTAGGAAAAGGCTGGATACCATGACACTTCCTTGTCAACATCATTCTATATCTCCCAGTGACTATTTCTTAACCATTTGTATCCAGTATGATATAGGCTATTCCTTCATATTTATTGTCTAATGTAATGATCTGACAACATAAAATGAGGTTCATATTAATACTATTTTCATTTTAAAGAAACTAAAACAGAGAGATATTATGTGAGTTGCTTGAGTTCTCACAATAAAAGTCAGACCCTAGATTCTATTACTATAGAAGGTCTGGCTACAAAGCCTGGCTTCCCACCATAGCGTATTGAACTTGCAACTGCACTGTTCAGTCCAGCTATGTGTTCATTTCTATGACTCTTTATTTTCTTTTTAGCAAAATATATGTCAGCATGGTAAAAGTCATTGATCTGGACATTTAGGATCTTAAACTTTAGAATCTCTCTCTCTCTCTCTCCCTGCTTCCTTCCTCTCACAGATTTGCTTTTATCTCATTAAATAATAGCAATGAGCCGATCACACACATATTTTAAAATATAACTGCATATTTAAGCTGGGTTTGAAGGATGTCTGAAATGTTATAAGGTGAAGAGAGAACGGATGGCCTGGCCAGGTGAAGGTAGTAACACATATAAAACATTGGCGTATGAAAGTACCTAATGTATTCACATATTCAAAAAGTATCCAAATACATGAAGCTTTTAAAAGCATTTCTTGGATTTTATGTTATAAATCCTGAGTAGTAATTTGATTAACCATTTAAACTAAGTATAGAGGAAAACACCATTTGAGAAATTGACTCGAAGCCTAGAAGATTAATTTATCTTTGTTAATGTTTAAACAGATTCTCATATTACCTTCATTTTGAAACTCAAAATCATTATAATAATTCGAGTTCTGGTGTTCTAATACAACTGTATTTTATCTGAATTTGTTAAGTAAAAGATGGCATATAATTATTTCTTGTAATTAATATTCAGCTGTATATTAGAAGCTAGAATGTATAAGGATATCTTTTTTAAACCCTATCTTCAAGCAGTTGTTTTAAAACATCCTCAAATAATGACTGCTTAGTTATCTTTTTTAAATCTCCAGAACTCGCCTTTGTATACTCTTACAGGTTAGTATCTTAGGTTATCCATAAATTCCTCTTTATTTCTAATTAAGTTCAGTATCCTCTTAATTATTTCTAATTAAGTTCAGTATCCTCTTAGTATCCTCTGAGAAGGACCAAACTAGTGTCCACAATGCTTTATTGTATCTTCAAAGCTGTACTCCTTTTTCCTAGTGCACACAAAATTGGCTTCCAGAAAGGAGCCTGAGCTAGATTTCAGCTCCCACCCCTTTAGGGGGACATATCTGTGCAGGGAAAAATGTGCACAAGCAGTCTTACTGGTGGAGCTTGTTAAAATAGAGATTACTGGGCTATACACGAGACCTATTGATTCAGAATCTCTGATGATTAATTAATCTCTGATGATGATTTAATTCACTTATCCAGTGATTCCTTTGGATTCAGCATCACATTTGTCCATAAACAGATTTGGGAACCACTTCTCTACATAGAAACAAAATGGAAAAAGTCAATGCCTTCATTCATCATTCATTTATTCATTCAAGAAATCAGCCATGTAGAGCTCTCTATGTGTCAGAAGTTGGGGAAATGAGCAAGACACAATCCTTGATCTCAAGAAGCAGCAGACTATATGTGTCAATATATTAAAAAACAAACTATTTGACCAGATAAGTGTTACAGTAGAGGGATGGACAAAATTCTGTGGAAAGAAATGTAAATTTAGGGAATCTAAAAAAGCCTCACAGCAGAGAAAATATTTGATCTGGGATTTAGAGGATGACAAGTACAAGTTTGCCAGGCAAAGAAGAGGATGAACCATCCAGGGAAAGGGAATAGAAATGAGTGGTGGAAGTTTCTGATTGGTTTAGGGAACGGCAAGAAAAATAGGGTGGCTAGAGAATGGGATAAATGGGTAAGGATGTGGTAGTAGAACTTGAATTTGGAAAGATAATTAGAAAACAGAAATTCTATGCTATGAATTTGTCCTTTATCCTAATAGGGAGTCAATCAAGTTTCTTAGCATATGTTTTAACTTGAACATTTTGCTTTAAGATGGTAACTCTCCTAGTGGTGTGAAAGGGGGACTCAAGAGAGAAAAGCTGTTGAAAAGAAACCCAGCTCATGCTTCTTCTTCATCTCTCACTTTTTCACTTTCCTTTCTTTCCCCTTCCTTCCATCTACTTTTTTATTCTCTCCCTCCCTCCATTCCTTCCCTTTCCTTTCTTTTTCCTTCCCTTCTTTCTCTTTTTTCCCCTTTCCACCCTTCTTTCCTTGCTTCTTCCTTCCTTTCAGTAAATATTTATTGAGTAGACACCATGTGCTAAACCCAATACTAGGCTTTGAGGATATGAAAATGAGTGAAAGATAGCTTCTTATTCCCAGTGCTCATTGTCTAGAAGGTGAAGCAGATAAGTTGATCCATCATTATGCTGTGGTAAAGCATGGAAAAGATAAGACATGTGCATTTAAGTAGGAGATGATGAAAACTTGCAGTAGGATTCTGTTAATGGGAGAAGAGGATAAAGTTAGAGCCAGTGGATCATCCTAAGGTAGAACCTGTATGGCTTAATAAAATTAATAGCCATAATAGAAAACAGTTATGTTGCACCTAGTATACAACTGTCCTATGATATGTGTGGGATGTGTGTATGTGTATGTGTGTATGTTTAACCCTCATATGCACCCTGGGGAGTAGCACATTTACACCATATTAACAAATTGAAGGATAAAAACCATATGAACATCTCAATAGATGTAGAAAAAGATTTTGACAAAATTCAACACCCATTTATGATAAAAATTCTCCAGAAAGTGGACATAGAGGGAACCTACCTCAACATAATAAAATCCATATATGACAAACACATAGCCAACATCATTTTCAATGGTGAAAATTTGAAAGCATTTCCTCTAAGATCAGGAACAAGACAAGGGTGCCCACTCTCACCACTATTATTCAACATAGTTTTGGAAGTTTTAGCCATGGCAATCAGAGAAGAAAAAGAAATAAAAGGAATCCAGATTGGAAAAGAAGAAGTAAAACTGTCACTATTTGCAGGTGACGTGATACTATACAGAGAAAATCCTAAAGATGCCACCAGAAAACTATTAGAGCTAATCAATGAATTTGGTAAAGTAGCAGTATACAAAATTAATGCATAGAAATCTCTGGCATTCCTATACACTAACAATGAAAAATCAGAAGAGAAATTAAGGAAACATTCCCACTTACCAGTGCAACAAAAAGAATAAAATACCTAGGAATAAACTTACCTAAGGAGACAAAAGACCGGTATGCAGAAAACTCTAAGACACTGATGAAAGAAATCAAAGAAGATACAAACTGATGGAAAGACATACCATGTTCTTGGATTGCAAGAATCAACATTGTGAAAATGACTATACTACCCAAAGCAATCAACAGATTCAATGCAATCCCTATCAAATTACCAATGGCATTTTTTACAGAACTAGAACGAGAAATTTTACCATTTGTATGGAAACACAAAAGACCCTGAAGAGCCAAAGCAATCTTGAGAAAGCAAAATGGAGCTAGAGGAATCAGGTTCCCTGACCTCAGACTAGACTGCAAAGCTACAGTAATCAAGTCAGTATGGTACTGGCACAAAAATAGACATATAGATCAATGGAACAGGATAGAAAGCCCAGAGATAAACCCACACACATATGGTAACCTTATCTTTGACAAAGAAGGCAAGAATATACAGTGGAGAAAAGAGAGCCTCTTCAATAAGTGGTGCTGTGAAAACTGGACAGCTATATGTACAATAATGAAATTAGAACACTTCCTAACACTATACAGAAAAATAAACTCAAAATGGATTAAAGACCTAAATGTAAGGCCAGACACTATAAAACTCTTAGAAGAAAAATAGGCAGAGCACTCTATGACATAAATCACAGCAAGATCTTTTTGATGCACTCCCTAGAGTGATGGGAAGAAATGGGACCTAATGAAACTTATAATCTTTTGCACAGCAAAGGAAACCATAAACAAGATGAAAAGACAACCCTCAGAATGGGAGAAAATATTTGCAAATGAAACAACTGACAAAGGATTAATCTCCAAAATATACAAGCAGCTCATGCAGCTCAATATCAGAAAAACAAACAACCCAATCCAAAAGTGGGAAGAAGACCTAAATAGACATTTCTCCAAAGAAGATATACAAATTGCCAACAAACACATGAAAGGATGCTCAACTTCACTAATTATTAGAGAAATGCACATCAAAACCACAATGAGGTATCACCTCACACCAGTCAGAATGGCCATCATTAAAAAATCTAGAAACAATAAATGTTGGAGAGGATGTGGAGAAAAGGGAACCCTCCTGCACTGTTGGTGGGAATGTAAATTGATACAGTCACTATGGAGAGCAGTATGGGGGTTCCTTAAAAAACTAAAAATAGAACTACCATGTGACCCAGCAATCCCACTACTGGGCATATACCCTGAGAAAACCATAATTCAAAAAGAGACATGTACCACAATATTCACTGCAGCACTATTTACAATAGCCATGTCACAGAAGCAACCTAAATATCCATCGACAGATGAATGGATAAAAAAGACGTGGCATATATATATACAATGGTATATTACTCACCCATAAAAAGGAAAGAAATTGATTTATTTGTAGTGAGGTGGATGGACCTAGAGTCTGTCATACAGCGTGAAGTAAATCAGAAAGAGAAAAACAAATATTGTACACAAACTCAGATATATGGAATCTAAAAAGATGGTACTGATGAACCTAGAGACAGGGCAGGAATAAAGATGCAGATGTAGAGAACGGACTTGAGAACATGGTGGGGGAGGGGAAGCTGGGACAAAGTGAGTAGCATTGACCTATATACACTACCAAATGTAAAATGGATGGCTAGTGTGAAGCTACTGCATAACACAAGGAGATCAACTCGATGCTTTGTGATGACCTAAAGCAGTGGGATAGGGAGGGTGGGAGGGAGGCTCAAGAAGGAGGGGATATGGGCATATATGTATACATATAGCTGATTCACTTTGTTGTACAGAAGAAACTAACACAACATTGTAAAGCAATTATACTCCAATAAAGATGTGAAAAAAACATTCATTTTATAAATTAAAAAAACTGAAGTACACAGAGGTTAAACTTTTTTTGCTGAGGTCTCAATGCTTGGCAGTACCAAGTCTAAATCAAGCTATTAATCACTGATTCTAGAATCAGTGTTCTCAAATAATGGAAGATGTGAGGGATAGGGAGTGGTACATGAAGACTGTCAGGTTTGTAACTTGAGGAATTGGGTAGATGGCAGTTCCATTCACTGAGAGAGGGGCTATGTGGAGAGAGGTGGTGAAGGAGAAAGAAAGTGAAGTTAGTTTGGTAAATGTTAATTTAAAGGTTACATACTTGTGGATATACTCAATAATCTCCTGGAAATATGGGACTGGAGTTCAGGGGAAATATGTAGCCTGAGTAAAAGCAGAGGAGAGCAAGACTGCATGAAGTTCTAGATGGGATTCTGGGTAACATCCTCATTTACCAAAAGGGCAGAAGGAGCCCTCCAGAATTAATAGCTCCAATTAATTTAAATCCCATTTCTCGTGATTTGAGGTTTTCTAAATTGTATCATTACTGCTATTTATAATAATTTATTTTATAAATGTAATGATGTATAATGCTTATACACACACAGACACACACACACACACATCCTCAGAGCCTCATTTGATTTTCATGATGCTCTTTGGAGGTAGACAAGACCGATAGAAGAAACAGATTCAGAAAAGTTTTGTGATTTTCTCAGAGTCACATATATGCCTGAATTTGACTCAAGCCATATTATTTGATTTCATTTTTAGTACTCTTTGATAACATATGAACATTTTACCTAGATCTTAGTGAATCCATTCTATTTATTGCTTCCCACAGTGTGTAATTCATCTTGGTTACTGGGCATCTGATCATTTTTAAAGGATAAAAACTTAGCTGTAAAAGCAGTTGTTTTATTTTACAACTTACAGTTGCTAAATTACCATATTTAGAACCACTACTAAATTATAACTCAGCATTTCTCCATGGTTATATTTGTAATGTCTTGTCCATCCTTCCTATTTAAAGTTTAGGAAATGTAGAAGAATAAAATATTATCTTAGCGTTTTGAACCAATACTAAATATATGTCTATCTAACCACTGATTAGAAATGGAGTTTTTTCCTTCTAATGCTCTCCATTTAGAATAAATGTCAAAGTTCTTAAAATAATCCACAGGGCCCCATTCCATCTGGTCCCCCATTGTTGCTATGACTTTTATTTCTTATCATGCTGGGGTTTTTTCTGGCCCTTGCTTAACCCCTCCCTGTACATTCTTGCCTTGGAGTCTTTGCACTTTCTCTATTCTTTGCTTTGAACTCCATTCTCAAGTTGTCATCAAAGCTTTTACCTCCGTTGTTCACACTTCTGCCAACTTCCCACCTTCCTGGTACTCCCTACTTCCCTTCTTTGCTTTTAATTTTTTTCCTCTACATAATTTACTACTTTTTAACTTAATACATCTCTGTACTTTTATTTTTATTGTGTATATATTTTTCCATACTAAAATGAGAGCTGAGATTTGCATCTATTTTGTTCACTGCTGATACTGTACCCTCAATGTCGAGAACAGTACCAGGCAAATAGTAGGCACTCATTAAATAGGTGCTGAATGGATGAATACACACATATATAGGAATCTAAGCATTAGAATGCTTCCCATTCAGTGCTTCATTTCATTATGCTGAAAAACTGCAATATTTTCATCAGGGCTTCCTCAGCTAATGGGAGGCAGCAAAGATGAGAGAGATGAGGTGGGGAGAATATGGGAACCAGAGGCAGGTTACCTATCATTGATCTCCATCTACTGCCCCATAGTACCTTTGCAGTTTTGGTCCAATCACTTAACTACTTGGATTCTTGATTTCCAAGTGCATAAAAATGAGATATCAGCTGTACAATCTCACAGGAATATTGTTAGGAATAAGTAAGGGAGGGTAAGAGTAAGTATTTTGTAAATTGGAAGACATTATAAAAATCTTAGTAATAGTATTTCTACTCAGCAAAGGCATAAGTGATTGAATACTGGAAAATATGTATTATAACCAGCCCAACCGAGTGTATCCAACTGCATTCTAAACAATATCTTGTAGGGGCCAGGATTAAATGTGATAGTCATTTGATTTACGGAATATTCTGATAAACACCCATAATTTGAATTTGGTTCATCTCACTAACATTTTAATTGCTATATTTTTCTTTTCCCCAATATTCTCTAATTAATTTTACAGATCCGTATAAACAAGGGTTGAACTTGGGGTTGGAAAATTAGTGTAGTATGTTCTGAATTTTTGTTCATGGTTAGAATTTTTCAAATTGCATATTCTATATTCTTCCAGTTAAAAATCCACTCCTAATGTGATCTTTGAATTTTTATAATTTTTAAAATTATAAAAGAAATCTCTGGAAACCTTGTTAAATTTTCTTTTCATACTCTAAAATAATTCTTAAGATATATTACATATTTTTTTCAAAAACTTTTCAAAAAATTTATCATTCCTAGATATTTTTAGTAAGACTCTGACTTCTTATTCATGATGTGATAATCATTTAATAAAATCTCCTTTTGTCTCTTGAAGACCCAGTGTTCTTATCTTAGATAAATGGAACTGGATTGGCTAAAACAGCTTATAAAGGGGAGAAAATAAATCAAAAGTGGTTCAGAGGTATGGTAAGTATGTGGTCAACATTCAAATGATAATAAATAAGAGTAATGACGTTTTCATCTCAGTAGCTGGGTAATTGATGTTCTTGATTCAACAGTCTCACAATGAATAGTAACTACTCCTAAATAAGGCATAGTAAGCCTAACCACAGTGCTGAGTTTTGCAATGGCAAAAATATTTAATTTAATTTTAGAATATTCATCTTTTAATTCCAGCTATCTAATCTATTTCTAGATCTCACAGTAGAACTGCTAACTGATTCCATATTTTCATAGTATAACTGCCCATATGCATTGTTTGTTAGCATTTGGATGTATAACCTCACTATCTATTATAGCATCGGTAGAACTAATAAATTCACTGGGTATCAGAGAAGTCCATTGAAAAACTTTGTGGTATTTAATATCAAGATATTGGATCTAATTAGGCATTTACTTAAACTTTAAGACAAGTTAGCGTAACTTAAGGCTTTGAAGAGTCTGATAAATATTTCTGGTAAAATCAGAAATATCAGATTTCCAGATCCCTTACAAATTTAGAAATAATTTAGTGAACGAAAAATCTTCAACTCATCCTGGACTTTTTGACCAGGATTTAAAGACATTAAAGTGATTACTTTTAAAGCCTCAGCAACAATAGTGGGAAGATAAGAATCAATGAAAATATATATTGTGGACAAAGAATTTTTTTCCTAAAGAGAAGTCATGCATCATAGATTAAGAATAATACTCTTTGTTTCTGGGTCGTGGTGCTCCCTGAACCACAATAATTCAATTGATCCAGAATATAAATCTCTCTCTCTCTTTGGATATTAGTTAATCCTATATAGTTATATTTTCACTATCAAGACATATATTTAAATAAGCAATTAAAATTGCTTTAATAATGGATTCATCACCTATTATCCACATAGTATACAATAATATCTGATAGTAATATAGCTCTCATATTTATTGATTCACTATAGTTACAATTATAATGCATACTGTAAGAACTTTAAGAACTTTTTAAATATCTCAAATGGCAAATATGCAGTGTGAGTGCCCCTCCTATATCCTATGTACTGGTCATTGATAATTATCAAGGAACTGTCTCCTGATGGCCCTGGATAGCACCAGAGAATCTTTGTCAAAATCTACTTGCATTTAGTATTCTTTCATTAGCAGTCAAGAGATCTACAGTGTTGTCTTTAAGTGTCTTTAATCTTTAAACATAAAATGATTGTTTTATTTTACCTGTTATTGAATGGTTTAATAATAGAAAGTAGAAACTCAATCAACTTTTAAAAAATAACCGGTTAATAAGCCCCAGTTTGGGTAGTAATAGTAGGTATAGATCTTGGCATATTTTGTTGCCCTGATAAGTGAACCAGCATCATAAGCTCATGATGGTATGACTGACTGCAATAGATTGGATACTGTCCTACCTCACTCCCTACTTATCACCTGTAGAGTGAAGCAATGTTGCATAACAACCATAGTAGTTTAATCTTTGGAATTCTTCATATAGGTGTGTCAAAGATCAAGAAGTCGGGAATTCTCTTTTAATGTATCTGTGAGCCTCTGCCATCTCAGTAAAATATAGGAGTGTCTCTCAATGAGGGTATCTTGGCATTAGGAGGTGACAATTCCTCATTGTGCATACTGTCCCTCACATTGCAGTATGTTTAGTCTCTCCCAGCTCTTATCCTCTAAATCCAGTAGTGCCTCAGTCTCTATAAAAATCCAAAAGTTCACCAACTTGCATTTCTGGTTTGTAGTCATAATAAAAAGGAAATGTTACGTTATTCCAGTAACTATGCTCTTTAACATACGTGCAAGATGCTTCATGAACCAGTTGATACATCTAGCTAAAGATTTTTATTAGGCATACAGAGGTAAAGACAAGCATCAACTCTGAATTTATGGTGATAAAGCTGGATATTCTGTGAATAAAGCAGTGAATAGTCAAAAATCAAATCAAATTTATTTTCAAATAAAATTCACAATATTTCAAAAGCTTTGATATATGAGTCTTTCACATGCCTATGTAGTTGTTTATCTTAAACTGACTCCATAGATTCATGCTGCTTTTTCTTATCAAAGAAAGATGCTTACTGTTGTGGTGTGTTGGAATGAATAACTAATTATGGTGAGGAGAGGGAAAGGTTTCTATGAGGTTAATTCTAAGGTATGGCTGAGATATATTTTGGTAGAAAGAAGATATGGAGGAAAATTAAAGTTTAATGATGGAAATGGAACACATTGAATGCATCTTTTTTTTTGCCCCATGTAGCTTTAAAGAGCTAAACAGTCATTGTAACTATGGTGAGGAGTTGAAAGACCACAGATTATAACACAGCCACTCCTCCCTTCTCTGGGATACTAAATTGTTAGTTCTCTGTCAGACTTGGGAGCTGGCTGGTCATAACAATAAAATAATTAGTCATATTTATGGACCTCTGTGTTCATTTTTTTATCTCTGTTAATCCCCATGTAACTCTTATCTGGCTGCCCTTCAGGGGGCAGCCTCTGGTTTGGTTCTGCTTCAGCCTTGATGTAGAACTCAGGGCTTTGTAGCATCTCCCCGCAGTGCAAACCTCCTCCATGAAACACTGAGCTAGAGAGATTGTAATAAAGATTTCACGTGGGACTAATAAAAAAGTTTACATCTCACACCGCAGAGCAGAGCAAACAATTTAATACAATTCCCCATTTAAAATTTTTGTTTTCATCCAAGTACCTTATTTAATGACCAAACATTAAGGTTTCTCTCTCTCCTTCTCCCTGCCTTTTTTTGTTTGTTTGTTTTTTGTTTTGTTTTGTTTTTTTGTAAAAGAATTTATTTTTTATATTTTTTAACGTTTATATTGGAGTATAATTGCTTTACAATGGTGTGTTAGTTTCTGCTTTATAACAAAGTGAATCAGTTATACATATACATATATCCCCATATCTCTTCCCTCTTGCATCTCTCTCCCTCCCACTCTCCCTATCCCACCCCTCTAGGTGGTCACAAAGCACTGAGCTGATCTCCCTGTGCTATGCGACTGCTTCCCACTAGCTATCTATTTTACATTTGGTACTGTTTATATGTCATATATACACTACCACTCTCACTTTGTCCCAGCTTACCCTTCCCCCTTCCTGTGTCCTCAAGTTCATTCTCTAGTAGGTCTGCGTCTTTATTCCCATCTTGCCCCTAGGTTCTTCATGACCGTTTTTTGTTTTGTTTTGTTTTTTTAGATTCCTGCCTTTTATATCTCTGCTGTTGTCAAACAACCAAGCTCTGGCCTCAAATTTGTAAACAATGCTTTGCAAAACAAAAAGCCCTGTAATTATTAGGGTCCTCCCTTTTTATAAAGTGGTTCAACAACCATCTAAACTTAATCCAACTGGTCTCTTGGAGATGTAGGCAGTATCTCACATTCCACCCTTGCACACACACCCTTTAAGCAGTTTATCCAAGTGCTCATCACCAGAGGCTCAGATAATCCTCCACAGCAAATTTTGAGTCAAAGTTGTGGGTCTTAGCTCTGTAACAAAGCTATGTATTTACTCAAAACAACTTGTCTGAGCAGTAGTTTCTTCATTTAAAATTTGAGCCAAACTTGAAAAAAACTGCTTTGAATACCCCATTTGATCCTTGCAACAACCTTATCACATATGCAGGAAGAGTATTGCCTTAGTTTACAAATTAGAAAATCAGAGAGATATAGGGACTTGCTCCAAGATACAAAGCTGTTATCTGGTGTAGGATTTGATACCAGATATTTTGATTTCCATCTAGTGCTACTTCCTCTCTATTTTGCCGCTTTTTTCATAGATGGATGAAAGTAAAATATGTGCTAGATATTAAAAAAGATACTGTCTGAAGTAAATGCCCTGCACTCCAAGGGAAAAAAAGTGGAAAATCCATTATTCTAGACTTAAAACCGAACTGGAAAATAACATAGTGTAAATAATAGTAAAAGTCCGACAAGTTCATTTGATTAAACATTCTTTCCTATTATTAATTTATGTAATTTTATGAAGGAGAAAAGGATTTCTATCTAGAGTTTTCACCATTCATTACCAAGGCTTTAGTTTTTGTTGTTGTTTGTTGTTGTTCTTGTCTCATTACTTGGAAGGGCAGTCACCCAGTCATGAGATTAAATCACTAGGCATTTAATTTCCTTATCCAGGAGACACGAGTTCAGTTTCTTTGTCACTATTAATATGCCACTTGGCCTCTGCAATGGAGTCCAGAAGATATCTTAGCTTTATAAATAGCAGCTTAACATATCATATAGACACAAAGACAAGAGCACGAAAAAAGGGAGTTTAGGTTTCTTTTATATCAATTTCCAGGAACAAGAACAGTATCAGTTGGATCCTTTTTACTCCAAACCTAATGAGACAGTCTAGGATAGTGGTGAGCTTATGCCACAGTGGAATTAGCCTTAATGCCAAGATCACCTTTCCTACCATCTTCAGTGAATGCCATTGACACTAGTTGATAGATTATGGGAAAACCTGATTAGGTGAAAAGGAAAAAAAAAATGGAAAGGGAAAACAGTCATAATAATAATTAATCTTTCCAGGTATTTTTAACCTGGATCAATCAGAGGATACATAACTCTCTGAAAGGACACGCTGAAATGTGTTTCTGCTTTGCTCTGGGGAAGGATTTATACTTTCATGAAATTTTCAGAGGAGTTCATAATACAAAGAAAAGAAAAGCTGCACAGTCTAAGGACTGCCTATGGACCTGCGTCAGCTGACTCAAAGTTCCGTCTCTCATTAGCAGATTCCCATCCAACACTTTGCCTCATTCAACCACATTCCCTTCTTTGGGTTGGCATAGTAAAAACTCATGGTAAACAAGTCTCACCCAGTCTTCACTACAGGCATGACATTTAGTGATGTTGAATCTCCTCTGCTCAGGGGCCTTTTAATTTAGTTGTTTGTTTTTGTTTTGGCTTCCATGGCTTTAGCCATGGAAAACTCATAGAGTTATACTTTTTTTGGAGAGCACTCTTCTAACTCTAAACTTGTTAATAATCAACTTCCAATCTGATACGCTCACTTGGGTTTCACACAGACATTTCGAATTTGACATATCTAAAACAAAAAACATCATTAGACAATGGTGAGTAGTACTGTATCATGATTCCCCCATTCAGAGTTTTCATATCCCTGCCAACACTCAGCATTATACAGAATTTTAATTTTTGCCCATCCGATGGGTGTAAATATTGTTTAACTAACATTTTTCTAATTACTATCGAGTTTGAGTTATTTGTTTGCATGTCTGTCTCCCAGTTAGACTGTAAGTACCCTGCAGGTAGGGACTGTGGGCTCTTTGTTATCTCCCAAGTTTCCAAAACAACATGTGGAACATGCTTAAGATCAATGACCTTCTATTTAATAAATGAATAGATGAATGAATTTGTAAGAATCCAGAGATTGCTGAAAAAGTGACCTCTAGTTAAACAAATGTGCTGTATGTATTCAACTGAAGTTAACCAAAGTTAAATATGAATAATTAATACAATTTACTTTTAAAAAGTTATAAGTGAGGTTAGTTTTGGCACCCTTTTGCCTAAGTCTAAGTAAATTCAATTTTTTCTCAGTGTGTGGCACAGTGGAAAAGGATGTTTTTGAAGTCAGGCTTATCTGTGTTTGCATCCCAGCTCTGACCTGCATAGCAAGTGTGTGACCTAGGGAGGGTAATTTAAACTCTGTGGAGAAAATAATACATATTTCGTGGGGCTAATTTATAATTTGAATTTAAATATGATAGTGTGTTACAAGTACCTATCGTTGCATCTGGTATATGGTATACAAGGTGGTAAATAAACAATAACTTATATTGTTATGAGGATTTCATAAAACTTCAAAGTTCAGTTAAAATTGAATCCTCACTTTATTCCGCATGAGTCATTTTAAAGGAGAAGTATACTACATAAACCCCTGTGCTCTGCAATACCATTCACTAATTATTGCCATTTTCAGGATGACTGACATTGACATTGAACAACTGCATTGAGGTGATTTTTTTTTTTTTTAATTAAAGTGTAGTTGGTGTATAATGTTATGTTAGTTTCAGGTGCACAACATAGTGATCCATCAAATACATTACAAATTGATCGCCAGGACAAGAGCAGTAACTATCTGTCACCAAATGAAATTATTACAGTATTATTGACTATATTCCTGTGTATAATGCTGTATATTACATCCTTGTGGCTTATTTTATAACTAGAACTTTGTATCTCTTAATCCTCTTCACCTATTTTCCCTAACTGTCCACTCCTCTTCCCTATGGCAACCACCAGCTTGCTCTCTGTATGTGTAAGTCTGTTTCTATTTTGTGTTGTTTGCTGGTTCTTTTGTTTTTTTAAATTCCACTCATAAGGGTATCTGTAATTCTCTGTCTGACTTATTTGACTTAGTATAATACCCTCTAGGTTCATCCATGTTGTCACAAATGGCATGATTTCATTTTTTAATGGCTGAGCAATATTTCCCATAGTGACCACACCAATTTACATTCCCACCAACAGTGCACAGTGGTTCCTTTTTTTCCACATCCTCCCCAACACTTATTTGTTGTCTTTTAAGTGAAAGCCATTCTGACAGGAGTGAGGTGGTGTATCATTGTGGGTTTGATTTGCATTTTTTGAGGATTAGTGATGTTCAGCATCTTTTCATGTCTCTGTTGGCTACCTGTATGTCTTCTTTGGAAAACTGCCCATTTTTTAATTGGAATTGTTTGTTGTTTTGATATTGAATTGTGTCATTTCTTTATATAATTTTAATATTAACCCCTTATAGAATATATGACTTTTTAAAAAAGTTTTTAGCCATGCCACGTGGCATGTGGGATCTTAGTTCCCTGATCAGGGATTGAACCTGTGCCCCCTGCATTGGAACCGCAGAGTCTTAACCACTGGACCGCCAGGGAAGTTGTAGAATATATGATTTGCAAATATTTTCTCCCATTCAGTAGGTTGCCTTTCATTGTGTTGGCAGTTCCTTTGCTCTCACTAAAAGCAAAGTCTTTAGTTTCATGTAGTCCCATTTGCTTATTTTTTGCTTTTCTGTCCCTTGCAAAAGGTGATAGACCCTCCCAAAATTGCTAAGACTGATGTTAAAGAGCATACTGCCTGTTTTCTTCTACCAGTTTTATGGTTTCCAGTCTTACATTTAATCTTTAATCCATTCTGAATATATTTTTATATATGTTGTAAGAAAATGGTCCAGTTTGATTCTTATACATGTAGCTGTCTAGTTTTCCCAACATCATTTATTGAAGTTTGTCTTTTCCCTACTGTATATTCTTGCCTCATCTGCCATAGATTAATTACCCATATAAGTGTGGGTTCACTTCTGGGTTCTCTATTCTTTTCCATTGATCAATGTATCTGTTTTTATGCCAGTACTATACTGTTTTGATAACTATAGCTTGTAGATAGTTTGAGTACAAAGAACATGACACCTCCAACTTTTTTCTTTATTCTCAAGATTGCTTTGGCTATCAGAGTCTTTTGTTGCTCCATACAAATTTTAGAATTATTTGTTTTAGCTCTGTGAAAAATGTCATTGGTATTTTGATATAGATTGCATTGAATCTGTAGGTCTCCTTGGGTAGTATGGTCATTTTAACAATATTGATTCTTCCAATAATGAATAAGGTATATTTTTCCAACTGTTTGTGTCTTCTTCAATTTCTTTCATCATTGTCATATAGTTTTCCAAGTACAGGTCTTTTACCCTCTTTTACCTAGGATTTATTCCTAGGTATTTTATTCTTTTTGATGCAATTATAAATGGGATTATTTTCTTAATTTCTATCTCTGATAGTTTGTTGTTAATGTATAGAAATTCAACAAATTTATATATTAATATTGTATCCTGCAACTTTACTGAATTCATTGATGAGTTCTAAGAGTTTTTTGGTGGCACCTTTAGGATTTTCTATGTATAGTATCACATTATGTGCAGACAGTGACAGTTTTTCTTTTTCCATTACAATTTGGATACATTTTATTGCTTTTCCTTGTCTCATTGCTGTTAATAGGAATTCCAATGCTATGTTGAATAAAAGTAGTGAAAGTGGACATCCTTGTCTGGTTCCTGATCTTAGGGCTCTTTAAGCTTAACACCATTGAGTGTGATGTTGGCTATGGGTTGTGGCCTTTATTATGTTGAGATATGTTCCCACTCTATGCACTTTGTAGAGAGGTTTTATTGTAAATACATGTTGAATTTTGTAAAAATCTTCTTCTGTATCTATTGAGATGATCATATGGTTTTCATACTTCAGTTTGTTAATGTGGGGTGTCATGTTAATTGATTTTGGATATTAAACCATCCTTGTATCCCTGCAATAAATCCTACTTGATCATGGTGTATGACCCTTTAAATGTATTGTTGAATTCATTTTGTAGAGAATTTTTGCATCTATACCCATCAGTGATATTAGCCTGTAATTTTTGTGTGTGTGTGCATGTGGTGTTTTTGTCTAGTTTTGGCATCAGGGTGATGCTGGCCTTGTAGAATGAATTCTGAAGCATTTCTTTCTCTTTAACACCTTTGGGAAACTTTGAGAAAGATGAGTAGTAAGTCTTATTTAAATGTTTTGTAGGATTCACTTGTGAAATCATCTGGTCCTGAAATTTTGTTTGTTGGGAGTTTTTTGATTACTGATTTAATTTCAGTAGTAGCAATGGTTTGTTCATATTTTCTATTTCTTCCTGATTCAGTCTTGGAAGATTATATGTTTCTAGGGATCTATCCATTTCTTCTAGGTTGTCCAATTTGTTGGCATATAATTTTTTATAGTCACCTCTTACAATATTTTGTATTTCATAATGTTGGTTGTAACTTCTCATTCATTTCTGATTTTATGTAGTTGGGCCTTCTCTCTTTATTTCTTAAATGAGTCTTGCTAAAGGTTTATCAATTTTGTTTATCTTTTCACAGAACCAGCTCTTTGATTCATTCATCTTTTCTAATTCTTTAAACTCTATTTCATTTATGTGCAATCTGATTTATTATTTTCTTCCTTCTACTAACTTTGGGCCTTGTTTTTTCTTTCTCTAGTTTTTTTTTTAAGTATAAGATTAGATTGCATAATTGAGATTTTTCTTATTTCCTGAGGTAGGCTTGTTTTGCTATAAACTTCCCTCTTAGAATTGCCTTTGCTCTGACCCATTGATTTTTGGAATGTTGTGTTTCCATTTTTGTCTCCAGGCATTTTCAGCCCTCTTTGATTTCTTCAATGAGCCATTGGTTGTTTAGTAACATGTTGTTTAGACTCTACATATTTTTTTTTACAGCTTTTTTCTTGGAGTTGATTTCTAGACTCATACAGTTATGGTCAGAAAAGGTGCTTGATATGATTTCAATCTTCTTAAATTTATTGAGACGCTTTTGTTGCCTAATTTGTGATCTATCCTGGAGAATGTTCCCTGTTCATTTGACAAGAATGTGTATTCTGCTGTTTCTGAGTGAATGTCCTGTATATATCTATTAAGGCCATCTGGTCTAAGGTGTCATTTAATGCCAATGTTTCCTTATTGATTTTCTGTCTAAATGATCTAACCATTGATGTAAGTGGGTTGTTGAAGTCCTCTACTATTGTATTACTGGCAATATCTCCCTTTATGTTTGTTAATATTTGCTTATGTATTTAGGTGTTGGGTGTATACATACTTACATATGTTATATGTTCTTGGATTGATTCCTATATTGTTATGTTATGTCCTTCTTTGTCTCTTGCTTCAGTCTTTGTTTTAAAGTCCATTTTTTCTGATATAAGTATTGATACCCTGGATTTCTTTTTGTTTCCATTTGCATAGAATACCATTTTTTCATCCCCTCAATTTCAGTCTGTGTGTGTCTTTGGCTCTGAAGTAATTCTCTTGTAAACAGCATATATATATATGTGTCTTTTTAATATATACATTGTCACCATATGTCTTTTGATTGAGCATTTAGTCCACTTATATTTAAAGTAATTATTGATGTTTGTACTTATTACCATTATGTTAATTGTTTTCTTGTTATTTTTGTTGTTCTTATTTGTTACTTTCTTTCTCTCTTGCTCTCTTCCCTTGTGATTTGATGACTTTCTTTAGCATTATGTTTACATTCCTTTATCCTTATTTTTTGTATAATTATTATTTGTTTTTGGTTACCATGAGGTTCCTGTATAACAACCTATGTATATAGCAGTCAATTTTAAGTTGATGGTTGCTTAAGTTTGAGCATATTCTAAAAGCACTACATTTTTACTCCTTACCCCCAGCATTTTATGTTTTTGATGTCATCTTTAACACCTTTTTATATGAGAAACTAACACAACATTGTAAAGCAATTATTTTGTGTATTCCTTAACTAATCATTGTTGATATATAAGATTTTACTAGCTTTGTCTTTTAACCTTCATACTATATATAGGTGGTTGATTCACTACCTTTACTCTATTTTTGCCATTACCAAGGATATTTTTGCTTTCATAATTTTTATATTTCTAGTACAGTCTTTTTTTTTCTGTTTAAAAAAGTTCCCTTTGACATTATTTTGTGAGTTTGTTTTAGTGGCTGTGAAATCCTTTAATATTTGCTCGTCTGGGGAACTCTTTATTTCTCCTTCAGTTCCTAATAACCTTGCCAGATAGAGTATTTTGGCTGTAAGTTGTTTTTTTTTTTTCCATTAAGTACTTTGCATATGTCATGCCATTCTCTCTGGCATGTAAAGTTTTTGCAGGAAAGTCAGCTGATAGTCTTATGGGGCTCCCTTGTTTGTAACAAATTGTTTTTCTCTTGCTGCTTTGAAGACTCTCCCTTTAACTTTTGACATTTTAATTATAATCTGTCTTCGACTGGATCTCTTTGATTTCATCTTACTTAGGACTCTGTGCTTCCTGGACATGGGGGTCCATTTCCTTCCCCAGGTTAGGAAAAGTGAAGTTCTCTAAAATTTTTAGCCATTATTTGTCCAAATAGGTTTTCTGTCCCTTTCTTTCTCTCTTCTCCTCCTGGGAGACCTATAATGTGAATTTTAGTATGCTTGATGTTATTATAATGTTCCTTAGACCATCCTCAGTTGGTTTTTTTTTAATTAATTAATTTATTTATTTTTGCTGTGTTGGGTCTTTGTTTCTGTGTGAGGGCTTTCTCTAGTTGTGGCAAGCAGGGGCCACTCTTCATCACGGTGCGCAGGCCTCTCATTATCGCGGCCTCTCTTGTTGTGGAGCACAGGCTCCAGATGCATAGGCTCAGTAGTTGTGGGTCACGGGCCTAGTTGCTCCACAGCATGTGGGATCCTCCCAGACCAGGGCTCGAACCTGTGTCCCCTGCATTAGCAGGCAGATTCTTAACCACTGCACCACCAGGGAAGCCCCATCCTCAGTTTTTTGATCATTTTTTTCTTTTTGCTGTTTTGATTGGGTGAATTCTACTAGCCTGTTTTCCAGATTGCTTATTTTTTCTTCTGCATCATATAATCTGCTGCTGGTTCCCTCTAGTTTATTTTTTATTTCTGTTATTGTATTCTTCAGCTCTGATTACATTTTTAATATTTTTTCTTTGTTGAAGTTCTCACTGTTTTCCTCCATTTTTCTGAGTTCCATGAGTATCTTAATGATCATTACTTTGAACTCCTTATATGGAAGATTGCTTATTTCTGTTTTGTTTAGTTATTTTTCTGCGTTTTTGTCTTATTCTTTTGTTTGAAACACATCCCTTTGTCTCCCAATTTCTCCTAACTCTGTGTTTGTTTCTATGTATTAGGTAAATTAGCTACATCTCCCTGTTTTTAAGGAGTGGCTTTGTGTAAAAGGTGTCCTGTGTGGCTCAGTAGCACATTCCCCTCTGGTCACCAGAGCTAGGTGCTCCAGATGTGTCCCCTGTGTTCTACTGCATGTGTTCTCCTGTTGTCTGGGCCACGCTTCTTGTGGTTGCACTAGTGTGCAGAGCTGGCTCCTGGTCGGCGTGGCTGTAAGGCTTGGGTGCAACTATTGTATTTACTCTAGTGTGCAGTGCCAGCCCTAGGGGCAGTATTCACTTTGGAGGAGCTCCTGTGGGACTAGCAAGGCACTGGGCCACTTTGAAGGGGCTTTAGTGCCAGCCAGAATTGGTGTGGTGTACAGCCACTTTGGAGAGGCTCTATTGCCAGCTAAGAGCACCTGCAACGACTGGCAGGGTGTGGGTCCACTTTGGAGGAGCTTTGCTGCCAGCCGAGGGTGCACATCAGGTCTGTCAGGGCAAGGGGGCCGCTTTGGAGGGGCTCCACTGCCAACTGAGGATAGCAGCTGGGTCTGGCAGAATGGGGGACACTTTAGAGGGGTGCCGATTCTGTTGGGTCCACAGGTGAGCCTGGGGTGAGGTGAATGCTCACAGGTTAGTTGGGGAGATTCAGAAATGGTTCCTCTCAGTACCAGGCCATCTACATAGAGGATGAGCCACACACACACAAACTGGTGCCCACCAGGTTCTCCATCCCCAGAGAAAGTTTCAACAGACCCATGCCCCTTGGGCACATGCACTTAGACTTAGTCAGTGAGTCTCCATCATGTCATTTTTCAGACTGCTGCCTCTGTGCTGGGACTAGGAGCAAGTCAGGTTTTGCATGCATGCTTTAAGAGCAGAGTCTTGGTTTCCTATATTCCTCTGACTCACCTGGAGGTAAGACCCTCTGGTTTTCAAAGCCAGATACTATGGGACTCATCTTCCCAGTGCAAGTCCCCTGAGCTGGGGAGCCCAATATGGGATTCAGAACCTTTGGTCTTCAGGGAGAACCTCCAAGGCTGTGATATCCCTCCTACTGATGGACTGCAGCACTGCAAGTATGAGCCTTGGCCAGACCATGTCTCTGCCCCTCCTGGCCATCTCAGTGTGGCTTTTCCTTTTTGTCTTTAGTTGTGGAAAAACTTTTCTGTTAGTATTCATGTTATTCTCAGACATAGTTTCTCTATATGAAGTAGTAATTATGGTTTGTGTTCATGGGAAGAGGCAAGCCCAGGATCTCCCTACTCCACCATCTTGTCCCACCCTCCCCCAAGGTGCTGGTTTTTGAATCACCTGTTTCTGACAATGAAAAAGCTGGGGGTCTTATAACATTATTTTTTGCTAATATTTTTTTTCCTTTAAGGGAGCACAATTATCAGTATTGTGATTACAGTTGTTTTTTACTTAAATCAACTTTGTACAATTTATTGAGTGTCTGTTGAGTGTACTATGTTTAGTATTACAACATGTATCTATCAGTTTTGTTACAGTAATGCTTCATAGCAAGCCACTCCAAACTCAGTGGCCTAAGACAATGAATCATTTATTCTCTTACCCACATTTATGAGTTGACTAGGATTTGGCTAGACTAAGGTCTTAGCTGTACTTCTTTTAAGCTACACATTGTGTTGAGATCTATTCTGTATATCTCTTATTCACCTTAGACCAGTGGACTACACAGGACATGCTTATCTTGTGACAATAGCAGAGGTTTAAGAAAACAAACCCAACTACACAAGCACAGTGATATTTGGGAATTTATCTGTGACAAGACTAGCAATAGTGTAACTAATACAATAGACTTAATGGAGCAAGTAATAATAGAAATAGGCACAATTTCAATAGAGAGAAAGCAAATTGACTTTAATTGAATACTTATCTATAGGCACTTTTTTGAAGTTAATTGTATTTATTCCTAAAAACAACCCTGTGAAGTGGGTTTTTTATTCTCATTTTAGAAGTGATGAAACAGAGGCTCAGAGATATTACATGACCTGTCAAGGTCAACAAGCTAGTGGTGGGGCTAAGATTAGAAATCAGGTTGCCAGAGCCTATGCTTTCTCTAAAAATAGGGGAAAAGTGAATTTCAAATGCAGAATAAGATTAGCAAAAGCTTGGAAGTAGAAAAACACATGCATTTATTTGGGCATTGGCAGCTAATCCTTTTTGGATTACAAACCAAAGACATAGAATACAAGACTATTCAGATTGGATAGCAGGTTAATTTGTATATAATTTTGTATAGGCCCTGAGGAACTACTGAACATAAAGGTAATAGTTCAGAGATATGCTTTGGAAAGACTACTTCATCAGGTTATATGGAAAACTGGGAAACATTTGGAGCTGTGCAGACAACTCAGAAAGTCATCACAACAATTGAGGTAAGTAGTCATGAGGACTAGCCTAAATTGGTGAGCTGGAAACAGAAAAAAGAGAATGATGTGGAGGGCACCAACCAAGAAGAACAAGTAATTTATTGGCATCCAGTTGGATATGGGTAATGAAAGAGAGGAAAGAGCCAACCATCACTCCAATATGTTGAGAAGGGATAACTAGATGAATGGTGATGCCATTAACAGATGTAGAAAAAGCAGGATGAAGAGTTGAATATGTGGGAAAATAATGAGTTATGTTCTGGACATGTTGAATCTGAGAAAATAATTTGAAATACCTGACACTGTTCAGAAAGCTTAGTGTAAGCTGTCAATGAGAATACATTATTATCTTCTTTCATACTGATAGAATTATAGCTAGAATTGTAGCAATACATTCCTCAAGCCCCTTGGAATGATCTCACGTGAATAAATTCCCCCAAATACTATGTGAGCAGAAGTAATTTATGCCTCTTTTAGACTTCTATATGTGTGCCTCCATGCTCTGTAGGCTTGAAAAGATGGTGATCAGAGCCACAATGTTGAAGATGGTAGGGCTACTATCAATTGCTAACCCTATGAAACACCCTCTCTAGAATATTTCATGAGAAAGATATAAACTTGTATAGTTCTTAAGCCACTGAATTTTTTGATTCTTTTATTAGATCACCTTTTCTATTATCTAGAATTTGTAACTTCAAGCCATATTCTGACCATAAGAGAAACCCAAACTATGTGGCATTGTTTTAGCAGTTAAGCTTGAAATCTGCCATCCTTGGACGTTGTGGTAAAGTGTTTGGTAAGTCAATTGCCTGTGATAAATTTGAAGGCAGGATGAATGCTTACTAGGCCTAAAACTTTAAGGGAAGTGTTTGTAAAGAGTCAAAATTTTCTGTGTTGTCTACTCCATGACGCTTTTAACAAGGTATAGCAGGGAAGAAAATGAACTTAGTCAAGAATTGGTAGGTTTGCCAGCAGAGATTAAAAGGAAGCGAAATTTCTTTTGGGACCTTGCAGGTTTAGAAAAATTTTGTACCTCATATGTCAAGAGAGAGGACTTTTGTTGCTCAAACGTCTCTCATGAAGATTTTCAAGCAAAGGGACCTAGCCCTCCTGCAAAAGAGAAGATTGAGGTATGGACTTCTCAGTCAAGCCTATACTCAAATGGTCTCAATGGATGCAAATTAAGGTAAAATGGAGGCATGGGAGAAAGCAAGGAAACAATGTTAGCTTATGTGCTATGTTTAGAAAAGAACTTATGGGTAGAGCTGTGGGCACATGAAGTTGATAGGAAACAAATATATCTGGAGATTTCTAAATTTTTGAGGAGATTATTTTGCAAAAGAAACCATGAGCCTAGTCTAATAAACTTTGTGACTATTCAAGTCATAAACTTTGGGCTTCCAAACTTGCCCGACTATCCCTCAGGGAAGGAATAGTCCCTAGTAGTCATTATGGATATGACATAGGAGGTAATAGTCAAAAACCCTATTCCTGTCAGAGAATCAAGTCAATGTCCATGGAAAACAAATGGGTGAGGAAGTTTTTCCAAGAAAGCATAACTGAGGTTTAATTGAAGAACTTCCTCTACCGTCAGGGCAGGGGTCCTCACAATGCCTACTCCAGTATGAGTTTATCATTTCTTTCAATGCCTACTCCTTCTGCTACCTTCTTCTCTCCTTTATTTTTCACAGAAATTTTACCCCCAGTAAATGTCTTGCATGTCTGAATCCACATTGGCATCTTTTTTCCTGGAGAATTGTATCAATGATACCAGCAATGGCCTAAGAAACTAGGTTGTATGTAAGATGGAGCTTGAGGACTGACTCACTCACTGCCTAGATGTCAAGAGGAACTACATCTCATGTAGATGTCAGGCATGGAAAAACCTGTCACAAGGTGATAGGCCAATGGCTGAAACTTTTACTAGTACTGATCTGGTAAAAAAGTCCTAGTAAAAAGTCTGGTGTAAAGACCTCGACAGTGAGATGATTCAGGAATTTCAAAAGTGTGACTGGAACAATATCTAGAGGAACAGGGCAGTTGGCTGGTTATTAATAAGTTGTATTGATGCTTAACAGAGGTATATTGAAAAAATGAGAGTAGTTAAAAAGATTATGTATGAGAGCCACAGGGCTCTTGGCCCTTATTTCATGTAGTAGAAGAGTGGGCACAACTGAGGAGTAAGATCAGACCTTAATATAAGAGCTCCACAGAATTTTAAATGCTCAGTCTGGAGAGATCTGTTATGTTAAGGTCAGGGCCCTGTTTGGGAAAACCTAGGACTACTGAAATACATGATAGGGTTATCTGGGGGCTGCCACCCTAAGAAATTTGACTTAGAACCTAGAGCTTGATGAAGTAGCCAACCTCTTCCTAATAAGAGCTAGAACTTCTCCAATATGGGAATACAATATAGATTTCTCTCCCCTGCAAGTCAACAGCATTACCCCCATCTCTTTTCCTGGCTTTCAGGCCAATTCTTAGGATTGAATCTCAGCATAACCCAGGTGGAGATGGGCTGAGCCTAATAAGGAAGGGAAGATTATACCCCCAAAGAACCTGCAAGAATAAGCTAGCACGCTTATAGCAGGAGATAAAGAATAATGTCTGGGATTGGATTTTAAGGGTGCTTGATTAAGGGGTCCATAAATAATATTGAATAAGCAAGAATTCACTAACTTGGAAGCACTTTCTCAGGACACAGAATTTAACTTCTTGACAAGTTATGCTAGGAGGTAGGGAAAATTTACTCCTAGGGTGGCTCTTAGAACTTAGAGAAAGTGATGGTCCACAAGGAGTGAAATAGAAATGCCTGAACTGTCTTGGCAAGTGGTAGAGGAAGAAATGGAAAGGCTCAGGGAGTGAACATTCTGATATGGATATATTTTGTGAGGCCAGAGGACTCATCAAAGAATTATGCATAGGTCCAGAGGATACGACATTCACCAAGGCTGTCAGGGATGTGCTGGTGTAAAGGCACAAGCTTCACTAATAAGTTAAATGGTTACTTTTCCCTAAAGACTAGGTATAATGATAGGAAAAGCAGTCACAGAGCTGGATTCCTTTATGGCTATAAGAATGATAGAGCCCCAAAATAATAGAGGACAATTGGCAGTGCTTATTCACCAGGAGCCAGTCAGCTACAATTACCATCACAACTGGTAATGTCAAGGGGGCTTGACCACAGAGTTGTGGAGGTGCTTAAAAGAACATGGTATCCCAAGGGGCAAAACAGATGGACAACGAACAAGGATGCTACATAATATCTACAATCAGAAGAAGGCAGGAATGGAGAAACAGGAAGTTGAGGGCTAGGCTCACTTCCTGAACCTGAGTCAATTTTCAGATCTGGAATCCACTGAATAAACACATGGCTGGGTTGTCAGGGGTAAGATTCTATAATACTGTGGCAATTCTACCCTAAAAGGACCTACAGCCAGTAGTGTGCTGGAGCTGACTCTTATCAGGTCCAAAGAGTTGAAATGTGCGTCTCTTCGGAGATCTTTGATGGAAGCCTGAAACTGGCCATGGTGGGAGTATTTACACCCTGGAAATCAGAAAACGTTATGGAAGAGGTTGTTCTCCCTCTCCCCACTACCCATCCCCAGAGGGCTAATTGTTAAAGTATTTATCAGTACATCACTGTCTATAGCCATTTACTTAGATGACTATGTACTGGAAACATGCTTACAGGAGACAGGTGATAAATGGAATCTTGGATAAAGTCTGGTTTACATTGGGTTGGTGGGCATTTCCTAGTCCCAAAATTGATAACAAGGATTAAAATTCTTGGCAACTTAAGTAACCACCATATTAGGTCCTTGGCCTATGGGGTAATAGTTGTCATAGTGGGGAAGGCAAGTGGAAGTCGCTGAAACTGGCTCCTCCTGCCTTCCTGGCCAATGTAGAAAATTAAAAACAACAATTTATCACAGGAGTTGGCTGAGATTAGTGTCACCAGTAAAGACCTAAAGGCTGCAGGGTGGTGGTATCTATCATATTTCCATTTAATTCACTGGTCAAACCCCTAAACAGACCAGATGTGTTGAAGATGACTGTAGACTGCTTCAAGCTCAAAAAAGTAGTAGCCCAAATTGCAGCTTACTTGATGAATACAGAATCATTACTATAACAGATTAAGACGGTCTCAGATGTTTGGTACGTGGCTTTTGATTTAGCAAATGCAGTTTTCTTTTTCTGAAAACACTTCATATTTTCATTCAGTTTTGCCCTGGGGCTATGTTAACTCCCTCATGCTTGGCCATAATATAGTCTGAAGAATCTGGGCCAGTTGGACATTCTGCAGTATATGATATTGATTTATTAAACCCATGACCACAGACTGACTAGGCAAAATGAGCAAGAGCTGGTTAGCATGGTGGAGACCTTTGTAAGAGACACGTACCCCTAAGGGTGATAAATAACCCTGTGGAAATTCAGGAACTAGCTACTTCAGTAAAGATTTAGGGGCATTATCAGGGGCATGCTAGCATATCACCCCTGAAATAAAAGACCTATCACTGAATCTTGCATTTCATGTTATAAATAAGAAAGCATAGCACCCGCTAGGCCTCTTTGAGTGGTGAAGGCAATACATTCCAAACCTGGGAATACTTCTATGATCCATATACCTACTGGCAGTGTTGAATGGGGCCAAAACAGGTAAAGGCTCTGTAGCAGGCTTAACTGCAAATGCAATCCAGCAGACCTTTTGATGTTAAGTTTTCAGGGGTAGAAAAAGATTCAGGGTAGAATTAATGGTAAGCCCCAGTGGGAGAACCACAATGCAGGCTCTGCTTCTAGAGCAGAACCATGCTACCTGCTGCAGAGAGTTATACACCTTTCTAATAATAGTTTCTGGGATGTCACTGGGCCCTACTGAAACAGGGTACTTAGCCTTAGAGTACTATGTGACTCTCTGTCCAGAGCTGCTGACTATTAGTAGAGTTTTGCTGAAATTAAGTCATATGATTCAGTTTGGCGCAACATTAGTCCATCATAAGAATAAAATGAAATTGTGCCCATCCCCCCAGCCCCCGGCCCCAACCTCACAGGAGGAATTTGTGTTTCCTGTTCTGACAGCTCTAGGCTATGCAGGTTTAGTGATCCCGATCTGTGAAGGGAGCATACTCTTGCCAGGGAACACAACAAAGATCTCATTGAAATACAAGATATGATTGCACTTTGGATTCTTTGTGTATAAGAAATGATTGCTTCTGATAAACAGGAGGAAGTAGGGTTGCTTATACTTAATAGAGGTAAGGAATAATACACGTGGGGCCTAGATAATCCAATTGGACATCTCTTGGTTCTCCCACACCAATTGTAACTACCCATGTCAATTATAAGTGCCATGCTATTTGTAATTGTAACACATGCAGCAACCCTGGCTTAAGAAGGATAATATTACCAACAGCCCAGACCACTTAAGAATGAGGGTTTGAGTCACACCACCTAGTATATCCCGAAGTCCTGCAACGGTGATAATTGAAAGAGGAATTTAGAATGGATAGTGGAGGAGGGGGAAGTTGAGTACCTGTGTGGCCCTGACACCAGCTGAACAAATGGGTGCTATAGTTCTGAAGTTCATTCTACTAACTTCCACTTCTAAATTTCCCCTCAGGTGGAGATGTCCACAAGAACCATAAAGGAGCTTCTCCTGAACAAGTATAGATTCGTGGATCATTGCAGTGCCAGTGGGTAGACTATGCAAGCCAGTGAAGGTTCATTGCTTAGATCTCTAGGAGAGTCTACAGCAAAGACGGTTGTTGGGTGGCAGTCTCCATCCGACACAACTTTGAGTATTCTGCAGTGTTAAACTGAGTCACATGCTCCCCAGGGATACTTCTAGCCATTGACTGAGGATGCTGGGGAGACCACAACTAGGTCATTTCATAACCTCCTCAGGTAGAGTTATATGCTTCTTCTTCTGGTCTGCTGTTGCACCTTCCAGCTTCCTGTTACTATACCCCCAGCGAGACTCCAGCAAATATGGAAAAAAAAATCTGTATAAAGATAAAAATAACTATTGTTAGCATTTTGATATGTTTTCTCAGTCTTTGCATTTTGATGTATTTTTTCTAGTTTTTTTTTGTCTATATATGAATTTGTACACAAATACTAAATGAATATTTTCACCTGACATCTACAGTTTTGTGCCATGCAGGTTTTCACTTAACCTCAGATGGTGAAAAATTAGCTGTTAAATATTCTTTGTTTTCAAATTTTTAAAAAATTTATTGAAGAAGTTGTGATTATTGCTTTTGAGGAGAAGGAAATAACTTTGAAAGGAATACGAGTTATTAGAAGGGAGAGGGAAAGATATTTTAAGATGATAAAAGAAACTGGAAAATAGGTAAGGATTGGAATAGAGGAAACAATGTCCTGCCACTTAGCGATTGTGCCTTGAGGAGGAAAGACATGAAAAGGGACAGCCATATAATTTACCTAGGGATGCTGAACTGTATGCTTTACCATTCTTGACCTTGGGAAATATTCCTGTTTCAAACATATAGTCCAGAGCAAAGACCCTCTGGTGTTTTAGACACTGTAGGTTTTGAAAATGAGGGTGACCATGGTGGCCATAACGGACAAGAGGCTAGAGGTCCTTCCTCTTCCATCCAAGCACCATGGACCAGTTACTTCTTTGACTTGTACTATCTTGGGAGATACAGTTAAGACTGGAATGGAGTTTCTTGACAAATGAGTGATGTGAGAAAATCAGATTTAATTTGACTGAAAGAAAATAATGGACCCTATCTTGCAAACTTGCATTTAGAGACCAGGATTTATACCCACTGTAATCTTAATTCCTAAACCAATCCAGCTACCTCCTAAACCAAGGTCCCACTTTAGAGACCTCCTGCTACTTCCAGCCTGTTCCCATACCTTGAAATTTTTTTACATTATTTCTACAGCTCTGTAAATTACATTTCTCTTAACCACTTCACAACTCTTCACAAGTAAATTGTATGGTGAAGATTTTTATTAGTAAACAAAAGATAAGGTACCTAAATTAATTTAAGTATATTATTATTTCAAATCCATTAGATTTCTTAGAGTTGTCTATATTGGATGGAGGTGGTGGTGAGAGGGAAAGATTAAGCTCAGCATTCTCAGCATAAATCTATCTCCCAGTCTGATCTTCGTTTCAGCTAGAGTAAGAGAATCATTGTTGAAAGCAGTGGCTACTGGAGTTGCATAAAATGATCAGAGAACCTGGGGTAAACAGCAACCTTCCTCCTGGGACTATACTTGGGCAGCACAGGCAGTCCTGATTCAGTCAGTGCATTGGCTGAGCACAAAGACTCTCTGATCCCATGCTGGGGGAGAACAGCATTCTGTCCTCTGGGAACACTGTACACACCATCTCTAAGAGTTTACCAAACTAAGGCACACATGAAATTCAGTCCATTTGCCCAATCAAAGAGGCAGGAGACAGAGATGAAAAGAACAAGGGTTGAGATTAGATGAACGTAGGCAGAATACCTGTGGGTGAAGCCTTGGACTTGCTACCTAGCCATGCACTGTCAACTTCAGTATCTTTATTTGTAAAATGAGAATAATCACATTTGCCTTGCAGGATTGAATACTTGGAAAATTAAATGAGACACAAAGATAATGTGCCACGTGCAGGGCATAGTATATAGATAATAAATATTATTCAGAATTAAGTGCTAGTCATCTTTAAGAAATAATAGTGATAATAACATTTTGAAAATTGACTGTATGATGATAGATACTGTGGTGAGCACTTTATAATTCACATAAATTCCATGAGCTAAGTGCTATTATTGCATTGATTTCACAGATTAGGAATTGGAAGCACAAGAGAAGTTAAATAACTTTCCTGGCATCCTATAACTAATAAGACTGCAAACCCAGGTATTCTGCCTCTAGATATTATGCTATTAAATACCATGTCAGATAGTAATGACTCCTTCTTTCACAAAAAAAAAGTAGAAAGGGGTTAAACTTTAAACCCATAGAAAGACCTTATTATTCCCGATCTTAAATTTAATATTCAATGGAAGCTCTTCCTTTGAAGCCCAAAGGGAATATTGAAATGCACTTTGGATTTGGAATCAAAAGACCTGTGAACACTTTCCAGTTTGGACACTTACTGTAGGTCACTTTACATATTTGAGTTTCTTCATATATGAATGGAAATAATTGCCATCTTGCTGAGAGTTATAAATGAGGATATAGATGTGAAAGCACCTTATAAATACAAATGCCTCGCAAATGTTAGTTCCCATTAGTAAAAGAGTATAATTATACATTACTTTAAAAAATCTAAAATTGAAATAAGAATTACAGTACTTTCTATTCCATTTGAAAAATGAAACAAATTATTTTATTGCACTTCAGTATGAAACAAACAACAATTTAAAAATATTTTATAATATCCGTATTTCTAGAACCATTTTAATATTACAAAATTCACATGGATGAAAACAAAGAATGATGCCACACAGTAATGCATTTTTCTTTATTATTACAGGATGTTTCATATGAGAGGATAAGAAACAACAGGTGTCCAGTATTCTGAAGGATGCCATTATGGAGTTGCCTAGGTGATTCACTAGGATGTATTATCATGTTATGCCTCATATTCTTTTGGAGTAAGTAGAAATGGGAAAGATGTGATAAGCCTTTAGAAAAGAAACTTGCATCATCATCACTATAATCAAGAATGTGAAAAGATTTATTTATTCATCATTTTTTCATAATTTATTCAAAGATGTTAGACATGTCCTACCTATTGCACTGTACTAAGTGTTGAAGGAGATGTATCTAAAAATATTCAATCTGGTTGAAAATACAGGATATATACATGTGACATAAATAACATCATAGAAGGGTGTATTATTAAGTGACAAAGTGATATAGCTAGTAAGTACAAAGAGAGTTCATAGAAGGGAGAAATCGACGAGAACAAGACAGTCTGGGAAATCTTACAGGAGTGACTTACAAAGACTGGAGGTCAGAACTGTCTTTGGCTTTGCAGTTTTCTTGACAGAAACATGTTGGACTAATGATAAGGAACATCCAGCCAAATGATTGAATAGTGGAGTATGTCTGACTACAGAGCTTTGAATGTAGCCTGAGGAGTTGAAATGTATTCTGAGTGGCAGGAGCATGGAGGAACAGAGGCCCTCTAACCACTCAGAAGGCAGCCTTCAATGGTAGAAGGTAACTCTTCAGTTTTCTCTGAGTTCTAAACCCCAAATATATAAATTACAAAAAGAGTTCACCATTAAGTATCAGAAAAACAACTGACAGTGGTTTTATACATATAGGCATGTGTTTTTGCTTGCTTGTTTTTCATGTAACAAAAAGGCCACAAGGAGACACAGGCAGCCAGGGCCGGTATGAAGATACAATGATGCCACCAGGACTTGGCTGTGTCTCACTGTTCCACCATCCTTACCATGAGGCTTTTGTCCTTGGGGTGACAAGATAGCAGCCGTATTGCCATACAAGCAGGAAAAAGAGCAAATAAAATGGGTATAAACATGTGCAATGAGAATCTGCCACTTAAAATTCTTTTTCCTGAAAATTCTACCCATTTAATCCCTTCTTACATTAATTCGCTAGAATGAAGTTACAAGGCCGGTCCTAATTGCAAGTTCAGCTGGAAAGTGTCATTTTTAGCTGGACTAGTTGCTTCCGAAAGCAAAATTGAAGGTTGTTTGCAAGGAAGAAGAGAAAGGCTATATATACAGATTATAAGTGTCTTCTCATTGGATGCTCGGATCAGAAGGCAATGATGAAGATATGAAATATTTTCTTAATATCTCTTTTAAAGTTGTGTCTGTTTTATGTGGCAACTCTCAGATATAAGTGAGGAAAAGCCTAAGTGGATTTTTTTCTAGTTCTATCAGCCGAATAGTTTTGTGGATATTCCCTACAGATTCTGGCATTACCATTATCAGTCTAACTTTTCTCTTTTATCCTGTCTTTTTCTGACACTTCAAAAGCTATATTATGGGAAAATTTGAACAAGCTGCATTAAGAGATGCCAGTCAGATGCTGTTTTAAACCAATATTTCATAATTTCTTAGGTTTTAATTTTATTTTTTGATCTAAACAGAGTATTTTATTTTATTTTTTTATTTTATTTTTTTATTTTTTTTGCGATATGCGGGCCTCTTAGTGCTGCGGCCTCTCCCGCCGCGGAGCACAGGCTCTGGTCGCGCAGGCCCAGCGGCCATGGCTCATGGGCCCAGCCAGACCGGGGCACGAACCCGCGTCCCCTGCATCGGCAGGCGGACTCTCAACCACTGCACCACCAGGGAAGCCCTAAACAGAGTATTTTAAACCTTGTTTATGGGTATTTGTTTTAATGTGAGTTCTTATTTCTAGTTTTATGGCCTCTTGCTTAATTTGCTTTTTTTTTGTTTTTTTTCCCTCCTTGAAGATATTTCCAAGCATGTTTTCTCTCCTCTTAAACATAGTAAGCCTAGTTATTTTATAACTATAAATTCTGATAACTCCACTATCTCAAGTTTTTGTGAGTTGGTGTTAGAGATCTTTTATTTCTGCTGGTTCTTGGTCCTTATGTGCTACCCTCTGGGCCATTCTGGTGATATGTATGCAGGCCACAAATCTACATGAGAGGTATTTTATTTTCAATTCACTCTGAAGATGGAACACTTTGGAAGTTATATCAGACCTTGGCTAGTTTGAAGGGGATTAATTATCTTGGGCTAACTTTGGCTTCTGTACTCCTTCCCTGCAAATCCATCAAAACTCATTTTGCAAATGCCCTCAAGGAAAAAGTGGCTTAGTAAACTAGGCTTCCTCTTTTGAGCTTCAAGATTTGGGCAAAATTATTCCTTACTGTATCATTAGGGCATTGATACTTTAAGATATCTTTTTCTATTTCTTTGTTTAGTTGCCTTCAGTGAGATGGTTGGCTCAAATTGCCTAGACCACCTTTAGCATAAGTTAAAATCCTACTGCTCTATTACAAATCCTTCTTTTTCTCCTTCCCTCCCTCCCTCCATTTCTGTTTTCCTCCAACCCTTCCTTTTTACTTTTTTCCTATTTTTGAAAAATTTTGATTTAGCACCTACTATTCTCAGTCACTTCTTCTGTTATTGTTTATATTTATCTGACATATATATATAATTTATTTTATTTTTAACATATTTGTGATTTTGTTTTTGCAGTTGTAAGTAGCATATGGATTGTTATTCTTTAAGCCGGTATGGCCGTATTTTTCTTTAAGAGGTTTATAATTTTATATTTAATATAATACTCTGCTGATTTTGGAGGCAGACATAATTCTTCATTTTTAGCTATTTGTTCTTTTGCAAATTAATTAATCCTATTCACTCTCATTTTCTTCATCTCTTTTAGTAAGCATAATAAAAGTACTTTCTTCATAGGATTAGAGAATTAAACAAAATAGTATATTTAAATATTTGTGAGATCAACGCATTTAATCTGTTGTTATGGTTGTTGTTTTTATTAATTATAAGAAATACTAACCCCCTTACTCTTAACTGATATATTTTCCTTTATTTTTGTCGTATATTTTATACCTTTAAAAATATTTTTTGATATCTGTTTTTCTGTCTTTTGTTTAATATACACACATATAGTGATTTATAGGAACAAATTCTGAGTTAAGCCTACATGTTTTACGTGTTTACATGTAAAACATACATAATTTATAATGTACTAAAACACAATAAAATGAATGTATTTAATTAATTAACTGAATTAGAAATTTAATAATGTGGGTCTAAATTTAAAATGCATAGAAAGAGATAGAGTGATAAAATTTCTATCCTTTTTTCCTGGCCACTTAATTCCTCTTTATAAAGGCAACTAATTTTTCAGTTTTCTTATGTATCATTCAATATATTATTTTATGTATTTTTAATTATATATATTTTATAGTTTTTACATTATATATTTCAATTATATATATTGCTTTTTCTTTTTTCCCTCCTTTTATACAAATAATCACATACTGCTTTATTTAACAATATGTTAGAATTTGTTACGTATTAACGTAAAAGATTATCCTTGAATCATTTTCTGTGAATTCTCTGAATTCTATTGTACAGATAGATCATAGTTTACTTAACTATTTGCCAATTTAAGGACATTCAGGTTGATTCCAACCTTGTCTTTATACAGTACAAACTATGTTTCAATAAGCAACTTTGTACATCTGACATTTCTCACATAAGCAAACTAATTTTAGGTAAAATCCTTACAAATGGAACTGCTGCATCATGGGACATACATACTTGAAATTTTGGTTGAATTTTTGGAATTGCCCTTCATAGAGATCATATCAATCTACAGTTACTAGCAATGTATATTAGAATGCCTGTTTCTCTGTTGTAGTCTGTACTCTGTTGCTGACAGTTATTATCAAATATTTTCATCTCTGCCAGTCTGAGGTGAAAAATGGCATCTGAGTGTAGTTTTATTTAATCTTATGGTCTTGATGTCAAAAAAATGAATGAAACAATAACTTTTGATTTCTTTTTACACAAGCCAAAATTCAACTCTTCTTGCCCTCTCTACCACTGAGATTATTAATTAAAATATCCCACTCTCACTTATTCACAGTATGTCTGCTCTTTGAATTTACAGGACCTACAGTCTTTTGATGATTCAATTTTCTGTTATCCATCAGCCTTTTCCTGTTTCTACTTTCCTCCCTATCAAGCTTTGAATCCTTCACACATTAATTTAATCACTTATTTGCCATACAGTGCTTCTATTATATCCATGTCACAAACTCACAATCTCTAATTAGCCAACTGTCTTTCTCTGTGCGAGCACTTGGGCAGCTAGCTGGACAGAACTGTGAAAAATCACGGCAACAGGGCAACCAATGCCACATTATCAGACATAGCTGTCTAGTCCCAACTGAGCCCTCAAGGCTGCCAATATTTTATTCAAGTACCTCATTCTTTCATTTAAGAATGACTATCTCAAACATTTTTCATTTTTGTCAGACCTATGACACTCCTCACCAATACTTTTCATTTTCCATAAAAGACACCCCCTTTCATCTTTCAGATAAAAGAGAAACTTCCATTCAGAAAGTCCCTCAGTTTTACACCATCAAGTCTATACAGACGTCATCCATATCCACTTCATTTCCAACCTAACAGGAAGGAGGAATATCAATGTCTCTTATGTAAGACCTATTACTTTACCTTTGCTCTTAAATATCTGTCTTCTTAACCTCTCAAGGAAATTTCACTACGGAGTATTTTCTTTGTCAATTCAGCTTCTCTCTATACTGATCTTTTGCATCAACGTTTAAACATGCATCAGTCACTCTTACTTCAATAAACAAAGAAACTTCTGCTCTGAACTCCCCTTTTCCCCTCGATGCGTTGAAATCTTGAAAGAGTTTTGAACATGAACTATGCTGTTTCTATTTGTCTACTTGCTTTCTTTCCCACTCCCTTCTCATTAATCTACTCCAATTTTACCACATCCCACGTCTTTGTGGGAATTTCTCTTCCAGGTTTGTAACAACTTCCTTGTGCTAATTGAAATAATACTATTTTTGTTTTTATCTCACTTGACCTCAACTGCATTTGACACTATCGATCATTTCCTCCTTTTTGAAAATTTCCTCCAAATTTCTATGACACCCATGCTCCTAGTATTCCTCCCTACTTCCTGAGTATTCCTTCTCAGTTCTACTTTTTCTCTCCACTTTCTCTGGTCATCCCTTAAGCACATAGATTCTCCCCAGCAGTCTTCCCTAGGCCCTTCTATCTTCTCACACTTTACTCCTGAATTACAAAGGAAGGCCAGCTCAACCTGCCCCAAATTGAACTCTTGATTCATCTACCCTCCTTCTCTTCAGTGTTTCCTATTTCAGTAAATAAAACCACCATGTACCTGAAAGCTCAAGCCAGAATCTTGGTAAACACCACCAAATTCTGACAAATTTTACCTTTAAAATATCTTTTAAATCTATGCATTTATATCCACACAACCTGTCTTCATCATTTTCTTCTCTTTATCTTGACTACTGCAATGACCTCATAGGTGATCGCCTTTTGGTCATTCATGCCTATCTGCATCTGTGTTCCACTCAGAAGCCAGAATGATCTTCCTAAAGTGCGAACTTGATCATGTAACTTTCCTGCTTAAAATGCTTCAGTGACTTCTCAATTTCCCCCGGGATCATGTTTAAGGTTTTTAAATCGGCTTATGAGACTGTGTGTCCTACCCCTATTTGCCTCTTGCCTCCTTTCAAACCAGTCTCCCCTTCAGTCTTGCTGCTCTATATAGAATGTACCATGTTCTGTATTTTGTCCTCAGATCTTAAAATATACTTACCTACTGAAATGACACAATCTTCACCTCTTGCCCTGCCTTCTCCATTTCACCTAGATGACTAACTACCTCTTATCCTACAAATCTTCTTATATAGTTTATGTACTTGGGAATTTTTTTTCTGACAAGCCCTTCTCACTGCACTCACTTCCACCATTCTAGATTAGGGCCGTTTCTAATGTTCTCCTTTGGCATTGGTTCTTGTCTTTTATTAATATTCATTACACTTATATTTATTTTTGTAGCTTTTGGGAGCAGTTGCTTATGTACACAGGCTTCTAGATCTCCATGAATATACTGGACTTTTCAAAGTTCCCTGTAGTAATCTAGTTCTCCAGGATTCCTGTCCAGCTACTGGTTTGCCCCATCTGAATTTACAACCTTGGGCCCTTGGGTGTTGCCAGCAGTTTCCTATTGTTTCTGTAATCCCCTGAGGGACACCCCATCCCTCCAACCATGAGCTGAGATCTGAGTCAAATCAAATAGCCACTACTCTCTGAATAGAGATTTTTCAGAGAGTGAAAATTTGGACAAAATACAGACTGTGCTCTGAGAATAGTAATTTTCATGGACCTCCATAAACAGTCAGAGCTGTTTCCATATTCTTCAGTGCTGTCAGCTTTTGGCTACTATGCCACTGAACTGGGGAGGAAAGATAGATAGGAATAGCTCCAAGTTAAAATGTCACAAAGGCTACTGTCTTACCAAGGTTTAGTAGATTCTTGGATAGACAATTTTCAGTTCATTCTGTAGGTTGAGTTAATTGCCAGAGTTCTAAAGTGGTTCATTTAAGTTGTTTTGTTGTATTTTCCTTGTTTTAGAGTATTTGAGAAGTTCACTGAGGTCCTCATTCTGCCATGATGAAAGGTGATTTGCTTGTGTTTATTTTTAACGCTTGTATATCTGATTAGGTTCTAGGTTCCTTTTCTCTCTTACTCCCTCTGTCCATTCCTCCCTTCCTCCCTCCCTCCCTGCCTGCCAGAAATACAGTGTTTACCATATGGCAGCTGCTAATTTAGGTGCTGGGAACATAATAGTAAAGAAACCTGACCAGGTCCTTGGCCATTGTATTGTTCACTGATTTATCACCTCTGTGGAGGATAGGGTTTTGGCGTATGGTAAATGCTAAATAAATAACTGATGAAGACCACCTTGTCTCAGGTCCTGTTTACAATTTTCTTTTCCATTGTCAACCAATCACTTCAGGATGCAGTGAACTGCCATGCATCTCCCTCTAATTTCTGAAATGGTGACCAAGAGCTGTAGGACACATAAAACTTACCTCCAAAATGTACTTCTCAATCCATCCTCATAAACCTGACAGTTAGTAGATATTTATCAAGCAAGAGAATTCTACTAGATTTGGTACTTTGGTATCTCTTTGACTATTTTAAAGAGAATCTTAAGAGAAACATTGTCTACTCACTCACCATGTTAACCTGTATCTTTTCATTTTGTTTTAAATGATTAAGTTTTTGTAAATACAGTGTTGCCAAACTCACAAATCAGTGAATAAAAATGAAGTGATGTTGCTTGTTTTTATTTATCTTACTTTTTCAATATAGATAAATACAAACATACATGAAATAAAAATCACCCACAATTCTACCCCTTGAACCACCTAAAGAGAAAGTCACTCACCTCCTCTGTTCCTGCCAGTCTCCCTCCTCAGTGAAAACTTGTATTAACTACTGGCTGCATATAATTTCTTACTTTTCTCTTTATTTATACACAGAATTTTTTTCCTTTGATGGAATTGAAATATTATTTAAATCTAATATTTGCATTTGGTAATTTTATATTTTAGAAATATCTTTCCAGATTAGTAATTTTACATCTAGGTCATTATTTTCTTTTCTTTTTTTGAATTTCATTTTATTTATTGTTTTTATATGGCACTTTCTTATTAGTCATCCATTTTATACACATCAGTGTATACATGTCAATCCCAATCTCCCTTGGTGTCATACGTTTATTCTCTACATCTGTGTCTCTGTTTCTGCCCTGCAAACCAGTTCATCTGTACCATTTTTCTAGGTTCCACATATATGCATTAATACACAATATTTGTTTTTTCTTTCTGATTTACATCACTCTGTATGACAGTCTCTAGATTCATCCGCGTCTCTACAAATGACCCAACTTAGTTGCTTTTTATGGCGAATATTCCATTGTATATATGCACCACATCTTCTTTATCCATTCACCTGTTGATGGGCATTTAGGTTGCTTCCATGACCTGGCTATTGTAAATACCACAGCAATGAACATTGGGGTGCATGTGTCTTTTTGAACTATGGTTTTCTCTGCGTATGTGCCCAGTAGTGGGATTGATGGGTCATATGGTAATTCTATTTTTAGGTTTTTAAGGATCCTCCATACTGTTCTCCATAGTGGCTGTATCCATTTACATACCCACCAACAGTGCAAGAGGGTTCCGTTTTCTCCACACCCTCTCCACCATTTGTTGTTTGTAGATTTTTCTGATCATGCCCATTCTAACTGGTGTGAGGTGATACCTCGTTGTAGTTTTGATTTGCATTTCTCTAATAATTAGTGATGTTGAGCAGCTTTTCATGTGCTTCCTGGCCATCTGTATGTCCTCTTTGGAGAAGTGTCTAATTAGGTCTTCTGCCCATTTTTTGACTGGGTTGTTTGTTTTTTTTTAAATATTGAGCTGCATGAGCTGTTTAAATATTTTGGATATTAATCCTTTGTCCATTGATTCGTCTGCAACTATTTTTTTTCCCATTCTGGCGGTTGTCTTTTCGTCTTGTTTGTAGTTTCCTTTGCATTGCAAAAGCTTTTAAATTTCATTAGGTCCCATTTGTTTATTTTTGTTTTTACTTAAATTACTCTAAGAGGTGGATCAAAAAAGATCTTGCTGTGATTTATGTCAAAGAGTGTTCTTCCTATGATTTCCTCTAAGAGTTTTATAGTGTCTGGTCTTACATTTAGGTCTCTAATCCATTTTAAGTTTAGTTTTGTGTATGGTGTTAGGGAGTGTTCTCATTTCATTCCTTTACATGTAGCTGTCCAGTTTTCCCAGCACCACTTATTGAAGAGACTGTCTTTTCTACATTGTATATCCTTGCCTCCTTTGTCATAGATTAATTGACCATAGGTGCATGGGTTTACCTCTGGGCTTTCTATCCTGTTCCATTGATCTATATTTATGTTTTTGTACCAGTACCATATTGTCTTGATTACTGTAGATTTGTAGTATAGCCTGAAGTCAGGGAGTCTGATTCCTCCAGCACCGTTTTTCCTCCCTCAAGACCACTTTGGCAAGGGGAGCTTCAAGATGATGGAAGAGTAAGACGTGGAGATCACCTTCCTCCCCACAAATACATCAGAAATACATCTACATGTGGAACAACTCCTACAAAATACCTACTGAATGCTGGCAGAAGACCTCAGACCTCCCAAAAGGCAAGAAACTCCCTATGTACCTGGGTAGGACAAAAAAAAAAAAAAAAACAGAGACAAAAGAATAGGGATAGGACTTGCACCAGTGGGAGGGAGCTGTGAAGGAGGAGAAGTTTCCACACACTAGGAAGGCCCTTTGTGGGCTGACACGGCGGGTGGCGGAGGGAGTAAGCTTCAGAGCCACGGAGGAGAGTGCAGCAACAGGGGTGCAGAGGGCAAAGCGGAGAGATTCCCGCACAGAGGATCAGTGCCGGCCAGCACTCACCAGCCTGAGAGGCTTGACTGCTCATCCGCTGAGACGGGTGGGGGCTGGGAGCTGAGGCTCAGGCTTCCGAGTCAGATCGCAGGGAGAGGACTGGGGTTGGCTGCATGAACACAGCCTGAAGGGGGCTAGTGCACCATGGCTAGCCGGGAGGGAGTCCGAGAAAAGGTCTGGAACTGCCGAAGAGGCAAGAGACTTTTTCTTGACTCTTCGTTTCCTGGTGCATGAGGAGAAGGGATTAAGAGTGCTGTTTAAAGGAGCTCCAGAGACGGGCACGAGCCGTGGCTATCAGGGCGGACCCCAGAGACGGGCATGAGACGCTAAGGTTGCTGCTGCAGCCACCAAGAAGTCTGTGTGCAAGCAGAGGTCACTATCCACACCTCCCATCCGGAGCCTGTGCAGCCTGCCACTGCCAGAGTCCCATGAACCAGGAACAACTTCCCGGGGAGAAAACACAGCACACTTCAGGCTGGTACAACGTCATGCTGGCCTCTGCGGCCGCAGGTTCGCCCCGCACTCCATACCCCTCCCTCCCCCCAGCCTGAGTGAGCCAGAGCCTCCGAATCACCCGCTCCTTTAACCCCATCCTTTCTGACAGACGCCCTCAGGAGACCTACACGCACAGGCGGGTCCAAATCCAAAGCTAAACCCCAGGAGCTGTGTGAACAAAGAAGAGAAAGGGATATTTCTCCCAGCAGCCTCAGGAGCAGTGGATTAAATCTTCGCAGTCAACTTGATGTACCCTGCATCTGTAGAATACCTGAAAACAAATCATCCCAAATTGAGGAGGTGGACTTCGGGAGCAACGATATATATATTTTTTTCCCTTTTTCTCTTTTTGTGAGTGTGTATGTGTATGCTTCTGTGTGTGATTTTGTCTGTATAGCTTTGCTTTTACCGTTTGTCTGAGGGTTCTGTTTGTCCTTTTTTTAAATTTAGAAATTTTTTTAATAATTATTTTTTATTTTAATAACTTTATTTTACTTTATTTTATTTTATCTCCTTTCTTTCTTTCTTTCTTTCTTTCTTTCTTTCTTTCTTTCTTTCTTTCTTTCTTTCTTTCTTTCTTTTCTTTCTTTCTTTCTTTCTTTCTTTTCTACCTTTTATTCTGAGCCCTGAGGATGACAGGCTCTTGGTGCTCCAGCCAGCCATCAGGGCTGTGCCTCTGAGGTGGGAGAGCCAAGTTCAGGACACTGGTCCACAAGAGACCTCCCAGCTCCACGTAATGTCAAACGACGAAAATCTCCCAGAGACCTCCATCTCAATGCCAGGACCCAGCTCCACTCAACAACCAGCAAGCTACAGTGCTGGACACCGTATGCCAAACAACTAGCAAGACAGGAACACAATTAGCACAGAGGCTGCCTAAACCAATAATAAGGCCACAGACACCCCAAAACACACCACCAGACGTGGACCTGCCCAACGGAAAGAAAAGATACAGCCTCATCCACCAGAACACAGACACTAGTCCCCTCCAGCAGGAAGCCTACACAGCCCACTGAACCAACCTTAGCCACTGGGGACAGACACCAAAAACAACAGGAACTACGAACCTGCAGCCTGCGAAAAGGAAACCCCAAACACAGTAAGGTAAGCACAATGAGAAGACAGAGAAACACACAGAAGATGAAGGGGCAAGGCAAAAACCCACCAGACCTAACAAATGAAGAGGAAACAGGCAATCTACCTGAAAAAGAATTCAGAATAATGATAGTAAAGATTATCCAAAATCTTGGAAATAGAATGGAGAAAATAAAAGAAACGTTTAACCAGGACCTAGAGGAAATAAAGAGCAAACAAACAGTGATGAACAACACAATAAATAAAATTAGAAATTCTCTGTGGCTTCCCTGGTGGCGCAGTGGTTCAGAGTCTGCCTGCCAATGCAGGGAACACGGGTTCATGGACCGGTCCGGGAAGATCCACATGCCGCAGAGTGGCTAGGCCCGTGAGCCATGGCCGCTGAGCCTGCACGTCCGGAGCCTGTGCTTCACAACAGGAGAGACCACAACAGTGAGAGGCCCACGAACCTCAAAAAAAAAAAAAAAAAAAATTAGCAATTCTCTAGAAGGGATCAATAGCAGAGTAACTGAGGCAGAGAAATGGATCAGTGACCTGGAAGATAAAATAGTGGAAATAACAACTGCAGAGCAGAAGAAAGAAAAAAGAATGAAAAGAACTGAGGACAGTCTCAGAGACCTCAGGGACAACATTAAATGCACCAGCATTTGAATTATAGGGTTCCCAGAAGAAGAAGAGAAAAAGAAAGGGACTGAGAAAATATTTGAAGAGATTATAATTGAAAACTTCCCTAACATGGGAAAGGAAATAGCTAATCAAGTCCAGGAAGCACAGAGAGTCCCATACAGGATAAATCCAAGGAGAAACACGCCAAGACAAATATTAATCAAACTATCAAAAATTAAATAAAAAGAAAAAATATTAAAAGCAGCAAGGGAAAAACAACAAATAACACACAAGGGAATCCCCATAAGGTCAACAGCTGATCTTTCAGCAGAAACTCTGCAAGCCAGAAGGGAGTGGCAGGACATATTTAAAGTGATGAAGGAGAAAAACCTGCAACCAAGATTACTCTACTCAGCAAGGATGTCATTCAGATTTGACAGAGAAATTAAAAACTTTACAGAAAAGCAAAAGCTACGAGAATTCAGCACCACCAAACCAGCTGTACAACAAATGCTAAAAGAACTTCTCTAGGCAGGAAACACAAGAGAAGGAAAAAAGCTACAATAACAAACCCCAAACAATTAAGAAAATGGTAATAGGAACATACATATCAATAATTACCTTAAAAGTAAGTGGAATAAATGTTCCAACCAAAAGACATAGACTGGTTGAATGGATAAAAAAACAAAACATGTATATATGCTGTCTACAAGAGACGAACCTCAGACCTAGGGACTCATACAGACTGAAAGTGAGGGGATGGCAAAAGATATTCCATGCAAATGGAAATCAAAAGAAAGCTGGAGTAGCAATTCTCATATCAGACAAAAGAGACTTTAAAACAAAGACTATTACAAGAGACAAAGAAGGACGCTACATAATGATCAAGGGAACAATCCAAGAAGAAGATATAACAATTGTAAATATTTATGCACCCAACATAGGAGCACCTCAATAAATAAGGCAAATACTAGCAGCCATAAAAGGGGAAGTCAACAGTAACACAATCATAGTAGGGGACTTTAACACCCCACATTCACCAATGGACAGATCATCCAAAGTGAAAATAAATAAGGAAACACAAGCTTTAAATGATACCTTAAACCAGGTGGACTTAATTGATATTTATAGGACATTCCATCCAAAAGCAACAAAATACATATTTTTCTCAAGTGCTCATGGAACGTTCTCCAGGATAGATCATATCTTGGTTCACAAATCAGGCCTCGGTAAATTTAAGAAAATTGAAATCATATCAAGTATCTTTTCCGACCACAACGCTATAAGACTAGATATCAATTACAGGAAATAATCTGTAAAAACTACAAACACACGGAGGCTAAACAATACACTACTTAATAACCAAGAGATCACTGAAGAAATCAAAGAGGAAATAAAAAAATGCCTAGAAACAAATGATAATGAAAACGCGATGACCCAAAACCTATGGGATGCACCAAAAGCAGTTCTAAGAAGGAAGTTTATAGCAATACAATCTTCCCTTAAGAAACAAGAAACATCTCAAATAAACAACGTAATCTTACACCTAAAGGAATTAGAGAAAGAAGAACAAAAATCCCCAAAGTTATCAGAAAGAAAGAAATCATAAAGATCAGTTCAGAAATAAATGAAAAAGAAATTAAGGAAATGATAGCAAAGATCAATAAAACTAAAAGCTGGTTCTTTGAGAAGATAAACAAAATTGATAAACCATTAGCCAGACTCATCAAGAAAAAAAGGGAGAAGACTCAAATCAATAGAATTAGAAATGAAAAAGGAGAAGTAACAACTGACACTGCAGAAATACAAAGGATCATGAGAGATTACTACAAGGAAATATATGCCAATAAAATGGAAAACCTGGAAGAAATGGACAAATTCTTAGAAATGCACAACCTTCTGAGACAGAACCACAATGAAGTAGAAAATATGAATAGACAAATCACACGCACTGAAATTGAAAGTGATTAAAAATCTTCCAGCAAACAAAAGCCCAGGACCAGATGGCTTCACAGGTGTATTCTACCAAACAATTAGAGAAGAGCTAACATCTGTCCTTCTCAAACTCTTCCAAAATATAGCAGAGGGAGGTACACTCCCAAACTCATTCTATGGGGCCACCATCACCCTGATACCAAAACCAGGCAAGGATGTCACAAAGAAAGAAAACTGCAGGCCAGTATCACTGATGAACATAGATCCAAAAAACCTCAACAAAATACTAGCAAACAGAATCCAAAGCACATTAAAAGGATCATACACCATGATCAAGTGGGATTTATCCCAGGAATGCAAGGATTCTTCAATATACGCAAATCAATCAATGTGATACACCATATTAACAAACTGAAGGAGAAAAACGATCGGATCATCTCAATAGATGCAGAGAAAGCTTTCAACAAAATTCAACATCCATTTATGATAAAAACCCTCCAGAAAGTAGGCATAGAAGGAACTTTCCTTAAAATAATAAAGGCCATATATGGCAAACCCAGGGCCAACATCGTCCTCAATGGTGAAAAACTGAAACCCTTTCCACTAAGATCAGAAACAAGACAAGGTTTCCCACTGTCACAACTATTATTCAACATCATTTTGGAAGTTTTAGCTACAGCAATCAGAGAAGAAAAAGAAATAAGAGAAATCCAAACAGGACAACCATTAATAAAGCTGTCACTGTTTGCAGATGACATGATACTACACATAGAGAATCCTAAAGATGCTACCAAAAAACTACTAGAGCTAATCAATGAATTTGGTAAAGTAGCAGGATACAAAATTAATGCACAGAAATCTCTTGCATTCCTATACACTAATGAGGAAAAATCTGAAAGTGAAATTAAGAAAACACTCCCATTTACCATTGCAACAAAAAGAATAAAATAGTTAGGAATAAACCTACCTAAGGAGACAAAAGACCTGTATGCAGAAAATTATAAGACACTGATGAAAGAAATTAAAGATGATACAAATAGATGGAGAGATATACCATGTTCTTGGATTGGAAGAATCAACATTGTGAAAATGACTCTACTACCCAAAGCAATCTATAGCTTCAATGCAATCCCTATCAAAATACCACTGGCATTTTTCACAGAATTAGAACAAAAAAATTTCACAATTTGTATGGAAACACAAGAGACCCCGAACAGCCAAAGCAACCTTGAGAAATAAAAACAGAGCTGGAGGAATCAGGCTCCCTGACTTCAGAGTATAGTACAAAATGACATTAGTAAAGACGGTATGGTAGCGGCACAAAAACAGAAATAGAGATCAATGGAACAGGGTAGAAAGCCCAGAGATAAACCAATGCACATATGGTCACCTCCATATAAAGGAGGCAAGAATATACATTGGAGAAAATACAGCCTCTTCAATAATTGGTGCTGAGAAAACTGGACAGCTACATGTAAAAGAATGAAATTAGAACACTCCCTAACACCATACAGAAAAATAAACTCGAAATGGATGAAAGACCAAAATGTAAGGCCAGACACTATCAAACTCTTAGAGGAAAACATAGGCAGAACACCCTATGGCATAAAGCACAGCAAGATCCTTTTTGACCCACCTCCTAGAGAAATGGAAATAAAAACAAAAAATAAACAAATTAGACCTAATAGAACTTAAAAGCTTTTACACAGCAAAGGAAACCATAAACAAGATGAAAAGACAACCCTGAGAATGGGAGAAAATATTTGCAAATGAAGCAACTGACAAAGGATTAATCTCCAAAATTTACAGGCAGCTCATGCAGCTCAGTATCAAAAAATCAAACCCAATCCAAAAATGGGCAGAAGACCTAAATAGACATTTCTCCAAACAAGATATACAGATTGCCAACAAACAAATGAAAGAATGCTCAACATCATTAATAATTAGAGAAATGAAAATCAGAACTACAATGAGATATCATCTCACACCGGTCAGAATGGCCAACATCAAAAAATCTACAAACAATAGTTGCTGGAGAGGGTGTGGAGAAAAGGGAACCCTCTTGCACTGTTGGTGGGAATGTAAATTGATACAGCCACTATTGAGAACAGTATGGACGTTCCTTAAAAAACTACAAATAGAACTACCATATGAACCAGCAATCCCACTACTGGACATATACCCTGAGAAAACCATAATTCAAAAAAAGTTATGTACCAAAATGTTCCTTGCACCTCTATTTACAATAGCCAAGACATGTAGGAAACCTAAGTGTCCATCAACAGGTGAATGGATAAAGAAGATATGGCCCGTATATACAATGGAATATTACTCAGCCATAAAAAGAAAGGAAATTGAGTTATTTTTAGTGAGGTGGTTGGACCTAGAGTCTGTCATACAGAGTGAAGTAAGTCAGAAAGAGAAAACAAATACCATCTGCTAACACATATATATGGAATCTAAAATAAATAAAATGGTCATGAAGAACCTAGGGGCAAGACGGGAACAAAGACGCAGACCTCCTAGAGATGGACTTGAGGATACGGTGAGGGGGAAGAGAAAGCTGGGACAAAGTGAGAGAGTGGCATGGACATATATACACTACCAAACGTAAAATAGATAGCTAGTGGGAAACAGCCAAATAGCAGAGGGAGATCAGCTCGGTGCTTTGTGACCACCTAGAGGGGTGGGATAGGAAGGGGGAGATGAAGGGAGACGCAAGAGGGAAGAGATATGGGGACATATGTATATGTATAACTGATTCACTTTGTTATAAAGCAGAAACTAACACACTATTGTAAAGCAATTATACTCCAATAAAGATGTTAAAAAAATAAAACCAAAAAAACACATCACCAGGAAAAAAAAAAAGTCTGCTTTGGCTATTCGGGGTCTTTTGTGTATCCATACAAATTTTAAGATTTTTTGTTCTAGTTCTATAAAAAATGCCATTGTTAGTTTGATAGGGATTTTATTGAATCTGTAGATTGCTTTGTGTAGTATAGTCATTTTCACAAGATTGATTCTTCCAGTCTAAGAACATGGTATATCTCTCCATCTGCTGGTATCATCTTTAATTTCTTTCATCATTGACTTATCATTTTCTGCATACAGGTCTTTTGTCTCCCTAGGTAGGTTTACCCCTAGGTAATTTATTCTTTTTTTGCAATGGTAAATGAGAGTGTTTCCTTAATTTCTCTTTCAGATTTTTCATCATTAGTTTAAAGCAATGCAGGAGAGAGATTTGTATCCATTAATTTTGTATCCTGCAACTTTACCAAATTCTTTGATTAGCTCTAGTAGTTTTCTGGTGGCATCTTTAGGATTCTGTATGTATGTGATCATGTCATCTACAAACAGCTACAGTTTTACTTCTTCTTTTCCAATTTGTATTCCTTTTATTTATTTTTCTTCTCTTTTTCTAGCCACAGCAGTGGCTAGGACTTCCAAAATTATGTTGAATAATAGCGGTGAGAATGGACATCCTTGTCTTGTTCCTGATCTTAGAGGAAATGTATTCAGTTTTTCACCACTGAGAATGATGTTTGCTGTGGGTTTGTCATATATGGCCTTTATTATGTTGAGGTAGGTTTCCTGTATACCCACTTTCTGGAGAGTTTTTACCATAAATTGGTGTTGAATTTTGTCAAAAGTTTTTTCTGGATCTATTGAGGTGATCATATGGTTTTTCTTCTTCAATTTGTTAATATGGTGTATCACATTGATTGATTTGCATATATTGAAGAATTCTTGCATACCTGGGATAAAGCTCATTTGGTCATGGTGTATTATCCTTTTAATATGTTGTTGTATTCTGTTTGCTAGTATTTTGTTGAGGATGTTTGCATGTATATTTATCAGTGGTATTTGTCTGTAATTTTCTTTTTTGTAGTATCTTTGTCTGCTTTTTGTATCAGGGTGATGGTGGCCTCATGGAATGAGTTTGGGAGTTTTCCTTCCCCTGCAGTTTTTTGGAAGAGTTTGAGAAGGATGGGTGTTAGCCCTTCTCTAAATGTTTGATAGAATTCACCTGTGAAGCCATCTGGTCCTGGACTTTTGTTTGTTGGAAGATTTTTAATCACAGTTTCAATTTCATTACTTGTGATTGGTGTGTTCATAATTTCTATTTCTTCCTGGTTCAGTCTTGGAAGGTTATACCTGTGTAAGAATTTGTCCATTTCTTCCAGATTGCCCATTTTATTGGCATATAGTTGTTTGTAGTAATCTCTTTTAATCCTCTGAGTTTCTGCAGTGTCATTTGTGATTTCCTCTGTTTCATGTCTAATTTTATTGAATTGAGTCCTTTTCCTCTTTTTATTGATGAGTTTGGCTAATGGTTTATCAATTTTGTTTATCTTCTCAAAAAAAACAGCTTTTAATTTTATTGATCTTTGCTATTTTTTTTTGTTTCTATTTTATTTATTTCTGTTCTGATCTTTATGATTTCTTTCCTTATGCTAACTTTGGGTTTTGTTTGTTTTTCTTTCTCTAGTTCCTTTAGGTGTAACGTTAGATTGTTTATTTGAGATTTTTCTTCTTGTTGAGATAGGCTCATATAGGTATAAACTTACCTCTTACAACGGCTTTTGCTGTGTCCCATAGGTTTTGGATCATCGTGTTGTCATTGTCATTTGTCTCTAGGTATTTTTTGATTTCCTCTTTGATTTCTTCAGTGAGCTCTTGGTTATTTAGTAACGTATTGTATAGCCTCCATGTGTTTGTGCTTTTTACGTTTTCTTTTCCCTGTAATTAATTTCTATTCTCATAGTGTTGTGGTCAGAAAAGATGCTTGATATGATTTCAATTTTCTTAAATTTACTGAGGCTTGATTTGTGACCCAAGATGTGATGAATCCTGGAGAATGTTCCATGTGCATGTGAGGAGAAAGTGTATTCGGCTTTTTTTGGATGGAATGTCCTACAAATATCAATTAAGTCTATCTGGTATATTGTGTCATTTAAAGCTTGTGTTTCCTTATTAATTTTCTGTTTGGATGATTTGTCCATTGGTGTAAGTGAGGTGTTAATGTCCCCCACTATTACTGTGTTACTGTCGATTTCCACTTTTATAGCTGTTAGCAGTTGCCTTATGTATTGAGGTGCTCCTATGTTGGGTGCATATATGTTTATAATTGTTATATCTTCTTGGATTGATTCTTTGATCATTATGTAGTGTCCTTCCTTGTCTCTTGTAACATTCTTTATTTTAAAGTCTACTTTATCTGTTATGAGAATTGCTACTCCAGGTTTCTTTTGATTTCCATTTGCATGGAATATTTTTTCCCCTCCCCTCACTTTTAGTCTGTATGTGTCCCTAGGTCTGAAGTGGGTCTCTTGTAGACAGCATATATATGGGTCTTGTTTTTGTACCCATTCAGCAAGCCTGTGTCTTTGGTTAGAACATTTAATCCATTCACGTTTAAGGTAATTATTGATATGTTTGTTCCTATTACCATTTTCTTAATTGTTTTGGGGTTTTTTTGGTAGGTCCTTTTCTTCGCTTGTGTTTCCCACTTAGAGAAGTTCCTTTAGCACTTGTTGTAGAGCTGGTTTGGTGGTGCTGAATTCTCTTAGCTTTTGCTTGTCTGTAAAGCTTTTGATTTCTCCATTGAATCTGAATGAGATCCTTGCCGGATAGAGTAATCTTGGTTGTAGGTTCTTCCTTTTCATCACTTTAAGTGTTTCATGTCACTCCTTCAGGCTTGTAGAGTTTCTGCTGAGAAATCAGCTGTTAACCTTATGGGAGTTCCGTTGTATGTTACTTGTCATTTTTCCCTTGCTGCTTTCAATAATTTTTCTTTCCTTTAACTTTTGCCAATTTGATTACCATCTGTCTTGGTGTGTTTCTCCTTGGGTTTGTCCTGTATGGGACTCTCTGTGCTACCTGGATTTGGGTGGCTATTTTCTTTCCCATGTTATGGAAGTTTTTGACTATAATCTCTTCAAATATTTTCTCAGGTCCTTTCTCTCTCTCTCTTCTTCTTCGACCACTATAATGTGATTGTTATTGCGTTTAATGTTGTCCCAGAGGTCTCTTAGTCTGTCTTCATTTCTTTTCATTCTTTTTTCTTTATTCTGTTCCCCAGCAGTGAACTCCACCATTCTCTCTTCCAGGTCACTTATCTGTTCTTCTGCCTCAGTTATTCTGCTATTGATTCCTTCTAGTGTATTTTTCATTTCAGTTATTGTGTTGTTCATCTCTGTTTGTTTGTTCTTTAATTCTTCTAGGTCATTGTTAAACATTTCTTGCATCTTCTCGATCTTTGCCTCCATTCTTTTTCCGAGGTCCTGGATCATTTTCACTATCATTATTCTGAATTCTTTTTCTGGAAGGTTGCCTCTCTCCATTTCATTTAGTTGTTTTTCTGGGGTTTTATCTGTTTCTTCATCTGGTACATAGGCCTCTGCCTTTTCATCTTGTCTATCTTCCTGTGAATGTAGTTTTTCTTCCATAGGCTGCAGGATTGTAGTTCTTCTTGCTTCTGTAGGTCATCATTTTCAATGCTGGCATGGGATTATTCATATGCATTCATTAGTTTGCTCAGTCACACTAATTATCAATTCATTTATTTTCCTTTTTATGTTTCTGTGAGTGTCCAACTTGCATATAACTTTCTCCAAACTTTTACATTTTCATAGAAAGTAGCTAGTTTCATGGATCCACAAGTCTCTGCTTTATATTTTCATAACTAATTAGACCATTCAGATAGCTTTGTAAGAACAAAAAGTTAATCGGCTGCATGCGTGAGCCAAGTCTTCAGTTATAAAAATATTCTTCATAAGCATATTTGAAAGGCAGTTTTCTAGATTTTTTTAAATTGAAGAATAGTTGATGTATATTATTATATTAGTTTCAGGTATAGAAAAAGAGTGATTCAAATATTTTGTAGATTATACTCCATTTAAAGTTATTATAAAATATTGGCTATATTCTCTCTGCTGTACAATGTATCCTGTAGCTTATTTATCTTATACATAGTAATTTGTACCTTTTAAACCCCTATCCTTATCTTGCCCCTCCTCCTTTTCCTTTCCACACTGGTAACCACTAATTTGCTCTCCATATAAGTGAGTCTGTTTCTATTTTGTTATATTCATTCATTTTTTTGTTTTATTTTTTATATTCCACATATAAGTGGTACACAATATATTTGTCTTCCTCTGTCAGACATGGCACTATGCATAATACACTCCATGTCCATCCATACTGTTGCAAAAGGCAAATTTTCATCTATTTTATGGCTAAGTAATATTCCATTGTGTATATATATATAAATATAAATATATATATATATATACTATAGCATCTTTATGAATTCATTACTTTTTTTTAACATCTTTATTGGAGTATAATTGCTTAACAATGGTGTGTTACTTTCTGCTTTATAACAAAGTGAATCAGTTATACATATACACATGTTCCCATATCTCTTCCCTCTTGTGTCTCCCTCCCTCCCACCCTCCCTATCGCACCCCTCTAGGCGGTCACAAACCACCTAACTGATCTCCCTGTGCTACATGGCTGCTTCCCACTAACTATCCACTTTACACTTGGTAGTGTATATATATATATATATATATATATATATATATATATGCATTAATTTCTTGATGAGCACTTGGGTTGCTTCCATATCTTAGCTATTGTATATAGCACTACTATGAACATTGGGTTGCATGTATCTTTTGAATTAGTCTTTTCACTTTTCTCAGATATATACCCAGGAGTGGAGTTGCTGCATCATATGGTAGTTCTGTTTTTCATTTTTTAAGGAACCTCCATACTGTTTTCCACAGCAGCTGTACCAATTTACATTCCCACTAACAGTGTTCTAGGGTTCCCTTTTTTCCACATCCTCACCAACATCTCCTATTTTAGACTTTTTGATGATAGTCATTATGACAGATGTGAGGTGATATCTCATTGTTTTGATTTGCATTTCTCTAATAATTAGTGTTGACGAGCATTCTTTGTGTGCCTCTGAGCCATATGTATGTCTTCTTTAAAAAATGTCTATTCAGGTCTTCTGCCCATGTTTAGATTTGGTTGCTTGCTTTTTTGATATTGAGTTGTATGAGCTGTTTATATATTTTGGATATAAACCCTTGTCAGTCATATCATTTGCAAATATTTTCTCCCATTCCATAGGTTTCGTTTCATTGATGGTTTCCTCTAGGTTTGGTTTCATTGATGGTTTTCTCTACTGTGCAAAAACTTTTAAGTTTAATTAGATCCTATTTGTTCATTTTTGTGTTTGTTTCCTTTGTTTTAGGAGGCAGATCCAAAAAAATATTGTTACAATTTATGTCAACAAGTGTTCTGCCTATGTTTTCCTCCGGGAATTTTATGGTTTCCAGTCTTATAATTAGATCTTAAATCCCTTTTTAGTTTATTTTTGTGTACTGTGTGGAAAAACTGGTCTATTTTCATTCTTTTATGTGTATCTCTCCAGTTTTCCCATTACTTCTTATTGAAGAGACATTATGTTTCCCATTGTATATTCTTACCTCCTTTGTTGTAAATTAATTGACCATAAGTCCATGGGTTTATTTATAGTCTCTCTAGACTGTTCCATTGATCTATATGTCTGTTTTCATGTCAGTATCATGCTGTTTTGATTACTGTACCATTGTTGTATAGTCTGAAATCAGGGAGTATGATATTGCCAGCTTTTTTTTTTTTTTCTCATGATTGCTTTGGCTATTTGGGGTCTTTTGTGGTTCCATATAAATTTTAGGATCATTTGTTCTAGTTCTGTAAAAAATGTAATGATATTTTGATAGAGATAACATTAAATCTGTATATTGCTTTGGTAATGTGAACATTTTAACAATATTAATTCTTCCAACCCAAGATATAACTCATGGCATATCTTTCCATTTCTGTGTATCATCTTCAATTTCCTTCATCAATGTATTATAGTTTTCAGAGTATAGGTTTCACCTCTTTGGCTGAGTTTATTCCTAGGCGTTTTATTTATTTATTTATTTTGATGAAATTTTGAACAGGATTTTTTTAAAACTTTCTCATTCTGATATTTCATTGTTAGTGTATAGAAACATAACAGATTCCTTGCTGAATTGATTTATTGGTTCTAATAGTTTTTCAGTGGTGAATTTAGGGTTTGCTATGTAGAGTATCATGTCATCTGCAATATAAAAACAGTTTTACCTCTTCCCTGCCAATTTTGATGACTTTTATTTCTATATCTTGTCTGATTTTTGTGTCTAAGACTTCCAATACCACGTTAAAGAGAAGTGGCAAGAGTGAGTGTCTTTGTCTTGTTCCTGATTTTAGAAGACAAGTTTTCAGGTTTTCACCATTCAGTATAATGTTAGCTATAGATTATCCATAAATGTCATTTATTTTGTTGAGCTATGTTCCCTCTATACCAACTTTGGTGAGAGTTTTTATCATAAATGAATATTAAATTTTTAAAATGCTTTTTCTGCACCTATTCAGATGATCATATGATATTCCATTCCTTTTGTTAATGTGGTGTATAACATTAATTGATTTGTGGGTATTGAATCACTCACATCCCTAGAATAAATCTCACTTTATCATGGTGTATGATCCTTTTCATATATTCTTGAATTCAGTTTGCTAAAATTTTGTTGAGGATTTTTGCATCTATATTCATCAGAGATATTGGTCTACAATTTTTTTGTAGTGTCTTTAGTTTAAGAATCAGGGTAACAGTGGCCTCAAAGAATGAAATTGTTCCCCCCTCCTCAATTTTTTGGATAATTTGAGGAGAATAGGTATTAGCTCTTTATTTATTTGTAGAATTTCCCTGTGAAGCTGTCCATTCCTGGACTTCTGTTTGCTGGGAATTTTTTGATTACTAATTCAATTTCACTACCAGTGATCAGTCTGTTCAGATTATCTATTTCTTCCTGATTCAGTCTTTATGATTACATGTTTCTAAAAATTTATCCATTTCTTCTATGTTGTTCAATTTGTTGGCATATAACTGTTCATAGCATTCTCTTATGATTACTTTGTATCTCTGAAATATCAGTTGTTATTTCTCCTCTTTCATTTCTTATTCTGCTTTTCTGTGTCCTCTCTCTTTTTTTCTTAATGATTCTGGCTAAATGTTTATCAATTTTATTTATCTTTTAAAAAAACAGCTCTTGGTTTCAGTGATCTTTTCTACTGCTTTTTGGTCTCTATTTTATTTATTTCCTCTCTGATCTTTATTATTTCCTTCCTACTGCTGACTTTGGGCTTTGCTTGTTCTCCTTTTCTAGTTCTAGTTTGAGATTTTTCTTGTTTCTTGAGGTAGATCTGTATCACTATGAACTTCCTTCCTAGACCTCCTTTTGATTTTGGAAAGTTGTGTTTTTATTTTCATTTGTTTCAAGGTATTTTCTGATTTCCTCTTTCATTTCTTCATTGACCCATTGTTTTTTTTAGTAACATGTTGTTTATTCTCCACTTGTTTGTTCATGTTTTTCCTGTTTTTCTTCCTGTAATTGATTTCTAGTTTTACACCCTTGTTCTCAGAAAAAATAAACACTTGATATAATTTCTATACTCAATTTTGTTGAGACTTTTTTTTGTGGCCTACCATGTGATCTATCCTGGGGAATATTTCATGTGTACTTGTTGAGAATTTTTTTTCTGCTGCTTTTGGATGGAATGTCCTATGGATACTTGTTAAGTCCAAGTGGTCTAATATGTCATTTAAGGCCACTGTGCCACTGTTTCCTTACTGATTTTCTGTCTGGATGATCTGTCCAATGATATAACGATATAATGGGATGTTAAAGTTTCCTACTATTATTGTATTATCATCAATTTCTCCCTTTATGTCTGTTAATATTTGTTTATATATTTAGGTGCTCCTATATTAGATGCATATATGATTCCAAACATATATTTTTTTATTGATCCCTTTATCATTATATAATGCCCTTTGTCTTTTTTTATACAGTTTGTTTCAAAATCTGCTTTATCTGATATGAGTATTGCTACCCCAGCTTTTTTGTCATTTACATTTGCATGAAACATCTTTTTTCACCCCCCTTGCTTTCAGTCTGCATGTGTCTTTAGCTGTGAAGTGATTCTCTTGTAAGCAACATGTAGATGGGTCTTGTTTTTTGTTCTAATCAACCACCTATGTCTTTTAATTAGAACACTTAGTCCATTGTCATTTAAAGTAAGTATGATTTATTGCCCTTTTGTTACTTGTTTTCTTGTTATTTTTGTAATTCTCTGTTCTCTTCTTTTCATTTCTTCCTTTGTGGTTAGATGATTTTCTTTACTGGTATGCTTATATTTTTATTTCTCTCTAGTATTTATTTGTTGTTTGTAAGTTTTTGATTTGTGGTTACCATGGGTTTCAAATACATTGACCTATAACTATATCTACTTCTTTTAAACTGATAGTCATTTAAGTTCAAACACATTCTAAGAGACCTACATGTTTTACTCCCCTCCCCCATGTTTTGTGTTTTTGTTGTCATATTTTGCATCTTCATGTTCATCCCTTAAATGTTTATTGTAGTTATAGTTGCTTTTACAATTTTTTGTCTCTTAATCTTCATACTTGCTTATTTAAGTGTTTGATCCATGGCTTTTACTATGTATTTGCTTTTACTAGTGAGTTTCTCTTTCCCTATAATTTTTTAATTCTTGTTGTAGCCATTTTTTTTCCACCTAGAAAAGACCCTTAGGGTTGGTTTAGTATTGATGGACCATTTTAGTTTTTGCTTATCTGAGAAGTTCTTTATCTTTCTTTCAGTTCTAATGATAACCTTTCTGGGTAGAGGATCCTAGGTTTTAGGTTTTCCCTTTGAGGACTTTAAATATATCATGCTACTCCCTTCTGGTATGCAAAGTTTCTGCTGAAAAATCAGCTGATAGCCTTTTGGGGGTTCCCTTGTATGTGACTCTTTGTTTTTCTCTTGCTGCCTTTAGAATTATCTCTTTTTCTTCAAATTTTGTCATTTTAATTATATGTTTTGATGTGCGTCTGTGTTCATCTTGTTTGGAACTCTCTGTGCTTCCTGTACATGGGTATCTGTTTTCTTTTTCTGGTATAGGAACTTTTCATCCATAATTTCATCAAATACATTTCAACCTTTTTCCTTCACTCTCTTCTCCTCCTGAGATCCCCTATAATGTGAATATTAATATGCTAAATATTGTCCCAGAGTTCCCTTAAATGTCTTCATTTTTTTTTGAATTTTAGTTTTTATACAGCAGGTTTAAATGTCTTCATTTTTAAAATTTGTTTTTCTTTTTGCCGTTCTGGTTGGGTGATTTCCATTATTCTATCTTCCAGATCACATATGGATTCTTCTATATTGACTAATCAGCTGTTAATTCCTTCTAGTGTATTTTTAATTTCAGTTATTGTAGTCTTCTGCTCTGACTTTTTTTAAAAAAAGTATTTTCTAGTTCATTGTTAAAATCTCACTGTGTGCATCTATTCTTTTCCCAAGTTCAATTAGCATTTTTATTACTAATGCTTTGAACTCTGTATCTGATAAATTATTTATCTCTATTTCATTAGCTGTTTTTTCCTTGTTCTTCATTTGAAACAAATCCCTCTGCCTTCTCATTTTGCTTAACTTTCTCTGTCTCTATGAAATTAGGTGAAACAGCTACCTATCCTGGTCTTGAAGAGTGTCCTTGTGTGGGAGTGTTCCTATGCAGTATGCTTGTGCCCAGTGGCTTTTGTAGGGGAGCTATATTTGAAATGAGCATGGATCATGTGTTCCACTAAGGTGTGCTGGAAGCTATCACCTTGGTGTGAAGTAGAGCTGGAGATGGGGATTTAGATCCAGAGCCAGGTGTGAGCTGGAGCTTCTCCTATGCTCAGTGGCTATCATCACCTTCTTAGTAGTAGGATTAAGTCCCAAGGTGCTGGAGCAGAAGACCTGAGATTTGGGTCTGAAAAGGGGTCTTTTCCCCTCTAAGTATCTCTCTCCCACTCCTGGCAATGGCACCTTTGCCCCAGAGGGCAGCAGGGCTGGAGCAAGTGTGGGCTGGAACATGCAGTGGGAGAGTCCCAGCATGCAATTTACAGCTCCAGACAGCTCCTGATCCACCACCTCCATGAGTGCTAGCAATGTGGCCTTTGCCATATTTAGATGCAATGCCAGGTCTGACCTGGCTCTGTCCCCTTCAAGTGTGCACTCTCCTTGGCAATGGCAGCCTTAACCTTATTGGTGAGCTGTGCTGGAGCTAGAGTGGATAGAGCGGGTGCTCAGCACAAGCTGAGGCACCTGTTGGGATGTTCTTAGCATGACAGTCAGAGCTCCAGCAGCTCCCAATCTGCCACCTCCACAAGTACTGGCAATGGCTGTCCTCATCCTACAGAAGCAGTGCCAGGTCCATGTTGGCTCCTTCCTCCCAAAGTGCATACTCTTCTTGTAAATGGCAGCCTTTACCCTAGTGTCTGGAGCTAGAGGAGCCAGAGCAGGCATTTGCCATGGGCTGGGGTGCATGCTGGGGTGGTTGTGGGAAACCAACCAGAGTCCAAGTTTCAACCTGCTTTGACTCTTTCTTATAGTAAGCAAATGTGTGTGCATTTTCTTCAGAAGGCGAGTCTCAGTTTCTTACAGCCCTCCTGTAAGTTCCATCAGATTTTATACCAGATAAGGGAACTCATCTTCCCAGTGTCAGACCCTAAGGCTGCCTGCCCAGTATGTGGCTAGAACCCCTCACTCCCCAGGGAGATACTCTGAGCCCATGATATCTGCCTCCTCTTCCATGTCCTCTCCCTGGGCCATGGGTCCCAACCTGATCACTTCTCCTTCCTTTCTGCTCAGATCTGTGTGGTCTTCTTTACAGACTTTGTTGTGGAAGAATCTTTCTGCCAGTCTCCAATTTGATTTCTGTGAGAATTATTCCACATGTAGATGTATTTTTGCTGTGTTCCTGTGTGGAGGTGAACTCAGCATTCTCGTACTCTGCCATCTTGATCTCCTCTAAAGTTTTTGTTGTTATTGTTGTTTGGTTGCTTGCTTGCTTGCTTTGTGACTTCTAATCTCACTATGAAATTAGGGCCAAGTTTCAGATATGGATCAAGCTCAGGGTACCATGCAGTGCCAATTTTTCCAGCAGTCTCTGTAAAACATCTCCTGAGAATGTGAATTAGGAAAGGAACCCCAGGAAAACATCTACTTTCCATTTCCAAATCTTGCTCCAGGGCTCTCTGCCCTCTGTAGAGATTACTATTACATTTTTAGTTAGCATTTTCGCTTTGAAGAGGAGGTAGAAAACCAAGTGGAAATATTCAGTGATATAGTGTTCCAAATGCAGATGGAGACCTTGAGATTGTAGGAAGGTCAGGTTTTAAAATTTGAGAGACAACATTACACAGGGGATAATTTAAATTTCAAAACTATAATAGCTTATGCAGGAAAAATTATAATATAATACTTTATCTTGATACCCTGGAATAGTCAAACACTATACCCCTGCATAGGTGACCCTCAAATGGGAGGATAATTACAAATGCAGAGGTCCCCTCAAAAAGAAGGGGTGTGAGCCCTACATCAGGTTCCCCAGTCCAGGGCTCCTGCACAAGATGAACCTCCAGAATGTTTGACTTTGAAAACCAGTGGGGCTTATTTGTGGGAGAGTCAGAGGGCTGTGGGAAATAGAGACTACTCTTAAAGGGTACACACACAATCTCACACATTCTGAGACTGAGAGCAGAAATAGTAATCTGAAAGTGGCCTGGGTAACAGAGTCTCCTGGAGAGGCAGGAAGCAACCAGAACTCACTCTGGGAACGTAGACATAGTTGGCAGCGATTTTGGGGAGAATGTTCTATTGTGAGGATAATGGTGCTGGCAAGCACCATTTTAGAATCCTCCCTCTAGCTTATTAGCACCTGGACCTGAGTTCACCTACCATCCTGAAAGCACCAGTCCTGGTATGCCACAGGCCAAGTGACTGGCTGGGCCAGGACCCATCCCACCAGAGACCAGCTACCCTAGGTACCCATGAACTCCAAGCCACCCTGCACTCTAAGCCCACCAAAGGGCTTAGTATCCAGCCCAGCCCACCAGTGGGCCAACACCAGCTGCAGGACCCCTGATATGTATAACCATAGACCCCGAGGACCTGGCTTCACCCACCAGTGAGCTGGCACTAGACCTGGAAACAGCTACATCCAGCGGGTGTGCACCAGCCCTAGGACCACCTGAGCTCTGGCCCAGTGCACCTACAAGCCAACACCAGCTCTGGAACCCCCAGGGCCCTGCAGTCAGAGACTCTGGGACATGGATCCATCCACTAGTGTGCTGGTACTAGCCCCAGGACCCAGTGCACCCTCTAGTGGGTGGGCACAAGCCCTAGGATATCCTGAGACCCAGCCGCATCCACCAGCATGCTGACACCAGCTCCAGGTCCCCCAAGGCCTTGCCTAGCCCACCAGCAGGCCAACACCAGACCTGGGATGTCTTGGGCCCCTCAGCCAGCCATGTCAAAAGCTGGCCCCATGCACCAGCAGGCTAACATCAACCCCAGGACCCCACCTGGGCCACAGCCTCACCCACCAGGTGGCTGACAAAAGCTCTGGGACTCTTGGAACTACAGCCAGCTACCCTAAGACCCACTCTGCCAAGCAGAGGAACAGCATTAGATCCAGGATCCCCTGGGAATCTATAGCCAGCAGCCTTATCATCTGGCTCCACCCACCAATGGGCCAGCAGCTTCAGCACAAGGCGAGCCTGTCAACCATCTGGACTGGGGGCCAGCATGCCTACCAAGGTGGCCACCATAGTCAGCATGCAACAACAGATTGACCAACACAGCCTACATAGAGGGAAACCCTAAAGCATATAGCTCTAGTGACCAAAGGAGGGTGCGATGTTGGGATGCATAGGACTTCTCCCACAAAAGGCCACTTCTATAAGATTGGGAAATGTAACCAACCTACCAAATATATAGAAATAGCAAATTAGGCAAAATGAGGTGACAGAGTGAAGGAGCAAAATAAAACACCAGAAGAACTAAGTGAAGTGGATATAAGCAACCTACATGATAAAGATTTTAAAGTAATAATCATAAAGATGCACAAAGAACTCAGGAGAAGAAAAGACAAACAGAGTAAGAAGTTAGTAGTTCTTAACAAATAATTAGAAAATATAAAGAACCAAAAAAGCTGAAGAATACAATAGATGAAATTAAAAATACACTAGAAGGAATCAACAGTAGATTAGATGGTACAAGGGAATAGATCAGTGAGCTGGAAGACAGAGTAGTGAAATTTCTGAAGTAGAATAGAAAAAAGAATAAAAGAAATGAGGACAGATTAAGAGAACTCTGGGACAAAGTCAAGCATATTAACATTTGCATTATTAGGGTCCCAGAGGAGGAGAGGAGGAGAAGGGTCAGAGAACAGATTTGAAGACATAGAGCTGAAAATTTTTCTAACTTTGAAAAGAAAATAGACATCCAGGTCCAGGAATCACAGAGAGTCCCAAAAAGGATCAACCCAAAGAGGACCACACCAAGACACATTGTAATTAAAATGGTAAAAATTAAAGATAAAGAGGGAATATTAAAAGTAGCAATGATAAGGCAATAAGTTATGTATAAGGGAACTGTATAAAGCTATCATCTAAATTTTCAGTAGAACCTCTGTAAGACAGAGGAGTGGCACAATATATTTTAAGTGATAAAAGGTAAAACTTATAACCAAGAATACTCTACCTGGCAAGGCTACCATTCAAATTTGAAAGAGAGATCAAAAGTTTTACAGACCAGCAAAAACTAAAGAGTTCAGCACCATTAAACAAGCTTTACAACAAATGCTAAAGGAACTTCTTTAAGCAGATAAATAAAGGCAACAACTAGAAATATGAAAATTATGAAAGGAAAAATCTCATTGGTAAAGATAAATATATAGTAAAGGTAGTAGATAAACCACTTATAATGCTAGTAGAAAGGTTAAAGATGTAAAATCAACTATATCCAAAATAAGCAGTTAAAGGATACACAAAACAAAAAAATTAAAATATGATGTTAAATATGGTAAACATAAAGAGGCGTGGAGTAAAAATTCAGTATGTTAAAATGTTTTCTAACATAAGAGATCATCAACTTTAAATAATTATATTATATATAAAATTTATATTGCTACATATAAACCTCACGGTAACTACAAACCAAAAATCTATAATAAATACACACACAAAAGAGAAAGAAATTCAAACATAACTAAACATAACTAAAGATAGTCATCAAATCACAAGGGAAGAGAGCAAAAGAAAAAAAAAAGAACAAAAAGAATTACAAAAAGAACCCAAAGACAATTAACAAAGTGTCAATAAGTACCTACCTGTCAATAATTACTTAAATGTGAGTGGATTAAATGTTCCAAACAAAAGACATAGAGTGGCTGAATATTTACAAAATAATGTCATATATATATATATGTGTGTATATATATATATAGCCTAAAATAAACTCACTTCAGATCTAAAGACAAATACTGACTGAACGTGAGGAGAAGGAAAAAGGTATTCAGTGCAAATGGAAAGAAAGCCAAGGTAGCAATACTTAGAAAAAAATAGACCTTAAAACAAAGATGTAACAAGAAACAAAGAAGGATTTTACATAGTGATAAAGGGATCAACCCAAGAAATAGATATAACAATTGTAAATATATACATACCCAGTAAAGGAACAACTAAATGCATAGAGCAAATATTAACAGACATAAAGGGAGAAATTGACAACAACACAATAATAGTGGGAAATTTATCACCCCATTCACATTAATGAACAGATCATCCAGACAGAAAATCAGTAAGGAAACACTGGACTTAAAAGACATGTTAGAACAGATGGACTTAATATGTATATATAGAACATTCCATACCAAAGCGGCAGAATACACATTCTTCTAAAGTGCTCATGGAATAGTCTCCAGAATACATCACATGCTAGGCCAAAAAACAAGTCTCAATAAATTTACTAGTATAGATTATGTCAAGCATCTTTTCCAACTACAACACTATGAGACTAGAAATCAACTACAAGAAAAAAACTGGGAAAAATCACAAACACATTAGGCTAAAAAATATGCTACTAACACCAATGGGTACTGAAGAAATCAAAGAGGAAATCCAATAATATCTGGAGATAAATAAAAATAAAAACACAACAATCTAAAATCTATAGGACATGGCAAAAGTAATTATCAAAGGGAACTTTAACCAATACAAGCCTACCTCAGGAAACAAGGAAAATTTCAATAAACAACCTAACCTTACACATAAAGCAACTAGAGAAAGAAGAACAAGCAAAACCCAAAGTTAGTAGAAGGAAAGAAATCATAAAAATCAGAGCAGAAATAAATGAGATAGACACTAAAAAAATAGAAACAAATCAATGAAATTAAGAGCTGATTCTTTGAAAAGATAGACAAAGTTCATAAAACTTTAACTTTCAAACAAGAAAAAAAAGTGTCCACATCAATAACATCAGAAATGAAAAAGGAGAATTTAAAACCAATACCACAGAAGTACAAAGGATCATAAGAGTTTACTACAAACAACTATACTCCAATAAAATGGACAACATAGAAGATATGGACAAATTCCTAGAAATGTTCAGTCTCCCAAGACTGAATCAGGAAGAAATAAAAACTATGAACGGACCGATTACCAGTAATGAAATAGAAACAGTAATAAAAAAAGCTCCAACTAACAAAAGTCCACCCAGATAACTTCACAGTTGAATTCTACCAAACATTTGAGAAGTTAACACCTAGTCTTCTCAAACTATTCCAAAAAACTTGAAGAGAAAGGAATACTTCCAAACTTATTTTACAAGGACAGTGTCACCCTGATACCAAGACAAGACAAAGATACCACCAAAAATTAAAAGTACCGGACAAGGGCTTTCCTGGTGGCACAGTGGTTGACAGTCTGCCTGCCAATGCAGGGGACACGGGTTTGTGCCCCGGTCCGGGAAGATCCCACATGCCGCGGAGCGGCTGGGCCCATGAGGCATGGCCGTGGAGCCTGTGCGTCTGGAGCCTGCACATCTGAAGCCTGTGCTCCGCAATGGGAGAGGCCACAACAGTGAGAGGCCTGCATATCGCAAAACAAAACAAAATAAAACAAAAAAACAAACAAAAAAAAGTACTGGCCAATATCTCTAATAAAAATAGATGCTAAAATCCTCAATGAAATCTTAGCAAGCTGAATTCAACAATACTTTAGGAAGATTATACACCATGATTAAGAGGGATTTATGACAGGGTGCAAGAATGGTTCATTATCCACAAATAAGTGTGATACGCTACATGAACAAATTGAAGAATAAAAATCATATGATCATCTCAATAGATGCACAAAAGCTTTTGATAAAATTTAATATCCATGTATGATAAAAACTCTCCACAAAGTGGGTGTAGAGAAAACTTACCTCTACATAATAAAGACAATATATGACAAGCCCACAGCTAATGTCTTACTCAATGATAAATAGCTGAAATCATTTCCTCTAAGATCAGGAGTAAGGGTGCCTACTTTCATCACTTTTATTCAACATAGTATTGGAAGTGCTAACCACAGCAGTTGGACAAAAAAAGAAAGAAAAAGAATCCAAATTAGAAAGAAAGAAGTAAAATTGTCACCGTTTACAGATGACATGACACTGTACATAGAAATCATAAAGATGCCACCAAAACTACTAGAACTCATCAATGAATTTGGTAAAGTTGCAGAATACAACTTTTGCAATCTACAGAAATGAACCCACACTCATATGGGCAGTTAATCTACAGTGCAGGAAAGGATATAAAATGGAGAACAAACAGCCTCTGCAATAAATCATGTTGGGAAAAGTGGACAGCTACATGCAAAAGAATCAAACTGGAGTATTGCCCACACCATATACAAAAATAAAGTCCAAATTGATTAAAGACTTAATTTTTTAATTAGGTCTTTAATTGGTTGAAGACTGGTAAGACCTAAAATTATAAAACTGCTAGAAGAAAACTTAGGTAGTGGGCTCTTTGACAGTGGTCTTAGCAAAATTTTTTTGGGTATGTCTCCTCAGGCAAAGGAAACAAAAGCAAAAATAAACAAATAGGACTGCATCAAACTAAAAAGCTTTTGCACAGCAGAAGAAACTATCAACAAAATGAAAAGGCCACTTACTTAATGGGAGAATATATTTACAAATGATATATCAGAGAAGGGATTAATATCCAAAAAAAAGGGCTCATACAACTCAACATCAAATAAACAAATAACCTGATTACTAAATGAGCAGAAGACCTCAAGAGACTTTTTTCTTAAGAAGACATACAAACGGCCATCAGACACATGGAAAACTACTCAAAATCACTAATCATTAGGGAAATGCAAATCAAAACCATAGTGAGATATCACCTTACACCTGTAAGAATGTCTATTTTTAAAACAACAACTAATAACAAGTGCTGGAGAGGATATGGAGAAAAGGGAACACTTGTGCCCTGTTGGTGGGAATGTAAATTGGTGCAGCCACTGTGGAAAACATTATGGAGATTTCTCAAAAAAATTAAAAATAGAACTACCATAGGATCTGGCAATTCCACTCCTGGGTATTTATCTGAAGAAAGTGAAAACACTAGTTCAAAAAGATATATGTGAAAAACAAAAAACAAAACAAAACAAAAAGATATATGTGCTCCTATGTTCACTGCAGCATTTTTTGTTTTACAATAGTCAAGATGTGGAAGCAACCTAAGTGTCTATGGATAGATAAATAGATAATGAAGATTTGGTATATATATATATACACACACACACATACACATATATATATATATATATAAAATTAAATATTTCTCAGCCATAAAATATGTTATCTTGCCATTTGTGGCAACATGGATGGACCTAGAACTGGATGGACCAGTATTATGCTAGCTGACACAATACTGGATGGACCAGTATTATGATAGCTGACATAAGTCAGACAGAGAAAGACACATACTGTATGATTTCACTCATATGTGGAATCTAAAAAACAAAACTAATGAACGTATATAATTAAAAATAAGCAGAATCGTTGCTACAGAGACTAAACAGATAGTTGCCAAAGGGGAGGGATTTGGAGGAAGGAGGTAAGTAGGTGAAGGAGAATAAGAGGCAAAACTTTCAATTACAAAATAAATGAGTCACAGGTATGAAAGGTACAGTGTGGGAAATATACACAATAATTATGTAATATCTTTATTTAGTAACAGATAGTAACTAGATGTATTATGATTACCATTTTCAAATGTATAGAAATAGCAACTCACTATGCTATGTTATGAAGAACTAACATAGTTGTAGGTCAATTATACTTCAAAAACAATCCAACTCATAGAAGAATAGATCAGATTGTTAGTACCAGAGACAGGGGTGGGGTCGGGGGGGGAATTAGAAGAAGGTAGTCAAAATTTACAAACTTCCAGTTATAGGATAAATAAGTACTAGCGATGTAATGCACAACATGATAAATATAATTAATACTGCTTTACATTATACATGAAAGTTTTTAAACAAGCAAATCCTAAGTATTTTCAAATCAAGGAAATTTTTTCTCTTGCTTTAATTTTGTATCTATATGATATGATGGATATTTACTAAACTTGTTGTGATAATCATTTCATGATATATGTAAGTCAAATCATTATGCTCTACAACTTAAGCTTATACAGTGCTGTATGTCAATTATATCTCAATAAAACTGGAAGAAAAAAATAAAGAAGAGTTTTTCAAAAGATAACACAGTTGATGAAAGACCTTAGAATAGAGTTTGCATTCAAAATGAAAGAAAAATGAGAAACTGCAGATATTTTTAATCAATAGAAACATTCTCAAAATGATTCTTAAAATTTCAACTAAGCTATTATTTCAAGAGTTTGGCAAGAGATCACATGCATTCCTTAAGATTAATTTGTAGATCCAGTGTTCCAAAGAATCTAACTTAGTACAATAGTGTTAACTTTCTGAAGAATTGTGAAAACTACTAGCAATTATTAGTAGATTCCCTAACCTATCTTCTGAGTCTGCTCTGCCTCGGCAGTTTTTAAATCTCAATATGTCCTTATGTACTGCATTGATATATTCCTTAGATAAAGGAACTCTACCCACACCTATGAGAAATTAATTAAATCAGAGTTACAAATATAACAAAATAAGTGAGATCACAAGCTGGAAAATTTCAGCTCTGTTTTATTAGTTCAGACAAGAAGAGATGATGCTCTTTAGCTAATCAAATCCTGGAGAGAAGAGATATAGACTTTTAGGAGAGAAGAAATCACAGGATGGTGGGTGTGCAGACAATGGAAGGTGGTTTTTCATTTGCCTGGATGACAGGTACCTCTTTAGGCTGGCTTTACTAAAGTGCACCGATAGCTTCACCTCCATCAACATCAGATGTGATTGTTGAGCACTTTTGTTGAGGGAGTTACATAGTGTTATGTCTTAGGCTCCCTGGAGATTCCACAATTAATTAGAAAAATAAAGTCTCTGATCTCATGAAGCTTATACTCTACTGGAGTGAAACAGACAATAAACAAAAAACTCTAGATAAGTTCTTATGCCATGTGATAGAGGTTGTGTTAGAAAGATTCTTTTATTAGAAATAGTTAATACATTATTTCAGTTACATATATCAGTGTGATTTTACTTTTCTGATTCTTTCCAAAAGGACAACTCTCTGAAAAAAGGTTTGGATAATGGGAAGAGGAGAGGGAGAGCATAATGACACTAAGATATAGCTGTGACAGAGAGACAACACCAGGTGGAAAACAGATGCAGGAAGAAGTTAGAGGACCATTAAGCAAAGTTGTGGCTGTTGCAGAGCTTTTACTATGTTGGCCTTTCCTACAGTATTGTTGCATTTACCTGATTCAGGTACTGACTGGGTCATAATGACATTACCCCACGAACAGACTTTTCTCAGAATTGACTAGCCTGACCTGTTGCTTCAATGTCACATGAGCAGCCCTCATAATACCTACTTAGGAATTATGGTATTTGGCTACAAAAATGACACCTGGCCCACTCCAACGCACCTCTTCTTCCCAGAGAATTTCAAAGAAGCCTGTACATCAGGTTGGCCTGGAACGTCGTCTTGCCTCTGTAACCCTGAATACAGTTTAAGTACAGTGAAAGGAGTATGGCAATCTGATGTAATAGAAATTCCTAAAGAATGCTTTCTTTTTAAATTCACTCACTCATGTTTGATTTGGAGAATAGATTGTCAAGACCCACTTTTGTTACCTCACATCAGGTCAAAATGTGTAAATGGGAGTGAAAAAAAAGCCAGAATAACCTGAGAAATATCTAATCAACTGTCTTGTATGCCATAGATATCAAAAGCTTATTATGCCAAGAGCACATTTAACTGATTGGAGAGAAAGGAGTGATGTTTGAGTTTTTTACTCATCTATTTGAAGCATATAAACAATTTGACAATGTTAAGTTTTTGTCCTTTATCTTCAAGCCTGGGGAAACAAAGGGAATGTGTTTTTCTGCAGTTTCTGTATGGACTTAGGGTTTTGGTTTAATATTTCTCAAGTTATGTCTAACCAGTGGAAGTATACCTTTAGATAATAGAATTGTAAAAAGATGCCATTATATTAGTGATTATTAAAAACAATAATCATTAAAATTTTGGGACATTAATTTAAAAACTGGGGAGCCAGATGCCTTAAAAGACTCAAAGAACAAGGAAAAATGTTTTCTATGTATATTTGTATATGCATGCATTTTTTTGCATTATATATTTAAAATATTTCAATCTAAATAGGATTAAATCATGCATATTTTTCTAGATGTTTAGTTATGAAGTCATTCATAATGCTTATCTATCTATCTATCATCTATCATCTATCTACCTATGTTAGTTTAATATATATGTTTAAAAAACCAACCCTAAGACAAACTACCTAAATCAAGAGGTCAAGAATCATCAATAACTTTTAAGCCTCCTAAGGGTTTACCACTCCATATTGTGTCCTTTTTTTTTTAACATCTTTATTAGAGTATATTTGTTTACATTTTTCTGTTAGTTTCTGCTGTATAACAAAGTGAATCAGCTATATGTATACATATATCCCCATATCCCCTCCCTCTTGCGTCTCACTCCCACACTCCATATCCCATCTCTTTAGGTGGTCACAAAGCATCAAGCTGATCTCCCTGTGCTATGTGGCTGCTTCCCACTAGCTATCTATTTTACATTTGGTAGTGTATATGTCAATACTATTGCCTCACTTCAACCCAGCTTATCCTTCCCCCTCCCTGTGTCCTCAAGTCCACTATCTACGTCTGTGTATTTATTGCTGTCCTGCCCCTAGGTTCTTCAGAACTTTTTTTTTTTTTAGATTCCACATATATGTGTTAGCATATGGTATTTGTTTTTCTCTTTCTGGCTTTACTTCACTGTGTATGAGAGACTCTAGGTCTATCCAACTCACTACAAAGAGTTCAACTTTGTTTCTTTTTATGGCTGAGTAATATTCCATTGTATATATGTGCCACACCTTCTTTATCCATTCATCTGTCAATGGACACTTAGGTTGCTTCCATGTCCTGGCTATTGTAAATAGTGCTGCAGTGAATACTGTGGTACATGACTCTTTTTGAATTATGGTTTTCTCAGGGTATATGCCCAGTAGTGGGATTGCTGGGTCATATGGTAGTTTTATTTTTAGTTTTTTAAGGAACCTCCATACTGTTCTCCATAGTGTCTGTACCAATTTACATTCCCACCAACAGTGAAAGAGGGTTCCCTTTTCTCCACATCTCTCCAGCATTTATTGTTTGTAGATTTTTTGATGATGGCCATTCTGACCAGTGTGAGGTGATACCTCACTGTACTTTTGATTTGCATTTCTCTAATGATTAGTGAAGTTGAGCATCCTTTCATGTGTTTGTTGGCAATCTGTATATCTTCTTTGGAGAAATGTCTATTTAGGCCTTCTTCCCACTTTTGGATTGGGTTGTTTGTTTTTCTGATATTGAGCTGCATGAGCTGCTTGTATATTTTGGAGATTAATCCTTTGTCAGTTGCTTTGTTTGCAAATATTTTCTCCCATTCTGAGGGCTGACTTTTTGTCTTGTTTATGGTTTCCTTTGCTGTGCAAAAACTCTTACGTTTCATTAGGTACCATTTGTTTAGTTTTGTCTTTATTTCCATTTCTCTAGGAAGTGGGTCAAAAAGCATCTTGCTGTGATTTATGTCATAAACTGTTCTGCCTATGTTTTCCTCTAAGAGTTTTATATTTTCTGGCCTTACATTAAGGTGTTGAATCCATTTTAAGTTTCTTTTTGTGTATGGTGTTAGGGAGTGTTCTAATTTCATTCTTTTACATGTAGCTGTCCAGTTTTCCCAGCACCACTTATTGATGAGGCTGTCTTTTCTCCATTGTATATTCTTGCCAACTTTACCAAAGATAAGTTGACCATATGTGCATGGGTTTATCTCTGGGCTTTCTCTCCTGTTGCATTGACCTATATTTCTGTTTTTGTCCCAGTACCACACTGTCTTGATTACTGTAGCTTTGTAGTATAAAGTCGGAGGCTGATTCCTCCAGCTCCGAATTTTTCTTTCTCAAGTTTGCTTTCGCTATTCGGGGTCTTTGTGTTTCCATGCAAATTGTGAAATTTTTTGTTCTAGCTCTGTGAAAAATGCCATTGGTAGTTTGATAGGGATTGCATTGAATCTGTAGATTGCTTTGGGTAGTATAGTCACTTTCACAGTGTTGATTCTTCCTATCCAAGAACATGGTATATCTCTCCATCTGTTGGTATCATCTTTAATTTCTTTCCTCTGTGTCTTTTGTCTCCTTAGGTAGGTTTATCACTAGGTATTTTATTCTTTTTGTTGCAATGGTAAATGGAAGGGTTTCCTTAATTTGTCTTTCAGGTTTTTCATCATTAGTGTATAGAAATGCAAGGGACTTCTGCGCATTAATTTTGTTTTTCTGCTACTTTAACAAATTCATTGACTAGCTCTAGAGTTTTCTGGGAGCACCTTTAGGATTCTCTATGTATAGTATCATGTTATCGTCAAACAGTGACAGTTTTGCTTCTTCTTTTCCAATTTGGATTCCTTTTATTTCTTTTTCTTTTCTGATTGCTGTGGCTAAAACTTCTAAAACTATGTTGAATAATAGTGGTCAGAGTGAGCAACCTTGTCTCGGTCCTGATCTTAGTGGAAATGGTTTCAGGTTTTCACCATTGAGGATGATGTTGGCTGTGAGTTTGTCATATCTGGCCTTTATTTTGTTGAGGAAAGTTACCTCTATGCCTACTTTCTGTAGAGTTTTTATCATAAATGGGCACTGAAACTTTTCAAAAGCTTTTTCTGCATCTACTGAGAGTGCCATATGGTTTTTATCCTTCAATTTGTTAATATGGTATATCACATTTATTGATTTGCACATATTGAAGAATCCTTGTGTTCTTGGATGCACTTAATCATGGTTTATGATCCTTTTAATGTGCTGGATTCTGTTTGCTAGTATTTTCTTGGGGATTTTTTCATCTATGTTCATCAGTGATATTGGTCTGTAGTTTTCTTTTCTTGTGACATCTTTGTCTGGTTTTGGTATCAGGATGATGCTTGCCTTGTAGAATGAGTTTGGGAGTGTTCCTCCCTCTGCTTTACTTTGGAAGAGTTTGCGCAGGATAGGTGTTAGCTCTTCTCTAAATGTTTGATAGAATCTGCCTATGAAGCCATCTGTTCCTGTGCTTTTGTTTGTTGGAAGATTTTTTATCAGTTTCAATTTCAGTGCCTCTGATTGGTCTTTTCATATTATCTACTTCTTACTGGTTCAGTCTTGGAAGGTTGTACTTTTCTAAGAATTTGTCCATTTCTTCCAGGTTGTCCATTTTATTGGCATAGAGTTGCTTGTAGTAGTCTGTTTGATCCTTTGTTTTTCTGCCGTGTCAGTTGTTACTTCTCCTTTTTCATTTCTAAGTCTGTTGATTTGAGTCTTCTCCCTTTTTCTCCTGATGAGTCTGGCTAACGGTTTATCAATTTTGTTTATCTTCTCAAAGAACCAGCTTTTAGTTTTATTGATCTTTGCTATCATTTCCTTCATTTTTTTTCATTTATTTCTGATCTGATCTTTATGATTTCTTTCCTTCTGCTAACTTTGCGGTTTTTTTGGTTCTTCTTTCTCTAATTGCTTTAGGTGTAAGGTTAGGTTGTTTATTTGAGATTTTTCTTGTTTCTTGAGGTAGGATTGTATTGCTATGAACTTCCCTCTTAGAACTGCTTTTGCTGCATCCTGTAGGTTTTGGGTCATATATTCATTGTCATTTGTTTCTAAGTATTTTTTTTATTTCCTCTTTGATTTCTTCAGTGATCTCTTCATTGTTTAGTAGTGTATATTTTAGTCTCCATGTGTTTGTTTTCTTTACAATTTTTTTTCCTGTAATTGATATCTAGTCTCATAGCATTGTGGTCAGAAAAGATACTTGATACGATTTCAATTTTCTTAAATTTACAGAGACTTGATTTGTGACCCAAGATACGATCTATCCTAGAGAATGTTCCATGGGCACTTGGGAAGAAAGTGTATTCTGTTGTTTTTGGATGGAATGTCCTATAAATATCAATTAAGTCCGTTTTGTTTAATGTGTCATTTAAAGCTTGTGTTTCCTTATTTATTTTCATTTTCATTGATCTGCCCTTGGTGAAAGTGGGGTGTTAAATTCTCCTACTATGATTGTGTAGCTGGTGATTTCCCCTTTTATGGCTGTTAGCATTTGCCTTATGTATTGATGTGCTCCTATATAGGGTGCATAAATACTTACACTTGTTATACCTTCTTCTTGGATTGATCCCTTGATCATTATGTAGTGTTCTTCTTTTTCTCTTGTAATAGTCTTTATTATAAAGTCTATTTTGTCTGTTATGAGAATTGCTACTCCAGCTTTCTTTAGATTTCCATTTGCATGGAATATCTTTTTCCATCCCCTCACTTTTAGTCTGTATGTGTCCCTAGTTTTGAAGTGGGTCTCTCGTACAGCATATATTCGGATCTTTTTTAATTTTGTATCCATTCAGCCAGTCTATGTCTTTTGGTTGGAGCATTTAATCCTTTCACATTTAAGGTAATTATTGATATGTATGTTCCTATTCCCATTTTCTTAACTGTTTTGGATTTGTTATTGTAGATCTTTTCCTTCTCTTGTGTTTCCTACCTAAAGAAGTTTCGTTAGCATTTTTTGTAAAGCTGGTTTGTTGGTGCTGAATTCTTGTAGCTTTTTCTTGTCTGTAAGCATTTTAATTTCTCCATCAATCTGAATGAGATTCTTGTTGGGTAGAGTAATCTTGGTCATAGGTTTTTCCCTTTCATCACCTTAAATATGTCCTGCCACTCACTTCTTGCTTGCAGAGTTTCTTCTGAAAGATCAGCAGTTAACCTCTTGGGGATTCCCTTGTATGTTATTTGTTACTTTTCCCTTGCTGCTTTTAACATTTTTCCTTTTTATTTAATTTCTGATAGTTTGATTAATATGTATTTTGGCATGTTTCTCCTTGGATTTGCCCTGCATGGGACTCTCTATGCTTCCTGGACTTAAATGACTATTTCCTTTCCCCTATTAGGGAAGTTTTCAAGTATAATCTCAAATATTTTCTCAGTCTGTTTTTTATTCTCTTCTTCTTCTGGGACCCCTATAATTCGAATGTTGGTGCCTTTAATGTTGTCCCAGAGGTCTATGAGACTGTCCTCAATTCTTTTCATTCTTCTTTCTTTATTCTGCTCTGCAGTAGTTATTTCCACTATTTTATCTTCCAGGTCACTTATCCGTTCTTCTGTCTCAGTTATTCTGCAATTGATTTCTTCTTGAAAATTTTTGATTTCATTTATTGTGTTGTTCATCATTGTTTTGTTGCTCTTTAGTTCTTTTGGGTCCTTGCTTAACGTTTCTTGTATTTTCTCCATTCTCTTTCCAAGATTTTGAATCATGTTTAGCATCATTACTCTGAATTATTTTTCAGGTAGACTGCCTATGTCTTCTTCATTTGTTTGGTCTGTTATGTTTTTACCTTTCTCCTTCATCTGTTACATATTTCTCTGTCTTCTCATTTTGCTTTCCTTACTGTGTTTGGAGTCTCCTTTTCACAGGCTGCAAGTTCGTAGTTCCCATTGTTTTTGGTGTCTGCCCCCAGTGGGTAAGGTTGGTTCAGTGGGTTGCGCAGGTTTCCTGGTGGAGCAGACTGGTGCCTGTGTTCTGGTGGATATGGCTGGATCTTGTCTTTCTCGTGGGTAGAACCATGTCCAGTGGTGTGTTTTGGGGTGTCTGTGAACTTATGATTTTAGGCAGCCTCTCTTCTAATGCGTGTGGTTGTGCTCCTTTCATCCTAGTGTTTGGCATGAGTGTCCAGCACTGGAGATTGCTGGTCATTGAGTGGAATTCGCTCTTAGCATTGAGATGGATATCTGGGAGAGCTCTCACTGCTTGATATTATGTGGGCCCGGGGTGTTTCTGGGGGTCTTATGTTCTGAACTCAGCTCTCCCACCTTAGAGGCTCAGACCTGACAGCTGACAAGTGCACCAAGACCCTGTCAGCTGCACAGCTTTTGGGAAGTTTGAGGTCTTTTTCCAGCATTCAGTAGGTGTTATGTAAGAGTTGTTCAATATGTAGGTGTGTTATTCATGTATTTGTGTGGAGGAAGGTGATATCCACATCTTACTCCTCTGCCATATTAAGGTCCTCGTTGCCACAACACAAAAGAATTTCAATGTGGATGCTCCAACTTCATTTGGGATAGTTCACATGTAAGTGTTCTACATCCTGAAACATTGTGCAATGGATTATCTTGAGACACAGCTCATTCTCTCCCATGTTCTTAAAATCTAAAGCCAAGAATGTGATGCATGCAAGTCCAGAGGCTTTTCCTTGACTCCCCTGCCTCAGCTGGGCCAGCTTTTCCTTCTAGAGGGATCAGGAGGTGGGTGGTGGTTTGAAAGCCCTTGCCCTGGAGTTGCCTCCAAATCTTCACGCCTGTGGGGACAGAGACCCAGAGAAATTTCCTGTGTCCTTTTTCTAACCCTGAAAGCTAATCACTATTTTAAATTTTGTTATAATATTAGTATATATGTTTGTATACCTATTGTTATTTATTTATTTAAAAATTTAAATATAGTTGGTATCATTCTGTTTGTGTCTTTCTGCAACTTGCTTTTTTCACTCAACATTATAGTTTAGGATTCAGTGCCTATTCCTTTGTACTCCAACCTCACTCAGTCACCAGACACTGGCTGCTCCAGGAAGATTGTGACCTTGGGCAAAGGGGCTTTCTGTAGCTGAGACCGACCCTAAAGGAGATGATAGCCAGTCTTTATTTAAATTTTCACATTTTTATTGTGGGTTTTTTCATTACTTTTGATTTTCAAAATGTTTTATTAAAACATGACATCTTGATTGCTGAGTTATTTTGGTGTCCCTTAAATTTAGCACCTGAGTCAAGTGCCTCATTTACCTGATTTAACTCAATCTAAATCTGGCCCTGACAGCTGGGCAGCTGTCTGATGACTCTATTCTCTGCAGCTGGGCAGAAAGTACTTCTTCCAAGAAGCTTCTAAGTAGTGCATTTTTGTTTCTACGCACCAAAAGTGACATTCCCAATGGTGGATTCTTTCTCTTCCTGAATCACTAAGTTAGTAGGACATGAAACAGAGCCTCTAACCAACTGACAGAGTGAAAAATAAATCTTTATTGTTTTAAGACCATTAAATTTCGGGAATCATTTATTACCTAGACCATCTTGACCTGTACATAAATTGTTATTCAAACTAGGATGCCTAACAGCAACCTAAAATATATAAAAGCAATTGGCATTGGCTTAATAATCAGAGTATGTATGGTGAGAAAGTTGCTATTAGAGGCTGGAAAGGTGACAATCCATTTTGTGCAGTGGCAAAACATTCAGTGAAATTAGCCCCTTTGGTTTTGGGGGCCAAAAATTTTATACTTAATAAACTTCTTGTTATAGAGGAGGGGATCAGAAAATAAATTTTTTTGTGGTGTGTTGGCTTCTATGTATGTCTTTGGTAAATTATTATAAGAAAGATGTGCTCAGAAAAAAAATTGGTCAGTTTATAACCATGATATTTTCTTTGTCTTAATTGCCCTGAAATTTAATTTTGGTGTGTTTAAGTATGGTTTTATTTATATTTATCTTTCTTGATAAATTTTGTGCCAGTGGATTTATTCTCAGCCATTATCTTTTCCAATATTGCCTTTCTCTCATTCTTTGTTGTCTTTCCTGGAATTGCAATTGGATATATGTTAGACTTTATTTTTTTAGGTTGCTTACTGCTTTTTCATGTTCTTTTATCTTTTTTTTTTTAATTTATTTATTTTTGGCTTCATTAGGTCTTAGTTGCTGTGCTCAGGCTTTCTTTTCAGTTGCAGTGAGCAGGGGCTACTCTTCATTGTGGTGCACAGGCCTCTCATTAAGATGGCTTCTCTTGTTGCGGATCACAGGCTCTAGGTGTGCGGGCTTCAGTAGTTGTGGCACATGGGCTCAGTAGTTGTGCCTCATGGGCTCTAGAGCGAAGGCTCAGTAGTTGTGGCACACAGGCTTAGTTGACTCACTGCATGTGGGATCTTCCCAGACCAGGGCTTGAACCCACGTCCCATGCATTGGCAGGTGGATTCTTAACCACTGTGCCACCAGGGAAGCCCCATGTTCTTTTATCTTTTCATATCTTTGGGCTGCATTCTGAGTAACAAACTTTTAGATCTATTTTCCAGTTAAATAATTTTTCCATTAGTTATCCTACAAACAAATTCAATAATTATATTTTTGTTTCTGGAGGATCTCTTGGTACATTGTCATTTATGCCATTTTGATAATGCATTATTTCTTGCTCATTCTTTTTTGATTCTAGATTTTTATTTCTTTAAATGTATTAAGTATAATCATTTTATATTCTTCATTTGAAAATCTCAATATCTAAATTCTTGAGAGTTCTAAATTTGTTTTATGTTATTTCTTCTGACTCTTGGTGAATTATATATTCATGTATTTGGTAAATTTTAATTGTGAGATCATAATTAGTTGAACCTGATCTTTGAGAATCTTGAGAAATCTGGATGAAGATTATTTTATGTAGAGAGGGTTTGATTTATTTCTGCCAGTGGCAAGGGGAAATTATCAAACTGGGACAACTTAAATTTAACTTCTCATATTGAATTTTTCCTGATTCTTTCTGCAGTTTAATTTTTGATATAACTTATGTTAAAATAATTTCAAGATCCTATACAACTTGCCACACCTGTCTGTCTTTTACCAAGATTTCTGAATTCTGAATATTTTGCCACATTTATCCTCTCTTTAGCTATCTATCTATCTAATTATTAATCTTTTCAGAACCATTTGAACAAGCTTCAGACATATTGTGCCATCACTCATACATCCTCCAATGAATATTTCCCAAGAACAAGGACCCTTCCCAACATTACCATCATACAACTGTCCAAAAAAGAAATATAAGCATTAATGCAACAATGCCATCTAATCCACAGACCCCACTGAAAATGTTCTACCTGTATCAATAGGCTTTTCCCTATGGTCCAGGATCCCATCCAGGATAACACATTGCATTTCCCTTTATTTTATTTCAATCTGGAACTATTCCTTAGCCTTTTCCTTTCATGACTTTGATAGTTTTTTTTTTTTCTAATTTTGACCCATTGTTCACACTTTTGCCTATTCTTCCCCATAGAATAATTAAAATCTTCATGTACTGGTAGAAAAATCTTCCACCTCCTTAAATCTCCTCTTCTCCAATCTAAATATTCTTAATTGTTTTAATTGTGTCTAATACATCATATTTTCTATTCTGGTTTTTCATCTTTTAAAATATATATTCCAGTTGTTTAAAAATACTCTGAACTAAGATTCTGATTAGAATAAGCAAAGACAATTTTGTAGAGTAGACACAGATTTTCAACCAAAACTTTAGAGAATTTTTGGCAGTGAGTGACTGAACTTGAGTGTAAGAGGGATGCTGGTTTGAGAGTGTTGCCTCTTTGCCATAATCGTTTGATTTTGTTTTTTCCAGTTTCATATCAGACACATCAAATAAAGTATTAAAGTTAGTTGAATTAGGGTGATAGGATATTAAATACTTCTAATTTTTATTCTAGTCCTTATGCTTACATATTTTACATAGTTATAGTGTGTATTCCAACTTATTCTGTTCTTTTCAATTAACATTACTTCATAAACCTTTGCTCTATTGCTATATGGGGTTCATAAGTACCACTTGAACATTTCATAACATTCTATAAAACTGGTTTGCCATAATTTCCCTAATATGTCCATATAACTCTGTATAGTTAGTAATAGTTTTATAATTTTCTACCATCATGGATAATTTTGGGAAAAACATCCTTCAATGAAATGCTTTTTTTCTCATCAAAACAATGTCCTTAAAACGTATTTCCAAGAATGGTATAATTGGACCAAAATAGAAACGTTTGTACAGTTCATGTAATTACTTTCCCCAAGACGTGGGACCAATTACAGTGCCATCAGGAAAGAATGAGTATACAAATTTCACAAGAAGTTCATAAAATCAGATTTTTATCCATATATTTTTTGTGGTATGATCTTCTGGATCTTTTTAAAGAACTATGGTAAGCCATGATGGTTTGGGGGTTCATTTTCCAAGTAATTGTATCGATGCCAGTTAAGTAGTATATTTTCTGCTTCTAAGATTCAGATATACAGATGGTCATAGAAAACCTGTGATAAACTATGATGACTAAACGTATATGTATTTTCAGCCTTTGCTGTAATAATTTTAAAAATTTCTCAGTAGCTTACAAACACAAGCATTTGTTTTTTGTTCATGATATGTGGAGTGGTTTTTGTGCAGCTCAGCCTGATTATGCTCTATTTGGGTGCACATATATTCTCCTTCTAAGATCCAGGAAGAAGGAATAGTCCCTATCTAGGACATGCCTTTTTTTTTTTTTTTTGCGGTACGCGGGCCTCTCACTGTTGTGGCCTCTCCCGTTGCGGAGCACAGGCTCCAGACGCGCAGGCCCAGTGGCCATGGCTCACAGGCCCCGCCGCTCCACGGCATGTGGGATCCTCCCGGACCGGGACACGAGCCCGTGTCCCCTGCATCGGCAGGCAGACTCTCAACCACTGCGCCACCAGGGAAGTCCCAAGACATGCTATTTTTGAGGCAAAGGGAAGAACTTCGACAGACCAAGCCAAAATGAGCAGTTCATTTTAAAGATTCTGCTTGTGATTGGCACAATATCACTTCTGTTAATACTCCATTGGCCCAGGCCAAGCCTGATAATGGAATGGAAAAATATACTCTACCTACAGATATGCACCCCAAGTGCCATTGATGTGGATGTGGATATAGATAATGCTCATATGAAGTGGAAGGATAGTTGGGGATGGTCTCTGAAGCTTTCTTTGCTTCCATGACACTTCCATACACTTCCTATGTATTTCCTATCATAGAATTTAACACATTTTATTGATAGTATTTTTTGCTCTATTTCCTTGTGTAGATTTCACATTCCTTAAGGGCATAAATATTGCTTTACTCATGTTTCATATAACGTCAGTGCCTAGGATGCAAGGCAGAATATATAGGTTCTCAAAATAGGTATGTTGGACTGAATGGCTTTCATCTATGCTTATCCTGGAATAATGATCAGCTTCCATGTTCTTTGGTCTTACTAGAAAAAGGTAATACAAGTTAATATTTTCAAAAATTACTGGACTCCCTGATGTGTCTTTTTTAATGTAAGAAAAGATTACTACTCATATTTATTTTTAAATTCATTTCAGGACTGCAGGAGAAAGAGTAGGCTTTTCATGTGTATTAGGTAGCAGGACAAGGAGCCCTGCTCTCATTCAAAAGCCCAGGGCATATTAAACTGTACTGTCTCAATTCAATAGAAGCTCTCTGATCAAGCCAGACTCTGCTTGAGAAGAAGATAAATGTATAACAGGCTGACTTCTCTACTCTCAGAAAGAGAGATTAAAAGGTTGCCTGCTGAAGAAAGGAAATTTTTTTAGAAAACTATCAAAAAATTATTATTCATTAAGGAACCCTAACAATCAGGGCCAACTTGTCCACTGAGCACAGAAGGAACAGTGCCTGGGCCCTAGGATACTTATAATGGTCCATGAAAATAAAAAGGTTTTAATATCATTTAAATTTGAAGAAAAATGAAAATAATAAGTATATAATAATAAATCTAGTCAGGAATATATTTGTTTTCATAACAACATTGTCATAAAATATAATTTTAACATGTTTCATGGAGGAAGTGTCCACAAAGGCAAAGATGCCCTTGGCCCACAAAAGTCATAACACGACCCCATTTACAGGGAGTGAATCTTTTAAAGTAGCAGGAGAGGATATAGAACCATTGGGCTGAGCAGAGCCCCCAGTAATTGCAGGCTTGGCCTTATGCTCATCACTATGCGTAGAATGATTTTTATCTTTTCCAACATGGTTTTGTTGTTAATGATAGAGCTGACTTGGGGCAAAACCATGAAGAAAATTATTTGAGGGGCCTCCAGTCCCTCTCTCTCCCTCCCTCCATCCCTCTCTTCATCCTCCCCCTGTTAAAAGATAAACTGAGACATATTAAAAATTTTAAGAGTTTGAGCAAAAATCAATTTCAATCAGAGAGCACCAAACTGGAAGTGGTTAGAGCACTTGGAAGACAGAAGACAGGGGAAAGAAATCTAGAGAAAGTGTAGAAGCAAAGAAAGAAATTATTTACCTGGCTACTGGTTAAAGCCTAGTTGGATGTTTTGGCTGTTTGTGACTGGTTGTCCTTAATGATTTTGTAACCTTGAGGCATTTATAGGCGTGGATTTTGGTTTGCTTACATGGCTGCCACAGCATTAGAGCCCCCTCAGTCTAATGGCCATCTTGTTTAAGTAATTTAACAGTATGCATGTTTACACACACACACACACACACACACACACACACACACTTAGGTGTATCGTGACACATGCAGTTCAATAAATACTTACTTAATACTTCTTTATAATGTGTTGGGCCCTGTTGTAGCCACCTAGGACATATCAGTTAAGAAATGAAGAAAAAAATCTCAACAGTCTCTGCCCTCTAGACCAGTGGAACTCAAAATGTGGTCTGTGGACTAGCTGATGGCTTTATTCATTTAAAATTAATGATACATCTTTATGGTTTAGCAATAAGATTGTATATTTATTAAAAAGAATGCCATTAATTTGCAATGGTTTTCAGTACAATGAAGATACTTTAAAAATGTATTTGTGTATCACCCCCCACCCCACCACCACCACTTCCATTTCTGACTTGAGAATATAAGTGGGTGGGGTGTTGAAGAGAGAGAGGGTGGTGTGGTGGTGTGGCATAAAGGAGAAAAAGTGGTGAGAAAGGGAAGGGAGAGGGAGAGAAGAAAGCATGGGAAGAAGAGAAGAAAGGAGGAAAGGAAAAGGACAAAGAAGACGTAGAAAAGAGTACAAAGATACAGAGTCAAATGTGCAAGGAATAAGTGGCGTGGAGTCTCACTTTTTTACAGTTCTCTTTTTTTGAGGTCAATATACAGTGAAATGCATACCTTATAGGTGTATGGATATATAATTTCTTTCTTGACATTTTACTATGGAAATGTGCTAATAAACAGAAATTTTGAAAAAAAAATCATAGTGAACACCCGTATACCCACCACACCAATTCTACCATCAATACTATTATATTTGCCCTATAACTTATTTACTCATCTCTCCATTCCTCTAACCATTCATGCATCTTATTTTTGGATGCATTTCAAAGAAAATTGCCATCAGGAGACTTACCCCTAACACCTAGTACAACATTTCTCTACAGCTTTTTCTTTTGAAGTAATATTTATATCCAATTAAAAGCACAAATCTTAAGTGAAGATAAACTGAATTTTGACAATTGCATACACCTTTAAAATACAAATAGCTATTTAGATATGGGACATTACCATTACCCCAGAAAGATCCCTCATGCCCTTTTCTCAGTCTTCAACTCCTTGAGGCAACCACTATATACATCTACCTTCTCTAGAACTTTATATAAGTGGAATCATACATTATGTACATTTTTGTGTAAGGCTTCTTTAGCTCAGCCAATATTTATGAAATTCATCTATACTGTTACATATATCAATAGTTCATTGCTTTTTAAAATTGCTGAGTAGTATTCCTTTGTATAAATACACAATAGTTTGTTATTCATTCTCCTACTGATGGGCATCTAACTTATTTACAAATTTTAGGTATTATTAATAAGTTTTCTATGGACAATCTTGTACATGTCTTTTTTTCTTTTTGTACACGTTTTTATTATTTCTCTTGGGTAAATACTTAGGTTACAAGATAAGTATAGTTTTATTTTTTCAAAGAATTCAACACCCTTTTACAAAGTACCATTTTACATTCCCACCAACTTGTATGAAAAGTCCAGTTCTCTACATGCTCATCAACATTTGGTGCTATTAGCCTTTTTAATTTTAGTCATTCTGTGAGTGTGTTCTGATTTCTCATTGTAGTCCTAATTTTCATTTCCCTGATGACTAATTATTTTGAGAACTTTTTAACATTGTTTTCATTTTTGCCATTTGTATATCTTCTTTTCTGAAGAATCTCTTCAAATTTTTTTAAATTTTTATTTATTTATTTATTTATTTATGTCTGTGTTGGGTCTTAGTTTCTGCACGAGGGCCTTCTCCAGTTGCAGCAAGCGGGGGCCACTCTTCATCGCAGTGTGCAGGCCTCTCACTATCGCAGCCTCTCCTGCTGTGGAGCACAGGCTCCAGATGTGCAGACTCAGTAATTGTGGCTCACGGGACCAGTTGCTCCGCGACACATGGGATCCTCCTGGACCAGGGCTCGAACCCGCGTCCCCTACATTGGCAGGCAGACTCCCAACCACTGCACCACCAGGGAAGCCCCCTCTTCAAAGTTTTTGCACATTTAAAAAATTGTGTTATTTTTATATTTATTATTGAGCTGTAGTAGTTATTTACATGTTATGGATACCAATCTTTTGTCACTTTTTTGAATATATGCGTTGTAAATATATCCTCCCTATCTGTGGTTTGATTTTTCACTTTCTTACAGCAGCTTTTGATGAAGAGAAATGTTAAATCTTGATGAAGTTTAGCAATTTTTTTTCATGGTTATTGCTTTCTGTGTCCAGTCTAAGAAATCTTTTTCTACCCCCAAGTTACAACAATATTCTCCTTTTTCTTCTAAGCTTTATAATTTCAGCATTCATATTTCGATCCATGATCCATCTCAAATTAATCTTTGTGTACTGTGAGTTAGGGGGTGAAGATTTATCTTTTTCTATATGGCTATCAAGTTGTTCCAACACCATGTGTTGATAAGACTTTTCTTTCCTCATTGGATTGTAGCTTTGATGCTTTTGTCAGGAATCCAATTGTTACATAGGTGCAGATCTACTTTTAGGCTCTCTGTCTTGTTTTACTGATTTAGTTGTTGATTCTCATGCCAGCTATCAGATTGCTTTGGTTATTATAGCTTTACAAAAAGTCAGGTAGTGTAAGTCAGGCAACATTTTCAAAATTGTTTGGGATAATCTAGGTTCTTTGAACTTTCAACGAAGTTTTAAAATTAGCTTGTATTGATTCTTCCAATCCAAGAACATGGTATATCTCTCCATCTGTTTCTGTCATCTTTGATTTCTTTCATCAGTGTCTTATAACTCTTCTGAGTACCAGTCTTTTGCCTCCTTAGGTAGGTTTATTCCTAGGTATATTATTCTTTTTGATGTGATGGTAAATGGGATTTTTTCCTTAATTTCTCTTTCTGATCTTTCATTCTAGTGTATAGGAATGCAAGACATTTCTGTGTATTAATTTTTTATACTGCAACTTTACCAAATTCATTGATGAGCTCTAGTATTTTTATGGTAGCATCTTTAGGATTTTCTATATATAGTATCTTGTCGACTGCAAACAGTGACATTTTTACTTCTTCTTTTTGAATTTCGATTCCTTTACTTCTTTTTCTTCTCTTATTGCCGTGGCTAGGACTTCCAAAACTAGATTGAATAAAAGTGGTGACTTTTAATAAACTTATTAATAATACCTAAAATTTGTAAATAAGTTAGATGCCCATCAGTAGGAGAATGAATAACAAACTATTGTGTATTTATACAAAGGAATACTACTCAGCAATTTTAAAAAGCAATGAACTATTGATATATGTAACAGTATAGATGCATTATTTTGGGGGGACTTTATGCATGAGGCAGAAATTTTAACTTTTCATATAACAGAGTGACAATTCACCACCTCCATTCACTACATATATATATATATATATATATATATATATATATATATATATATGATCTTCATGCAACCAACTATTCTAGTGTTATTAAAAGGTAACTTTTTTTAAAGGGTAAAGTTAAGGGCTTTTTTTCTTTTTTAATTGAAGTATAATTAATTTACAATGTTGTGTTAGTTCAGGTATACAGAAAAGTGATTCAGTGGTACATATCTATCTATCTATATTTTTTCAGATTCCTTTATAGGTTATTACAAGATATTGAATATAGTTACTGTGCCATACAGTAGGTCCTCATTGTTTATCTATTTTATATATAGTAGTGTGTATCTGTTAATACCAACCTCCTAATTTACCTCTCCCCTTTTCCAATTTGGTAACCATAAGTTTGTTTTCTATGTCTGTGAGCCTATTTCTGTTTTGTAAATAAGTTCATTTGTATCATTTCTTTAGGTTCCACATATAAGTGATATCATATGGTATTTGTCTTTCTCTGTCAAACTTACTTCACTTATATGATAATCTCTTAGTCCATCCTTTTTGGGGCAAATGGCAAATGGCATTATTTCATTCTTTTCTATGATATATATATATATATATATATATATATATATATATATATATACCACATTTTCTTTATCCATTCATATGTCAATGGACATTTGGTTGTTTCCATGTCTTGGCTATTGTAAATAGTGCTGCAATGAAAATTGAGGTGCCTGTATCTTTTCAAATTAGAGTTTTCATCTTTTCTGGATATATGCCCAGGAGCAGGATTGTTGGATCATATGATAAGTCTATTTTTAGTTTTTTAAGGAAGTTCCAGACTATTCTCTATAGTGACTACACTAATTTACATTCCCACCAGCAGTGCAGGAGGGTTCCCTTTCCTCCACACTCTCTTCAGCATTTATTATTTATAGACTTTTTGATGTTTCTGACCAATGTGAGGTGATACCACATTGGCCATCTATATGTCTTCTTTGGAGAAATGTCTATTTAGTCTTCAGCCCATTTTTGATTGGGTTCTTTGTTCTTTTGATATTGAACTGTATGAGCTGTTTGTATATTTTGGAAATTAAGCCCTTATTGGTTGCATCATTTGCAAATATTTTCTGCCATTCCATAGTTGGTCTTTTCATATTGTTTATGGTTTCCTTTTCTTGCAAAAGCTTTTAAGTTTGATTAGGTGCCATTTGTTTCTTTTTGCTTTTGTTTCCATTACTCTAGGAGATAGATCCAAAATAATATTTTCCTCTAAGGGTTTTACAGTATCTGGTCTTACATTTAGGTCTTTAATCCATTTTGCATGTTTTTTTTAATATGGTGTTAGAGAATATTCTAATTCCATTCTTTTACATATAACTGTCCAGTTTTCCCAGCCCATTTATCGAAAAAACTGTCATTTTTCCACTGTATATTCTTGCCTCCTTTGTTGTAGATTAATTGACCAGAAGTGCATGGGTTTATTTCTGGGTTTTTTATCCTGTTCCATTGATCTATATGTTTTTGTGCCAGTACCATACTGTTTTGATTGCTATAGCTTTGTTGTACTGTATGAAGTCAGGGAGTGTTATTCTTCCAGCTTCGTTCTTTTTCTCAAGATTGTTTTGGCTATTCAGGGTTGTTTGTATTTCCATACAAATTAAAAATTTCTGTTTTAGTTCTGTGAATAATGCCATTGGTAATTTGATAGGAATTGCATTGAATCTGTAGACTGCCTTGGAGAATATGGACATTTTAACAATATTGATTCTTCCCATCCAAGAACATGACATATCTTTCTATCTGTTTGTGTCATCTTTAATTTTTAAATTTCTTTCATTAGTGTCTTATAGTTTTCAGAGTAGAGGTGTTTTGTCTCCTTAGGTAGGTTTATTCCTAGGTATTTTATTCTTTTTTATAGGATGGTAAATGGGACTGTTTACTTAATTCCTCTTTCTGATAGTTTGTTGTTACTGTATAGAATTGCAACAGATTTCTATATATTCATTTTGTATCCTGCAACTTTACTGAATTCTTTGATGAGCTTTAGTAGTTTTTTGGTGGTTTCTTTAGGATTTTCTATGTATAGTATCATGTGATCTTCAAACAGTGATGGTTTTATGCCTTCCTTTCCAATTTGGATTCCTTTCATTTATTTTTCTTCTCTGATTGCTGTGGCTAGTGCTTCCAAAACTATGTTGAATAAAAGTGGTGAGTGTGAGCATAATTGTTTTGGTTCCTGATCTTAGAGGGAATGCTTTCAGCTTTTCACCATTGAGCATGATTTTGGCTCTAGAATTGTCATATATGGTCCTTATTATGTTGAGGTACGTTTCCTCTATACCCACTTTTAAAGAGTAAATTTAGGAAGTTCCCTGCTGTCCAATGGTTAGGATTTTGTGCTTTCACTGCCAAGTGCCCAGGTTTGATTCCTGGTCAGGGAACTAAGATCCCACAAGCTGCACAGTATGGAAAAAAAAAAAAAGGTAACTCTGAGGCTTTTGAAACTTCTAATATTTGTACTTGTAAAGTTTTACCCCTCAGGAATAATTAGTAATTCTGAGTTAAATTTCTTTCTCTTCTTTTTTCTCTCAGTCAGATGGTATATAAACACTCCAAATTAGCATCATTTGAGATATTTCAGACTTGTGTGTTCTTACCAAAGAATACTTTGTCATTTAAAATAAAATCTGAGTGTTACTCAGCAATGAAAGACTTGCTAAGGACTTATATACAAACATCAAAAAAATGTGGATGCTATGATGGAGAGGACTGTATGAAATTTTGGGAGAGAGTAATGGAAAGAACTGTCTTAAAATTTCTTCAAAAGACAGAAGAGGAAAATATAGGAAAGTGTTCCAAGAAGAGAGAAGAACAAGGAAAGTAAGAGAAAAATGGTACTTCAGGGTCCTGCTAATGCCTGGAGCTTAGAAATCATACAAAGGAAAAGTGGGAGACAGGCCCAGTGAGACTCAACCCAGGAGTGACTTATGGTGGTCATGCTTCCAAACCTCAAACTGAGACATATGGTCAGAAAACAGATACTTCCTGATTTGTGACTTTATTTACTAGAACATTCTGACAAGGCATAGATTTTTAAGCCAGATTTGATTATTCATTTAACAAATTGCTTTTATTAAAGGGATAAAATCTTTATGAAATTAGACTATTGGCTATGTAAGCCATCACTGCCTATCTTATGTGAAGCCATTTGTAAAAGACAAAATGAGAAATCATTTTTCACATTTATAATTTCTAGTACTTATCTTAGGAATGTTAGGAGACTTTTCACTTGACATCCTCTGAGATGTGCCAGTCCATAGTCAGCAGTAGAGCATATACAGAGGAGAGACAAGTAATTTTCAAAAATTCCTGTATGGTGAGATGGAATTAGGCAACATGAGAAGAATATGCAAAAGAAATATTGGAAATGCCTACTAAAACCTATTTCAAATAGGGACGTGCTCTAAACCTCTGGAAAATGCCAGCAGCTTATACAGAACAACTCAGGATGGGAGCAGTTCTCTTGAGAAAAAGTCTCATGAAATCAATCAGTGAATATATTTACTGGAAGACCACATGGTTCAGAACTCCAGGGGGTGTTATGTCAGGAAGAGCAGAGAACATTGTCCTTGCCTATAGTACAGAGACAGAGTTTCAAGAAATGTTTGGCTGAGAAGATTCAGTTTCTTCCTGCATAAGACATTTTAGATCATAAAGGTTAAAGCACTTACTATAAAAAAACAGAAAAAAATCTAAGTACACATTAGAAAAAAAGAGAAATCAATATAATCCCATGACCCAGAGTTATGGGTCATGGATCAAAACCCATATTATTTTGTTCTCCTAAGATTTAAATGTAATGAAGAATTTTCAAACCAATAGTGAAGTCTTGAATCTTTTACCTGTGAGATCCACTAATAAAAATGGATATGAAAAGAAACCAGAAACTTCTTATAAAATGTACCTTTCCCTTATTTAGTACTTAAAGCAAACCTATACAAGTAATATGGTACTTCTCTACCAGTATCTCTACCACTGCCCTGCTTTCTGTCAGGTAAGTTTTGCTTGTGTGTGTGTGTGTGTGTGTGTGTAGATGGGGACAGTGAAGGCTTGATCTGGAAAGAACAGTCTAGAGGAGAAAGACAAAAGGATGGAATGGGTGGCACCAATGCATTTGCCTCATGGTAAAATCTGATACAACTAAAACAGAGCAACTTCATAAGACTTTGGGTACAAGAAGAACTCTTTGGTGCCAGATGAAGAAGGCTCCTCCTGAATCAGGCAGCCACTCTACCTGCCAGAACTTATACCTATTGTCATAAGTTTCATTTTCCTAATCCATGAGGCTCTTCTGTCTCCATTGCTTCACTGCTGCATTTAGGGAATAGAAATATTTTGCGATGTTGCAAAAAATTTTCTATTGGGGTGGTCTTCTCTCAATAACTCTTCTACAAAGCCAAGTACAGTGTGGACCCACAGCAGGCTACAACATCTCTGCCTACCTCTTCTCACCCAAGAGGGTCTCATTCTAGTCAAAAAATGGGGTTATGTTTGGAAACAACATTCCTCTTTCAAAATATTTTGTCTAAACATTCACCTCTCTTTGTTCATTAGAGAAACACAAGCCACAAAAACTTACAGGTCTTTCTATCTTTTCCCTGACACATACCTTTCCTAAATCAATGAATGCAGAACCAGTATCAAACTTAAATATGGGGGAAAATGAAAGGGAATATTCAGAAAGACAAAAATAATTAGTAAGTCATTAACTCAAAATATATTTCAGTTACAACTATTGACCCATGTAATTATTTATTTTATATTTCTAAGCAAATCCTACTGTTGTATTTAGCAGTTTGATGGGTGCCCAAGCAAGTCCTACAAAACTAGGCTTAGAAAATATAAAGAAATGTAATATTGGAGCTGTCCACATCCTCAATTTGGACATTGTGAAAGAATGTAATGGAGAGAAACACCAAGTTTCTTCCTCCTGATATGATGGTACCAAGAGCACAAGTGCTGCAGTTAGGAAAACCAACATCCATATCCCTTTCTACTCATGACTTATGTAACCTTGGATGAATCACTTATTTATGGTTGTCATACATTTGGACAGCAATTTTCTTGAAAGAAGGAATCACATTTGATTGTTTTCATCTTTATATCTCAGAGACAAGCACAGTAATGGTACATTCTTGATGTGCAATATATGTAGAATAAATGTACATATTTTAACATTTCAGAACTTCAGCTTTCTTTTCAGTATGAAGTGATAATATCAGCTGCTGCAAAGAAGGTTCAGTGAACCTCCATATGTAAAGAAGTCTGACAAACGCTGAGAGAGCAGGCATTCAATAGATTATAATTCCTTCCTCCCTTGTTCTCCCCTTCCTTTCTCTCTTTTCTCTCATATTTCACTACTCAGTGGATATTCATAACCTATAAGGTTTTTTTCACAATATGTATAGTATCTGTCTGTTGATTGACCCACAAGAGATAGTCACCATTATCAACAGTAACAGCATAAATAGTATTTGAGGGTCTAATCTGCTAGACATGCGGCTGCTGAATTTGTCAACTGCTTTGGAGGAAGAACACCACCCACCCCCTCCCCACCACATCTCCATCAACCTTTTACTTCACTGGTAAATTAACATTATCTGTCTCTCTCCCTCTTTGGAACAAGGACATACTTCCTTTAATGAAAGCTATTTCCCCACTAATGCTTCTAATCTGTAATCTGTCTACATTCAATCATTTGATTTTTTTCACAACCTAACATTTACCTTTTTATAGTTCCGCAGTTTTGAAAAGTCATCAAAAGAATGTTACTTTGTCAATAAGTATATATGGATTAAGATTTTTATATATGCATTTCCTTTTCTCATAGCAACTGAATTCTAGAAGGGGTGAAATATCAAATAAGCAATGTCCATTTCTATACCTTAGGACAGTGATTATGAACTTTGTTTTACAAATAAAACTTTCCTTTGCCTTCAGATAAATACTAAATATAATTATATTTGTGTAAGGTAAGTTATAAATATAATTCAAAATCATATTTATCTTGTTATAAAATCAGTTAATAAGACAAATAAGACTTTCTTTGATGAGTACAAAAATTTGCAGTTGGGAGTTATGATGCCAGATTTACAATTTTATATATGTCTCTGCAAATTGTTTATTTCTGTATTTCACTTGGCTCAGAGTTGGAACAATCTTGATTCTCACAGATAAGTAATTTCAAAAGGTACTAGTTATGCCTTTGTACTCATCTTGAACTCAGAGATACTCTTCAAATATTTAAAGCTGAAAAAGCAAATATAAAATCTGCATACAAACCAGTTAATCTGTTTTCATAAACTAACATACTGGTGTCCTCTGATATCTTTTGAGGAAAATTTTACTATAGCTTTATAAAATATTTAAAAGATACTTAATCTAGAATTGGAAACAAACATTGAAAATAATTTTCTTACAGCATCCTGAAGAAAAATTACACTTAATGTCAACTTAAAACTCATTGCTTAGGAAAAAAAAGTAAAAAACACAATCACATGGAGGCTAAACAATATGTTACTAAAAAACAATGGATCACAGAAGGAATCAAAGAAGAAATCAAAAAGTACCTAGAGACAAATGACAATGAACACACAACAGTCCAAAGCCTTTGGAGTGCCACAAAAGCAATTCTAAGAGGGAAGTTTATATCAATACAATCTTACCTCAGGAAACAAAAATCTCAAATAAACAACCTAACCTTACACCTAGAGCAACTAGAGAAAGAGGAACAAATAAAACCCAAAGTTAGTAGAAGGAAAGAAATCATAAAGAACAGCATAAAAATAAATGAGATAGAGATGAAGAAAGCAGTAGCAAATATCAATGTAACTAAAAGCTTGTTCTTTGAGAAGATAAACAAAATTGATAAACCTTCAGCCAGACACATCAAGAAAAAAAGGGAGAGGACTCAAATCAATAAAAATAGAAATGAAAAAGGAGAAGTTACAATGACACCACAGAAATACAAAGGATTATAAGAGACTACTACAAACAACTGTATGACAATAGAATGGACAACCTGGAAGAAATGGACAAATTCTTAGAAAGGTATAAACTTCCAAGACTGAACCAGGAAGAAATAGAAAATATGAACAGACCAATCCCAAGTAATGAAATTAAAACTGTGGTTAAAAATCTTCCAACAAACAAAAGTCCAGGACCAGATGGCTTCACAGATGAATTCTATCAAACATTTAGAGAAGAGATAACACCCATCCTTCTCAAACTCTTCCAAAAAATTGCAGAGGAAAGAACACTCCCAAAATCATTCTATGAAGCCACTATCACCCTGATACCAAAATCAGACAAAGATACCACAAAAAGAAAATTATAGGCCAATAACATTGATGAACATACAAGCAAAAATACTCAACAAAATACTAGCAAAATAAATTCAACAATACATTAAAAGCATCATACACCATAATTAAGTGGGATTTACCCCAGGGATGCAAGAATTCTTCAGTATCCACAAAATCAATCAGTTTGATACACCATATTAACAAATTGAACAATAAAAACCATAAGATCATCTCAGTAGATGCAGAAAAAACTTTTGACAAAATTCAACACTAATTTATGATAAAAAGCTCTCCAGAAAGTGGGAATAAAGAGAACTGAGCATAATAAAGACTATATATGACAAGCCCACAGCTAACATCATTCTCAAGGGTGAAAAGCTGAAAGCGTTCTCTCTAAGATCAGGAACAAGGCAAGGATGCCCATTGTCACCACTGTTATTCAACATAGTTCTGGAAGTCCTAACCACAGCAATCATAGAAAAAAAAAAATAAAAGAAATCCAAACTGGAAAAGAAGAAGTAAAACTGTCACTGTTTGCAGATGGCATGATACTATATATAAAAAAATATAAAAATGCTACCAGAAAACTACTAGAACTCATCAATAAATTCAGTAAAGTTGCAGGATACAAAATTAATGCACAGAAATCTCCTGCATTCCTATACACTAACAATGAAAGATCAGAAAAAGAAATTAAGGAAACAATCCCATTTACCACTGCATCAAAAAAAAAATACCTAGGATTAAACCTATCTAAGGAGACAAAAGACCTCTACTCTGAAAATTATAAGATACTGATCAAAGAAATCAGAGATGACACAAACAGATGGAAGGTTATATAATATTCTTGGATTGGAAGAACCAATATTGTGAAAATGGCTATACTACCCAAGGCAATCTACAGATTCAATGCAATCCCTATCAAATTACCAATGACATTTTTCACAGAACTAGAACAAAAATAAAAAATGTATATGGAAACACAAAGGGCCTTGAATAGCCAAAGGAATCTTGAGAAAGAAAAACGGAGCTGGAGGAATCAGATTCCTTGGCTTCAGACTATACTACAAAGCTACAGTCATCAAAACAGTATGGTGTTGGCACAAAAACAGAAATATAGATCAATGGAACAAGATAAAAAGCCCAGAAACAAACTCACGCATGTATGGTCAATTAAACTATGACAAAGGAGGCAAGAATATACAATGGAGAAAAGACAATCTCTTCAAAAATGGTGCTGGGAAAACTGGACAGCTATGTGTAAAAGAATGAAATGAGAACACTCCCTAACACCATACACAATAATAAACTCAAGATGGGTCAAAGACCTAAATGTAAGGGTAGACACTATAAAACTCTTAGAGGAAACAATAGGCAGAACACGCTTTTACATAAATCGCAGCAATATCTTTTTTTGATCCACCTCCTAGAGTAATGAAAATAAAACAAAAATAAACAAATGGGACTTAATTAAACTTAAAAGCTTCTGCTGAGCAAAGGAAACCATAAACAAAATGAAAAGACGACCCTCAGAATGGGAGAAAATATTTGCAGACATAGCAACAAAGGATTAATCTCCAAAATATACAAACAGCTCATGCAACTCTATGTCAAAAAAACCAACTACCCAATAAAAAAAAATGGGAAGAAGATCTAAACAGACATTTCTCCAAAGAAGACATACAGATGGCCAAAAATACATGAAAAAATTCTCAGCATCACTAATTGTTAGAGAAATGCATATCAAAACTACAATGTGGTATCAACTCACACCAGTCAGAATGGCCATCATCAAAAACTCTACAAATAATGCTGGAGAGGGTGTGGAGAAAAGGGAACCCTCTACACTGTTGGTGAGAATGTAAATTGGTACAACCACTATGGAGAACAGTATAGACATTCCTTAAAAAATAAAAATATAGCTACCATATGATCCAGCAATTCCATTCCTGGGCATATATCCAGAGAAAAAAAATAATCCAAAAGGATACATGCATCCCAATGTACATTGCAGCACTATTTATTGTAGTCAAAATATAGTAGCAACCTAATTGTCCATTGACAGAGGAATGGATAAAGAAGATGTGGTGCATACATGCAATGGAATATTACTCAGCTATAAAAAAGAATGAAATAATGCCATTTGCAGCAACATGGCTGGATCTAGAGATTATCATGCTAAGTGAAGTAAGTCAGACAGGGAAAAAAATATATATCATATCACTCACATGTGGAATCTAATTCTTTTCAAAAAAGAAAAGAAACAAATGAACTTATTTAGAAGACAGAAATGGAGTTACAGATAGTGAAAACACACTTATGGTTACCAAAGGGGAGATGTGGCAGGGGAGCGATAAATCAGAAGCTTGGGATGAACACACACACTGTACTATATATAAGATAGATAACCAAAAAGGACCTACTATATAGCACGGGAAACTCTACTCAGTATTTTATGATAACCTATATGAGAAAAGAATCTGAAAAAGAATGAATATATGTACATGTATAAGTGTATCACTTTGCTGTACACCTGAAACTAACACAGCATTGTAAATCAACTATGCTCCAATAAAAAATAAAAATAAACACAAGAGAAAAAAAGAAAAAATAGAACTCATTGCCTATTCAATGTTATTTACTTCAGATTGTTAAATTGAAACAAATTTTTGAAAAAGAACTGGTCTTCAGTTGTCTTTGATAGATCTTTATATGCCCATAAAGGTACCATGCAGTTATAATGATAAATAATTGCTACCTCTTATCAGGAATGCACACTGTGGCAATTATTTTAAATTTATCCTCAGTTAATCATTTATAAAAACATTCAACGTAGATATTTTATTATTCTCAATCTAAATTTGAAGAGAGGATTATTAAATTGCTCCAGATTAAATTACTAGTTTCAAGTTAGAGAGTCTACATGTATTTGAAGTTCACAATTCCTGTCTGCATGGCACCAGAATTGTAGCATTCGTGAAGCCAAACCCTGTTAAAATGGGAACCTATGTTCACTGAACTGATGGCATACGATGTCCTGTTTATCCATTGTTTATTAAAAATGAATGTTTAGTATTTTTAAATATAAGAATACAGAAAACACTTCATTATGACAATCTTTCTGTGGGAGGATGTAGCATTTTTTTAAGGTTATATGACATGGAAAATCTCAGAAGAATAGAAGAACCCCTCCTAGCGTCTGGCTGGGCTATCTCCAAATTTTCAGGGGAGGAGAAAAGCAAGTCTATATCACTGATGGGGAATTAGGAGGTGAAAAAGTATAGGAGGATTTTTTTTTAAATCTCAAAGCAATGGTATTTGATAAATTTAATATTTCTATTCCTGTTTTCATCCTTTCTGCCACAAATGCCTTTTTAAATAAAACATAAGATGACCTGAGCCATCATTATTTATGGCCTTTAAAATACACTGTGATGATTTAGGGTTTAGTAAAGTTTAAAATGGTAGAGGTCAGTATTTGAACCCAGGTAGTCAGATTCTATAGCCTGCCTTCTCAACTTCTCTGCCCAGTTGCCTTCTGTGATGATAAATGTGGTATTCTTAGAGCACTCATTTCTTAAGAGTTATCAGTTTTTCATACTATAAAACACTTTCCAGATTTTCTGGCACTGGAGGTGTCCATGCTGAGGTTAAAAGTTGAATGTTGTAGAACAGGGGTCCCCAACCCCTGAGCTGTGGACTGGTACCAGTTAGGAACCGAGCTGCACAGCAGGAGGTGAGCAGCGGGCCAGCAAGTGAAGCTTCATCTGCCACTACCCATTACTCTGCATTGCTCGCATTACTGCCTGAACCATCCCCCCCCCACCCCTGTCCATGGAAAATTTGTCTTCCACGAAACTGGCCCCTGGTGCTAAAAAGATTGGGGACCACTGCTGTAGAGCATTTCTTTATTGGGCAGGAAGATGGGTTAGATTGTCTTTAGGTATAATATTTTTTTAATTGAAATACAATTGATGTACAATATTATGTTAGTTTCAGGTGTATTACACGATGATTTGAAATTTGCTACATTATGAAGCGATCACAATGATAAATCTAGTAACCATCTGTCCCCATACAAAGTTATTAAAAATATTATTGACCATATTCCTTATGCTATATAGTACATCCCCATGGCTTATTTAATATATAACTTTAAGTTTGAACCACTTAATACCCTTCACCTATTTTTCCCACCCCCACGACTCTCCTCCCTTCTGACAACCACCCATTTGTTTTCTGTGCCTATGAGTCTGTTTTTGTTTAGTATTGTTTGTTTGTTTTGTTTTTTAGACTTCACATATAACTGAGATCATAGTATATTTATCTTACTTTGTCTGATTTATTTCATTATTTCACTTAGGATAATGCCCTCTAGATATGTCCCTGTTGTGGCAAATGGCATGATTTCATTCATATGTATATGAATATATATCACATCTTCTTTATCCATTTGTACTTGATAAACACTTAGGTTGGTTCCATATCTTGGATATTATAAATAATGATAATAAACATTAGACTGCATATATTTTTTTAAATTAGTGATTTTGTTTTCTTCAGATAAATATCTAGAAGTGCATTCACTGGATCTTATGGTAGTTTTATATTTAAATTTTTTAGGAACTTCCACACTATTTTCCATAGGGGCTGCACCAATTTACACTCCCAGCAATAGTACACGAGGGTTCCCTTTTCTCCACATCCTCTGCAATACTTGTTATTTGTTGTCTTTTTGATGATAGCCATTCTGACAGGTGTGAGGTGGTATTTCATTGTGGTTTTGACTTTCATTTCCCTGACTATTAGTGATGTTGAGTATCTTTTCATGTGTCTGTTGGCCATCTGTATGTCTTCTTTGGGGAAATGTCTATTTGGGTGTTTTACCCATTTTTTAATCAGGTTGTTCATTTTTTTGATGTTGTATGAGTTCTTTGTATATTTTGAATATTAACCCCTTCTCAGATATATTATTTGCAAATATCTTCTCCCATCCAGTAGGGTGCATTTTTGTTTTATTAATAGTTTCCTTCACTGTGGAGAAACTTCTTACTTTGAGGTAGTCTCATTTGTTTATTTTTGCTTTTGCTTCCCTTACCTGAGGAGACATACTCAACAACAAAAAAAATGCTAACACCAATGTGGAAGAAAGTACTGCCTGTGTTTTCTTCTATGAGGTTCATGAATTTAGGTCTTACATTTGACAATTTAATCAATTTTGAGTTTATTATTTTATATGGTATAAGAAAGTAGTAGTCCAGTTTGATTCATTTGCATGCAGCTCTCCAGTTTTCCCAACCGTATCTATTTATTTAAAAGAAATAGACTCTCTATTGAAAGAGGCTGTCTTTCCCCCATTGCATATTTTTGCTCTTTTGTTGTAGATTAATTGACCATATAATTGTGGTTATATTTCTGGGCTCTCTCTTCTGTTCCATTGACCTATGTGTCTGTTTTTGTGCCAGTACCATACTGTTTTGATTACTATAGCTGTGTAGTATAGTTTGAAATCAGAGAGCTTAGTACCTTCAGCTTTGTTCTTATTTCTCAAGATTGCTTTGGCTACTCAGGATTTTTTATGTTTCCATACAATTTTTTTGTATAATTTGTTCTATTTCTGTGAAAAATGCCATTGGTATTTTGATAGGGATTGCATTGAGTCTATAGATTGCATTGGGTAACCATATTAATTCTTCCAATCCATGGCCATTTATATCTTTCCATTTGTGTTGTTTTCAATTTCTTTCATAATGTCTTATACTTTTTCAATTTCAAGTTTTTAATCTCCTTAGTTAGATTTATGCCTAGGTATTTTATTCTTTTTGATTAGATTGTAAATGGGATTGATTTATTAATTTCCCTTTCTGGTAGTTCATTGTTAGTGTATAGAAATGCAACAGATTTCTGTATACTAATTTTGTATCCTGCAATTTTACCTCATTCATTGTTGAGTTCCAGTTGTTTTCTGGTGACATCTTCAGAATTTTCTATATATTGTGTGATGTCTTCTGCAAACAGTGAAAGTTTAACTTCTTCCTTTCCAAGTTGGATGACTTATTTTTTTTTCTTGTCTGATTGCTGTAGCTAGCACTACCAATACTATTTTGAACAAAAGTGGCAGGAGTGGGAATCCTTGTCTTGTTCCTGATTTTAGAGGAAATGCTTTCAGTATTTTTACCATTGAGTATGATGTTGGCTATAGGTTTGTCCTATATGGTCTTTATTATGTTGATGTAAGTTCCCTTTATACCTACTTTGTTGAGACCTTTTATAATAAATGGATGTCAAATTTTGTCAAAAACTTTTTCTTCATCTATTGATCAGATGACTTTTATTCTTCAGTGGGTTAATGTGGTGTATCACATTAATTGATTTGCAGATATTGAACCATTCTTGTGTTCGTGGGATAATCCCATTTGATCATCGTGTTTGATCCTTTTAATATATTATTGAACTGGCTTGCTAATATTTTGTTGAGGATTTTTTATCTTATGTTCATCAGTGATATTGGCCTGTAATTTTTTTTGTGTGATATCTTTTTCTGGTTTTGGTATCGGGGTAAGGCTGACCTCATAGAATGCATTTGGAAATGTCTCTTCCTGTCAATTTTTGGAATAGTTTGAGAAGGACAGATGTTAACTCTTCTCTGAATGTTTGGTAAAATTCACCTATGAAACCATCTGGTCCTGGATTTTTGTTTGGTGAGAGTTTTTTGATTACTAGTAATTGAGTACTGGTAATTTGTCTGTTAATTTTTTCTATTTCTTCCTGATTCAGTCTTAGGAGATTGTAGGTTTTTAGGAATTTGTCCATTACTTCTAGGTTGTCCATTTTATTGACATGTAATTCATAGTGAACTCTTATGAACCTTTGCATTTCTGTGGTGACTGTTATAACTTTCTCTCTTTAATTTCTTATATATTACTAATTTCTGATTCTACTATTATTTCTGATATAATTTCTGATTTAGGCCTTCTCTTTTTTGTTTTTCTTGATGAGTTTGGCTAAAGCTTTATCAGTCTTATTATCTTTTTAATAACCAGCTCTGAGTTTCATTGATATTTTATATTATTAGTCTCTATTTCATTTATTTCTGCTCTGATGTTTATTATTCCTTTCCTTGTATTAATTTTGAAATTTTTAAATATTTCTATTATTTTAAGTGTAAGTTTACTTTGTTTATTTGAAATTATTCTTGTTTCCTAAGGTAGGCTTGTATCACTATGAACTTTTCCCTTAGAACTGCTTTTGCTCTGTTCCATATGTTTTGGATAATTGTGTTTCCAATTTCATTTGTCTCCAGGTAGCTTCTGATTTCCTCTTTGATTTCTTCAGTGATCCATTGACATGTTTAGTAACATACTGTTCAGCCTCCATGTGTTTGTGTTTTTGGCAATTTTTTTTTTTTTGCAGTTTATTTCTAGTTCATACCATTGTGGTTGAAAAAGATGCTTAATATTATTTCAATCTTCTTAAATTTATTGAGACATTTTTATGGCCTAGCATGTGATCTACCCTGGACAATGTCACTGTGCACTTGAAAAGAATGTGCATTTTGCGGCTTTGGGATGTAACATTTTATATATACATATATATATGTATATATTATTTAATGTGTCATTTAAGGATAGTATTTCCTTATTGATTTTTCTGTCTTTCTATTGATGTAAGTGTGCACTATTAAAGTCCTCTACTATGATTGCCTTAATGTCAATAACTCCCTTTATGTTGTTTATATTTGCTATATGTATTTAGGTGCTCCTATGTTCAGTGTTTAAACATTTAAAATTGTTTATCTTCTTGTTGCATTGATGCTTTTTTCATTGTATAATGCTATTTTTTGTCTTTTGACACAATTTTTGTTTTAAGTTCTATTTTGTCTGCTACAAGTATGGCTACCCCAACTTTCTTTTCATTTCCATTTGCATGGAATATCTTTTTCCATCTTTTCACTTTCAGTCTGTGTGTGTCTTTAAATCTGAAGTGAGACTCTTATAGGCAGCATATGTATGGGTCTTTTTAAAATTTATTCAACCACTGTATGTTTTTTGATTTGAGCATTTAGTCCATTTACATTTTAAGTAGTTATTGATAAGTGTGTACTTATTGGCATTTTGTTAATTGTTTGCTGGTTGTTTTTGTAGTTCCTTTTGTTCCTTTCTTATTTTCCTCTCTTCCCTTGTGATTTGATGACTATCCTTAGTGTTATGTTTGAATTCCTTTCTCTTTTGTGTGTATTTATTATAGATTTTTGGTTAGTTGGTATCATGAGGTTCATATAGAAATATAAACATATGATTATTTTAAGTTGATAATATCTTAAGTTTGAATGATTCTAACAACCCTGTATTTTCACTCCCTACCTTCCTCCCATATTTAATGTTTTGACATCATATTTGACATCTTCTTTTTGGTGCATAACTTAACTAATTATTGTGGTTATAGATGATTTTTCTATACTTGTCTTTGAACCTTCCTACTAGCTTTATAAGTGTTTGCCCTATTACATTTGCTGTATGTTTGCCTTTACTGGTAAGATATTTCCTGTCATAATTTTCATATTTCTAGTTGTGATATATTTTTTTCCACTCGCAGAAATCCTTCAGCATTTCTTGGGAAGCCAAGTTATTGGTGCTAAACTCTTAGCTTTTGCTTGTCTGTAAAACTCTTTATCTTTCCTTCAAATTTGAATCAGAGCCTTGGTGGGTAGTGTATTCTTGGTTGCAGGTTTTTTCCTTTCATCACTTTGAATATATTGTGCCATTCCCTTCTGATCTGCAAAGTTTCTGTTCAAAAGTCACCTGTTAATTTGATGGGAGTTCCCTTGTGTATACCTAGTTGCTTTCCTCTTTTAACATTCTGTTTTTATCTTTAATTTTTGCTATTTTAATTATAATGTAGCTTGGTGTAGACGTCTTTGGGTTCATCTTTTTTGGGACTCTCTTTATTCTTGAACCTGGATTTTTGTTTCCTTTCTCAGGTTAGGGAAATTTTCAGCTATTAGTTCTTCACGTAATTTATCTTCTCCATTCTCTCTTTTTTTTCTCAGACCCCTACGATGCAAATATTAGTATGCTTGCCATTGTCCCAGAGGTCTCTTAAACTATTCTCATTTTTAAAATTCTTTTTTCTTTTCCTTTTCAGCTTGGCTGATTTCCATTACTGTCTTCCAGCTCACTGATTCATTCCTCTGTATCATCTAATCCACTATTGTTTCCTTCCAGTGTATTCTTTATTTTTGTTATTGTATTCTTCAGCTTTTTTGGTTCTTCTTTATATTTTCTCCTTGTTACATTCTCTCTGTGTTCATCTATTCTTCTGTGGAGTTTGTTGATCATCTTTATGATCACTACTTTGAAATTTTTACTGAGTAGATTGCTCATTTCCACTTGGTTTAGCTCTTTTTCTGAGGTTCTGTCTTATTCTTTCATTTGGACCATATTTCTCTATATCTTCAATTGTCTAATTCTCTGTGTTTATTTCTATGTATTGGGCAGGTCAGTTGTGTTTTCTGTTCTTGAGAGGTGGCCTTATGTAAGAGTTGTCCTATGGGACCCAGCAACACACTCTCCTCTGGTCACCAAAGCTATATGCTGTAGTGATGGCCCATATGTGGGCTTCATGTGCCTTTCTATTTACCATATTTATAACCCAATAAAGATTAAGTATTACCTTTTCAGATGTACTTGTCAATTGAAAATATCAGTCAAATTATAACCTCTTTTTAAAAAAATATTGGCAATAATAATATTTGAGAAACATTATCGATTAAAATGGGATCAGATCTTTAATGTTACTAAAGTAACATATAACAGTACTTTTATCTATCTATCTATGTATCTACCTATGTATCTACATCTATCTATCTATCTATCTATATCTATCATCTATCTATTTTTGTTTGTTTTGTAATGGTTTATAGCTGGCAATATGCTTTTTTGCATATATTATTTAGTCCAGTGCTAATACTAGGAGACAGATAGTATTATTACTGTTTTTATAAATGAGGAAAAAAATATTTGAGGCCAGGCTCAACTCACTTTGCTATTAAGTCGGGAGATAGGACCTAAAGCCAGGTCTTTTGACATCTAACTCCAAGCATTTTCAGCACTAACTTGGTTCATCTTTCTATTTCTTAACCTATTCTTTACATTGCAGAATAATGGACAAAAATAACTCTTGCATATATTTTGTGTCAAATTTGATGTTTTAATATACATATACATTTATGAAACCATGACGATCAAGACAAGGAACACAGTTATCATCCAAAAAGTATTTTTTTAGGTCTCTTAGTAAATCCCTCTTGCCTGTTCTTTCCCACCTCCCCAACCCCAAGCAACCACTAATTTGCTTTCTGTGACTATAGATTATTTTGCATTTTTAGAGTTTTACATAAATAGAATCATATGTATGTGTTCTTCCTTTTATGCTTTCCTTCATTCAGTGTAATTATCTTGAAATTCATCAGTGTTCTTGCTTTTATTCCTTTTTATTTCTGAATAGTATTCTATTTCATAGATATATCACATTTATCCATTTACCTGCTAATAGACATTTGTGCTGTTTCCAGTGTTTAGCTATTAGAAATTAAGCTGCTAGAAATGTTCCTGAACAAGTTTTTGCATGAGAATATGCTCTTAGGTAAAATAGCTAGGAGTGGAAACCCTGGATAATATGATAGGTGTATAATCAGTCTTTTAAATTATAAACATTCTAATAGGTATGTAGTGGCATCTCATTGTGATTTAGATTTCATGAATAATAATGTTAAACATTTTTGCATGCTTATTTTTGGAAAATATGTTTATACTTTCCATTACTATATATCTTCTTTTGTTAAGTGTTCAAATCTTTCCCCATTTATTATTTGGTTATTTTATTATTATTGGCTTTTTAAAGCTTTTAAAAAATATATTCTAAATCTAATTCCTTTATTAGATGAATGATTTTCAAATAGTTTCTCCCAGTCTGTGGTTTCTCTCTCTCTCTCTTTTTGAAGAACAGAGGCTTTAAATTTTGAGAAAATTTAATTTATAAAACTTTCTATTATTGATTATACTATTGGTGTCATATCTAAGAAATGGTTGCCTAATCCAAGGCCACAAATATTTTCTCCTATGTTTTTTCCTGAAAGCCTTGTAGTTTTATGTTTTACATTTAGGACTATGATCCAGTTTGTGTTGATTTTTGTATTTGGTGAAAGTTATGAATCAAAGTTCATTTTTTAACATATGGATATCCAGTTGTTTTGGCACCATTTTTTATGTGTGCGTATGTTTCTGGTTTTTCTATTCTATTTCATAAGTCTATTTCTCTATCTTTATGTCAATACCACATAGTCTTGGTTACTAAAGCTTTATATTAAATTATAAAAACAAGTGGCGTTCTTCTTTTTCAAAGTTATTTTAACTGTAATAGGTTCTTTTCATTTTCATATGAATTTTAGAATCAGATTTTTAATTTCTACAAACAAGCTCTTCAGATTTAGTTGGAATTGTATTGAATCTAGAGGTCAATTTGGGGAGAATTTACCTATGAACAATATTGAGTTCAATCTGTGAGCACAATATATCTCTCCATCATTTAGATCTTGTTTTGTGTCTCTAAGCTTTTCTGGAGAGATTTTTTTCACTATTGCATTGGCTATAGACTCTATTGTAATACTGAATAGGGTAGTGAGAGCAGACATCCTTGTCTGTTTCTGATCTTAGAGGGATATCATTTAGTTTGTCACCACTAAGGGTGTTTTTGTTTGTTTGTTTGTCTATTGTTTTTTGTTTTTGTTTTTCTGAGGTTGACCCTTTCCTGGTCATTTGACTACGGAGACTAGGATTTTCTTGGTGCTTTAATTTTCTATGTCTGTTGACATTTATAGGTTTCTGGCTTCTTCAGCACCTGGTCTAGGGTATATGAGGTAGAAAGAACAGCCAGGTAACACACCACAATGTCGTTCCTTGGGTTTCAAGTTTCCAGTGTGTCATCTTCTCTCCACCTTTCAGTCTTTTAATATTTGTTTATATACAAACACCAAGGATTTTAGTTGTACTTAGTGGGAAGTATTAGGAAAAAGAAATGTCTACACTATTTTTCTAGAACTATAAGTCTTACTCAGTTATCTTTTAAACAGATTTAAATGCTAAGAAATAAATATATATTTACTTGTCTAATGTCCATGCCCTTTCGTTGTGTACATTCACATTTTCATCTGGCATCATTTTTCTTCTCCCTAAAGAACTTTTTTAATGTTCCTTGTAGTGTGGATCTGCTGTAGATGAATTATTTTTGGCTTTCCATGCTGATAATGGTTTTTATTTTACCTCAATTTTTGAAAGATGTTTTTGATGAGTATAGAATTCTGATTTGAAAGTTTTTTACTTTCAGTACTTTAAATATGTTGTTCTAGTGTCTTCTAGTTTTTGTTGATTCCAACAAGAAATCATCCATATTTTTAATTCTTTTAACATAACAAATCTTTTTGTTTCTGGTAGTTTTTAAGATTTTTCTCTTTGTCACTAGTTTTGAGAAATTTGATTATGATAGGACTTGGTGTAGTTCTTATACTTCTTGTTATTGGGGTTCATCAAGTTTGCATCAGATATGGAAAATATTTGACCATTATTTCTTTGAATATTTTAACGTCCCCCCTCCCCTTCAGAGATAGCAATTGCATGATGTTAGGCTGCGAGAAGTTTCCCCACAACTCACTGATTTTTTAAAAATTCTTTTTCATCCTTGTGCTTAATTTTTATAATTTCTACTTCTATATCTTCAAGTTCAGTAATCTTTCTGTCTGCAAATGGCTAATCTGCTACTCTTTCTATCCAATGCATTTTTCATTTCAGACATTGTAATTTTCTTCTCTAGAAATTTGAGTTTGCCATTTTTATATTTTCCATGTCACTACTTAACTTCTTGAATATATGTAATACAATTATAAGGACACAATGTCCTTGTCTGCAAATCCTAATATCTGTGTCAGTTTTTGGTTGTTTTAGCTGATTGATTTTTCTCTTCTTCATGATTCATATCTTCTTATTTCTTTGCACTTCTGCTGATTTTGACTGGATGCTTAGCATTATGAATTTTACCTTTTAGGTGCTGGATATTTTCATATTGCTATAAATATTCTTGAGCTTTGCTCTGGGATACAGTTAAGTTGCTTGTAAACACACTGATTCTTTTTGATCTTGCTCTTAAAATGTGTTAATAGGATAAGAACAGTGATTTATCTAGCTTAATTATTCCCCAATTACTGAGGCAAGACAATTCTGGTACAGTACCTAATACCTCATATTATGTACTAGGTATATAAATTATAGTCTGGCTGGTGGGAAAAGGCACTATTGCTATCCTTCTGTGAGTGTTCAGCACTGTAACTTCTAAGTATTTTGGTTTTTCCCCCACTGATTTGTGTAGCTTTAGAATATACATGAGTTTATTAATATTCTGCTGTAGGCTCAAAAGGACTCTATGGAGACATCTAGAGTTCTCTTTGCAAATTTCTCCTCTGTAGTACTCTGTCCTGCCTACTCTAGCTGCTTTGATCTCTCTGAACCCTCAGGTCCATCTTCTCAACTCTGACCAGGCTCTGACTAGGTTTCCCTTCTCTCTGTTGTAGCTTACTAGCTAAAGGTAGTAAGTTAAATAATTTAAGAATTTGTAGGGCTCACTTCATTTGTTCCCAGTCCTTCATTGGGACTGGTGTTCTGTCCTTTGTTGCCTGGTGTTCAATGCTTGACCATTGAACAATGAAACCATTGCTTTATATATTTTATATATTTATATATTTTGTTCAGTTTCAGGTTATTTCAGACAGAATCCAGTCCCAAATACTTTATCTTATCCAGAAACAGATGTCTCTTTTATTGCTTACTTTTGCCAACTCAGAATCAAAAATATATATATTGAAAAGTATGTACCTTTTTGGCCTTTTGCTAATTTGTATATTTACAACATAACCTTTTGGATGTAGAATTTTTATATGTTGGAGCAAGAACTACTATGTCCTCTCCAATGCAGCAATCCCACTGGCTAACACAATTACTAGCAGACAATATTCACTCTATAAATGATAGATTGAATAAATGAACAGATATATAAAGTCCCAGCTGTACCGGGGGAAAGAGATACAAATAGCATGTTTGTATAATGCACACTAGTTTGAAAATTCCTTTCATACAATAAAATTGAGATAGCTGTGAAAAACGGAATTGAAAAGGAAATGCAAGAAAGACTTTGCAGAAGCAATTAGTTATTGCTTAGAAGTGGGGTTTGGAACCTGGGTTTTCTCAAAATACAAAGAGGATGCTGTGGACAAGAATTTTGAAGATTGCCTCCTGGTCATTGTCTATCCCAAAGGGGGAAGCAAATACTTTCAAGTGCATCCATTTTTTTCATTTCTACCTTAAATCTTACATGTTGAATATTGCATGTGCTATATTTAGGGAACCAAAAACTCATTAGCCAAATAATTGTGTACCTAGGGTTTGGTGGGGACTAGACAGGTTAAGTACAAATCTAACAAGAGCAGAGTGTGCTATATTTAATTGAAAAGCTGGACAAGATTACCTCTAAGGTCCTTCTAGGTCTGTGTTTCTCTTACCTGAGGGATCCAAGGAGAAGTGAGCAGTACTGTAGATCACATTCATTTACTACTTAGTATTTACAGCAGCATAATTTCACACTATTTTTTCCCTTAATTTTATGTTCCTCCAAAGGATTACTTTAAGATATCATTAGTTTAGAAGCATTTCATATTTTAAATGCTGTATTTATTACTTTTTAAATGTTAATTTTCCATGGCTGCAAACAGAGGCCATATTTAAAGATAAACAAAGCTTAGGAGCAAAATCACATTACCAAAATAATAGCTGAGCACGTGAAGTCTTGTGGTCTATGTTTTATTTCTCTCAATTAATATAGCAGTGTTCCCAGAAGACAAAATGAAACAAACCACAAAAATCATTTCCTTTTTGAAGTTAATTCTTCCATGAAAACCATTATGGGTCAGGACACCCTTGTGTATTTTTATACCTGCCCATCTTGATATATGTCTAATATTTTCTTCTGCCTTAATTCTGTAAACATTTTATCCTCAGTTAGTGCTTATTTTGATGCAATCAAATCCATGGCACACCTGTCTCTGTGGATGAAAAGAGAGTGAGTCATTTGGGAGGAGGACGGTCACATTAACTCTTGGAAGACACAAAGGATAATTTATGAAATTGTGTTTTTGAGGACATAACATGATGCCCTCATGATTGAAAAGAACTCATGGGTATCCTGAAAGAGGTCATCTCTCCTCATTCTTGCTAAGGATTTGCAGGACCATTAAATGCCAAATTAAACTCTAGAGTTAGGGCTGTAGACTTTAGTAAAATAATTGTAAGTATTTGCAATGAGTAATTGTAAAAACTACCATTCAGATTGTTTATTCTCAGGCTGCTTCTTTGTGGCTGCAAATCAGCCCAGTTGAACATATTTGTACCTTGCTGTTCTGCTTCACTTTTAGAAATGCACTTTTATCTTTAATGTAGATCCCATCTGTGTTTTAGGGACACAAATTCTAAGGAATAACCAAACCAGTATTACTCCATTGAGTTGTGGCCTTCGATTTTCAGTGAAAACAGCACTGTTCATTTTGTCACTGAGTTCTTTCCCTAGCTGTACTCTGAAAAGGAGAAAAGTAAAAATATGAATGATAAAAGCCAGCCCTCTGATGGACCAGGGCAAAGAGAACACTGTGTTAGGATGGTATTTCATAATGATAAGGAAAAAGCAATTTGCTCATCTAGGTGAGTGCTTTATCCTCTGGGAGTGTGTAACCTGAAGAAGGTAAATTATTTTTTCCTGGTACCACTTAGTATCCAAGAGGAGGTAATTTACCTCATAATGTCAAGACACCCTGCTGCCATGAAAGTGGTTATATCCCTAGCTTGCTACAAAGAGAGTGCTTGGCTCACAGGTGAGCTGATCCCTTCATAAATCAACCAATCCAAGACCGAGATGTTTCAGAGCATAAGAGCAAATGTACAAATGAATAGATGCTTTTTTAGGAGGTAGCTAAAAGTATTTTTTTGGCCCCTCCAGTGGTTGCAATTTAACTGCACAGTTCCCTTGGAAAGAAAGTTTTTTTTTTGTTTTTTTTTTTTTTTCATTCTAAAATGGTTAAAAAGAAAGTAAGCATTCCTCACTGGTCCATAGGACAGCAGTTCAGTCTTACACATACTTCACAGCTGGATGCTGTGGAAATGACTTCCTCTGCTTGCTTTTCTGAGACACCACATGTGGAAAAGGGAGGGTTGTTCAGTTGAAGACCCTGAGATAAGCCTGCCTTTTTAGGAAGAGTTATTCAACTCATTGTAAATTGACTGATAACCAGAGAGCATCTTATAGGCAGAACATTATTTGAACTTTTTCTTTATGACTAAGGAAATAAGTTATCATTGGGCTGGGGATTTATTACTTTTGCAACATAATTTGAGGCAGAAGTTTAAGGAGAGTAACACTGAGTGTTAATATTCATATTAAGACATCTTTAAACAACTAGTCACATTGCACAAAGCCACTCAAACTGAGTGTCTAAAGCTCAGCTTTGGCACATCTCTCTTTCATAAACTGACAAGACTAAACTTCCATTTTGTTTCAAGGTAGGTATGAAACTCAAGGTGAATTGGATTGCATACAGAGATGGGGTATCATTTCTTCATTCACTGTTCATTTTGTAAATGTTTACTGGGAGCCTACCATGGACTAGTTACTGTGATAAATGCTGGGATTAGAACATAAACAATGCAAACACAATCCTAATGCTAACATCCTGAGGCTTCTAGTTCAGTTAGGTATATGGACATTAGGGAGAAAAACATGCAAATAAATAGAATTATGATAAGTCCTACAAAGGAAAAGTAGAAGGTGCTTTAAAATATGTACTTGGGGGACTTAATTAATCTGGAAAGTTGGAGGTGTCAAAAAAGCCTCCCTGGGCTTCCCTGGTGGCGTAGTGGTTGAGAGTCCACCTGCCGACGCAGGGGACACGAGTTCGTGCCCCGGTCCGGGAAGATCCCACATGCCACGGAGCGGCTGGGCCCGTGAGCCATGGCCGCTGAGCGTGTGCGTCCTGAGCCTGTGCTCCACAATGGGAGGGGCCACAACAGTGAGAGGCCCGCATACCGCAAAAAAAAAAAAAAAAGTCTCCCTTTTTAAACTGGGCAGTAACAAGGATGAAGTGGGAGCTGAAAATTCCTGGTAGAGAAATTTAATTGAGCATAAGGCCAAGTGGGGAACAAGCTTGGAGTAGTTAGAAATTAAAGGGGGGAATGTGATGGAGAAATCTGAATAAGGGAAGAATAGCTAATGATGAGATTTATTGATTTGTTCATTTAATAAACATTTGTATAGCATTTATTCTGTGCCAGGAACAGCTGTAAGTGCTTTACAAATATGTATCCATTTAATCCTTATAATAATCCTATGACATATGTACAATTATTATCCCCATTTTATATGTGTGGAAACTAAGAGATAGAGTTTTATAATGAGATTAGGGAACATATCATTGAGGAACTGAAAAACCATGCAAAACATTAAAATTTTTGTCCTAATAGTAGTAAGAATTTATAGAAGGGCTTTAACCAGAGGAATGTCTTCAGCAAAATTTTTATTTTAACTAGATATCCCTGATCAATACCTGAAGAGAGACTGAGAGATAAGGAGTCTAGCAAGAATGGATGAGAAAATAGGTCAGCAGGCTACTGCAGGACCTCTGAAGAGAGATGAAAGTGCTAAGGTGCTGGCAATGCAAAGAGATAGATGGATTCAAGAAATATTTCAGAAATAGAAGGGATAGGAGTTGGAAATGGAGTAGACTGTGGCAGTGGGAAGGAAAAGTCAGGAATGACTTTTCATGTTTCTGTCATAAATAGATACAGGACCATTTATTAGGTTAGGGAACACAGGCAAAGAAGCATATTTGGTTAGTGTGGATAGAGAAGGACCTTAAATTTTGTTTCAGCTATAATGAGTTTGAAGTTCCTAGGACATATTTATATGGAGATGTAGAGAAAATATTGATATTTGGACTTGGGAGAATGAAGCTCAGAAGCAAGATCTGAGAAGAAATATGTATTAATTTGGAAGTTATTTGATATTTATTTATTAATTTTTCAATTTGCTTGTTTCTTCTCTAGACTCTAATGTAAATACAAAGAAGTATAAGACAATATTTAAGAAGTACCAATGTAATGATATAGTCCATAAAAGTAGTAGGAATTTTGAGACCACAGAAATTTTATACAGAGATAGCATTGAGGATAGTTATGTTACTTCTGCATCACCTCTCTATTGTTTAAGAAGAAAATATGTAGGAGGAAATGGGGCTGGAGAGAGGCAAGGTGATGACCAAAAAATTCCTAGTCATCATTTCTTTTTTTTTTAATAGCAGAAATTGTTGGCAACTTATATTCTGGCTGCCAAATATTACAATAGAATTGTAAAAGACCTTCATTTCATTCTTATCTTGAACCTCTTGGGGAACACAATCTCTAATATGATTCACCAAACTCCCACTAAAAGCTTTCTCCTAAAACCAATATCCTGAGAAGAGTGATGTATTATTCACCATGCATATTCAACACGTGTTAAATTGTGAGGCATGCTTTTACTGGACCAGATTCCATACTGAAGAGCAGTTTAGGTCCTTTTTTTCACCATGCCAGGCTATGAAATGGAGCATCAAATAAATGGATCCGTAGAAAAAGTAATTCCACCTAAATCTGCTTTGTGATAAGCTGTTCCCTTGCAATTTATGGCATCTAATAGCACTGTCCAAGAAGAGAGCAAAAGCATTGAAAGCCACTGTTCTTCCTTAAATCCTACAGTCTACTTGCTTTATAACCTTCTTTTCATTTTTTTCCCTCCTGCTTTTCTATATCTCCCATTAATTTTGGCTTTTCCTGTATCTTCCCTCAAGCTTCCTTTTTATTTTCTCCTCCTAGTCCATTAATGGCTGTGTGACATTTTATTGGCGCTGAAGCTGAAGAAAACTGTGTTAAAAAAAAATGGTGTGTGTTCATGTGTGTATATATGACTGGGTATCACACATTTATTTAGTAAAAAACAATAATAGACAAACTATATTTCCTCTTATTTAATGAACTCTATTCTTCTAATCAACATGGAATCTGAGGGCAGATTCTCAGGGTCCTGAATATGTGCTCTGTGCTCTGTGAAGTAGGCAGAGGGCTATGTAAGAAGTCAATTATACTTTTGACTCCATCAGGTGACTTTTGGGACCTTTGTTGAGTTTGGCCAAGAAGATCTGCAAAGTTCCATCTAACTCTAACATTCTATGATTCTTTTTCTGAGTAAAGTACTGGTTTGTGATAAAAGTAAAATAAGAAAATCAGCTTCCAGTGGTGGAAGGATGAGCCTTAGAAGAGATGAGGGCTAACCATTCTTCTGAAAAGACAGATTTGGAAGTGAGAGTTCCAGATAGAACAAGAAGGACCTCTAACACTCTCTGCAGTCTCACATTATTTTCTAAGTCACTTTTTTCTCTTAATAAACTATAAACTCCTTGAGAGTAGGGGTTGAGAATAGGAGTTAACCATCTTCATCTTTGATCCCCAGATTATCACAGTGGCTGATACATAATACATGATCAATAGATATTTGTTGAATGATCAGAGTCAAGTAACGCTAAATACATAAAAGTGACAAAGACCAGAAGGAACTAGAACTTAGTAGATTTTTTAATGTAAGTACAAAAGGTTAGGAGATTAAGGAAGTGCAAAGAGGGGTAGAGCCATAGCTGGGTTAACAAATGACAGACAGAATGATAACTACCTCTCCCTTGATGATTAATCTCCATCAAGAGCCTTGTAATTGGAAAGGGTAAAACAATCACATATTGTTGGGTTTCCAACAATATGAGAACACTTCACTTATTTTGAAGTCTTGAGAAAAGGTACCGTTGTTGAAGTGCTTGTAGAATCACAGAAAACAGAAGTGCCAGATTTCCGGAGGTGAGAAAATACTAAACAATTACTGGGAAGAAATGAGTGTTAGACATTATGATCTAGATACAAAACTGGACAGTTTCAGCAGAATTTTAGAATGGATATTAGGTAAAGCTAGACTGATTTGGTTGCATGCTGGCTTTACCACTTTCCAGCTGTATGTCTTTCAGTAAGTTACATAACTTCTGTGTGCCTCAGTTTCCTCAGCTGTAAAATTGGAGTACCTATCTTACAAGAACGCTGTGAAGATTCAGTTCTCTTAAGGCATGTCAAAGATTGCAGCCGCATACTAAGTGATCTATGAGATTGTTATTATTATTGTTATTATTATTATTCCTAGTACTTAAAGGATGTGATATCACCAGGGGTTATCTCCAATAAGAATAAATCATACTTTACAAACCCACTTTCGATTTTTTGGAAAAAGTTTTTAGATTGTTTATTCAAAGTCATTTCAAGGATATGTTTGGATGACAGTAAAGCCCCTTGATAAATCTTTACTGCTCTTCTCATAAAGATAATGATGACATCCATTTGTGAGAGACGTTTAACTAGGAGAATATAATATTAAGAGTGCAGATGAGTTAGTACACTTTCTACTTTTAAAAACTGTACAGAATACTGGAAGAAATTATAGTTAAGATTTTTGCTTATTATAAACAGCTTTATAATAATTGAAATTTCCCTAAGATTATTAACTTTCAGAGTCAAAAGGAACCCAAAAAAACCTTTCAGCCCAAATGTTCATACTATAGCTGAAAAACTAAAGGTAAGAAAGTCCAATGAATTGCCCAAAGGCACACAACTACTTTGTAGCATAGCTGAGGTTTGAACATTTTTTTTTTGGTGCCAAATATGTTTCAGGCTACCTCCTGGTAAGAGGAAAGTTAAGGTATAGATCATATTTGTGTCTCCCTCTAGGGGACTATTTCCTTACCACTCAGTCATACAAAATCAAGGTGCTGTTAATGTCCACTGACTGTACTGGCAAAGGTAGTGAGGTGATCTGTTCTTATTCCAGGGACTGTCTTGCCCATCTTCTCAGCTGAAATGTGACCTGGACTTCAATGTTATTCACTAACAGATTTAGGCAATTTTCTAGAAGCTACATAGAAATTTAAGGTTTGGGGCATGTTTGTGGATCAAGTGTATTTCCCAGACTAACAAAAAGCACAAGGCTTTGCTGCCTGGGCTAAGAGCTGACAACTTGTGGTCAGATTTTTTAAATTTAAATGTCTGTAGGTTATGTAAGCTTTCTTTGATCTGATAGAGAGTCCAGCACTCCTTTCTGTCTTGAAGTCATTTGAGTTGTGATCCCGGACACAGAACTCCAAAGGTGTTCCACATGAGCATGTCTTCATCTCCAGAAACTCTCCTTCATGTGCAGCATTTATTAATTTAACCTCCTCATGTCAGTTTTCCTATCCTCACCCATTATTCTCAGCAAGCACCATTCCTTTTCACAGTATGTGCTACTTCCTTTCTCTATGGGATTCTGAAAATGTCACAGACTGTTTAACTGCAGAATGCTAATGCTTTTGAGGAGAAGGGTGGGTTCTTGTTTCAGTGCTTGTTATTTTGAGGAGGAATAGGGAGTCTTATAGCTAGTAGAGAGGGGCATAAAATAGTGTGATGGCTTCAACTCAGGACTACGACTGTACTTTTCCTTCAATATCTAAAATCAAATACACTTTGCCACAATACAAATTACTTTCCCTCTGAAATTCCATCGATTCTATATGAGGCACTCAAATTTTTAAAATTAGTATAATGTTGACACCCCTTCTTGGGATAAAATAACCCTGTTTTTTTGTGTTAGGAATACATTAACTTTCCCACTGCATTGGGTATATTTGTAAATTTCCGTATATTAACAGCCAATGAATGCTCCTGGGCCCAAGCTGCTTTTCTCTAATCTTAAATTTAGCTCTGGACTACAGAAAATGATGAAAGAATTTTTATCTCACCCTAACTCCACTATATTGACTTATTTAAAAATAAAAAAATTGAATGCCGATTATGCTTTGGGCACTGTGTTATTTATCTCTGTATTCCCAGTATCTAAGACAGAGCTCTTGCACTAGAGGAGTTGACAATATTTCTGTGGTTTTTAGATTTATGAAATCCAATGAAGAAGATCAACAAGAGCTGGAAGAGTCTGGGAAAGGAAGCCTCATGAATCAACTGAGGACTTCATTGGATTCTCTGGGATTTGGATGCACAGAGGAGATAGGGAAGGTGCTCTAGATAATGAGAACAGCATATACGGAGGCATGGTGAGGCGACTCACAATGGAAGAGGAGTGTAAGTTGATTCTAGAGGAAGGTAAGCACAGTATTAATTAACAATAAAAAAAGTAGGTAGGAAAGGCAGATTCAGAATTCTATTTTTAAACAATTTATATGACGCTAGGTTTAGTGCTTCAGGAAACTAAACTCATTTTCCTATTCCATATTTCCTGAAAATCGTCTGCTTGCTAAGCTCTTTGCTAGCATTTTGGAATAAAGAGGTAAATGAGATATAGTCCATTCCATTAAGCAACTTGCTGTCTGGTGATCTTAATTCAAGTTCTTTCCAAATGCAGTATCGAGAACCCTCCACCCCCATTCACAGCACTATTTTGGAAAGGTGATGGAAAATGACTTGGAGGAGGCTAGATAAGGGGTAGATTGCAAATGTCCACCTGGTGAGAAAAATTGCCCCAAGCCAACATCACGTTCAAGCCTGTGCTAAGGATCATATAATAAACAAGACCACCCAACGTATCTTCCATTTTGTTAGCATTTGCACATTCATTCATTTTAATTTAAAATGGCATCCTTAGTGTGTGAGGTATTATGCTAGATTCTGGGGATTCAGAAATGACCAAGATAGACTCATTCCATATCTTTCTTGAGTTTATAATATATCATGACTGGAAGATTTTCAGAGTGTTACAGGAATACATGAGAGAGAGTGACACATAACATAGATTTAGAAGGGCAGGGTAAGGAGAGGTCTGAGAGGGTTCCTGGAGGAACCGCAACTGAGGATAAATTAGAGTTTTCTAGACAAAAAAAAATAAGGTGAAAATTGTCCTAAACCTAGGGAACAGCATGTAAGAAGATCTGAAGAGAAGGTTTGATGGAAATCAGAGAAGTTCATTATAATATGAATAATCTGGCTTTCTTGCTTTTGTCCTCAAGGCCATTTCAATGTAGTGATATATTCAAAAGAAACAGAATGCTAGTATCAAGAAGCTTGGAATTATGGTAAGTCAGACAACATATAGCAAAATTCCTAAAAGTCCTTTTTAGACATTGTTCAGGCCCCTTAAATGCAGAACCTGAGGCAGGGATTGGGGTGCATGTGATTCATTCAGGGAGAGTTTTTCAAGAAGAACCAATAAAAGAAAGCAGGAAAACAAAAGAGATAGAGCTGAACAAGGATGTGGTTTCAGATAAGATCTAGCCTTGACCTGATCTACTTGGGGGGAGGGCTACGTAGCATAAACCACACAGAGTTACCTCCCCACTCCTTGAAAAAGAGGGGTTTTTTTGTACCTGTCATACCCAGTCATTGGCACAGGTATGATGTTGGAAGCATAAATTTTTTTGTTTTGTTATATATATACAATAAATAATAATATAACATATATTATATATATATATATATATATAATTTTAGCCCTTCCTAGCTTCTTCCTTTGTCTCCGTTTTCTTGACCACATAGTGTTCAGAGATAAATAATACAAAAGCTCAGTATTACAAATAGACTTCTTAGAAAGTAGAGAGGAGAAGAAAACAAGGGTGCTTATGCTGTGATGTTTATGTCATCCTTGCTGGAGTACAGAGTGTGAGGGGTGGAGCCTAGAGAGAAACTAAGACTGGAGAGGTAAGTAAGAAGCCGGGTGATGGGGAACATAGGAAAGCATCCAGCTAGACTTGGGATGAACTGAGTAAAACAGAGTTTCTCAGATGGAGGTCTAAAAATGTGGGCTGCTCTGTCCCAGTCAGAAGCAGAAGACTTGACAGTTTGTGTTGGCCTCTGATTCTTCCAAAGTGAATCACGGATTCCTGAGAGAATCATAAACTTAGTTTTACAGCTGTCTGGAGGTTAGGGCAAGGGAGAGTATTTCTCTGTCTTGTGATTGGGGTTAGAATGACATACTCCTACAATGATTTTGTAGGGCCATAAAAATAGCAAAACTGCCTGGAATTGTGTCCTCTACATGTCTCCCAAATCTCCCTCACCCCCTCAAACTTGATATTTCAGAAATAAATCACCTTATTTTTGTATTTTGTATTTGAATTTCCATATGTGTTTTATTTTCTAACCACGCCAGTTGTTACTGTCTTTATGGTTTAGAACTTTACTCAAGATAGGGAAGTTCTTCTGTTTGGCCTTAGAGTTGCTTACTTTTTATGATGATTGTTAATTAATAAGACATCTTTCTTTATGGATAGTACATAGAGAACCTAATTATGCTGTTTATACAACTAACTCTTAAAAATTAATAGTGATTTATTCAGTTTCCTGATTTCTGGAGCATGTGGTCAGATATGGATTATGTTTATAAACCACCTTTCAATATTGTTCTTGACACTTTTGGATGTTATGATGGAAAAAAAAATTTTGAAATGATTCCCACTTCTGAGAAAATAACAAACTAGTGGGAAGAAACAGAACAAAAGCAAGTTAAAATACTCCATATTCAAGAACAAACAAAAAAATCTTACAAACGTGAGGTGTGTTATCGCAAGACGCCCTTAATTATTTGAGGGGCAAATCTTAGTGTTTCATTTCATAAAGCTGAATGACTAAAAGCATGTACACTCAATTTTATAAAATATTTACCACTCAACATTCTTACAAAGGATGATTAATTAGCCCATAATAGTCAGGTGATCTGAAGTTGTTTTGGAAATAGAACAGATATGGTGGATATGTATAGACCATTGGCATGATATGAACTTGATGTTTGCAATCAGACTACCCAAGCATGGATGGGCACCAGAATCACCCATTTGGCTTTGAAAATAGTTTCCAAGGCTCACCCCATACTTAGTGAATTACAATTTCTTGGTTTAAGGTTTGCATTTTCAGAAAGCCATACAGGTGATTCTGATGCCCTGTCAGATCTGAGAACCATGCCCTAAGGGCTTATCTCAAAGCTGCTGTATGCCATATCTAAAATACAACCAAGGAGTTTGTAATCCATGCAAGCTTCTGAACTATCTGTTCTCCAAAGCCTTGAGGGATCAGTTCCTCATTGTTTTCTGCATTTCCTTGTCATATAGCTTCCTGGAATCTTAGGAATATGTGGGAAGGGAGGAATTTATGACTAACCCATTTACTAAACCATTTCCAAAACCACCCAGAGGATACCCTATAAATACATCCACTCTGAGGTTATCTCTGAACCCCATTAAATCAATCCAAATCCCATTTCTTCATTGCCTGAAGGGAAAATAACTTGTATCCAGTGTATAGTTGTGGGGTTCACTGAGCAGACCCATTTCTTGGAAAGGCTGACAGCTGCTAGTGGTGATTCCTGAGTCCTGCAACTTCCCTAGGATATGGCTGTAATAAGTCAAAGAGTTCCTGCAGGAATACCAGAAGGGTCAGGAGATCAGTCAGAAATAAGGCAGTTGACGGTAATTTATCTGGAATGATTATGACCTCTATTTTCACAGGAAAAATAAAAGTGACTTGTTCATGAAAACCTTCTTCCACAAGACACAAAACTTTAAAACTCCTGTTCACAAAGAACAATAAAAGAAGCACCAAGTATGGAATTCTAGTAAAAAAACAAACTGGGAGAAAATATTTGCAACATAAATAAAAGATTGAAGGATGACTAGCCATAATATACTGAGTTCCTGTTTATTAATAAGAAAAAAATAATAACCCTGTGGGAACATAGAGAAAGTGTATGAACAAGTAACTCACAGAAGAAATAACAAATGGCCAAGAAACCGAACATGTCAAGCCGTTTTTGCCGTTTTCATGTTTGTTTTTCACGTTCTGTTTCTTCTTCTTAAAACCTTATTGCCTGAAGATATTCACATGACTCATCCTCTCACTTTCTTCAGGTCTCTGTTTTAATGTCTTCTAGTCAGAGATGCCTTCCCTACCCACCCTATATAAAACATCACGCCCCCACATGATTCCCTATCTTCCATTCCCTACTTATTTTGACTCAGAATTTATAACACCTGACACGTGTGTTTCTCTATTTGTATATTGCATGTTTCCCTGGAGTAGAATATAAGCTCCATGAGAATGAGGACCCTGTCTGTCTTATTTACCAGTATATACCCATCTAATAAGTTAGTCTAATAAGAACACTTAGAAGAGGTATTGCATATTGTATATACTCCAAAAAGGGTTGTTGATTTGATTTTAAAAACTTATCTAACTAATAATCAAGGAAAATAATATTAAAATTACAGTGTGATATATATTTGCTTTATAGTGGCAAATTTTTTAAGATTAAGATTAATATCTAGGGTTGGTAAGGATATGGTGAACTAGTGCTCCCAGATACTACCAAATTGCCCTCCAAAAAAAAGACACCAATTTTAAATTGAATATATCAAATTTAAAATCCACATGCCATTTTTTTTAACATTTTTATTGTAGTATAATTACTTTACAATGGTGTGTTAGTTTCTGCTCTATAACAAAGTGAATCAGCTATACACATACATATATCCCCATATCCCCTCCCTCTTGCATCTTCCTCCCACCCTCCCTAACCCACCTCTCTAGGTGGACACAAAGCACCAAGCTGATCTCCCTGTACTATGCAGCTGCTTCCCACTAGCTATCTATTTTACATTTGGTAGTATATATAAGTCCATGCCCCTCTCTTACTTCATCCCAGCTTACCCTTCCCTCTCCCCATGTCCTCAACTCCATTCTCTACATCTGCATCTTTATTCCTGCCCTGCCCCTAGGTTTTTCATAAACTATTTTTTTAGATTCCATATATATGTGTTAGCATATGGTATTTGTTTTTCTCTTTCTGACTTACTTCACTCTGTATGACAGACTCTAGGTCCATCCACCTCACTACAAATAACTCAATTTTGAATTTTTTTATGGCTGAGTAATATTCCATTGTATATATGTGCCGCATCTTCTTTATCCATTCATCTTTCAATGGACACTTAGGTTGCTTCCATGTCCTGGCTATTGTAAATAGAGCTGCAATAAGAAAAAACTTAAAAGCAAACTAAATGTGCACCAATGAGAAAATCATTAAAGTTATTACATCCATATAATGATACATCAGGAAGCTATTAAAATAATGAAGTAAAAATGGGGTGGGACAAGATGGCAGAGTAGGAAGATCCAGGACTCACCTCCTCCCACAGGCCCACCAAAATTACAATTACATGTAGACAAACTATCTCCTGAGAATACCCTGCAGACTAGCAGAAAATATTTTACACAACTTACACAACTGAAGGTAAAAAGAAAAACCCATATTGAGATGGGTAGGAGTGGAAGAGATGCAGGCTGATCAGGACCCACCCCTTACCCTGCAATGCTGTGACCCGAGCCTGAGGGATATTGCTTGGAGGTTCCCTGTGAAGACCAAGGGCTCCAAACCCCGCATTGAGCTTCACAGCTCATGAGACCTACAATGCAAAGAAGAGCCCCCATAACATCTGGCTTTAAAAACCAGCGAGGCTTAAGTCCAGGAGAGCTAGAGGGCTATAGGAAATCCAGACTCCTCTCTAAAAGGACATGGGCACAACCTCACATGCTCTGAGTCCAGGTACAGAGGCAGCTGTCTGAAATGCACCCAGGACATATGTGAAGAAGATTCATTGACTATTTTTATTATTATTTATTTATTTAAAAAAATGTTTATTGCAGTATAATTGCCTTACAATATTACATTAGTTTCAAGTGTACAACATTGTAATTCAATATTATTATACATTACAAAATGATCAATACGATATGTCTAATTACCATCTGTCATCATACAATGTTATTAAAATGCTATTGAACATATCCCCTATGCTGTATATTACATCTCTATGCTTTATATTTTATCTCAGTGTTTGAACTTGTTAATTTCCTTAACCTATTTATCTCCTCCCCTCAGTCCCCACCCTTCTGGTAACCACCCATTTGTATTTACGAGTCTGTTTCTGTCTTGTTATGTTTGTTCATTTGTTCTGTTTTTTAGATTCCACATATAAGTGAGATTATATGGTATTTGTCTTTCTCTGTCTGACTTAGGGCTTTCTATATCCATCCTTTTATTATATATATATATATATATATATATATATATATATCACATATTCTTTTTTGTTGATGGTAATTAAATTTTTAGTAAATATAGATATGGAAACTACATGTCAGAATATGTAGTGAAGTTAGTAATAATTATTTTACATGAATTTATTTTTTCATCACAAAAGACGTGGAAAATAGTACATACCACATATTCTTTATCCCTTCATCTATTGATGGACACTTAGGTTGCTTCCATATAGGAGAGCACCCATAAGATTATCAGTTGACTTTTCAGCTGAAACTTTACAAACCAGAAGAGTAGCACAACATATTCAAAGTACTGAAGGGAAAAAACTTATAACCAAGAATATTCTATCCAGCCAGTCTATCATTTAGAATTGAAGGGGAGATGAAGAGTTCCCCAGATAAGCAAAAGCTAAAGGAGTTTATCATCACTAAATCTACCTTACAAGGAATATTTGACTTCTTTATTATTTTTATTGATATATGTATTTTTTGGCTGTACCTTGTGGCATGTGAGATCTTAGTTCCCCTTGACTTTTTTAAACAGAAAAGAAAATATCATAATTAGAAATATAAAATGTATGAAAGAAAAAAATCTCTCCAGCAAAGGCAAAAATACAGTAAATGGATTAACTAGTTAGAATGAAAGTCAAAAACAGAACTAGTAAAATCATATATATCTACAATAATTAGCTAAGGGATACACAAAATTAAAAATGTAAAAGATAATGTCACAAACATAAAATATAAAGAGGGTGGTATAAAAATATAGTGCTTTTAGAATGTGCTCAGTATTAAGCAACCACCACCTTAAAATAGGCTCCTATATACATAGTTGTTTATATATGAACCTCATGATATCCACAAAACAAAACAGTAATAGTTACACAAAAAGTAAAAAGGAAGGAATACAAACATAATACTAAAGTCATCAAATCACAAGGGAAGAGAGAAATAGAAGAAGAAAGGAACAAAAAGTAACTACAAAATAACCAGAAAACAATTAACTAAATGGCAATAAGTACATACCTATATATAATTACTTTAAGTGTAAATGGACTAAGAGGGAAGTTTATAGAAATACACTATTTGAAAAGATAAATAGAATCAATAAACCTTTAGCCAGAATCATAAAAAAAATAAAAAAGATATGAGAAGGGACCCAGATAAATAAAATCAGAAATGAAAGTGGGGAAGTTAAACTGACACTACAGAAATACAAAGGGTCATAAGAGATTAGTACAAATAATTATATGCCAATAAATGCACAGCTTAGAAGAAATGGATGAATTGCTAGAAACGTAAAATCTCCCAAGACTGAATCAGGAAGCAATAGAAAATATGAACAGACAAGTTTCAAGTAATAAAACTGAATTAGTATCAGAAAACTCTCAACAAATAAAAGTCTGGAATCAGATGGCTTCACAGGTGAATTTTACCAAATATTTAGTGAATACTTAACACCTCTTCTTCTCAAATAGTCAAAAAAAAAAAAAAATCCAAGTGTAAGGAATGCTTCCAAACTCATTCTACAATGCCTGCATCACCCTGACACCAAAATCAGATAGGACATCGCAAATAAAAAAAATCACCGGACAATCCTCAACAAACTATTAGAAAACGATGTCAACAATACATTAAAAGGATCATACACCATGATCAAATGGAATTTATTCCAGGGATGAATAAATGAATAAATTTATTCCAGGGATGGTTCAATAACTGCTAATCAATCTATGTTATGCAGTTATTAACAAACTGAACAATAAAAATCATATGATCATCTCAATAGGTATAGAACAAGATTTAGACAAAATTCAAGACACATTTATGATAAAAATCTCCACAAAGTGCTTATAGAGGGAACATACCTAACATAATAAAGGCTTATATGACAAGCCCATAGTCAACATCATTCTACAATGAAAAACTGAAAGTATTTCTCCTGAGATCAAGAACAAGAGAAGGATGCCCACTCTCACTGCTTTTTTACAACATATCCATAGCAATCAGACAAGAAAACAAAATAAAAGTCATACAAATTGGAAAGGAAGAAGTAAAACTGTCACTATTTCAGATGATATGACACTAGACATAGAAAACACTATAGACTACACCAAAAAACTATCAGAAATAATACTATAAATAATAATAAATGAATTCAGTACTTACAGTATACAAAATAAATATACAGAAATCTGTTGAATTTCTGTACACTAAAAATGAAGTATCAGAAAGAGAAATTCAGAAAACAATTCCATTTACAATTGCAGTAAAAAGAATAAACTATCTAGGAATAAATCTAACCAAGAGGTGAAAAACCTTTATTTTGAAGACTATGTCATTGATGAAAGAAATAGAAGATGACACAAACAAATGGAAAAATATACTGTTCATGGATTGGAAGAATTAATGTTGTTAAAATGACCATACTACCCAAGGCAATCTGCAGATTCAATGCAATCCTTATCAAATACCAAGGGCATTTTCTACAGAACTAGAAAAAATTACACAAAAATTTGTATGGAAACACAAATGTCCCCAAATAAGCAAGACAATCTTGAGAAGAAGAACAAAGCTGGAGATATCACACTCCCTGGTTTCAAACTATACTACAAAGCTACAGTAACCAAAACAGTATGGTACTGGAACAAAAACAGACACACAGCTCAGTGGAACTGGATCGAGAGCCCAGAATATACCCACACTTAGATGGTCAATTAATCTACAAAAAGGAGGCAAGAATATGCAATGGAGAACAGACAACCTCTTCAACAAATGGTGAAAATTGAACAGCTTCATAAAAAAGAATTAATCTGAAATACATTCTTACACCATATACAAAAATAAACTCAAAATAGATTAAATACTTAAATGTAAGACCTGAACCCATAAAGCTCCTACGAGAAAACATAAGCAGTAAGTATGCTCTTTGGCATTGGTCTTAGCAATAGTTTTTGGATCTGTCTCCTCAGGCAAGGGAAGCAAAAGCGTAAATAAACAAATGGACTACCTCAAACTAAAAGACTTTTGCACAGGGAAGGAAATCATTAACAAAATTAAAAGGCAACCTACATATGGGAGAAAATATTTGCAAACAATATATTTGATAAGCGTAAATATCCAAATTTTCTAAAGAAATCACACAACTCAATATAAAAAAAAAATCCAGTTAAAAAATGAGCAGAGGACCTGAATAGACATTTCTCTAAAGAAGACATACAGATGGCCAACAGACACATGAAAATATACTCAACATCACTAATCATCAGGGAACTGCAAATCAAAAACACAATGAGATACCACCTCACACCTGTCAGAATGGCTATCATCAAAAAGACAACAAATAAAAATATTGTAGAGGATGTGGAGAAAAGGGAACCCTTGTACACTGTTGGTGGAAATTTAAATTGGTATAGCCACTATGAAAACAATATGAATGTTCTTCAAAATATTTAAAATGGAATTACCATAGGATCCAGCAATTCTGGGCATGTACTCAAAGAATACAAAAATATCAATTCAAAAATACATATGCACCTCTATGTTGACAGCCACATTATTTATAATAACCAAGATATGGAAGCAATCTATTTGTCTATCAACAGATTAATGAATGGATAAAGAAGTGATATATATATATATATATATATATTCACACACACACACACAATAGAATATCACTTTGTCATAAAAAGGAGTGAAATCTTGTCATTTGTGACAACATAGCAACATAGGTGGGCCTAGAGTGTATTAAGCTAAGTGAAATTAGTCAGACAGAGAAAGACGAATACTGTATGACCTCACTTACATTTGGAATCTAAAAAAAAAAAAAAAAGAACCAACACAACAGAAATAGACTTTAGATGCAGAGAGCAAACTTGTTGCTGCCAGAGAGAGAGGGCTGAGGAAGGTTGTGTTAAATAGGTAGAGGGATTAAGAGATAGAAGTTTCCAGATTTAAAATATATGTTACAGATATAATATTGATATAAGGAATAATACTGTAATAATTTTGTATGATGACAAATGGTTACTGGACCTGTATGTTACAAAAGGGTGATCATTTTGTAAAGTATTTGATTGTTGGATCACTGTGTTGCACATCTGAAAATAATATAATATTGTTCATCAACTATACTTCAGTAAAAAATAAACAATAAAACTCAACAATAAGAAGAAAACTTATTTTTAAAAAGAAATGCCAAAAGATTTGAACAGATGCTTCACCAAAGAGCATATAGAGAGGTCAAATAAGCCCATAAAAAGATGTTCAAAATCATTGGTCATTAGTAAAATGCAAATTAAATCACAATCAAATACTACTATACACCTATAGGAATGGCTGAAATAAAAAATACTATATATATGAAGTAGCAAACACGCATAGCAACTAGAATGCTCATACATTCTGGTAGGAATCCAAAATGCTATAGCTATTCTGAAAAATGTTTGGTAATTTAAGTTTATCATACATCATTATATGATCTAGCAAGCCGACTCCTAGAGAAATGAAAACTTATGTTCACACAAAAACCTATGCACAAATGCTTATAGCAGTATTATCAAAAACTAGAAACATTGTAACTGTCCTTCCACAGGTGAATTGATAAACAAATTGTGGTTTTGTCCATACAGTGGATGCTCAGCAGTAGAAAACAGAGTTCCTGATTCAGGCAAAAAAACGGATGATTTTAAATGCAGCTAAGTGAAGGAACCCAGTCTCAAAGTTTACATATTGTATGATGCCATGTATATGACATTCTGGAAAAGACTAAACAATAGAGACAGAGAACAGAAGGTAGTTCTCAGGGGTGTAGTAGGGAGTAAAGTTGACTGCAAAGGGGACAACATGAGGAGATTTTTGTGATGAGGGAGCTGTTTTGTGTCCTGATTGTGGTACATCTATGACTCCATACGTTTCTCAAAACTTAGAGAAATCTGTACACCAAAAAAAAGTGAATTGTAAAAAAAATTTTTTAACTGAATTGTACTGTTTTTAAATTAAAGGTAAACTTAAGAATTATATACACAGTACTATCTTTCCTGAAGTGTGAACTTAGAAACTATATAATAATCCGTTTTAAATATACAGTACTTTACAGTTTAAAACTCCTTTATGTATCATCAAATCCTGTAATTTAAATTGTACACCTCCATTTGTCTTTCTTTAAAAAGATTAGGAATCATATGTTGATATAAAGATAAATGTTTAATAGATGCATTGGGACAAGAAAAGAAACATAATGAGGTAAATCTATATTAATAATGGAAAGTTCTCTGAGAGATATATGTGAAATAGCAAATGCAGAAGGTTGATTCTATTTCTGAAGAAATTATATACTTATATGTAATATATGAATGAATTCCTCAAGAAAAATCCAAGAACAATACACACTAAACCATTTACAGCAGTTCCCTCTGGGGAGGAAAAGATTTGGGCAGGGTGGCTGTGGAGTGGGTACTGTACTTGAAATTGTTTACTTTATATACTTTCTTATTTTTAATATAATTAGAATGTATGTATTGCATTACTTATTTGAGATCTAAGATAAAAGGGAAATTGAATCAAACAAGTTAACAGAAAATCTTGAGCTAATGAAGAATGTCTTCTACAATTTTTATTACCACACTTTCAGGATGTGGGACCAAAAAAGTGGGACTGCCAGTTCTGCTGCATCAAAGAAGGATTACAAGATACAGTCACTTACTAATAACTAAGGGAAATTGCCTCTTCTCACTTTGATGTTTGAGACTTTCACGGCTCTTCACAGGGAATTGCTGGGTCGTTATGCTCTCCTCTTGCCTCTGAATTGCCCTGATCCTTGGTCACTTGAGCATCTCTGTGAATCAGACTTTAATTACAGTGGAATTTATTTCTTGCCAGAGAAAAGATTCTCCAACATAATTCTAGTCATATGAGGGTAGTGTTAGTAGATTTTTGGGAATAGTCTGAGAAAACAGTCTCTTTTGAAAGAGTTCTAGTTAGAATAGTGTCTAGGGAGAAAACTCATAATAAATACATATTTATTATTTATTACATTCCCATCAGAGTCTCAGCGTATGTGATTTTAGAAGACATGTTTTTCACAAGTTAACCAGCTTGTGAACTCTTATAATAGGGTGACAAACCTTCCCCATTTACCTGAGATTTAGGAGTATCCTGGGATACAGGACTTTTGGTGAAAAAGCAAGAAAGTCCTCAGTAAATTGGGACAAGTTGGTTACCATATGGGGGAGGAGCAAGACTAACTGATTCAACAATTAATTCAATAAGTATTAATAAATTCTTACACAAAATGTGTATTGTATAGACACTAGAGATTATAGCATATAACAAAATATATGCCTATACAGTTCCCGCCTTTGCAGAGTTTAAAGTCTTGAAAGAATGAAAGAGTAATACTGATTGTGCCACAGACTTTTCCATTATTATATGTGGTTTAAGTGCTGTTGTCACTCAGCAAGAGAGAGCTACAGTATCTGGGGAAGATTTTTGTGGAAAAGAAAGGACTTGAGCAGATTCTCAAAGATATGACTGAGTTTCCATGAGCTCAACTCCTTGCATATAGTGGATCCTCAACAGATGTTTGTTGAATTAAACTAACATGAATTTTGGAGTAAACTTTTTATTCATTGATAGAAACCAAAGCCATATGGATTGGAGTCTGGCTTCTGTTTTGAGCAGACACTCAAATGTTACTGTTGTTTATAAGCACTGAAGTCCAGTCCTCTTACTCTTCAATTCAAGAAACAGAATTATATTTATTCATTTACTTAGAGATATTGCACTCTGGGGAATTGATTAAAAATAATTTACATTTGGGTATGTAGCTATTAGGTAGGTTGAATATTTATGCACAATAATCATGGCTACCTCTTTCTGAAATGAGAGCCCTGTGTAAACTGATTCATAACCAGAAAGACTTGGGAGAATAGAGAATGCCAAGTTGGAGCCCTTAGTGGATATTTTTCATCAAGCTGTGATGGTCTGATAATTCACGCTTTGTTCTGTGTGCCAAAACTGTCCAGTGGACAGCGTGTTGATGTCACTGGTCAGGATAAGTGTTGTGATGTAATGTACAAAACACAGTGCTGAGACTTGGGCGGGGCCTGAATGCCAATTAAGCTTTGCCATCAACTGACTGTGTGGCTTGAGAGAATTCACAACTTCTCTGGCCATAGTTTCCTTATATCTAAAATGCAGGGTTGAACAAAACCATTTATAAGGACAGTTCTAGCAATAATAGTCTGCATTTTTACCCTTTTTTATGCTGGATACCTGCTCATCATTGCTTCTTCATTAAAATACCATGCTTTCTCAAATTTAATGGCCTTCATGACGTGCTACAGCATAATTTATGCTAAATATACTTTATGATAGTGACTTCTTAATGACATGTTTGGAAATACTTTAATCTCATCAGTAATGTGCCTCCCTTTACACTACAGGGAAGCAGGGGAGGAGTAACGCAGATGAGAATGTTGATCCCAAAAGGCAATCATTAAGAAGCTATATAAACTGCATTTCAGAATAGTACATCTGTGGGAATGAAGGACAGAGAATTATCTATGATATTTTTCCATTGGTTAAAGGTGTGTTCTGCAGAGCATTGACACGCTTGTTTTTCTGTGTTATGCATGTGTGAAAATCATGTGTGGTCCCACTGCATCCTACCCCAGAGAGGAAGTGAGAGGTATGGTGCACCTGCACCAGCATGAGACGAGGTGTTTGGAGGTTGCCTTAAGAGCTGGTCACTGTGACAGCAGCTGGACCAAGGAGACAACTAGAGGATTGAAGTGATACTTAAGAGGTTGCTGATCCATCTTTTTTTCTGGGAGCTAGATGGGGAGATGTTCATTTTAATCTTCAGAGGGAAGCTCTTCCAAGCAGTATGAAATGGAATGAAGCTACCCCATCCATCCATTAGACTCATATATGAAATTCCACCATGGAATCAGAGAGATCTGGGTTTGATCTAAGGTTCATGAGTACTAGTTTTTTGACCATGGACAAGTCACTTAGATCTATAAAAATGTTATGGGAAGGTGGAGGAGAAACCTTTGGATTTGCATACCTAGCTCCTTCCCCTAACAAACTAATATGTAGTGGCTATAAGTTCCTCATTCTGTAAAAAAAAAAAAAAAGGATGGATGTGTGCCAGTATTCAGGATACATAAGAAATAAATTTAAAATCATGTAGACTGCTGAGTTAATTTACACAGTGTAAAAGTTTTCCTGGTTTGTCTAATAGATGAACAAAGTGGATGGACCTAAAATTTGTTCTGAATGGTGTGTCCTTTGTGAGCAGTAAGGGGTTCAACTGCAAGGGCATGATAAATTATCCTAAGGAAGAGAAAATCCTGGCTCCAGAGAATGGTCAGCATGATGTTGCTGTGAGTAGAGACTTCTTGTTGTCCTTGCACTCAAGTTCCCTAACTTTTTCTTATCTTATGCTTGTTTGTCCATTGCCCAGAGGAGCTAGCCAGGCTGGTGCCATTCATTCTTGGACAGGAACAGGCTTTACTACCAACCTGATGCTTACCTCCTACTGCCAGTGTCATGTGTTTACACTGTGATGAATTGAATGCTGTACTTGTTAACTGATCCAGAGCCAGGAAAACTTTTAGCTTCTCTTACCTGCATCTCTTGGTGAAAAGGAAGCAGGAATTGAGATGAAAGCAAACATACCCTTTCCATAAATGTTTCACTTGTCCTGACACTTGTAACTTGTATATATGTTTCAAGGTAGGAAGCATCAACTAACAAAATAATGTTTGTGAGTCAGAAATCATAGATTAATCCTAGCCTGTTGTCATTGGTGAGGATTCAGATGTTTCTAATAACTGATAGGGTGGTCCAACAGATGTCTGTTTGTATAAGGAGCTTGCTGGAAGAGAATGGCTACTTTACTAAAACTCTGTTGGAGGTCAATGAAAATAAGTCTGTGTGTGCTCCAGTGTTTTATAAACTGGAGTAGAAACTGTCATATAGCATTGCAACCAGAGGATTCCAGTTATAAGAAGCAGTGTGCAGCAGGAAGAAGCAGGAGCATGGAAGAGTCAGAGGTGCCCAGCACCTATACTATTAACACCCTCAGCCTGTTCAGATGGGATTAAATTCAACTGCATATAGTGGACCACCTAAAATAATAGTTGCTTAAGTAAGATAAAAATTATTTTTCTCTCATGTAGAGGAAGCCCCAAAGTGGGCAGCCCAGGGCTGTTAGGGTATCTCGGTGGTCATCAGGAGCACATGTTCTTTCTATCGATCTGCTTTACTAGTCCTTTTGTTTTCACAATGACCTCATGGTCCAAGATGGCTACTGGAGGTCCAGTCATCATATCTTCATTCTAGACAAGAAGCTGGAAGAGGAAATAAAGAAGAAACAAATCCCAGATGTTTATCTTCCTTTTCAGAATCCTTCTGAAAGTTCTACTCACAAAATTCTGCTGATAACCAAAATGCTATCACAGAGTTCTATAAAACTGATTGAGAAATGTCACATTTTATTGGGTTAGCCAAAAAGGTTGTTCAGGTGTTTCTGTAACATCTTACGGAAAAACCCGAATGAACTTTTTGGCCAACCCAATAGCTGGGGTCATTGCTGCTCTAAACACAACCAGAGCCCTCTTAATAAAGAAAAGGCAGAGACTGGATATTTGGAGCAAGTTAGTGGTCTCAATCACCCTAAGATCCCCTCCAAAAACACTTAGTATTTATAATTATGGATTACATATTTTTCTGCCCTTTAGCCTCTATTGAAATTATTAATTCTTTGTGGGAAGGATTCCTCCTTAATCCTAACCACAAACTGCCAGGACATGTCCATTGCTCTGTATTCCAGACCATCATTCTCCTAGGATCCAAAAAGAGAAGGATTGAGCAAGTTGTGTTGATGTGTTAATACATTTTATGGGTCATCATGTGTGGGGGTTGTGTGTGTCCTTGGGGGACAACTAATTTTCAGGTAGAGTAGAACTTTCTATGTATTATACCATGGCATACAAGTGTGCCATTAATTTATTTGAAGTTTGGGTGCTAGGAAAACACAGTAGAGGCTAGGTTAAGTCAAAGAATCAGTCAAGTTACTTCATATATATAAGAAGTTAATGAAAAGATCTCCATAAGCTGAACTAGACTGAGGAATTCAAATCCAGCAACAACTTTCCTTTGCTCTCTTATGGGCAGCACAGGCTCTTTATTTTGAAGGCTCACCTTCTCTATACACATTAATTCTAATTTTTTCTCTCTCTCTGCCACTCCAGTTTCCTTATAAATTCTGTTACCTCATTACTTTAGTAGTACATGACCATCATGGTCACACCATTTTCTTTCTATGTCATGACTTATCATCTTTAGCTTTTTCTTTTGACATTTTTGATGTTCATGGGCATCTTGGCTCATTGTTTTGCACCAGACCACATCACTTTCTTAAGTCAGGTACCCAGACGTGGTTCAATCAACTATGGAAGGGGAAATCTGGCACAAACGCTACAAAAGTTAGCCTCCTGGGCCTATCCCTTTAGCCATCCATGGACTGATGAGTTCTCATAGATATGATTGGTCAAGCTTGGACACTATATTAGACCAAGAAGAAATGCATTAGACAACACAAGACAGTTAAATGGAAATAATTTTGCTAATGCAGACGTTGACATGTTGACAGGTATTGCCAAGGAAAACTAAATTGGTCCAAAATCAGTACAGAATTTATGGGGGTTGGGGGGGAAAATATTTTCCAAAATCAAGAATTCCATTTAGAAATAACATGAATTGACTAAATTAGGAGAGGCCCTTCGAGATGGTGGAGGAGTAAGACATGGAGATCACCTTTCTCCCCACTAATATGTCAAAAATACATCTACATGTGGAACAACTCCTACAGAGCATCTACTGAATGCTGGCAGGAGACCTCAGACTTCCAAAAAGGCAAGGAAATCCCCAGGTACCTGGCTAGGGCAAAAAAAAAAAAGAAAAAGAAAAAAAAAAGGAGACAAAGGAATCAGAATGGGACATGCGCCTCTGGGAGGGAGCTGTGAAGGAGGAAAAGTTTCCACACACTAGGACGTCTTCTCACTGGTGGGGATGTGGGGGGAGCTTCGGAGCCTCAGAGCAGAGCACAGCAACAGGGGTGTAGAGGGCAAAGCAGAGATTCCTGCACAGAGGATCAGTGCCAATCAGCACTCACCAGCCTGAGATACTTGTCTGCTCACCTGCTGGTATGGGTGGGAGCTGGGAGATGAGGCTCAGGCTTTGGAGGTCAGACCCCAGGGAGAGGAAGGGTTGGCTGCATGAAGACAGCCTGAAGTGGGCTAGTGTGCAACAGCTAGCCAGGAGGGAGTCTGGGAAAAAGTCTGGACCTGCCAGAGGGGCAAGAGGCCATTGTTTTGGGGTATGCAAGGAGAGGGGCTTCCTGCTCTGTGTGCACACAAATGGCAGAGCACTGCCTAAGCAGGCTCCAGAGATATGTGCAAGCCACAGCTATCATCTCAGACATTGGAGGCAGGCACAGACTGCTACCACTGCCGCCGCTGACACCAAGGGTCCTGTGTGCAAGTGCAGGCCACTACCCATACCCTCCCGGGAGCCTGTATAGCACGCCACTGCCAGGCTCCCTTGATCCAGGGCCAACTTCCCTGGGAGAACACATGTTGTGCCTCAGGCTGTTGCAACTTCACACTGGACTCTGCCACTGCAGGCACTCCGCACATCCCAATTGTGACTACCGTACCCCTCCCCTGCCCCAGCCTGAGTGAGCAAGAGAGCCCTAATCAGCCGCTGCTTTAACCCCTTGTTGTCTGGGCAGGAAACAGATGCCTGAGGGAGGCCTACAAGCAGAGGCAGGATCAAAACCAAAGCTGAACCCCAGGAGCTGTGTGAACAAAGAAGAGAAAAGGAAATCTCTCCATGCAGCCTCAGGAGCAGTGGATTAAATCCCCACAATCAGCTTGGTAAACCCTGCATCAGTGGAATACCTGAATAGACAAGGAGTGTACCCAAAATTGAGGCTGTGGACTTTGGGGACAACTGTGGACTTGGGGTTTGCTTTCTGTGTTTGATTTGTTTTCGGTTTTATGTTTATCATAGTTTAGTTTTTAGTGCTTGTTTTCATTTGTGGGTTTGTTCATTGGTTTGGTTGTCTCTTCCTTTCATCTTTTTTCTGAGTGTGTGTGAGTATGTTCCTTTTTGTGATTTTCTCTGTTTAGCTCTGCTTTTACCATTTGTCTTGGGGTTCTGTCCAGTTTTTTTTTTCTTTTTTTCTTTTCTTCGGTGCCATGTGGCTGACAGGGTCTTGGTGCTCCAGCCATGTGTTGGGCCTGAGCCTCCATGGTGGGACAGCCAAGTACAGAATGTTGGACTGGCAGAGACATCCTGGCCACATGTAATATTAATCAGTGAGAGCTCTCCCAGAGATCTCAGTCTCAACAATAAGACCCAGCTCCGCCCAACAGCCAGTAAGCTCCAGTGCTGGACTCCCCATGCCAAACAACTAGCAAGACAAGAACACAACCCCACCCATTAGCAGAGAGGCTGCCTAAAGTCATACTAAGTTCACAGACACCAAAACACCCCAGAACACACCACCAGATGCGACTTTGCCAACCAGAGAGACAAGATGCAGCCCCACCCCCCAGAACACAGGTACTAGTCTCCCCCACCAGGAAGCCTACCCAAGCAACTGAACAAACATCACCCACTGGGGGCAGACACCAGAAGTAAGAGGAACTATGAATCTGCAGCCTGTGAAAAGGAGACCCCAAACACAGTAAGTTAAGCAAAATGAGAAGACAGAGAAAAACACATCAGATGAAGGAGCAAGGTAAAAACCCACCAGACCAAACAATTGAAGAGGAAATAGGCAGTGTACATGAAAAAGAATTCAGAGTAACGATAGTAAAAAGGATACAAAATCTCAGAAATAGAATGGAGAAATTACAAGAAATGTGTAACAAGGACCTAGAAGAACTAAAGAGCAAACAATGATGAACAACACAATAAATTCATTTAAAAATACTATAGAAGGAATCAATAAGAAAAAAACTGAGGCAGAAGGATGGATAAGTGACCTGGAAGATAAAATAGTGGAAATAACTGCCACAGAGCAGAATAAAGTAAAAAGAATGGAGGACAGTCTCAGAGACCTTTGGGACATTAAAGGCACCAACATTCTAACTATAGGGCTCCCAGAAGAAGAGAAAAAGAAAGGGTCTGAGAAAATATTTGAAGAGATTATAGTTGAAAACTTCCCTAACATGGGAAAGGAAATAGTCAATCAAGTCCAGGAAGTGCAGACAGTCCCATACAGGATAAATCCAAGGAGAAACATGCCAAGGAATATATCAATCAAACTATCAAAAATTAATACAAAGAAAAAATATTAAAAGCAGCAAGGGAAAAGCAACATATACTATACAAGGGAATCCCCATAAGGCTAACAGCTGATCTTTCAGAAGAAACTGCAAGCCTGAAGGGAGTAGCAGGACATATGTAAAGTGATGAAAGAGAAAAACCTACGACTAAGATAACTTTACCCAGCAAGGATCTCATTCAGATTTGACGGAGAAATCAAAAGCTTTACAGACAATCAAAAGCTAAGAGAATTCAGCACCACCAAACCAGCTTTACAACAAATGCTAAAGGAACTTCACTAGGCAGGAGCACAAGAGAAGGAAAAGACCTACAAAAACAAATCCAAAATAATTAAGAAAATGGTAATAAGAAAATACATATCAATAATTACCTTAAATGTAAATGGATTAAATGCTACAACCTAAAGACACAGTCTGGCTGAATGGATACAAAAACAAGATCCGTATATGCTGTCTACCCACTTCAGACCTAGGGACATATACAGACTGAAAGTGAGAGGATGGAAAAAGATACTCCATGCAAATGGAAATCAAAAGAAAGCTGCAGTAGAAATTCTCATATCAGGCAAAATAGACTTTAAAATACAGACTATTACAAGAGACAAAGAAGGCCACTACATAATGATCAAGGGATCAAGCCAAGAAGAAGATATAACAATTGTAAATATTTATGCACCCAACATTGGACCACTTCAATACATAAGGCAAATGCTAACAGCCATAAAAGGGGAAATTGACAGTGACAAAGTAATAGCAGGGGACTTTAACACCCCACTTACACCAATGGACAGATCATCCAAAATAAAATAAATAAGGAAACAAAAGCTTTAAATGACACATTAGACCAGATGGACCTAATTGATATTTATAGGACACTCCATCCAAAAACAACAGAATACATGTTCTTCTCAGGTTCACATGGAACATTTTCCAAGATAGTTCATATCTTGGGTCACAAACCAAGCTTTGGTAAATTTAAGAAAATTGAAATCGTATCAAGTGTCTTTTCCGACCACAATGCTATGAGACTAGATATCGATTACAGGAGAAAAGCTGTAAAAAATAGAAACACATGGCTAAACAATATGCTACTAAACAACCAAGAGGTCACTGAAGAAATCAAAGAGGAAATCAAAAAATACCTAGCAACAAATGACACTGAAAACATGATAACCCAAAGCCTATGGGATGCAGCAAAGCAGTTCTAAGAGGGAAGTTTATAACATTACAATCCTATCTCAAGAAATGAGAAAAATATCAAATAAACAACAGAAATACAAAGGATTATGAGTGACTACTACAAGCAACTATATGCCAATAAAATGGACAACCTGGAAGAAATGCACAAATTCTTAGAAAAGTACAACCTTCCAAGACTGAATCAGGAAGAAATAGAAAACATGAACAGATGAATCACAAGCACTAATATTGAAACTGTGATTAAAAACCTTCCAATAAACAAAATCCCAGGAACAGATGGTTTCACAGGTAAATTCTATTGAACATTTAGAGAAGAGCTAACACCTATCCTTCTCAAACTCTTCCAAAATATAGCAGAGCGAGAAACACTCTCAAAGTCATTCTATGAGGCCACAATCACCCTTATATCAAAACCAGACAAACATGTTACAAAAACAGGAAACTGAGGTCAGTATCACTGATGAACAGAGATGCAAAAATCTGCAACAAAATACTAGCAAACAGAATCCAACACTACATTAAAAGGATCATACACCATGATCAAGTGGGGTTTATCCCAGGGGTGAAAGGATTCTTCAATATATGCAAATAAATCTATGAGATTCACCACATTAACAAATTGAAGGATAAAAACCGTATGATAATCTCAATAGATGCACATAAAGCTTTTGACAATATTCAACACACATTTATGATAAAAACTCTCCAGAAAATGAGCACAGAGTAAACCTACCTCAACATAATAAAGGCCATGTACGACAAACCAACAGCCAACATCATTCTCAATGGTGAAAAAGTGAAACCATTTCTTCTAAGATCAGAAACAAGACAAGGGTGCTCACTCTCACCACTATTATTCAACATAGTTGTGGAATTTTTAGCCATGGTAATCAGAGAAGAAAAAGAAATAAAAGGAATCCAGATCAGAAAAGAAGTAAAACTATCACTGTTTGCAGATGACATGATACTATACATAGAGAATCCTAAAGATGCCACCAGAAAACTACTAGAGCTAATCAATGAATTTAGTAAAGTAGCAGGATAGAAAATTAATACGCAGAAATCTCTTGCATTCCTATGCACTAACAACAAAAATCAGAAAGAGAAATTAAAGAAACACTCCATTTTCCACTGCAAAAAACAGAATAAAATACCTAGGAATGAACTTAACTAACAAGACAAAAGACTTGTATGCAGAAAACTATAAAACACTGATGAAAGAAATCAAAGAGATACAAACGGATGGAGAGATATTCCATGTTCTTGGATTGGAAGAATCACCATTGCGAAAATGGCTATACTACCCAAAGCAATCTACAGATTCAATGCAATCCCTAACAAACTACCAATGGCATTTTTCACAGAACTAGAACAAGAAATTTTTAAATTTGTATGGAAACACAAAAGACCCTGAATAGCCAAAGCAATCTTGAGAAAGAAAAACAGAGCTGGAGGAATCATGCTCCCTGACTTCAGACTATACTACAAAGCTACAGTAATCAAGGCAGTATTGTACTGGCACAAAAACAGAAATATAGATCAATGGAACAAGATAGAAAGCCCAGAGATAAACCCACGCATGTATGGTCACCTTATCTTTGACAAACGAGGCCAAAATATACAATGGAGAAAAGACAGCCTCTTCAATAAGTGGTGCTGGGAAAACTGGACAGCTACATGTAAAAGAATGAAATTAGAAGACTTCCAAACACCATACACAAAAATAAACTCAAAATGGATTAAAGACCTAAATGTAAAGCCAGACACTATAAAACTCTTAGAGGAAAGCATAGGCAGAACACTCTATGACATAAATCACAGCAAGGTCCTTTTTGATCCATGTCCTGGAGTAATGGAAATAAAAACAAAAATGAACAAATGGGACCTAATGAAACTTAAATGCTTTTGCACAGCAAAGGAAACCATAAACCAGATGAAAAGACAACCCTCAGAATTTTAGAAAATATTTGCAAATGAAGCAACTGACAAAGGATTAATCACCAAAATATAAAAGCTCATGCAGCTCAATATCAAAAAAACCAACAACCCTATCCAAAATGGGTGGAAAACCTAAATAGACATTTCTCCAAAGAAGATATACAGATTGCCAACAAACACATGAAAGGATGCTCAACATCACTACTCATTAGAGAAATGCAAATCAAAACCACAATGAGGTATCACCTCACACCAGTCAGAATGGCCATCATCAAAAAATCTAGAAACAATAAATGCTAGAGAGGGTGTGGAGAAAAGGGAACCCTCTTGCACTGTTGGTAGAAATATAAATTGATACAGTCACAATGCAGAACTTTATGGAAGGGCCTTCAAAAAACTAAAAATAGAACTACCATGTGACCCAGCAATCCCACTACTGGGCATATACCCTGAGAAAACCATAATTCTAAAAGAGACATCTACCACATTATTCACTGCAGCACTATTTACAATAGCCAGGACATGGAAGCAACCTAAATGTCTGTTGACAGATGAATTGATAAAGAAGATGTGGCATATATATCCAATGGAATACTACTCAGTCATTAAAAGGAATGAAATTGAGTTATTTGTAATGAGGTGGATGGACCTAGAGTCTGTCATACAGAGCGAAGTAAGTCAGAAATGGAAAAGCAAATACCATATGCTAACACATATATATGGAATCTAAAAAGAAAAAGTAGTTCTGATGAACCTAGTGGCAGGACAGGAATAAAGATACAGATGTAGAGAATGGACTTGAGGACACGGGGAGAGGGAGGGGAAGCTGGGATGAAGTGAGAGAGTGGCATGGACATATATACACTACCAAATGTAAAACAGGTAGCTAGTGGGAAGCAGCTGCATAGCACAGGTAGATCAGCTCGTTGCTTTGTGACCACCTAGAGGGGTGGGATAGGGAGTGTGGGAGGGAGACGCAAGAGGGAGGGGATATGGGGATATATGTATACATATAGCTAATTCACTTTGTTATACAGCAGAAACTAACACAACAATGTAAAGAATTTATACTCCAATAAAGATATATAAAAAAAAAGGACAGCAAATAACAAGTGTTGGTGAGAATGTGGAGAAAAGGGAATCCTAGTACACTGTTGGTGGGAATATAAATTGTTACAGCCACTATAGAAAACAGTATAGAGCTTCCTCAGTAAATTAAAAATAGAACTACCGTATGACCCAGCAATTCCACTCCTGGGTATATATCTGAAGAAAAAAAAGCACAAGTTTAAAAAGATATATGCACCCCAATGTTCAACGTGTTCATTGCAGCATTATTTACAATAGTCAAGTTTTCATCAACAAATGAATGAACACAGAAGATGTGAAATATATATGTGTAAGTGTGTGTTTGTGTGTGTGTATATATATATAATGGAATATTAACCATTAAAAAAAGAATGAAATTTTGCCATTTCCAGAAACATTGATGGTCCTGAGGGTATTATACTTAGTGAAATTAATCAGACAGAGAAAGACAAAAAAAAAGAAAAAAAAAATAACATGTGTTGTGCTCAAAGCCAGTTAAAATATAAACATACCAGGCATAACTGTCTTTTTCTTTAGCGCCCTGCTTTGGAGTTAGAAAATATTTGCTTTAACAAAATCCCTCTCTCCATTCATTATTAGCAACTACTGTATATTTGCCTTATGCAATACATTAAAAAATTTAAAATATTCTATGCATTAATTAATTGATGTGAAATTTAGCAAGTTGTGGTTGTTACACAACAGTTTTGACCTCCTTCAAGGCAATTACTAGATCTCATAATTCATGTTTTATTCACACATCTAACTCTAATAGTTTATGTGACAACAGGGAGCTTTTTTTGTGCCACATCTTTCATATTTGTGAAGTAATCATGTGAAGATACCCTCGGAAAGGCTGTCTACATTTAATGTTTGACTAATATATTTATCATGGGTTCCTTTTAAACTCTGCTGTTCATTCAGTAAATATTTATTGAGTCTTCAGTGAGAGATCACTGGACTGTGCATTTGCAATTTATATCATTTTATGTGATTACTGGGAATTCTAAAATCTGGGCTGCCATGCTATTGCACTCACAGCTTTCTGACTAGATGCCATGAAAAGAAATTCTTCCAGCAAAGTCAAATCCAACTCTCTACATAAGTTACTTTCTGATTTAATGAGCAAAACATACTAAAATGTATTATTTTATAAATAATAATAATTTAGAGGGTACCATTTTGTAAACCTAAATTTTAAACTCTCTAAACCCCAATTTCCTTACCTGTAAAATGCGTTGTCCAAAATACCACAGGTAAAATTAGTGGAGTGGGGGTTTGAACCACAGTTTATCTGACTCCAATGTCTAGGTTGTCAACTACTATCAAAACAGTGTGCTTCAAGTATATGTTATTATGCAGATTTTAGTATCAAAGGAAAGGAGGTGTTAATGTGTATTCAAGATCAGGAATGAATCATTTTGATTGTTTATTGTTCTGGAGCAGAGATAGCTTCAGAACAACATTCTAAGGGTAGGAGAAAAACGAGTTTGGGTGTATTTCTTGGACTGAATTCTTATGCCAATAGAGTCAACTTTTTGACACATCCTATTGTAGCAATTATTGTAATCTAATCTTTTCCTCATCTCTTGGAGAAGTAAGAATGAATTTTCAGCGCAGCCAGACAACTGTGGATGACTAGTACACCACACAGAAACTCACACACTCCTTGTATCAGATTTAGGATGATGCAACACACTATGAGTGATGTTTAAATTGTGATCATATCCTTAATTCCATTATTATTTAATTACATAGACTAGTCTACTTATCTTTCAGTTATAGGCACTGAAAGCAAGCAGGTTGGAGGTGAGCAGCCAAAAATAAGATATTCTTAGACTTTATACATTTAATAATTTTCAGGTAAATGGTTAGGCTTATGAAGCCTCCAGTTTATAGTTTCAACTTTATGAGGAAAAATTAACTGAGCCCTAAATCTTACCTCTACTGTTTTAACCACTTGCAAAGATAACTAATTACATATTATCTATGAAGTTAAAACCATAATCCATCAAGCTGTTTCATTTGTCTTAAAAGATCACTTTCTTTCCTTAGACCCTTTGCCATATCCAAATGTCAAAGTCTTACCCTTCACTCATTGAATAAACATTTTTTTCTTAATGATGAAAGACTAATTTATGCTAGGCATTGTGTTAAATACTGGGAAATTCAAATCAATTAAAGGAAAAAATATAGCTTTTATCCTCAAGGAGCTTACTGTTTAAGAAGGGGCACTTGGTCTAGAGTCCCTGGGAATTTATTCATGAATACTTGGATAGATATCTGCACATAACTGGAAATTGTGAGAAAAATGTATGATTCTACATTTTTCTAGAAAATAGTTCCAAATTATTTATTAGAATCTCAAAGATATAAGTGTAAATGACTTTCCCAAAAGGTTAAAATAAACATCAGCCTAGTGAGAAGGGAAGACATATAAATAAAAAGCAATATTGATAAAAGTATGCATTTGTGCTATGAAAGCAGAGAAAGGTCATATAAATGAAATTGTGGGCAATGAAGGAATATATTATAATTGAGCTGAATTTTTAAGACTGAATAACTACACCAGAGGACAGAATAAAATTCTAGGCAAAATTGTGCTGGTAGGTACAATGGCGTTAAACAGCACAATGCTTTTGTTTCTCTGAAAATAATTCGGTGTATTTGGGTTGGAGGCTGGGGGAACGGATGAAGAAGCAGGACATGAAGGAGGAGGCTTGAGTATTGACCCCAGAGAGATAATCAGGAGCCTTTTGTGCAAAGACACCCAGAGTTAGAAATCTCCCTGTTACTTCACACAATATTCAGGATAAATATTGGGTAAAGATAGTTGGATTTTAAACTTAGAAGTCTTACTCTGTAGCAAGAAGATAGATGAGGACAAGCTGGATACAAAAAGAAGCCTACTTCGAGGCCTGAATTGAAGCTGTTACTGAGGTTATAACCAGGATGGACCCAAGGAATACAGTATGCTGATGAAGTAGAATCCATAGGCCTTGCTAACTTTCTGAAAAGAGGAATGAGTGAGATCAGGTTAGGATATTCCAATGTCTCAGTGGACTGCAATGCCACTCATGGGGTAGGGATTTCAAAAGAAGAAGCATGTTTGAGAGAAATCAAATGTGGTTCTGAACATACTGAGTTTAGACATCAGTGAGATAACCAAGTGGTTGTATACAGTCGATGGTTAGATGTACAGGTTTAGCATTCAGACAACAGCTAGAACAGGTGACGTAAGTTGGGAGACATAAACATATGGTGGAAGTATGAAGAATGCTGTCACCAGAGGAAGTGCAAGGCATGGTAAGAGAGACGCTTATAGGAACTCTGGTAGGAAACATTATATGGAAGAAAAGGAGGAAGAAATTGAGGATAGAGAAAAAGAGAGAGAAGGAAAACTAGAAGAGAATTTAAAGAAAGAAGAATAGAGTGGTTAAAAGTATCAAATGCTTCAGAACGGTAAAGTAGAATTAAGGCTGATAAATACTCTACTGGACTGGCATCCTGATTGGCATGGACGCAGATTTCCCCCCACCTTGTTTTTTAAATGAGGAGGAAGCACATCTCTAATATCTTCTCCAAGGATCCATTCCAGATTTTCCTCCCTGGAATGTATCTCTTTCAGCCTCATAACTCACACATCATGTTATTTAAACCATTACGTTCTACTTTATCTTTTCTAGTATATAATGTGTATTTCATTTCCTTCACTAGAATGTAATTTCCAAGATGAGAGAAACCATATATTATTCATCGTTGTATCAAAGGCAGGATCCTATATAGTTTTGGGCATAAAATTGATTCTTAAAAAATAGTTTCATAATTGAATTAAATTATAGTTTTTATGAATATATCCCATCTCCTCTATTTTACTAAATGCTGACGGAATAGCATTTGTTTGAGGAATGATATTTTTGGCCCTTTGCTTCCACAAATCAACTTTGCCATTATTGACTTTTTATTGAAATTATATAGCTGGGGTTTTGGGTAGTACTTAACAAGTGATTCCAAATTCTTGTTTTACAACATGGCACAACTATGTCAGGTATCGTCATTAATTTTTCAAAAAGATCTTAACATGAAATTCACTCTAAATTTAGAAAACTTGCACACATTTCCATATTACTTTTGAAGGAGAAAGGAACAGATGTTTTGAAATCTAAAAAATTGCACTATGGAACTTCACAACTCCAAAATGTTTGGGAACCACAGTTTTAGGTGTTCCTGTCTGCTAAAGGAAAGGACAAATTTGTAATTTACATATGGATCTTGAGATCATAATCTCACTTGTAAGGATTTTTCATTCCTCTCAGTCTTCTTTACAAAATAAGCACAGTCTGGGTGATTCCTGCTTACACATAAAAATGAATTTAATGTCTGTCAGCAACTACTTTGATGTTAATGGGGAATACGAAGACTCTGCAAGTTTGTGGTATTGACCACAGAAAAATAAGAAAACAAATGCGAGTCACAAAAAGCGGAATTTATGGTTTCTTTTCATTTAGAGAATTTCTACAAGACCAATTTTGAAATTTTGTTTTATTTATATTGAGTACAAGATTCCTATAGAACATGCAATAGAACAAAGATTTTAACAGTGTCCAGTTGTTATTATACTTCAAGCCTTCATGGTGCACCTAGTTACTCAGGAGGCAGAGCAGTCTGTATGAAACAGAACGGCCCATGAAGTCTGAGGTTAAATCCTGACTCCAGCTGTCACAGGCCTATGAGCCAAGGCTTGCTCAGCAGAGGAAACCCGGGCTTGTACAGTGGAGAAGGGTCAGAATATAAAAATTTGCATCTAAGTCAGCTCTGTGTCTGACCCAGGGCAAATTGCGTATCTTCTCTGAGTTTCAGTTTTCTGTAAATGGGAAAGGACTTGTCTGGTGGCATAGTGGTTAAGAATCCCCGTGCCAATGCAGGGGACACGGGTTCGATCCCTGGTCCGGGAAGATCCTTCATGTCATGAAGCAACTAAGCCCATGTTCCACAACTACTGAGCCCGTGTGCTACAACTACTGAAGGCCGCACCCCTAGATCTTGTGCTCTGCAAAAGAGAAGCCACCGCAATGAGAAGCCCGCGCACCGCAATGAAGAGTAGCCTCCGCTCGACGCAACTGGAGAAAGGCTGCACACAGCAGTGAAGACCCGATGCAGCCAAAAATAAATAAATAAATAAGTAAATAAGTAAATAATAAAAAATAAAATAAAATGGGAAAAATTGTGAGACTACCTATCACATAAGATTCTTGTGAAGATTAAATGGAACAATTATGTAAAGCAAATTACATATGCCAGACACATAATAATATCTCCATAAATTACATACCTAAGCATCTCAAAAATTCATTGTTTTTTTTGCCCCTGTAAGATGCAGATGGCAATAGTAGCTGCCTAATGGGGTAGCTGCGAGGATTAAATGAGGTTCTGTGTGTTAGGTACTTTTCTACTCTCCAGACATACAGTAAGTTTTCTTCTCCCTCCGTATAATAGCCTTTAGTTAATTCCACAAATATCTATTAAGAAGTTAATGTGTGCTTCTTAATATACGGATAATTGTATATATCAGCATCTCATAAGTGGAATAAGAGAGACAGGAACCACTGGTGGAACAATCTCTGGTTCTAGAGACAGAAAGCAAGGATTATCATCTTATCTTCACTATCCTTCATTTTTTTAATGAATTTGATTAAGTCATTTAGGTTTTTTGGTAGCCAACTTCCTTATCTCCTAAACTGGGGTAGTAACAACTGTCCTATCTGACATCAGGGGTATTGATAGGACCAAGATATTGCATGTAAATGTTCTATGTAAAGTGCCAAGTATTGCTGATAACAATTTGCTACTACTTCCCAGGATGAAGGGACAGAAGAGAGGAAATTCCTTGGTGCACTAAGAATTCACTTCTAAGAAGGATCAGATGAGAAATGTCCTGGCAGGAGATTCTTATTCAGATTTCTCCCTCTTAGCTTTTATAGTTGTTATTGCAAAGTCCTAAAGGTCAAAATCATCTAAACTCCCAAGGGGATAATTCCATAGAATTTAAAGGTTGAAGTTAATGTAATATGGGCAAAGAAGTTTGTTTGTTGCAAGGAATAGTTTCTACAATAATTTTTATACTCCTGGTGCTGCCAAATAAGTTACCATTCCACTCAGGTCTAAAACTTAGATGCCCAGCCCAAATCTAGGTATCTTAGAAGCTGATTTAATGTCACCAGACCTACAAGGATTTGCTTCTGTTATTACCCCACACAGAACACACCTACAGTCAATGTGTGCTTGCCTGGCTTACAGAGAATTCTCCAGACTAGCAATATGCTTCTTCCTGCTCCCTTATTGGCAATCTGTTTTCTTCAGTCTTTTTCAAACAGTATCTGAAGTCTTAGGCAGCCTTAGAATGGTTCCAATTTAAAACAGACATTATTGGCTGCTGTAGCCACATTCTGTCCTGTTCTGTGTTTATAATCCAGAAACCTTAAACCTTAAGTCCAAGAAACTGTGTAAGGCGGTCAACAGTAGAGGCGCAAAGTGTCAAGAAGCCCTGGCTCTTAAACAACTGGGAAGTGAAGAATTTTCTTCCCAGCATTTTTAAAACTTTCTCCCATGGAGAGAAACAATGTAGTTTTCTGATACCAAATCTTTTTCATGTTGTTTGCTCTAGACAGAATTGTCAAAGTTATGTCTTTTTATAAAAAACACCCATGTACAAATTTGAGAGTTAAAACATAATAATCTCAGAAGTATTTTCCAAAATCTAGAAATTTCAGACAAATATTTATAATTAGTGAAATAACCTTTCTCTGAATTAGAGATATTTTCCAGAGGAATAACAGTGATCATACCAATTGGCAGAACATCAAAGCCCATACATTTCTGAAAGTTAAGTGTCATAATGCTACAACAGAGCGTATGTGTTGATAAAGCAGGCAGGCCCTTTGTGGTATGATTTGGACAGAAACCTCATCTACCTCAATGCCTAGATTGCCTGAAGTCACTACTTTGGGAAGCTGGTGGGGAAATGTGAGCCACTATTACACAAATGGGCATGTAGATCAAGACTCTGATAGATGAGATCATGAAAGGATAAATTTTAATGGGGAAGAAAAACAGAAAAAAATGATTTAAAGCACTATGAAATTCACTAGATTTTCTCATATTTTACATAACAGTATGAGGACTGTGAGATGGGAAGAGGAAAAAGGCAAGCCATACTTCCTTCTTTTATGAATTCAACAAATATTTGAGTAAAAACATGTTAGCCTCGAGGAATACATAGTTTTCACCCTCAGAGAGCTTACAGTAGAGGGAAACATAAACGTAAACAGGTAAATTTAATAACTTGTAAGGCAGGCTACAGTAGGAGTAGTATAGGAATGTATAGGAGGACAAGAGGAGGGACACTGAAACACAACAGTTTCCTGGATGAGGTGAATTCTGAACAATGGCATTTTTGTTATCCAGGCAAAGAGAAGAATATTAGAAGCAGAGGAAACAGCATGCTCTCCCTATCACCTCAAGGCTGCATTTCAGAAGGGCTGCAATGAGTTCAATACAATTGCAACAGAGTATTGGGAAGAGACATGACCAGGAATGAGGCTGTTAAGCATTCAAGCTAGAACACTGTGCCCAGCCTTTAAATAACCTCCCCAGGCACTATCCCCATGTTATTGAAAGATTTTCCTGGATTTTGTTTTCCATCTTACTTTTCAAAAGATGAAAGGAGCTCTCTGTTGAGGATATTCTATTTTCCAATTTCTGACCAAATCCTTTAAGCGAAGTGAAAAACAAACTACCCTCTTGAGTGCAAGTGGGTTGTTAGGGATGGAGACAACCTGGGAAATGTTTGTTTCACAGACAGCGTCTCATAATATACCCTTTTAAGAATGGCTTCAAAAGCAGTATTTTTCACTGTGGAAAATGGGGAGCAATTTTGATGCTGCTTCCAATCAAGAAAATTAGAGCAAGGAAAGCTTTTAGGGTCTCTGGTTCCATCTCTCTCCACTGATGCATTGTTTATCATAACTTCACAAATGGCCTCATGTGTCTCTATGTTGAGTGGTGGAATCATGGGACTTGGTGCCAACATTGTTCTGTATCTGTGAGCAAATGATTTGACCCCCTTTTTGATCCATTTATGAAATAAAGAATAAGTGAGTGTTTTATAAACAGCTCTCTAGAGTGAAATGACATAAAGCATTCAAAAGACTTTTAACTCAGAGAATGGAACTCAAAATGGTACTTATTATATTATTTTTAAATACATTAAAAAAAACTGATTGGTTGAAAAGAGTGTCATTTTTGATATTTCTTAGGGTTATTAACGTGTAG